>NC_133470.1:68228014-68917514 GCF_048565385.1 Saimiri boliviensis | reverse complement strand
CAGAGGACAATTCTATTTGTGAATGCTAAAAATATATAATCTACATCACTGCATACTCTGTATACAATCAAAAAAGTATACATAGTGTTGATAATATATTCCAAAAAATAGCTTTAATAAAGATACAGAAGGGATGACTGTTGAAATATAACTTAAATCACTTACTCATTGTGTAAGAAAAATGAAAAACAGGTTAATTATGATCACTGAGACCAAGCATCAGAATTATGTTGTTTCATACTGATATTTCAAATGATCTTTGAGATTTTTCTTAAGTGTGCTACCATGCAATTCTAATTGAATTGACTTTTCTTCTATATACTTACAACAATATTTTTATGATAACCATGCAACTAACGCTTTATTCCTAATGCAAATTTTGAAAGATATTATTATTAATAAAGGCATGTCAAGTCTTAAATGTTTAATATATTTCTTCTTGTAATATTAATGCCAGATCTAATTATTTAAAAAGAAAAAATAATTATATTGTCATTTTAGACAACAACAAGAGCCAAAGTGTGTAATTCAGAAAAAAGGAAATTCACATTCACAGTCTTGAATTAATAAAGTTTACTATATATACTTGTCAAATACGTCAGATTAATATTGAGCTTTGCATTGCATTTTAACTGAATATATTTGGATGGATAAACAAAATATATCAATGATAATACCCTTCCTAAGTATGTCCACAGACTAATCAATTAAAGGATTTACAGTAGACAGCATATAAACATTATTCATGTATCTTTCTTCTCTATAGCTAGTCTGACCCCCACCCCAATTTAGAAGATCCAGCTGAGGCAATTCATAGCAGAACACTTCAGTAATTCAGGTGTACTTCACTTTAAAAAGGCAAGTCAAAACTCAACAATAAAAAAAAGTTCTATCACAATTAAAAATCACTTTAAAATTCTTTAATATATTTTGATATTCTATTTCAGAGTTTATTTGACAACTTATACTTGAAAGGGCATCTCTTAAATTCAATCAGCTGTAACTTTCAAAAGATTCTCAATCTTGGATTTGAAATACATTTTGTTCCTTTGTTCATTTTAAATTACAATGTTTTACTTTCAATTTTTTAATTTATTTTCTAAATACCTTCATAATTTTTCTGGCTATGAAATTAATATATACATGCTACAAAAAATATAGAAAACTATGAAGAATAATACAAGTTAAATAATCTTATCACCTAGATAAAACTACAATTAATTCTTGGTGTATGCATTGCCGGAATTTTCTACGCACAGATGCAGATACAGGTATAGTAAGTATATTTTGTACAAAAATGATCAAGCTGTATGTTCTATTATTCAAGCTACTTATTCCACTCAACAATTTACCCCAGATATAGTTTCATATCTATATATACTGCACTTATCTGCATCACGTTAAGGACTATAATATTCTAGCTAATTATGAGCTATTAAACAAGAGTTAAAGTTTTAGGCCTCAATTCCTGGATGTTGAGCAGAGAAATGGCAATCTGTCAATTAAATGTATTCCTGTCAAATCAAGGACTGAATGATTGAAAAAGATGTATTGAAAGACCAGTTACTATAATTAATTCTTTTATCCTGTGTGAAATATGCAACCACAGTTATTTCATAACAGTTAAAATAAGCAAAACTTGAAGAATTTATTTAAAATTTTGTAAAATTTAATCAAAAGGAGCCTCCCCCCCAAAAAAACTGGTGATACAGAGAAACACAAAATTCCTACTTAAACACAATACATAGCAAATAATTATTTATAACAATATTATTTTCCTCCTCTATTTCGTTTCCCTTTTTGTGTTTTCGTTTTCAAGATCTCTCTACTGTCTCTTGACCATTGCTTACAGGCTTATAGCCAGCAAACCCCCAACTTACGTTTTTTTCTCTATTGATTCTCTCCAGCAAAAACAAACTAAACACCTTTTAACACTAAATTCAGTACTTGATAAACAATAGCCAATGATGAATTGTTATACTTAACGTGAGACTTTAGATAAAATAAGCAAAACTTGAAAAATTTATTTAAAATTATGTATAATCAAAAGGAAACTCCCCACAAAAAAAAACTCATAATGCAGATAAACACAAAATTCCTACTCAAACACAATACATAGCAAGTAATTATTTACAAGAATATTCTTTTCTTCCTCTATCATTTTTCTCTTTTTATGTTTTTCCTTTTCAAGATCTCTCTACTCCCTATTACCAATTGTTTACAAACTTACAGCCAGCAAATCCCAACTTATGTTTTTCTCTATTGATTCTCTCCAGCAAAATCAAACTAAATACCTTTTAACACTAAAATCAGTACTTGATAAACAATAGCCAATGATAAATTACTGTACTTAATATGAATCTTTAAACAAAATGGCAGATATGTACTTCCTGGGGGATAACATTTTTAAAACTTTTAGAAGCTAAAATTTCATAGACAAAATTTATTTCATTAAGTTCTGTTAACTATTCCACATTAAAGAATGCAGACTGTGGCACTCACACAAACAACTTCAATTTTACTTTAGCTCTTTTATGTTTTTCTAAGAAGTAATGTAAGGGAAAGAAAACTACTCTTTAAAGGGAACGGACTTTATTCTGTCATTTTCTGTGATACCTCTTTAGACATATTGAAACAACATATACATGCACACACATACACACACACACACACACATACACACAACACACACTTAAAGGACAGATGTACTAGATTATGCGTGTATTAACTGTCCTGCTTCCGCCAACTCAATGGCAGGTTTTCTCTCAAGCTTTTCACAAAGCAGCACAGTGCTTCTTTGATGTTTGATGTGGGATGGTTATATTCTCTGAGCAAAATCTGCAGGTATCTGCTGTTGAAATACTCCAATCTGTTCAAGAAGCAAATAAATACAAATTCTACAAATTGACTGCCATCTTTAGGACTTTTCAATTCTAGTCAGATGGTCCCAGACCTGGTTCATAGGCTACCTATTCCTAATTTACTTCACTGAAATTTAATCTATGATGGAGAGGGAAAAAAGCACACAGGAAATTCCAAATGAATTTCAAATATGTGCTTAAGAAGAAATTAAATATTTATGTTTATCCCACTAGAGCCAATCAGATGAAGAGAAAGCAGATCATGGAGAAGAAACCTTTGCACCAAAGACAGAAATATTGACCAAGCAGGGTCTATATTTCAGAGAAAGCTATGAAAGAGGAGGGCACTTCATACAGTTACTTTCAAAGAATAGGGGGGGAAAATGGCATACCTTTGTTAAAGGTTTCCTTAAAGAACCTGAATTAAAACTTACACAGTAAACTCACAAAATTAAAGAGAAATCATGTTAATTCACAGGTTCATAACATTTGAGTTAAAATGTTCAACTAAATATAGATTTATGGCCCATAACTTATATTTTCCTTAAAAAAAAGAATGCTCTGTAATATAAAAGACTTTATTGAGTTTTACTTCTTTTGTAAAGCTGCAGATTTTAATATGTATTGCTATCAGGGCACTTAGAAATAAATTATAATTTAATATAAATTAAACATTTGAATTGAAATATAGGACTGAATTTAGTATCAGCACACAAAAATGCCCTTTTTATAATTCAATTATCACTCATTTATTCATTCAAAAATATTTATTAGGTACCCGGTCTGTCATTTAACAAGATAATATCTCTAACTTCATGCAGTTTATATTTTAGTGGGAGAGAAAGATAAAGTAACAATAACTATATATTTTTATAATGATTGTTTTTTAATTAAAAATTTAAAATATTATTTACTAAAGATAAGTATTAAAATATCAGTTGTGTTCTTCAGAGAATTAAAGTCCACTAATATACAGAATGATTGAGTAGTGAGGGGAAAATTCTCTGAAGAGACAAAATCAAACTCAAACTTGAATGACAAGAAAATTCTGGGCATTAAAGAATCATGTAGAACATCTCAGGAAAGAGAACATTATGCAAAGTCTTTACGGTAGAAATGGGCTGTATTCAATGTGTTGAAGAAACAGACAGAACGACAATATGGCTGAAGTACAGTAAATGACAGGGAGGAGAATATGAGATGAGGCAAGAAACCTTAGCAGCCAGTTGGTGCAGTGCTTTGTAAACCAAGGTAAAAGTTTGAATGTTTTTAAGTGGCAAAATATTAGAAGGTTTACATAAAACAGTAATACGATTTGATGTAAGCTCCCTTTCTCTGTAATTGAGAACAGTATTCTCAAGAGAAAGGGATAGCCAGAAAGTTTTATGGCATACTGTTTTACTTTTAGAGTCTGGATTTTGTATCAATCATGTCTCTCCTGGAAAGGAAAAAAAAAAAAAAAAGAACGATTTCTGCCTTTGTTTTTAGCTGCATCTTTATTTATTTATTTATTTATTTATTTATTTATTTATTTATTTTACTTTAGGTGCATACTATATCTGGCATTTCTCCCCATGTTGTCCCTCCCCACCTTCCCCTCCTTCCTCTCCCTCCCCAATCCCTGCTCTCTCCCCTCCTCCCTCCAACTGCCCCCAGTGTGTGAGGCTCCTCTCCCTGAGTCCAAGTGTTCTTGTTGTTCAACACCCACCTATGAGTGAGAACATGCGGTGTTTGGCTTTCTGTTCTTAGTTCTGGGTCACATGTGCAGAACGTGCAGGTTTGTTACAAACGTATACATGTGCCATGGCAGTTTGCTGCATCCATCACCCCGTCACCTACATTAGGTATTTCACCTAATGCTATCCTGCCCCTAGCCCTCCACCACACTGCTATCCCTCCCTTAGTACCCCAACCCCCAGCAGGCCCCAATTTGTGATGTTCCCCTCCCTGTGTCCATGTGTTCTCATTGTTGAACACCCACTTATGAGTGAGAACATGCAGTTTGGTTTTCTGTTCTTGCGTCAGTTTGCTGAAAATGATGGTTTCCAGCTTCATCCATGTCTCTACAAAGGACACAAACTCATCCGTTTTATGGCTGCATAGCATTCCATGGTGTATATGTGTCACATTTTCTTTATCCAGTCTATTAACGATGGGCATATGGGTTGGTTCCAAGTCTCTGCTACTGTGAACAGTGCTGCAATAAACATACGTGTGCATGTGTCTTTGTAATAGAATGATTTATAATCCTTTGGGTATATACCCAGTAATGGGATTGCTAGGTTAAATGGTATTTCTAGTTCTAGATCCTTGATGAATCGCCACACTGTCTTCCACAACAGTTGAACTAATTTACACTCCCACCAACAGTGTAAAAGTGTTCCTATTTCTCCACATCCTCTCCAGCATCGGTCGCCTCCTGAATTTTTAGTGATTGTCATTCTAACTGGCATGAGATGGTATCTCAATGTGGTTTTGATTTGCATTTCTCTTATGACCAGTGATAGTGAGCTTTTTTTCATGTTTATTGGCTGCATAAATGTCTCTTTTTTGAGAAGTGTCTCTTCATATCCTTCACCCACTTTTTGAAGGGTATGTTTCTTTTTTTCTTTTTTCTTTTCTTTCTTTTTTTTTTTTTTTTTTTCTGAGACAGAGTTTCACTCTCGTTACCCAGCTGGAGTGCAATGGCACAATCTTGGCTCACCGCAGCCTCCACCTCCTGGGTTCAAGTAATTCTTTTGCCTCAGCCTCCCAAGTAGCTGGGACTACAGGCATGCACCACCATACCCAGCTAATTTTTGTATTTTTTAGTAGAGACGGGATTTCACCTTGTTGACCACGATGGTCTCGATCTCTTGACCTCGTGATCCACCCTCCTCGGCCTCCCAAAGTGCTGGGATTATAGGCTTGAGCCACCGTGCCTGGCTTGTTTTTTTCTTATAAATCTGTTTTAGTTCTTTGTAGATTCTGGATATTAGTCTTTTGTCAGATGGGTAGATTGCAAAAAATTTTCCCATTCTGTTGGTTGCTGGTTCACTCTAATGATAGATTCTTTTGCTGTGCAGAAGCTCTTTGGTTTAATTACATCCCATTTGTTTATTTCGACTTTTGTTGCCATTGCTTTTGGAGTTTTAGTCATGAAGTCCTTGCCTATGCCTATGTCCCAAATGATATTACCTAGGTTTTCTTCTAGGATTTTTATGGTGGTAGGTCTTACGTTTAAATCTTTAATCCATTTGGAGTTAATTTTTGTATAAGGTCTAAGGAGGGGATCCAGGTTCAAGTGATTCTTCTGCTTCAGACTCTGGAGTAGCTGAGCATGTGCCACCACGCCCAGCTAATTTTTGTGTTTTAATAGAGAAGGGGTTTCGCCATGCTGGTCAGGCTGGTCTCAAACTCATGGCCTCACGTGATCTGTTCACCTCCACCTCCCAAAGTGCTGGGATTACAGGCATGAGCCACAGTGCCCAGCTTGTTTTTGAAATTCTATAGGCTTGATTTTTTTTAATCTCAGATTCATTTTTATTTGCCTAGGCTCAGTGCATAGGAGATACCAAATAAACAGTCGCTGGGAACATGAAGGGAGAAAGTGACTACTTAGAGAAGAGAAAGACCCTTTTCTTTGATCATCTGTTGGCAACAATTTGGTCCTTTAGCAAACACTGGGAGTGAAAGCAGTTATAATCACCTAGTTTTAATAGCTAGATTCATCCTACACTTTATCTTCCAAGGCTTGATATTTTTAAAAATAAAATGATAGAAAAAAATAAAGGTTGACTTGGTTCTAAAAATGTGTTTAAAAAAGTATTTCTTATAATTTTTATATATGTATTATATATATTATGCAGTGATTAAAGTCAGTTTTCATATGGCAGCAATAGGACAGTAAAACTGAATATCTCTCTAATTACCTAAAAATGTCATTCAATTATAATAAAAACAACAACAGATTTCTTTTTATGACTTGAGCAATAAAATATTTATATTTGAGGAAAAGGATATAAAGAGCTGCATTAGCCATGCTTATATATACACATTCTTAGACAAATTATTATTAATAAAGCTTACATGTTTTACAAGTAGAAAGCCAAGATATGTACTGAAAATATGTCCTAGAAAATTATAGACTGTGCCAAAATGATGTTAGAAGCAGAATAGTCTTTGAGTACTCATCTCTTCTTTGATTAAAATACCCAGCTTTTTTTCAATATCAATAAGTCAAAGGTATTTTGAAATCACTCTTAATGGTTTATATTTAACATTTTATTGTTACATTCTATAATAGCCCACATATGATAATCAACATTTCAAATTCTATTTATATAAAAAGATAAATTATCTGATATAAATATTACTTTCAAATTTGTATAAGCCCTCCTTGCTTCTAACATAGAAAGGAGGCTTTTTTTTTTCCTTTTAATTCTAGGTACTTCTGAAACCCTATTTCAAAGAGCATATTTTGTAATTTAACTGTTGAAATCTATATCAATAGTCAAGGATTGAGATGGGATTAAAAATACCACCAAGAACTAAAATGTCCCAAGAAAAATTACCAATTACGTATTGACCACATAGTTCAGTTTATAACAATTGCTTTATAATAGCAAACGGAAAAAACACTTAGTTGGTGAAATAATGTAGCCTAGAATTAAGAATTAGTAAAGAAACCAAAAGTATTTGTAATAAAAATTTGAAGTGAAAACATTCATAATTCATGACTGTTCAACCTAGATAGGCCCTTGGAGATCATGTACAACCATTTTAATTTACTGATCAGAAAATCATAGCCATAAAAATGTTAAAAGATTTGCCCAAGTTAATATGGGAAGCTGTATAGTAATAGAGCAAAGGGTAGAATAGGGATTCTTGGTGTTCTGGTTTCTCAATTTTTCAAATTGGAGATCAATACCAAATAACAAATAGCTATTTGGAATTTGGATCGTTACACCTCCTTTTTTAGGAGAAAAATGCAAGTATAGTAAGACCAAACATGTAAGGGTTAGTTCTAGTCAACGAGATAACCTAGATAATATACAGACAGCTTACCCTAATGAGAATTTGTTTACTAACAGTTGGAGAGGTATCTCTTCATCTCACATCTAGTAAGAACAAAAGGGTGGATGGTCATTCCATAAAAAATGACAAACCAAAACCACACATCTCTTTCTTACTAAATCCGTACTTGAATATGTCCCTGGTGTTGGGTGGGGTGTGTGTGTGTGGGTGTGTGTGTGTTTGTGTGTGTGTGTGTGTGTGTGTATTGTGTGCTTTAATCTGGCAATGATCAGAATGGAATTTAGAACATTATTGTGGAGACCTAATAATGAAAAGGAGTCATGCTGGTGGAAGTAGGGGATAGAAAAAAGAAAAAGCAAATCAGCTATAAGTCTGCCTTTCTTTGTGGTCCAGTAACATAGCCCTTCTGCACAAATAATTCACATTTTTTCTGCATCCAGTTATCACCAGACACCTTGGCTGATAGAAAAATGCAAGTTAGCTCACTGCCACCTTGGTGGTGTTATTACTGCATGTAGCCCTCTCTCACACATGTACTGTTCTATAAAATCTCTAGCAAGCCTTTGTCTCCTTGCAGTCAGCGTCTCCCTTTCTGGTCTGCTCATTTCTTTCTTGCAGCATATTTTCCTACTTTCTTTAATAAATCTCCCTTTCTTTACCTACAGCTGCATTGATAAATTCCTTTACCACCCACATCACTGGTCTCAGATAGTCACTAACCATGAGAATTATCTTAAAATGCAAAGGGATTGTTAGGCTTAAGCTAATACCAAAGGAAAGTGCTGTGATTTTTTTATCTCTCAGATGTCAATGTAAAATACATGTATAGTAAACAAAAACACTAGGTCACATAAAATCTAAAATAAAAGTTTACTGGTATGTTTCAAAAATAGAAATAATTAAATCACAGAGCCAAAGTGGAATAAGAGATTTTCATTTTAATGTCTTCCAACTTCCTCAGGCACATCATTTTGCCCTTATTATTCATTATACATCAAAATGGGATTACACTCCTATTGGTATGTTACTTTAAATATTTCTTAAGGAGGATGACAAAAGCAGCAAACATTCAATGTTAATAGCCATTCATTAAGTTTTTCCACAAGATTTCTCACACATGTATTATGTACCAGATTCTATATTAGGCACTGGGGTTATAATGGGGAACTAAAGTGGAATGAGTTCATAGGCTTATGAGTCTTACGATGTAGTGGAATGTCTAGGGGATGTAGCTATTAGTGAAATAATAACATTAATGAGCAAATAAATACAAACTGAGATAAGTGTTCTGAAGGAAATAAAGCAATTTTATGAGAAAGTAATAATTTTAAATTGAAGGTTAAGTAAAGTTTTCCCCAAGGAAGTGACACTTGAGCTAAAACCTGAAGGATAAGTGGCATTAACTACATGAAGAAGAATAAACCATTTTAGGCTAATGGAGTAGGATTGGTAAGGCTTTATGGTAGGAGAAGGCATGACACACTAGAGCAGGCGTCCCCAAACTACAGCCCTCGGGCCGCATGCAGCCCCCTGAGGCCATTTATCCGGCCCCCTGCCACACTTCAGGAATGGGCACGTCTTTCATTGGTGGTCAGTGAGAGGAGCACAGTATGTGACGGCCCTCCAACGGTCTGAGGGACAGTGAACTGGCCCCCTGTGTAAAAAGTTCGGGGACGCCTGCACTAAAGCAACTAAAATCCCTTTGTGGCTAGGTGATAGAGTACATGAGGATTGTATTATTAACAGAATTGAAGAGATAGGCTGGTTAGACTACATACACAAAACTTACCAGGTCATGTTATTTTTTTTATTTACTTTTTACTAAGACTAATAATTTTTAATGACAGGTAGATGAATAAATTCAACTATCTTTTTAATGATATGTAATAATTTTTAATGACAGGTAGATGAATAAATTCAACTATCTTTTTAATGATATGTGGATGAATAAATTCAACTATCACCACAGAAATATACAGGAAAATGAAATTGAAATGGCTTGACCAGATTTCTTTCAAAAAGATCATCCTAGCTACAGTGTTTTAAAAATGTGTTGAAAGTAAGCCATAATGAATATGAGGAAAATATTTAGGAGGCCATTTTAGTATTCTAGGTAAGAGATGGTGATAGCTTGGGTCAGAATAGTGGCAGAAGAGATATAGAAGAAATGGACTTAGTGACCAAATTGACATGGAGGGAGGCAGTGTCACAGAGACAGAGGTATGAAGATGATGCTAAGATTTCATATTTGAGCAAACGAGTAAGATGTGGTAAAACTAACCTAGCTGAGGTAGACTCAGGGTAAGAACCAAGTTGCCAGGGAAAATCAAAATTTCCATTTTCGAAAAAAACTAGAAAATGCCTATGGTATATACAAGTGAGTATGTCAAAGAAATGGTTATCTATATATGCTAGGACTCAGAGGCGATATTTGGCCTGGAGATATACATTTGTAAGGCATATGTGTACGGTCAGTAAATAAAGCTGTGTATGGATATGGATGAGGTCTTCAGGGGGAGGAAGAAATGAAAAGAGGAAAGGAGCTAGAGCTAATTCTTGAGGCACTCCAACATTTAGTGACATAATAATGAGAATAAGCTTGCAAAAGAGACAAGAAAAGAAGGAGCAAAGAGGTTAAGAGAAAAATAAGAAAGGTTGTCCAATAAAGATACTACTTCTAGAAGGTAGGAGACTGATTCATGTGAAATGCTGCTGGGAGCAATAGTAAGTGGGAGGCATTTTTGTGCTGTTACAGTGGTGGTTACTACCGGCATTTAGTGGGCAAGCGTCAGGAATGCTAAACAATAAAGAATTGTCCTGCCCAAAAAGCCAACAGTGACCCCATTAAGAGACCCCTTGCTATGGTCTCAATGTCTCCTCCAAAAGTTATGTTGAAACTTAGTTGCCATTGTGATGGTATTAAGGCACAGTGGCTCACGCCTGTAATCCCAGTACTTTGGGAAGCTGAGGTAGGTGAATCACCTGAGGTCAGGAGTTTGAAACCAGCCTGGCCAACATGGAGAAATCCCATCTCTTAAAAAAAAAAAAAAAAAAAAAAAAAAAAGAGGTAGAACCATTAAGAGGTGATTAGGTCATGAGGGCTCTGCCCTTACAAATGAACTAATGTCATTATTGTGCCAGTGGGCTTGCTATCATGAGAGTGAAGTGCTGTAAAATTGAGTTTTAACCTCTCTGTCTCCCTCACTCTTACTTTCCTTTCTACCTTGTGCCGTGAGATTATGCAGCCTAAATGCCCTCACCAGATAGATGTCAGTGCCATTCTCTTGGACTTCCCTGCCTTTAGAATTATAAGCCAAATAAAAACTTCTATTGTTTATAAATTACTTAATCTCAGTGCTATCACAATTTGACTATCCTCCTTCTGAGGAACAGAAAAATGAAAATAAGAAATTTTCTAATGCCAATGAAGTAAGTTTTATAGAATTAAGACTCATGTTCAGATTGCCGAATTCTAAATCCATTCTATTCTCCTGTATCATAACATCAACTCAAGAATGAGATAGGATATGCGAAGGTCAAAAAGTGTTCCTAAAGTAGTCAGAAGTCAAACTGATTAAAATAAAACATTTTAACATATGCGGAAATCTTATATTTTATATTTTTAGTGTTCTCTGGGAATGGGAGAGGTCAGCATTTTAAATTGTCCTCTCAAATTTTTGTGCTGAGACGCACCTTTACTATATTATTAAATGTGATTATTCAATTGCCTGATTATCTATAAAAATGAGCATATTGCCTAGTCTGTTACTGATAATGATAGGAGATAAATTCAAAAGTGCCAGCAGTCTTATATTTATAATATTTTATAATAATTATACTAATTAGATCATAAGCTTATAAAAGGGAAGGAAAGTCCAAGAGAATGGCACTGGCATCTGATGAGGGCCTTTAGGCTGCAGAGTCTGAATTCATTTAATACCAAAGCCAGTGTTTACTCTGTCTAGTGCTATATTTCAAGCACTATGCATGCTACTCAGAAAATATCTATTGCTCAATAAATATTTATTGAATACATCAAAGTTAAGTAACATGATAATAAAGTGAAATAACAGATGAAAAAGCACCTTAGCACGGTGTCATGTCTAGGTAAAACTTATCTTCTAATCTGGCTCTTAGTTCAGAGTAGCAAATGCTCATTTAAATTACACTTATCCTTATAAGATCAGAAGAGAGAGAAAAAAAGTTGTACAAACAGCTCCTGTCTAGCAAACAACTGCTATTTCTACCACACTTGATCCACAGACTCTGACTTGTCCCTTGGGAAGAGACTCTCAATTCAAAGCAAGGAGAAGGATAGGGTTAATACATTCTATATATAACATTATTAAAGAAATTTGACTACCATTTTATGTCATTTTGAGAGTCCCAAAATAAATAATTTATATTTATTCTTAAATCCTTAATTAAGGAGATTAACTGACTACATAGTCTGAATTCATTTAATACCTGATTTTAGGAATACATGAGTGTCCACAGTTAGCTATATAGTAAGTGGAATACAAGTTGTGCAGACTTTAAATGCGTACTTAACAATACCATTAAATAAACTATCAGCAAGTGTGAGTGATATTTGCTTCTTCACCTTCTGTAGAAAGAGGAAAGAGAAAGCAAGAAAGGGCTTAAGAGAGAAAAGGAAGGGAGGGAGAAAACGGAAAGTTAGAAGGTGTCCAAAATACTGTTTTGTTTGGGTATCTAAATCAAAGTATGATTGAATTAAAATTAATTGAAGGAGTTGAAATTTGCTCTAGACTTTACATGTCGGAACAAGGGCTTTAAGGAAGAAACATATCAGCCTAGGTAAAAAAACCTGAGGTGGAATATGAAAAAAAAAAGTCTGCAAATAGATAACAAAACTTACTGCTTTCAAATGAGCTTCCTCACTACTTGGGCGTTTTCCAAACATTTTGATAATGCATCCTTATAAAGTTGCTATTTTCAATTTGTTTCAGAAACGTGGAAGGAAGCAGTTAATGGCTTTCATTGTTAAGTTTGAAACTTAAAAAGAAACTAAGGGTGACCTAGCCCTTCATCAGCTCTTCAATTCTCTGAAATGACAGAAATGTGTTACTGTGCCTCCACTTTTTTTTTCTTTAAATGCGCCAAAAGAGCACCGTGCCCCAAGAGCTTTGTCTTTCAAATGCAATGCACTTGAATTGCCCAGTAAGGGGATCATCCTGTTCACTTTGTTTCCATAAGTAATTTTGTATAATTCTTGCTTTTTAGATGACATTTGAGCTGTGAGATTTTTCTAAATTCATTCTGACATTTGAAAAATTATCATACAATGCTTTCATGTGATAGAAGCAAATCCTTTTAACCATGCTTATCATGGACAAAAAGCTTCCCAGTGTAAGGAGGTCTGCTAATGACCTGGTCTTTTAAAAGGCTGACTCTATAGTTCCATTTTTTAACCAATTCACATTACTTTCCATCTTTACTTCCCTAATTCATTTCACTCAGTCTACCAGGGATAGGTCAAAATTAATGCTTCTAAACACAAAGATGTCAAACCAACAAGACTCAATGACATCTCATACAATTCACTTTATGCATTTGGTACTATTATATGCTCTCCATTTGATGAAGTAAAAATGGTGTCAAGAGACAAAATTTTATTCCATATGATCAAATCTATGTGGTAATTAGCATATCTAGTTAAATTAAGTATTCATGATATCAAGGCCACAGTTTAATATATATCTACATATCATATATAACACATTATATGTTCATTACACATTTTATGGAAGCTAGACATTGTATTAGACACTGAGTATACGGTGGTGAATAAGCCATGTATATGGCCTATATTCATGGAATTTACAGCTTAGTAGTGGGAATAGACATCACACAAGTGGAGAAGAAAATAGGTAAAATAACATATAGAAAGAGGGATAGATAGATAAATAGATGGAATGATACAAGCTATGAAGGGAATAAACAACCTGGGGTAAAATGATACAGAAAAGCAAGCAGGTGGAAATTTACTTATATATAATGGTCTGGGAAAGCTTCTCTGAGAAGGTTATATATTATTTGAGACTTAAAACTATGTAACATTGATTAAAGAAATAAAAGAATGCACAAATCAGTGAAAAAAGTTTTCTGATAAACTGGAAGTCTTAAAAATGTTATAACATCCAGACTACCCCAAAGCAATCTATGGATTCAATGCAAAACCTATCAAAGTACATATGTTATATTTTCACAGAAATAAAAAAATCAATCTTCAAATTCCTGTGGAATCCCAAAAGACTCCAAATAGCCAAAGCTATCATGAGAACTGACAAAACTGGAGGCATCATAGTCCTGATTTCAAAAGATATTACATAGAAAACTCAGAAATGAGGCAACACACCTACAACTATCTGATCTTCAACAAGGCTGACAGAAACAAGTAATAGGAAAAAGAGTTCCTAGTCAATAAATGGTACTGGATTAACTGGGTACCCATATGCAGGAGATTGAAACTAGACCTATACCCTTCACCATATACAGAAACTAAATCAAGATAGATTAAATATTTAGACATAAGAACCAAACTATAAACATCTTAGGAAAACAGTTAGGAAATACCTTTATCAACATTGGCCTTGGCAAAGAACTTTTGGCTAAGTCTCCAAAAACAATAGCAACACAAACAAAAATTGATAGATGGGACCTAATTAAACCAATATTCAGAATCTATAAGCTATTTAAACAAATCAACAAGCAAAAAAGAAATAACTCCATTAAAAATGAACAAAGGACATGAACAAATATTTATCTAAAGACATACGAGTAGCCACAAAACATATGAAAAATAAATGTTCATCATCACTAATCATAAGAGAAATGTAAATCAAAACCACTGTGCAATACCATCTCACCAGTCAGAAAGGCTATTATTAAAAATTCAAAAAACATTAGCTGCTGGTGTGATTGAGGAGAAAGCGAATGGTTAAATACTGTTGATGGGAATGTAAATTAGTTCAGCCACTGTATAAAGCAGTTTCAAGACTTCACAAATAACTTAAAAAAGAGCTGGCTGAGCGCAGTGGCTCGTGCCTGTAATCCCAGCACTTTGGGAGACCGAGGTGGGTGGATCACGAGGTCAGAAGATTGAGACCATCCTGGCCAACATAGTGAAACCTCGTCTCTACTAAAATACAAAAAATTAGCCAGGTGTGGTGGCACATGCCTGTAGTCCCAGCTACTCGGCAGGCTGAGGCAGGGGAATCACTTGAATCTGGGAGGCGGAGGTTGCAGTGAGATGAGATTGTGTCACTGCACTCCAGCCTGGTGACGGAGCAAGACTCCAAAAAAAAAAAAAAGAAAGAAAAAAGAGCCAATATTTGACCCAGCAATCCCATTACTGTGTATATGCTCCAAAGAAAAGAAATCATTTTACCAAAAATACATATGCACTCATATGTTCACCTCCATGCTATTTACAGTAGCAAAGAAATGGAATCACCATAGATGTCCATCAATGGTGGATGGATAAAGAAAGTGTAGTACATATACACCATGGAATACCATGCAGCCACAAAAAGAATAAATAAATGTCTTTGCAGCAACATGGATGGAGCTGCAGGCCATAATCTCAAGCAAATTAACACAGAAACATAGAATCAAACATCTCACTTTCTGATTTATAAGTGAGGGATAAACTGAATAAATATGGTCATAAACATTGGAGCAATAGACACTGTGGTATATGAGGAAAAGAGGGAGCTGTGAGTCAAAAAACGACGTATTGGGTATTATGTTCACTTCTCAGGTGCAATAACATGTGATACTGGCATAAATGCAGACATATAGAGCAATGGAACAGAACAAGGAACCCAGAAATAAAACCACATATATATGGTCAAATAATCTTCACAAAGGATGCCAAGAATACAAAATGAGGATAGGACAGTCTCTTCAACATATGGTGCTGCGAAAACTAGATATCCACAAGCAAATAAATAAAATTGGACCTTTATCGCACACCTACACAAAAATCAAAAATCAACTGAAAATAAATGAAAGATTTAAATGTCTAAAATCTGAATCTATAAAATCTTTAGAAGAAAATATAGGGGAAAACTTCATGGCAATTGTCTTGGTAATGCTTTCTTGGATATGATACCAAAAGCACAAGCAAAGCAACAGAAGCAAAAAAATAGACAAGTGGGATTACATAAATATAAAAAGCTTCTGTACATCAAAGGAAATAATCAACAGAGTCAAAAGGCAACTACAGAATAGAAGAAAGTATTTGCAAACTGCATAATCTAAGAAAGTGTTATTATTCAAACCGTATAAACAACTTCTACAAATCAATGACAAAAAGTAATTTTTTAAATGTCATTTCAAAAGCTCTAGGAGTACAAGTGGTTTTTGGTTTTATGGATGAATTATGTAGTGGTCAAGTCTGGGCTTTTAGTGTATCCATAATCCAAATAGTGCACATTTTATCCAATAGGTAATTTTTCATCTCTCACCCCCCTCCAAACACACCTCTTCTGTGTCTCCAATGTCCACCATATCACTCTGCCTGTCCCTACTGTAACCATTGCTTAGCTCCTACTTGTAAGTGAGAATGTGCCGTATTCAGTTTTCATTGCTGATTCATTTCACTTAGGATAATGACTTCCAGTTGCTGCAAATGATATGATTTATGGTTTTTATGGCTGAATAGTATTCCGTGGTGTATATGTACTACATTTTCTTTATTCACTGAACAATTGTTGGGCACTTAGGTTTATTCCACATCCTTGCAATTTTAAATTGTGCTGCAACAAACATAAGAGTGCAGGCATCTTTTTGACATAATGACTTCCTATCCTTTGGGTAGATATCTAGTAATGGGATTGCTGAGTTGAATGGCAGATCTACTTTTAGTTCTCTGAGAAATCTCCATACTGGTTTTCATAGACATTGTATTAATTTACATTCCCACCAACAGTGTATAAGTGTTACCTTTTCACTATATCCCTGTCAACATTTACTGTTTTTTGACATTTTAATAGTGTCCATTCTGTGCCAGGCGCAGTGGCTCACCCCTGTAATTTCAGTACTTTGGGAGGCCGAGGCGGGCAGATCACTATGACAGGAGTTCAAGACCAGACTGGCCAACAGGGTGAAATCCCATCTCTACTAAAAGTACAAAAATTAGCTGGGCATGGTGGCCTGTGCCTGTAATCTCAGCTACTTCGGAGGCTGAGGAAGGAGAATTGCTTGACCCGGGACCACAGAGGTGGAGGTTGCAGTGAGCCAAGATCGCGCCACTGTACTCCAGCCTGGGCTGCAGAGCGAGACTCCACCTCAAATAATGGTAAGACTAATAATGTCCATTCTGACTGGGATAACATGGTATCTCATTTTGGTTTTAATTTGCAATTCTCTGGTAATTAGCAGTGTTGAACATTTTTTTTTCATATGTTGGCTATTTGTATGTCTTCTTTTGAAAAATGTTCATGCCCTTTGCCCATTTTTAAGGGGTTATTTGTTTTTGACTTGTTGAATTGTTAGTTTCTTATAGATTCTGGATATTAGTCCTTTGTCAGATGTACAAGTTGCAAATATTTTCTCCCATTCTGTAGGTTGTCTGTTTATTCTGTTGATTACTTTATTTGCTGTTCAGAAACTTTATAGTTTAATTAAGTCCTATTTATTTACTTTTTTGCAGGTAATATAAATAATTTGATTTTAAAATGGGCAAAAACTTGAACATACATTTCTCTAAAAAAGACATACAAATAGCCATCGAGTATATGAGAAGATGCTGAACATCACTAATCGTCATATAAGTGCAAATCAAAACCACATAAGATATCACATCATACCTGTAATATGATTATTATCAAAAAAGCAAAAGTTAATATGTGCTGGTGAGGATGTGGAGAAATTGGAACCCTTGTACACTGGTGGTAAGAATGGTGTAGCTGCTATGGAAAGCAGTATGTAGATTTCCCCCCAACCACCAAAAAAAATAAAGCTACCATATGATCCAGCAATCTCACTTCTGGGTATATATCTAAAAGAACTGGAATCAGGATCCCAAGGAGATATCTACACTCCCATATTCATTACTGCATTAACAATTATAATAGGCCAGGAACTGTGGCTCACGCCTGTAATCCCAGTACTTTGGGAGGCTGAGGCGGGCGGATCATGAGGTTAAGAGATCGAGACCATCCTGGCCAAAATGGTGAAACCCCATCTCTACTAAAAATACAAAAATTAGCTGGGCATGGTGGCATGTACCTGTAGTCCCAACTACTTAGGAGGCTGAGACAGGAGAACTGCTTGAACTCGGGAGGCGGAGGTTGCAGTGAGCTGAGATGGTGCCACTGCACTCCAGCCTCGCACCTGGCGATAGAGCCAGACTCTGTCTCAAAAAAAAAAAAAAAAATCATAATAATTCACAATAGCCAACATATAGAAATATTCCAAATGTCCAATGATGGATGAATAGATGAAGAAAATATGGTATATACATATGCTGGAGTATTATTCAGTCTTCAAAAATAAAGAAATCCGGCCATGTGTTACAACATGAATAAAGCTGGAGGATGTTGTGCTAGCAAAATTAGCCAGTCACAGAAGAACAAATACTTCATGATTCCACTTATATGAGAAGTGTAAAATAGTCAAACTCTAGAAGGAGAGAGTAGAGTGGTGATTGTCAGGGGCTTGGTTGAGAAGAAAATGGGAGTTGTTATTTCATATATATAAAGTTTCAGTTATGCGAGATAAGTCCTTCAGCTGTACATAATTATGACTATACTTAACAATACTTTACTGTGCTCTTAAAAATGTGTTAATAGGGTAGATCTCATATTGCATTCTTACCACAATCAAAAAGTATATTGTAAATAAATAAACAAGCAAACCATGTGTAGAGCAATGATTCTAGTTTGTCATAAGTCAAAATATATTATTAATATATCTCTTTGTGCATGGAAACTTTTGAGAAATTAAACACTTGTATTAAAGATGTATTTTGATATTAGAAACTAGAGGAATTAATCTGAGTGATAAGAAAGAAAAGAAAGATGAACGCTACATTTTTGGCTCCTAAGTGGATGGATGTCGCTATCATTTACTGAGACAGGGAAAGGACAAATGAAGATCAGATTTGTCCTTTGTAGATATTTTAACTGTGATGTTCTTGTGAAACTTCCAATTAGAATTGTTTTGCAGTAGTTGAATATATGCATATGGACCTCAGAGTAGACTCATGGACAAGAGATAGACATTTGGAAGTCATCATAATTTACATTGCATTTGAAGCTGTGAGAATGAAAATATCACCTAATGAAAAAGTATAGTAAGAATCCAATGTTTGGGATCTAATTCTGGAGAACTGTCATATTTGGAGTCTCAGGAGAAAAGAACTGGCTTGAAAAGAAGATTTAAAATGTCCAGAGAAGTGAAAACTTTTGGAGGGTATGATGACAAGAAAAGCAAAAAAGAAGGTATGTCAAGAAAGTGGAAGTAATCCACTTAATGAAACTCTGCTGACATGTTGCATAATATTAGGACAAAAGAAAGTGTCCTAATTTGACAATACGAAAGACAGTAGATACTTAAGCAAAGATAATTTTGGTGGAACAGTGAGGGCAGAATTTAGACTGTAGTTAAGTAGAAAATAATTTAATATAATGTGAAGATAAATTTCCTGAACACACTCATTCACAATAATGGTAACAATAATACCATATAGACATAAACTGCTTTAAAATTTATATTATTGTTTAATCTTTATAACAAAACAACCCTAAAATACAGGTCTGTATACTTTTTCTATAACTAAGGATACTGAATAATTGGTGACATATGTAAGTTAGAAAGTTAGTTAGAAATAAAGTTGTGATTAAAATCCAAGTCTGATTTCAACTCTAGTCCTCTTTCTTCCTTAAGAAGAACCAAGGGAACCAGGAATGGCTAAATTATTACAAAGTGTTCTCTGCTATATCACAGAAAATATTTCAGAAGATTAATTTTCAGAATCTCCCTCTGTCTATCTCTCTCTCTCTCTCTCTCTCTCTCTCTCTCTCTCTCACACACACACACACACACACACACACACACACACAATTCCAAAGACGTGTTCTACTGATGGTGGGCCAGGCGTAAATCTGCCTGAAGCACATCATGACAATCAATCTCCAATAAATGGAATACAATATTATACCCTTTTGCCAGTGTGTCTTAAGTCTTAAACAAAAAGAAAATTTCTGTAAATATTTTAACCACTAGATGGTGTTGGAATGACACAAGAAATTCTTTATTGTACAATTAGTCTTAGATTGCAATCATCCAAAAACTCCCACACCACCTACCCAAAACATCTAAGCCCCACCAAAACTGCCTGATCAAAATCTAAAAATGGATAACAGCCTCATGTGAAACAACTGGAGAAATGTAAACATAAAATAATGAAGTTTTGGGGAGTAAAATGCACTTGAATACTTGGAGAATATATAAAATTAAAGAATATGAGTGTTATTGATAAATTATCAGACAATAAAAATTTAAAAGATGTGAGAATTGTAAATTAAAATATTACTTCAAAATGACTTTGTACTTAATGACATACATTAAAGTCAGTTAATGTTTATATTTTTAAAAAATTGGATGTTGGGCTGGTTTAATATAATTCATTCATTTTCTTTTTCTTTTCTTTTTTTTTCTTTTTTTTTTTTTTTTTTTTTTTTTTTTTTGAGACGAAGTTTCACTCTTGTTACCCAGGCTGCTGGAGTGCAATGGCGCGATCTCGGCTCACCGCAACCTCCGCCTCCTGGGTTCAGGCAATTCTCCTGCCTCAGCCTCCTGAGTAGCTGGGATTACAGGCACGCGCCACCATGACCAGCTAATTTTTTGTATTTTTAGTAGAGACGGGATTTCACTATGTTGACCAGGATGGTCTCGATCTCTTGACCTCATGATCCACCCACCTCGGTTTCCCAAAGGGCTGGGATTACAGGCTTGAGCCACCACACCTGGCCATAATTCATTCATTTTAAAAACGAAAGAAAATATACGTCAAATCTTAATCAGAAAAAAAAAAAACCCAAACCAATAAAAAATTAAGTAGCTAAAAATCATCCATTTTAGAGACATAATTATTTTGCTTTAATTTAATTGAGTCTGCCAGCCTCGAATCTCCTGACTTGACTTACCCTACAATGCACACACACACACACACACACACACACACACACACACAAATACCCACCATTATTCTCGTTAAAATTTACAGCCAAAATATCAAATATTATCTCACTCAGTTACCCAACATCTTTAGATATTTTTTCCAAGATTCTTTCAACTAGCTTTTCAGAACTGAAGTGCAGGGAACTGACAATTCAAGAGAAGTGTCAATGTGCACAGGCCAAAGAAATAATCTAAGAGAATAAATGCCTTACAATTAAAATCCAAAAGGATTTTATTTATACCCCTTCTGCTCCCAATGCCAACCTTATCTTTTTAAGTAGCTAAAATGTATTATTTGTTGTAAAGTTATTGGTGTCAGCCACTTGAGTAAATGGCACAACCACCTATTCTCCTATTGATTTAAAAGGAAATCCCGTATCCGCTTTTGTAAATGTCCAGTTTGAGTTATGGAAGAAGCTATTTCTGATACTATAACTGTCTCTCTTAAATCCAAGCTATCACCATCTCAAGGTCTTGAAAAAGAATGTTAGCCCATTTGTTTCCATCTAAGTGGAAGATATTAAATTTCACTACTTTAAAAGTTTGTTTATCTGTACAAAAACAGTAAAGAGGATTACAACTGTGTTTGCTGCAATGAAGAGCTTCTTTCTGGAAAAGGCTGGAAGCAGGAAGACAAGGGAGAAGCAAATTGTTCCCCACAGTATCCTATAGGCTATAGTAAATGGGTCCTTTCTGATCATTCAATTCATATCATATTTGTTCATGAAGTAAGTCAGCACAAGAATGCCTAAATTTTCCAATAAGAAGAGGAGCTGAGTAATTAACCAACAGAAAGAAAAGTATTATAAATGTGTTGTAATAAATTGCATTAACCTAGATTGCAATTCTAAGGATTTGTGATAATTTAAAAACCTGAACCAATTAAACTCCTAAACGTTTATTCATCTAATTACTTTCAGAGAGTTTTATTCAAATAGCTGTGTTTTGTTTTGGTGGTGTTTTGAGTTTTGCTTCTGATTGTTATCATTTTTTCCCTAAGTATTTTTTGTTTCCAAAATGGGGATTAGAAGCATTGTTAGCATACCTTTGCCACTTAGAAGGACAAAAGTGTGTGTAAAGGTTCATGTTGTAAACTTTTTTCCAAGAAGCAATGCAGTAACTGAACAGGAAACCTGAAGGAATTTACAGAACCTTTGGAAGCGGGAGGCTTCAGCGTACACTGTGAGTCAGGCAAAGGGAAGTGAGTCCTTAGAGTGTGAGAGAGGGAGAGTTTGCCTCTGTTACCAGATTTTTTTTTAAAGAATGAAAACAGTGCAATTCCCTTCTTTAGTCTCATGTAGATTCCCTGGAATATTCTGCAAAAGCAATCTCCACAAACAAAAGGTAACATTTCTTTTCAGCCTTATAAATACCACTAAGATGACCCAAGCTAGTGAACTAAAAGCTAAGTAATGTGACCTGTGTTGGTTTTCAACTTTAACAAGAAGGACTTTCAGATAGTACAAAGCTTGGAAGAAAAGTAATTTTTCTCTTGCCATCCAGGGTCTAGAGTTCTGAGACTCAAGTCTCTGTTAAAGCTTTTTATTGCTCACAATGGCCTATGATCTTAAAGCCTGGCCTTAACCATGCTAGAAGTACTTGGTCATGTACCAATATAATTTGAGGGGCACCAGTGAAATCATTGTCCCACAGATCTCACCCTTAGTCACGAGTTATATACAACTCAAGGTATACACTACTTCTTTTCTCTCTCCTTTCTATATGCATCACATTTTGAACATTTTATTGTGAATATTCAGATGATTTACTTAAAGACCAGAAAAATAATGCAAGGTCCCTTGACAACTAGACTGAAAATAGAGGTTTTTTGGTTGGTTGGTTTGTTTGTTTGTTTGTTTGTTTTTGTTTTTGTGTGTGTTTTTTGAGATGGAGTCTCATTCTCTTGCCCAGGCTGGAGTGCAGTGGTGCCATCTCAGCTCACTGCAACCTCCATGTCCCACATTCAAACGATTCTCCTGCCTCAGCCTCCTGTGTAGCTGGGATTACAGATGTGTGCACCCAGCCAATTTTTGTATTTTTCATAGGGACGTGGTTTTTCACCATGTTGGCCAGACTGGTCTTGAACTCCTGACCTCAGGTGATCCGCCCACCTTGGCCTCCCAAAGTGCTGGGATTACAGGCGTAAGCCACCATGACCGGCTTGAAAATAGAGATCTTTACACAATTTCAACTGAAGTAAGCTGCCCAAAAAACAATTTAGCCCAAATTTTATTTGGGTGGAATAAAATTACATATTTTCTTTCTTTGAATATGTGTCTAGTTGTGGTGCCATGGGTATAGTCCTGCAGCTTTTTGTGGATGATTAAGAACTTTTGTCTGTTTTTCTATTTTAAAAAACCATTTTAATTAAATTTAAGTATTTGACATGGTGCCGAAATATGAAAACATAGTCAAACTCTTCTAACAGACATAATTGTCTTAAAACAAACGTAAGTTAAATTCACCCTAAATTCCAGATTTTTACATTTTCTTTAAAAAATTCATTTGGTCTCCTTAGCTCTTTTAATTCTCTTTTCTTTGTTACTACAAAAGTAGAAGAAAGCAGAGGGCTCTCTCAGAGAAAAAAACAAATATGCAATGGAAGAACATAATACCCACAGTCACACCCATCTGGAGAACACTGTTGTTAACACTTTGGAAAGAAACCTTCCAGAGCCTAATATCATTGTGTTTATATTATTATTTTTAGTAGTTTAAGTACTCCTCCATTTCTGAACATTCAAGTTGTACCAACAAATGACTGGACAGAACATTTCTAATCAGCCTTATTCTATATTGAAATGACCAGAACTCAAAGCTAATGACAATTATAATTTGGGACCAAATTACAATTTAGGCTAAACAGGCAAGTCAGCCATCACACATCTCATCAAATTGCATTTAGTCAGCTTAGGTGTAGGTATTGATTCAGCTAGTCAAATATTGACAGGACGCTCACTTTTTATTTTTGCTTATTACTGATTCTATACAGGTCTTCAAACCAAAAGGATTGAGAATATTTTGATGTGCCAGTGACTATACCTTTCTAATTTAATAGAATTGGAAAAATATCATTTAATATGGCTCAAGTCCAAAGGGAAAAAACAGCATGGGCTCATATGGCCTGTACCCAGTTCACCTCTTCCCACCACCATATCTAGGCACAGCATTAAGCTAAACTGTGATGTCAGGTTTCTGAAGGTGCAGATACCCCATGGACTATATTATCAGAGGTATTTCTTCCTCTTCTCTCCTTACGCCAGAGGCAGTGAATATCTACACATTACTATTTAGAAATAAAATTGTATTGGAAACAGGATCTGTTATGTCTCATAAATTTTCACACAAACCTTTTTATAAACTTGGAGGAATCTTTTTATCCTGAAAGCTTGCTCTTGTTAAGGGTTAACATTTTTTACAAAAACCTCCTCAATTATCCCTGGCATTTTTCTTATCTGTCAGCTATAATAGCATATAGACACAAAGTAGATTTTTTTGTCCAATTTTATTTTAAAAGATATTTAGAAAAAAGAACATTTTACAACGTTGTTGAGATTTCCCAGTGGCTCAGAATGAACTAAATACAGCCTTCTAGGAACTTGTATGACATTCAGCTGGTGGTTTTACTGTAAATGGCCAACCTAAATACATGTTAATGGATAATAAAGCATACCCTGGCTTGCCTTATGATTCATTCTTAGAACCCTAAGCAATTTTTCTAATGTGCCTCTCAGTATTGCTACAGTAAGTTTCTTAGTCTCCCAGGAAAAATCTGCAATGACTCTGTTCATTTGCGAAGGAGGAGGGAAGCAGAATATAAATGTCAAGAAAAGATTATAAACTATAAACTGAATTCCTATGCAGCCTATAAAATGTGAGATTAAAAAGACAGCTCAGTTTAACTAGCAATGAAGCTGTTATGCTTTCAGGATAAAAAAGGTGCTACATATGTGTATATCATCTCGTTATGAATGGGATTTTTTTCAGTGTAAGGGTTGGAATGAGAAGAGGGTTTAGCTGCAGCCAACTGTAAAGTCACATAGCAGGTTTGGTTTTGGGGCATCAGATGTCACTTGGCCTCGGGCAGGGTTTAAACAAACGACACAGTGTGTGTTTTCCTGCTGGGGTCAGCGTTCTCCAAGATACAGTCAGTACTTCAACAGCAATCATGCAGACGTCATCAAGGTGCATACATGCATGTGTTAGGATGGGAAGTTGGAGCAACAGTGTTGAAGGCAGTAGTGATTTTTATTCCTTCTTAGCTAGGGTGAGGTGGGAAGATGTAATCCTCAGAAAGACAAGAATGACAGGAACCATTCAGTTCTCATTTTAGCAATAATAGTGGTATTGGATACTCGTGGTGGTAGTGCTAGGAGCATCTGTATTTGTTCTATTATGCTAGAATAGTATAATATTGGTAGCAGCAGTCACAGTAGCAGCAGCAACAGCTTAAGC
Source organism: Saimiri boliviensis (assembly GCF_048565385.1). NCBI lineage: Eukaryota > Metazoa > Chordata > Mammalia > Primates > Cebidae > Saimiri > Saimiri boliviensis. The sequence goes on along the minus strand of NC_133470.1, from coordinate 68,891,970 downwards.
CGTGGCAATAGTATCAGTAGCAGGAAAAAAAACCACACCTAACGTTTACTTGAGCTTACTATGTACCAGGCTCTGTGTTAAGCTGTCTGTATTTTATGCATGTAATTCTCACAATAGCTGGCAGAATCTGATAGTATTACCACTCTCATTTTGTAGTTGAGGAATCTAAGACGTAGAGTGATTCTGTAACTTACTCAGAGCCGTAAGGCTGAAAAAAGAAACTACGATTTGAATTTAGGTAGCCTGTCTCCAGAGACTTTCTTCCCCTTACTGTTGCACACTTCCTACGTAAATGGAAATATAACAGAGTCTGCTATTGCAATTTTAATTTTTTTTGCTTCTGATACTATCCTAAGTTTAGCTGGCATGTTTTTACATAAACAACAATATTCACCATACCTAATGCTCTCCAAATAAGACAAAAAATGACAGTGAAACAAATGTAAGGCCAATTCCTTTCATGGTTACTTCCAATGCTAGAAACACCAAGGAAGCTGAAGATAGGAATGTCACTAAAAAACACTGCTCCACATTTTTACAAAGTACTGTTGATTAGTATAGCACTTCTGAGAAATGTTAGCTTCCACATAGCATTTCATGCTCATAGCACAGGTAATAATTCTGAAGAGAAAAGAATGTGTGAGAGTAATACTTGCATTTAACTTAAAGAAAAATTGATCATACTAACATTCTTGAATATTAAATCAGGATTTCTGGTACTCATGGTGCCTTACTCTATTTCATGACATGTAAAACATGCCATTTTTCCAAGAATTTATACAATAACATTTTCAAGACTACTAAATGCTTATTTTTCTAAATAAATGACAATTTCTATGTCCTTTTGTGGGCTGAGAACTACTTGTCTGCTTTGTCTTATCTGTCCTCCTTAAATACAATTGCACAGACATATTATAATCATTTGTTGGCAGCAACTCACTAAGAAGTAGGTGCTAAGAAGGAGAAAACTCTTGCAGCCTGTAAAGTACTATAGTATTATTAATAAAAGTAATATTTCATGTTCAGGGAAATTTTTACTGTTTTATTCTATTTGTTACACTTTCAAAATTGTGTTTTTATCCTCTTGTCTAAAAATCCTTCCCAAGTCCCTTAAGAACATTTCAATGCACCTTTCAATCCAACAAAATGGATTCTGGTCTGCCAGATTTTCTTCCTACTATTATTCATTTAGGGTTCAGATATTTAGACATTTTTCTAATTTCCTGTGGGTGGGCAGAAAGAGTTGGGGGGAAGAATACTGTACATGGGATGAGCAACGGTTTGTCACTTCTTTACACTAAAGTGTTTTTAAATTATTCTCTACTGAAGACGTGAGGAAGGGTGAAAGCAATTCATCTCAATGCACTCCTTTCTGAAGCTACAGTAAAGACAGATATTCTTCCACCTCCAGTAGAACCCTTTAAAAATGAAAAATTCCCAGAAAATGACTCATGTTAAAAGCCAGAAGGTTAAGAATGCCAAACTAGGAATCTGAGGTGTAATCTAAAGATATAAGTCAGCATTGTCTAATCCTCAGTTTTGCCCAGTGCTAACCCAGGATAAACAAACAACTTTAAATCTTGTAATGTGGCACTCAGAGCATAAAAACCATAAGTTGTTAACTTTTAGCTTAAACTGATATACTCTGGAAATCCATCCTGAAAATGGCCAGAAAACTAACATACATAAACCCCAACGTAGAAGGTAAAGCAGTGATCAGTAAAAAAAACAGGTTCAAGTTTTAGCTCTAGATAAACCAAGATGCACAAAGGAGCTCTTGAAATAAGTGATTCCTTTTCAACTTGTTTAATACCATTAATAATTTGTTGGCATTTTTCTTTAAAGTTACTATAGGCTCTCTGGTATTGCTTCACTCCAATTAAACCTATGGAATTCAGTTAGAAGCAAACTTACTTGAGACAGCCAATGATTTGAAAGTACTATTAGATAAACTTAATCCTTGTTCTTTTTTAACCAACTGGTAAGGAAAAAATATACATATTCATATTTATATAAAATAGCTAAATTTATTAAGTGCTTATTTTGTGTGAGTATATATTCTAAATGTTTCATCTATTTTATTTCAATTACTTTTCTAATCTATCTTTATGTAACAGACACAACTGTCTCCATGCTACATATGAGTAAGTCATGGAAGTTAAGTAACTTGCTCAAGACTCAAGGTGAGGAAGTAGAAGGGCTGTTTCCACATGCTTATGAAACTGCCTTTGCCAAATTATGACTGAGCCAATGAAAGAGACCTAACCTAACCGATGCCATCGAGCTTCTAACCTTTACGCTATCCTTGTTCATTCCTGGGTGTAGGCTGAACTAACTTTGGGAGAAACGTAGTTTATAGTTTATAGTATAAAACAAAGATGATAACTGCTCTTTCCCAAAACAAACTTCCTTCTTGCCTGGGAACTAGAATGCCTTTGTAGGACTAACAAATTAGCCATAAGATTAGAAATTATGGTTTAGGAGTCATAGAGCTAGAGGGTACAAGGTTCTGACCCTCCCTAAACTGCTCCTACATCAGTGCTTGACATATTTTGCAGACCCTGCACTTGATGGATCGACTAGCATCACCCTGATCAATTAACTGACTCATCTGATCTTGTGGCCCCAACACAGGAAATGACTCAGCACAAGAAGACAGCATCAATTCCTTAAGATTTCATCTCCTACCTAACCAATCAGCACTCCTGGTTCGCTGACTTCCCCTCACCCACCAAGTTGTCCTTAAAAACTCTGATCCAATGCTCAGTGAGACTGATTTGAATAACAATAAAACTCTCATCTCCCGCACAGCTGGCTCTGCGTGAATTACTCTTTCTCTGTTGTAATTCCCTTGTCTTGATAAATTGGCTCTGTCTAGGAAGCAGGCAAGGTGAATCCATCGGGTGGTTACATTTATATAATTCAAATAAACGCAAGGTATTTCATTTGTGTGAATGATGGTTTAATATCTTTCAAGTATAACATGTCCAGTCAACATGATGTTTTGCTTTTCCATTTCTTGAAAGTCAGTCACATTTTCTCACTGACTTACACTTTTATGATTTTTTTCATTAGCTGGTAGATAAATTTTCTGACGTTCAGCATCAGTCCAGTATAACCTACCTCCCTCTATTTTAAGAAACATTCATTGCTATTTCACTTTAGAAGCAAGAGGAGACTATAAGAAGCTTTTATTTCACAGCAGTTCACAAAAAGATGTTTTCTGGTTATTGTTTCAATTTTTGAAGATATTATTTCAAAGTATTTGTTACATTCAAAATCAAGCATTGTTACCAATGTACGTCAATTTATCTGTCAAACTGCATTTTCTCTCTTGTCAGTTTAGTCCTAAAGTACTTCTTCTCCTGTCAAGCAACAATTATGTTGCTTCTTTGTTCTCTAAATTGTTTAGAATCTCTTCCAGGATCTAGAAGAGTTTCATGATGATACTCAGTGTTCCACAATAAAATTTTTTTAATGTTTTTAATTGCAATATTTTCATTTTAGCCTCAGCTACTTCAAGTAGATAGGCTTGGTCAACTAGTAAGCAACCAGTCTTTCAAAAATGTGATAGTCAACAATCTGCTCTCAATCTGTTACAGATTTTTTGCATTCAGTTGTAGTTCTGTGTGCTAATTTTGAAGAAGGAAGTTGAGTTCCTGTTATAAATGTGTCTCATAAATAATGTTTTTATTTGGTGAGTGAAATTTTATGTATTTATTTTTATTTTTTTAAGTTTCTGGAAAATATTAAAATATTTAAAAATAATGTGAGCATCAAAAGACGTAAGTGAATTGTCAAGTGCTAATTAATCTCAAGAGAATTCATTTCCTTATTTTTATTTAACGATCTTCAATAATCTCTTCTAATAAATGGCATTTGGTGACTTGATAATTATCAACACTTTCTTGTTTTTCCACCTGTTATCATACAGGCTTTATTTTTATTTTCTATTTCGTAAAACAAGAAAAAAAAATTAAGCAGTTCAGTAACCACAGATGTCCATTCTTTTGGATCAATTTGTGATTGAGAGAAATGGAATAATCAAATCCTTGGGGAGCAAGCTTCACATTGAGCTACTGCTGAAATTTCTGAAATACTACATGTTGCCTGGTGTTTTTCAGCACAGGACAGTTCTTTGTTTCCAGCTTTTAATCACAATCGCTATGGTTCATTATGTGATTTCCCTTCATGTCATGATTCCTGTTCTCAATCACTTTATGATCTAAGGTAACATAATATCATCCTGACAGTATATATACCAAGTTAGAAACTTGCATGTGTTTAAAAATATTAATTGTAATTTTTCTATTCTTTTTTTAAGTATAGACATACACATTTACATGTCTCATAACAACAATTGCCAGATAAAAGATAAATGAAATATGTGTGGTTTTAAGCTTCCCACATATTAACCATTTTCTAATTATTTTGCAGAAATGTCACCTTAAAAAGGCTTAAGAGCAGTGGAGATGAAAGATCAATTGTGCAAAATCAGAAATATGGTTTATTCATTTCTTTTAGCTAGGGAAAAAACAGCTAGTCAAAGTGGCAGGGTCAAGTAAAAAAAGTTATTCAAGTAAAATTTAGGAATAAAGCAAAATAAAAATGTATTTTGATTTATTAACAATTAAATATAGCATTTTCCTAATAAAACATTTGAAATTGCTGATATTTGAATGCTTACTATATTAAAATTACTTTTACATTATTCCATATAATCCTCACTATAACCTCACAATAATATATGAAGTGCAAATAGCTAGACCAAAATTAAACAACTAGTATGTTGTAGAGCAGAGATTTGAAGTGAACTTTGACTGCCAGAGCTCATGGTCTTTTCATTACATAATGCCACTTCATTAAAATAGACAAAAATTACTCTATATAGATATGTTTATTTTACATATTAAAAATAAATTCTTAATGTCCTTCTAACGACAAGAGTTTCTTAAGCCCCCTAAATTTTTACTTTATAAAAAAACAAACAAACATCTAAAGTACAACAAAATGATGAAATACTAAACACATTTATGTTTTATTTCATGTGGTCTGTATATCTTATGATTTCTCTTTATGCAACAAACTCTATGTGGTGCAATCGTAAATTTTTTTTGAAATTAAGTTAAAACTATACACCTTTCTGGATAATGGCTAGAACTAGAATCTATTGTTTAGAATACTTGTCAGAAAGGTCTGTGTCAATCATCAGTAATAATCAGACATGGTTTCTGTAGTTCTCCATGCAAAGCAAATAAAGCCTGCCTAGGTTAAATTTTGCTTCTTATAATTTGGCACTTTCTGTGCTGTAATTTGGCAATAATTCTCATATACTTTATGAGGTTTGCTGTTCCTACCTTTTTCATTACTTTTTCCTCCACTATCAGATGGTGCCTCACACTTGTTATATACAACAGAGTATTTTTATTCATCATCAGACTCTGACCTTTGGTTGCCCTTTTTCATTTTTATTGCTTTGTCTTTTCACTGTGAAACTCCAAAGCTTTGTTTCAACAAAACTATTTTTATAATAGATAAATGTGAATTTTTCAGGAAAGCCACTTAAAAAGCAAATAATAAAAATTGAAGTTTTAAAAAAAGATTATAACAAAGATGTTAAAGAAAGTAAGAACTGTTTTCTATTTAGATAATTATTCAACCATCAATAGACCATGTATTTGCTTTTGCCATTACTATATAATGTGTCTAAGTATAAACAAGTTCTTATAGTGAAAGAAAGAGTAGTATCTCCATAATTTTTTAAGAAAGCACCTAGTACTTTAATTTGGGCTGCCAGGCATTTGATCAAGTTATCGAATAATAATACTCTCACACGTCTCTAAAATATTTTAGCAGTCTTACTTTTCTCTAAAAAGGCACACATGAGACAATACTAATGATAAATGTATTAATAGATAAATAAAATATCTTCAATAAATATTTATTGCCAATTTTATGCTAGTTAATGAGTAAAATAAAGACATATATAAGTCATTGTCACTGTCTTACAGGAGCTCATAGTCCAGGAAGGTGGATGTGGTTAAAAAAAAAAGCTCCACATACACAGAAGACTTAAAAAAATTAGGTACCTTATGGCAACATTCTGGAAGACTTAGTGAGTACCTGCTTACAAGTTGTCCTAACCACTTAAAGTAGTTAATATGAATCAGAAGTTCTGCAGTATCTAATGACATTGAACTTTAAAACAAATATTGTGGAAGGCAAATGGAGGAACCAGGCAGAAAACGCTACAGCCTCTAGGTCTTCCAAATGGAGGGAACCATGAAGCCAGCCTCCTTTTCTTTGTCTACCTGTACCCTTTGTGCTATTCTTTCAGTTCTCAAACCTTCCTTTCTCCACAGGAACTCTGGCCAAATCAAGTAATTACTGTGGGTAAATGCTCTTAATTGTTATATACATTTAAGCACTTCCTTTGTTATCAACTTATTATTTCACATATATATATCATTTCCTCATTAAGTAGATTATAAGACCTCTGAAAGCAAAGACCTTGTTTTAAAATGTTTTTTATATGTCCTATAACAATGAGAACAATGCTAAGTGTTTAGTAGAAACTCATAAATACTTGTTTGTTATTTGAATTAAAGTTTTATTTCTGGAAAGATGAAAAAACAATTGACTAGAATCCACTCTTGCCTCAGACACTTCCAACCAGTGGAACTATCTAAAATCCAGCAAGAAATAGGTTTCTAATGGCAGAAGCCAGACATAAATATGAGGTGAGAGAATCAGAGAATGTCTTAGCAAAGAGTCTTTGAAATTTCAATTGAATTAGCTACACATAAAGACCCTTCCTCTGCATAATAACAGCCAATCAAAACCAAGTATTCTTTGTTTTTTTAACTATCTTTAATAAAATGGAGAAAATGTACTAATGGATTATGCATAATTATGAGTTATGAAAAATGTTAAAACATAAAAATATATAAATGAATTCTTCCTTTTCAAGAAAGAAATGCAAAAATATATTACAAAACAAAATATGAATTCATATTGAATTTAAAACATTATTCAATATTTGCATGTGCAAATAATGTTTCTCTTTAGCCTCATTGTAGTATAGATAAAATAAAGGAAAATCAGTAGTATTTCTATGTGTAAAAAGCAAACATGGATTGGAAGAATAAATATTGTTAAACTGCACATACTAGCCAAAGCAATCTATAGATTCAAAGTAATACCTATAAAAATATTAATAACATTCTTCACAGGAAGAGAAAATGCAATCCAAAAATTTACATAAAATCACACAAAGACCCTCAATAGCCAGAGAAATCCTGAGCAAAAAGAACAAAACTGGGGCATCACATTACCTGATTTCAGATTATACTTCAGAGCTGTAGTAACCAAACAGCATGGTACTGGCATAAAACCAGACACATAGACCAATGAAACAGAAAAAAATCCATGCATTTAGTCAACTAATTTTCCACAAAATTGACAGGATGAAGAGACGACCTAAAGAGTAGGAGAAAATATTTGGAAACTATTCAACTGACAAGAGATTGATAACAAGAATATATAAGGAGCTCAAACAACTCAATACCAAAAAATACACAAATAATCCAATTAAAAATGATCAAAAGGTCTGAATAGACATTTCTCAAAAGAAGACATAAAAATGTCTAACAGGCATATGGAAAAATGCTTAGTGTCAGTAGTCATCAGAGAAATGAAAATAAAAACCGCAAGGAGGTACTATCTCATCCCAGTTAAAATTATTTTTAACAAAACAACAAAGTAAAGCATGCTGGTGAGGATGTAGAGAAATGGGAACACTAGTACACTGTTGGTGGGAATATAAATTTAATACAGCCAACAACCACTATGGAGAACAATTTGAAGGTTTCCCAAAAAACTAAAAATAGGACTGCCCTAAGATCCATCAAGCCCACTACAGGGTATATATACAAAAGAAAGTAAATCAGTGCATCAAAGAGATATCTGCACCATTGTGTTTATGGCAACACTATTCACAATAGCTAAGATTCAGAAGCAAACTAAATGTCCATCAATAGATGAATGGATAAAGAAAATGTGGTACATATACAAAATGGAGTACTATTCAGCCATAAAAAAGAATGAAATTCAGTCATTTGCAACAACCTGGGGAAAACTGGAGATTATTATGTTAAATGAAATAAGCCAGGCAGAGGAAGACAAATATCACATGTTCTCACTTATTTGTGGGATCTTAAAATTAAAACAATTGAATTCTTAGACATAAAGATTAGAAAGGTGGTTACCAGAAGCGGGGAAGGGTAATGGGGGAATTGAGTGAAGGTGGGAAGGGTTAATGGATATACAAAATAGTTATAAAGAATGTATAAGATCTACTATTTGATAGCACAATTGTAATAACTTAATTGTACATTCTTAAATAACCAAAAGAATGTAACTGAATTGTTTGCAGCATAAGGGATAAATACGTGTGGTGATGGATACCCTATTCTCCATGTGATTATTTCACAATGTATGCCTGCATTAAAATATTGCATGTACCCCATAAATATATACATATACCATGTGTATATACACAAAAAATAAAAATTAAAAAGTAAATAGAAAGAATAGTCAAACACCAGGTTATTATCAATAGGTAACTAAACTATATGGTCATAAGTTAAGCAATAAATGCTTTACATTTAAATCATTTCACATGTTTGAGAAGATTGAAGAACAGAGAATTTGTATGCCTTTACACTAGTGAAATTTTAATCTGTGGATAAAAACTCTTTGGATCAATATTAAAATGTACATTACTTTGTACAAATGAAACCTAATTTTAGGCAGATTGATATAATATCATAACCTGAAGGGGACTCGGGGAAAGAGTTCATCACAAAATGTTGAAAAAAGTCAGTGGTTGCATTTGGTTGTAATTCTTAGATTGTTCATGAGGAATTCAATCAACCAAAGTTAAAAAGCAATGTACTAGTCTAGCATAAGACTCGCCTAAAAGAACACATTATAATGAAACCCAAAGTTTATTAGTGTTTGGAGAAAAGTTTCTAGGCTCAGAGAGGGATGACCTTTATAGATCTTTGCATAAACAAGCCACTTCACACTGGTCAAAGACCGCTGTTATGTAGTGCTGTACCTGAACACAAACTTTGCCTTATTGCCGTAAAAGGAACAGAACCAGTCTGCTCTGGAATTGAAGCTAAGCCTTTTCCTTCTCCTTTATAATAGATTCCTTATCCTGTTTTGTAAATGTTATAACAACATATAGAAAGAAAAATCCTGGAAAGATATTCACCAAAATATTTTTCATGGTTTTACTTGTGTGTTTATGTATAAATTATGTGTTTTATTTTTCTCAATTTTATGGATATTTTGCAATGAGCATGAATAACCTATTAGAAAAAATTGAATTATTTTCTCAAAATTAGTAAGACATACACAGCTGGCAACACTATAGGCTCTAGCTCCATGGAAGTCTGAAATAAAAAGAAAATCTGAAAGGCAAAAATGAATAATTTCTGCTCACTGCATTTAGTAGATTACAAGGCTTACACAGTCTTAAGGGTGAAGAAACTAACAATAGACCACTTCCTGAGCTCTCATGTGCGTCAGATACTGTGCTAAGCCCTTTATATCTCATTTAATATTCACAAGGCCACACTGCTAGTAAGTCGTAGAGCTGGGACTTAAAGGCAGATCCATTTAATATTAAATCTGATGGTTTTAACTATTTCCCTAATACTACCTTCCTTCATCTCTACTTCAGCTGAAAAACAAACTCTAGAGGGTGACTATTGTTAACAATAATTTATTGTATATTTTGAGATAACCAGAAGAGTAAAATTGAAACTTTCCTAACACAAAGAAATCATAAATGATTGAGGTGATAGATACTCCAATTACCCTGATTTGACCATTACACATTGTATGCTTGTATCAAAGTATCACATGTACTCTATACATATGTACAACATTATGTACCCATAATAACTAAAATTTAAAAGTTAGAAAAAAACCTAATCTTAATCATACTTCAAATAAATTAATTGCAATAATAAACTATTTTCTTAAACACAAAATAATTAACATATTTGTTCTGCAATTCTTATTTCATTTATTGGAATATATGTTGTAACTTTCTTACTCCAACATTTCCAGACCTTATCTACTTTATCCAGTTATTGCTTGATTATGATAGATATACAGATACATACATACATAAAAGTAGAAATCAATAAAATACAAACACAACTATTAATGAATAATTATTTGTAACACAAAACGATATCTGGTATTTAGTTGTACTTCACATTTCTAAGGAATTAGATATGAGAAGTCTACTCATTATACATTTATTACTTAGAGAAATTCCAAAAGACTGTTACTTAGAATTTAGAGATCTTAATGTTATGAATGGTGGCTGCATTCCTTGACCATCACACAAAACCTATTTAATCCAAAACGTAGCTAGTAGGTAGTACTAGACTGAGTGATATCCTGGGGGCTGGAGATCCTTCAGTGCTAGCGGTACAAGTTTTTCCTTCAGTTTATTGAATAAAAGACTAATATGGAGCAAAATTTCAAAATCATATGTTTTTAAGTCGTCAACCAACTGCATCTTCTCCAGTTGTATCATTTTGTCTTTTTAAATCACACAAATTCGAAGTCAATTTAGAAATGCAAGATGCCAATTAAAGTTTTGCCTTTTGATTAATCTTGAATAATTGGTTCTTTAACCTTAAGGATAAAGCTAGTTAGTTTAATAGGTTTACTGTTGATGACTTTTGTAATCCCCATCTAGCAATTCAAAAAGATCAATACAATAAAAAAGTATATCTAATCAAACTTCTCTGTGGCTTTTCAGCAATAAATCTCTAAAAAAGGGAAGAGCCAACCACCTACATCGAGAAAAATGAAAATGATAAAATTCAAAATACTTTTGAGTGCCAATTTTATAGGAAATATTCTTTCAGAAAATTACTCATTATCTATTCAGTTCCTCTAGAAAATTATAACCAAATAAATTATGTATAAAATATTACACATTACTACTCAAAGTAGCTTCCTCCAACCCTTCTCCATTTGCTCAAATCATATTCATTCTTCAAAGATCAACTCCAAAGTTCCCTTTTTTGTGAAGCCTGCATCACTCATGGAAATTTACCTGCAACTATAGCATGACTCTTGTCACATCTACCCTGTATCATAGTTTCTCATATAGATGTTTCTCCCCTGCAAATAATAGCTATTGTTCATTGAGCATATCCTTTATAGCAGGAACTATTCCTATCACTTTACATACATTGATTTGTTTAATCCTCACGGCAATTGCATCAGTTAAGCATTATTTATCATGCCCATTTTGCAGATCCGAAAGAGAGATTATGTAACTTGCCTAAGATTATGCACCTAGCAAAAATCAGAGCCGAGAGTCACACTCACAAAACCCAATGTCTTAAAAACTGCCATATAATCTACCACCTTTCACCCAGCATTCCACTACTGGATCACAGAAGACTCAGCCATATTCATCTTTGTATGACCAGCTCCTGATGTGATACCTTATACATTTAAAACATGTTTAATTAGCTGGGTGTGGTGGTGCGTGCCTGCAGTCCCAGCTACTCGGGAGGCTGAGGCAAGAGAATCATTTGAACCCAGGAGTTGGAGGTTGCAGTGAGCCAAGATCATGCCACTGCGCTCCAGCCTGGTGACGGAGCAAGACTCTGTCTCCAAACAAACAAACAAACAAACGTGTTTAATAAAAGTGTTGAGAAACTATTTCTAAGGTTCACTTTGGCCTAGATCAATGCTTCTCAAACTATCAGTAATGAAAGACCAGTTTCTGTTAAGTACAATAAGAACAAATTACTAGAAAAAAAAATAAAATACGTAAAATACAAGCTCCTATGTATTATATTTAACTTTATTTATTTTATTTTATTTTATTTTATTTATTTATTTATTTATTTTTTTTTTGAGATGGAGTTTCGCTCTTGTTACCCAGGCTGGAGTGCAATGGCGCGATCTCGGTTCACCGCAACCTCCGCCTCCTGGCTTCAGGCAATTCTCCTGCCTCAGCCTCCTGAGTAGCTGGGATTACAGGCACACACCACCATGCCCAGCTAATTTTTGTATTTTTAGTAGAGACGGGGTTTCACCATGTTGGCCAGGATGGTCTCAATCTCTTGACCTTGTGATCCACCCGCCTCGGCCTCCCAAAGTGCTGGGATTACAGGCTTGAGCCACCGCGTCCGGCTATATTTAACTTTATTAAACACTATGCAAGTTTTCAATATCTACACTAGCCAACAGTTCATGGACCAGCACAGGTTCATGAAACTGCTCAGGTCCATGGACCACAATCTGAATATCATTGCCTGAATCACTATGAAGCAATTCATCCTTATCAAAGCACTTTTTATTAGGCTATTATATTCCCTTTGTGCAGAAGTCATAGCAATGCATGAACTCCGTAGGTCATGCATGAAAGAAACCTAACATCCAAATAAGATTTAAAAAAGTAAAAGTTATAACTTATTTCTAAGTCCTTTCTCTCTTCATTGAATTAGCCTTTGTGTGCCATGTTAATGTTTTATGTTTGTTTCTTGATGAATTCAATAAGATTTCTCAAAGTCCTTAAGCCTAACTTTCAGTTTTAATTAAAGTTTCACGTATTGTTTGCCATATGAGTAAGAGAGTTTGTTAGCAATTAAATTATAATATAAAAGTTCATGTCTGTCAAAGACTCAGTACACATCTTTGGGAAGTTCAATTTATCTTCTTAAGTATAAGATACTTAACAAAGTTACCTACTCACTTCAGGGATTCATTTTTCTATAGGGCAGGCTATGTGTGAGTCATAAAAGCATACAAAGTACTTTCTTTTATAGAAGTGGGCTTATGATGTCTTATCTAAAATTCTCCTATTCATTCCAGCAGTTATTTATACATTCATTCAAAAGGTGACAGTTAAGCCCCCACTGTGTGCAAGTCTTCCTACAGATCTTGCTTCTTATATGATTCTCAGCAAAAAGCAGTTGTTCCTTCCTGAGGGCATCCTTGGCATTACAACTGCATAACTGAGCAAGCAGAATGGGTCAGAGAATCTTTGCAGGAGCAGCTTTTTGCAGGAGCATTCCTTATTTAATTGTTTGCACTTATATTAGTGACTAAATAATACAAGTATTTGTATTTGTTTGAACTTATACTGATATAATTTATATAATATAATAAATTTTAAAAGAAGTACCAAATTAATTCTATAATTCTATTTGATATTTTAAGGGATACTGTCAAACTAATAATGCCTACTATGAAAATAAAATATGGGCTATAGCTATAATTTATGAATTTGTTTATTTTAAGTAGGAATTCACTTGAAATTTAAGTTTAGTATTTAAAGTGTGTAACTATGCAAGAAAGTAAATAGAAGGTACTTACCTGGAAGCTACAGATAAGAGGTCACAGTTGCTAGGTAATGCCATTTGTGTGTCAATAGGATAGAAGATAAACTCCTTCCAAAAGTGAAAGAGTTCTATGCTCCACAGACATATAGTGTTATACAAACCGAAATTAATTAGCAAATATTTTTCTCTTATCTATACTGTAGGCAACAATAGCAAAACATCAGTATTTTCTTCTTTAAAAATTTCAGCTTTTGCCGGGCGCGTTGGGTCACGCCTATAATCCCAGCACTTTGGGAGGCCGAGGCGGGTGGATCACGAGGTCAAGAGATCGAGACCATCCTGGTCAACATGGTGAAACCCCGTCTCTATTAAAAATACAAAAAATTACCTGGGCATGTTGGGGCGTGCCTGTAATCCCAGCTACTCAGGAGGCTGAGGCAGGAGAATTCCTTGAACCCGGGAGGCGGAGGTTGCGGTGAGCCGAGATCGCGCCATTGCACTCCAGCCTGGGTAACAAGAGCGAAACTCCGTCTCAAAAAAAAAAAAAAAAAAAAAAAAAAAAAATTCAACTTTTGTTTTAGGCATAAGGGATACATATGCAGTTTTCTAACATGGGTTTATTGCATCCAGGGAGTAAGCATAGTACCCAATAGATAGCTTTTCAGCGCACACTCTACTTCTTTCCTCCCCACTCTAATAGTGTGCAGTGTCTGTTGTTCCCATGTTTGTGTCCATGCGTGCTCTTTCTGAATGAAATACAGATCTGTTTGAAAGGTGGGGAAGCAAATTCACATTTACCAAGCTTTAAAAAAGATAACAAAATATAATAATAATATAAAACATATTTTCAAGTTTTCAAATAAAAGTCTAGCCTTGGATATTAATCTCAAAAATCACTTAGAGCTATTAACTTATATTGAGAAGATATCATGATATATTTTTTATTATAATAAATACTTATGTAGTGTTTTATACATAAACTTCACATTTAGCATTTAATGATGCTAATAAGCAGATTTTTTAACCAAAAAATGTCTAAAGTAGAAGGCAATTTAATATAATAAAGTCTGTTTTTGAAATATCAGTAAATGTGCATGTACTGACTACAGAAACAATGCATTATTGCAAAGGAAAAATATTTTACTGTGAATGCCAGATATCACTGTTTTACTGTGAATGCAACATACCACTGTTAAAAGTAGCCATCATTAAGACTGAATGCTTTATGGTTTTAGGCTGAAAACACTGTTCAATCTCACAATTCTCCTAACAGAGTTTTAATTATTTTTCACACAGTAAGTTTGCTTCCTTACCTTCACTGCCTCCACAGACGCCACAAAATCAATCATGATACTGACCATTCTGAGAACCAATAATCCTTTAGGTAGAAAAGGATTCATATAAAAATCATCTCTAAAAAAGTGATCAATACTTGACTGAGTACAAATGTTTCCTCCCTCATTTTTCAAATTATTTGACAACAGAACAAAGTGGAAGAGAAATTTTTCCTGAAGTAACACAGCTACAATATACTTCTGTGTCATGCTTAACACAGTGATTCAATCAATACATAACTACAGAGTGACTAAAAATCACTTCTCATATTGAAATTGCATTCTTAATGCATTATTTCATTTTATTATTCACAATCATACTTTGAAATAGGTATTATCCACATTTCACAGATAAAGGAACTAAAGTTCAAAAAGTTTAGGAGGAGGTTTTCTATTTCCATCACAAACAAAAAATAAAATTTTAATTTTACAAATTTATTTAATTTCTTGAGTCTACAAATTGTTGGCTAAATTATTTTAACCATTTTAATTATGTGTTCAAATATCATTATTAGATTCTAGCTGCTTTGGTCATTTAGATGACTCAAATGTCAGTGTTCAATTTTTTACCTAGTGTTTTCAGTCTAATTCATTCTCCGATTAATAAAATGTCTTAGAAAAGTTCCTTTTAAAGATTTAAAAATGTTTGTGTTCTTTTTCTTCAACTATATTCGAACTAATTATACTTTATATAAGACAGGTTTTAACACTTAAATATAAAATTTATACAGAGGTATGGTTTAAAAAGGATGTTAACACAACTTTTAAATAACTGAAATACAACTAAAGCTTAAGGCAAATATAATCTGAATAAAAACCAAGCCATTTAATGGATCTTTTAACTTATATACATAGAACATGAGGGGAAGTCTACGGCCATACCACCCTGCACTCACCCGATCTAGTCTGAAAATGAGGAGATACCTTTTTTCATAACTTCTGCAGTCAAAAGAAACTAGGTTATCAGATTATAGACCCAAAAGATACTCGTAATCACAATCCAAAATAAAAGATGCTATACTTATAAGAAAGTTAAGCTTCTCAAGATTTTCAGAGGAAGCAAGTAGATTTGACAATATTGTTTTCCCTATGTTTTATTCTTTCAGGATTCAACACAGACATGGCAACAATCTCGATATTATCTAGTTGTTTGAAAGCCCAGTGTGCTCAAAAGAAAAAAAAAAAAACTGCTTAAAATATACCATTTAAAAAGCTGTGATGGGATTGTTTGTTTTTTTTCTTGTTGATTTGTTTGCGTTCTTGGTAGATTATGGATATTCGTCCTTTGTTGAATGTATAGATTGTGAAGATTTTCTCCCACTATGTGGGTAGTCTGTCAACTTTGCTGATCCATCTTGAGTTGATTTTTTTATGAGGTGAAAGATGAGAATCCAATTTCATTCTTCTATATGTGACTTGCCAATTATCCCAGCACCATTTGTTGACTAGGCTGTCCTTTCTCCACTTTATGTTTTTGTTTGCTTTGTCAAAGTTCGAAAAAGAGACTTAGACTCCCACACAATAAAAGTAGGACACTTTAACACTCCATTGCCAATATTAGTCACATTAAAGAGATGGAAAATTAACAAAGATATTCAGGACTTAAACTCAGCTCTAGATCAAGTGGGCTTGTTAGAAATACAGAGTTCTCCACCTAGAAACAACAGAATATACATTCTTATCATTGCTACATGGCACATAATCAAAAACTGACCACATAATTGGCAGTAAAACACTCCTCAGCGAATGCAAAAAAAAAAAAAAAAAAAAAAAAAAAAAAAAAAAAAAAACCTGAAAACATAACAAAGAGTCTCTCAGATCACAGTGAAATCAAATTAGAACTCAACATTTAAAAATTCACTCAAAACCACAGAACTGCATAGAAACTGAACAACCGGCTCCTGAATGACTCTTGGGTGAATAAAGAAATTGAGGCAGAAATCAAGAAGTTCTTTTAAACTAGTAAGAACAAAGATACAACATACAAGGATCTCTGGACACAGCTCAAGGAATGTTAAGAGGAAAACTTATAGTACCAAATGCCCACATCAGAAAGCTAGAAAGATCTCTAATTGAAAACCTAACATCACAACTAAAGAACAAGAGCAAACAAACACCAAAGCTAGCAGAAGACAATAAATGACCAAGATCAGAGCTGAACTAAAGAAGACAGATAGACACACACACACACACACACACACTAACACACACACACTTGAAAAAAAATCAACAAAATTCAGGAGTTGGTTTTTAGAAAAGCAATAATAAAATAGATAGACCACTAAGTAGACTAATAAAGAAAAAATGTAAGAAGAATCAAATAAACCAGAAATAATGAGAACATTACCAGTGATCCCACATATATATATTTATATATATACACACATATATATATGTGTGTGTGTGTATACATATATATATATGTATATATATGTATACACACACACACATATATATATGTATATCAGAGAACACTATAAACACCTACATGTATATAAAAGAGAAAATCTAGAAGCAATGAATAAATTCCTGGACATATACATTCTCCCAAGACTGAATCAGAAAGAAATTGAATCCCTGAATAGACAAATAACAAGTACTGAAATTGAGGAATAATAAATATCCTCAAGCAAAAGAAAGCCCAGAACCAGACACATTGACAGCTGATTTCTACCTGAGGTACAAAGAAGAGCTGGCACCATTTCTATTGAAACTTCCAAACAGTTGAAAAGAAGGGACTCCTCCCTAACTCATTCTATGAGGCCAGCAACATCCTAATACAAAAACCTGGCAGAGATACAAAAAATAAAGAAAACCTCAGGTCCATATGCTTGATGAACATCCATGCAAAAATCCTCAACAAAATACTGGCAAACTGAATCTATCAGCACATCAATTAGCTTATCCACCACAATCAAGTTGGCTTCATCCCCAGGATGCATATGCAAATCGACAAATGTAATTCATCACATAAACAGAACTAAATACAAAAACCACATGTTTATGTCAATAGATGCAGGAAAGACCTTCAATAAAATTCAGTAACTCTTCATGTTAAAAACTCTCAAATAACTAAGTATTTAAAGAAAATACCTCAAAGTAATAAAAGCCATATATGACAAACCCACAGCCAATATCATACTGAATGGGTAAAAGTGGGAAGCATTCCCCTTGAAATCCAGCACAAGACAAGAATGCCCTCTCTCACCACTCCTATTCAACATAGGACTGAAAGTTCTGGTCAAGGCAATAAAATAAGAGAAAAAAATAAAGGATATTCAAGTAGGAAGACAAGAAGTCAAATTATCTTTCTTTGCAGAGGACATGATCCTATATCTAGGAAACCCCATGGTCTCAGCCCCAAAGCTTCTTAAGCTGATAAGCAACTTCAGTAAAATCTCAGGGTAGAAAATCAACATGTAAAACTGACAAGCATTCCTGTACACCAATAATAGACAAGCAGAGAGCCAAATAATGAATGAATTCCCATTCACAATTACTACAAAGAGAGTAAAACAGATTTACAAGAAAAAAAAAAAAAACATACAAAAGTGGGCAAAGGATATGAAAAGACAATTTTCAAAAGAAGACATATATGAGGCCAACAAACATGAAAAAAATGCTCATCATCACTGATTATTAGAGAAATGAAAATCAAAACCACATTGATATGCCACTTCACACCAGTTAGAATGGCGATCATTAAAACATCTGGAGACAACAGATGCTGGAGAGGATGTGGAGAAATAGGAACACTTTTACACTACTGGTGGGAGTGTAAAGTAGTTCAACCATTGTGGAAGACAGTGTGGCACTTCCTCAGGGACCTAGACATAGAAATTCTATTTGACCCAGCAATCCCATTACTGGGTATATATCCAAAGGATTATAAATCATTCTATTATAAAGACACATGCACACGTATATTCATAGTGGCACTGTTTACAATAGCAAAGACCTGGAACCAACCCAAATGCCCATCGATGATAGACTGGGCAAGGAAAATGTGGCACATATACACCATGGAATACTATGCAGCCATAAAAAATGATGAGTTTATGTCCTTTGTTGGGACATGAATGAATCTGGAAACCATTATTCTCAGCAACTGACACAAGAACAGAAAATCAAACACCGCATGTTCTCAGTCATAGATGGGTGTTGAACAATGAGAACACATGGACACAAGGAGGGGAGCATCACACCTGATGCTGTAGGGGGCCAAGGGAGGGACGTGGGAGGGTAGGAAGGTCAGGGAGGGATAACATGGGGAGAAATGCCAGATGTAGGTGACAGGGGGATGGAGGCAGCAAACCACATTGCCATGTGTGTACCTATGCAACAATCCTACATGATCTGCACACGTACCCCAGAGCCTAAAGTACAATTTAAAAAATTAAAATAAAATAAAATAAAGAATTAAAAAGAGAAAAACAATCTAAACCCAAGCCAAGAGAAGAAGGAGGAAATAATAAATACTAGTGTATAAATAAATGAAATAGAGAATATAAACAATGGGAAAAAATTAACAAACCCAAATGTTTGTTTATTTAAAATATAAATAAATATGGCCAAACTTTATCAACATTGACAGAGAAAAATAGAAAGGCACAAACTGCTAACATTAGAAATAAAAGGGGGTACACTGCTACTGAACTTATAGAAATATAAAGGATGATATGGAAATGGAATATACCATATGCCAACAAACAGATATGTTTGAGCCAGGACAGTTTGATTAACGAATAAAGAATAAAGTAATGCAGCTTGTAAATAAAAGTAAAACTACGTCTATTTGTGGATGATAGTATGTTTTAAGTAGAAAATCCTGAGGAATTCACCAAATTATAATTAAAACTATCAAACAGTTTTAACAAGATTGAACTTCAACAAGATTGCAGCATACAAGATCAATATTGAAAAAATTAATTGTGTTTCTGTACATTAGCAGTGAATAATGTGGAAGTGAAATTAACAAAGAAAGTCCATGTATAATCTTATAAAAATTTTAAAAAGAATTAATTTAATGGAAGAATTTTAAAACTCATTTTCTGAAAATAACAAAACATTGTTGGAATAAATTTTAAAAGACATAATTAAAGAGAAAGACAATAGCTCATTTGTGGATTAGAAAGCTTGGTGTTGTTAACACGACAATACTCCCCAAACTGAACAGCAATCCATGTCAAAATCCTGCATAGCATTTTTTTTTTTTTTAGAAATTGACCAGATGATCCTTAAATTTATATGGAAGTGTAAGAGACTCAGAATAGTCAAAACAGCACTATTCATAATAGCCAAAATATGGAATTAACGTAAGTGCCCATCAGTGGATGAATGGATAAAGAAAACATGATATATAAACAATGGAATATTACTGTTATTAAAAAATAAATAAATAAAATCCTGCCTTTTGCAGCAACATTGATGGAACTGGAGGTCATTATGTTATGTGAAGTAAGGCAAACAGAAAAAGACAAATGCTGCATGTTCCCACTCATAAGTAGGAACTAAAAACATTTATCTCATGAAGGTAGCAAGTGTATTAGTGATTGCCAGAGGCCAGAAGAAGAGAGGGGAATGGAAGAAGAGAAGACAGAAAAAGACATAAATGTATTTATTGCCACTGAACTGTATACTTAAAATGGTAATGATGGTAATTTTTTTTTAATTTTTAATTTTTGTGGGTACATCGTAGTTGTATATATTTATGGGTTACATGAGACGTTTTGGTATAGCCATGTAACATACAGTAATCACATAAGGGTAAATGGGTTTCCATCCCCTCAAGCATTTATCCTGTGTTATAAACAATCCAATTATACTCTTATTTTAAAATGTACAGTGAAATGGTATTTGACAATAGTCAACCTGTTGTGCTAACAAATACTAGGTCTTATTCATTCTTTCAACTACTTTTTGTACCCATTAACCATCTCCTCTCCCATCCTCCCAAATGTCACTCTATTAATGAGTGTTAGTGCATGAGGAACAATTGCATTTTAGGAAATGAAAATTACAATTTTTTAAGCATCATGAGGCCTTTTGTGCTATATAGGCTTCTAAAAATATGATAGGGGTTTTCAATTTTTCATACTTGTATTATAATTTTTTATGTCTGTCACCTGATGTTTATGTTTCTTTAGAATGGAGGATGGAGCCATGAGGCAAGGAATGTGGCAGTTCTAGAAGCTTAAAAAGGCAAACAACAAAATATCTCCCAAAGCCTCCAGAAGGAACACAGTCCAACTAACACCTTGATTTTGGCCCAGCGAGACTTGTGTCAGATCTCTAACTTACAGAACTGTAAGATAATAAATTTGTAACACTTAAAAACTATATAATACGTAGCATTGGAAGAAATATATTTGTAGAGCAGGAACCATTAAATTATGTTTGTAATGAACTAGAGAGTAAGTATCTTTAGTGTTGCAAGTTACATGGTCTGCATTTCAACTACCCTACTCTGTCACTGTAGCATGAAGACAGCCATAGACAATATGTAAAGAAATAAGGCCAGGCGCGGTGGCTCAAGCCTGTAATCCCAGCACTTTGGGAGGCCGAGGTGGGTGGATCACAAGGTCAAGAGATCGACACCATCCTGGTCAACATAGTGAAACCCCGTCTCTACTAAAAATACAAAAAATTAGCTGGGCATGGTGGCGCATGCCTGTAATCCCAGCTACTCAGGAGGCTGAGGCAGGAGAATTGCCTGAACCCAGGAGGCGGAGGTTGCGGTGAGCCGAGATTGCGCCATTGCACTCCAGCCTGGGTAACAAGAGCGAAACTCCGTCTCAAAAAAAAAAAAAAAAAAAAAAAAAAAAAAGAAATAGACATGGCTGTGTTCTAATAAAACTTTATTAATTAACACAGAAAAAAAGAATAGTCAAAACAATCTTGGAAAAGAAGAAAAAGTTGAAGGACTTATACTTTGTGATTTAGAAGGATTGCTACTAAAATAAATCAATTAAGACTGTATAGTACAGGAATAAAGAGAAACATACAGATCAATGAAGTGGAATTAAGAATATAAGAATAAAGCCTTCATATTAATGGTACATTTATTTTTGACAAGGGTGCCAGGACAATTTAATGGGTAAAGAATACTTTTTTCAGCAAATAGTACCCTAACAACTAGATATTCTCATGCAAAACAAGGACGTTGGACTCCTACTTCATATCATAAACAAAAATTTTCTCAAAATGAATCATAGACCTAAGTATAGGCACTAAAATGATAAAACGCTTGGAAGAAAACATAGTGCAAACTATGTGACATTGGATTAGGCAAAGCCTTGTTAGATATGACAAAGCAAAAGTAACCAAAGAAAAAATATATACATTGAACTTCAAAATTAAATAATTTTGTGTGTAAAAGGACATGATCAAGACCGTGAAAATACAATCCATAGAATGGGAGAAAATACTTAGAAATTACATAACTGATAAAGGTATAGTATCCAGAATATATGAAGAACTATTACTACTCAACCACAAAAAGGCAAAACATTCAACTTAAAAATGAGTAAAAAAGTTTTAGATATTTTTCCAGAAAAGATACACAGAAGGCTAATAAACACATGAAAAAATGCTCCGCATCATTAGTCACCAGCGAAATGCAAATCAAAACCCCACGAGCTATTACTTCAGACCCGCTTGAATGGCTATGATTAAAAAATGGACAACAACAAATGATGACAAAGTGGAAAAATTAGAACGCTCAATCATTGCTGATTGGAATGTTATATGGTAGAATTCTGAGTAAACCAATTTGGCATTTCCTCAAAAAGTTAAACATAGCAGTTACCACAGAACCCAGCATTTTCACTTTTATATATAATGCCAAGATAAATGAAAATATATACCCAAAATCTTTTACACAGATGTTCATAACTATATTATTTATAATAACCAAAAACTGTTAAAAATCTAAATGCTCATCAACCAATTAATGGGTCAACAAAATTTTGTATATTCGTTTCAGCCACAAAAAGAATGAGGTACTTATAACATGCTACAACATGGATGAAACTTGAAAGCATTATATTACATGAAAGAAGCCAGTCAGAAAAGGCCATTTATTTTATCATTCAATTTATATGAAGTGTCCAGGAAAGGCAAATTCACAGAAACAGAAAGTAGATTAGTAGTTGCCAAGAACTTGGGGGAGAGAGTAATGGGAACTGACTGCTAATGAGCATGGAGTTTATTTTTGGGGTAAGAAAAATGTTCTGAAATTAATTAGCGGTGATGATTACACAATTTTGTGACTATACTAAAAACAAATGAAACAAATAGACTGTACATTTTAAAGCGAAACAGATGTAATGTGTGTGAATTATTTCTCGGTAAATCTGTTATTAAAAAGTACCCTGGGCATCAGTAGCCAAAATTATGCTACAAATAATAGTCTTGGCTTTGCCCAGTGGCTCATGCCTATAATCTCAGCACTTTAAAAGGTAGAGGAGGAAGAGTCGCTTGAGCTCAAGATTTAGAGGCCAGCCTGGGCAACATGGTGAAAATCCCTGTCTACAAAAAATAAAAATAAAAAAATTAGTCCGAATTGGTGGTGCGTGCCTGTAGTCCCAGCTACTTGGGAGGCTGAGGCGAAAGAATCACCTGAGCCAGGGAAGTCGTGGCTGCAGTGAGCCGTGATCACGCCATGCCACTACATTCGAGCCTGGGTGACAGAGTGAGACCCTGTCTCAAAAAAAATAAAAATAAAAAATACAGTCTGACTCCAGCTATGGTTTCTTGGAAGGGCTCTGAGAACAGAGCATCTGAAAAGTGAGGGAGCATGCGTCTTCTTTAGACTTAGAATCCTGGAAGACAGTAGCTTCCCAGAGGTTCCCTGCATCAACACTTCATCAGGGATGGAGAGAACCTCACACGGGCAAGCATGATATAGGGGTAGTTATATTTTCTCATACTACGCAAATATGATGAAGTAGAAAAAGAGAAGGGATGGGAGAGGGAAAGAGGGAAAGAGAAAGAAATCCTGACGGGTTGTGATTTTGATTTTGAGAGGTAAATACTGCAGAGGGTGGGGGATTAGGTGAAATGTAGTTTGGGCAAATAAGAGACAGATGTAACTGAAGCCATCTCAGCAGGTTCTAACATAGGGGAAACAGTAGCTAAAGAGAAATGTATTTCCACGCTTCAGCAGATGCCAGTATGGACAGACATTAATGACCAAGTGCCTCCTTGCAGATGCCATGATACTATTTGAGCAGCTGGAAATGTGTATTCCACACTGTGGAAAGAGGATGAGGTGAGGACAAGCTCTTGTTGGACTGAATTTGAGCCCTAAAATAAATGAGAAAACCTTGAAGTTACTTGAGCTTACCCAGAATTGATTAATAGCAAGTTTCAGCCACTAGGTGGAATCAAAATCCAAGGTTGAAATGAAGTTTGGTTATAGAAAAATAATGACTTTTGGAACACCTGAATAAATGGTTTATGAAAGTCATAATTCCTCTGTAAAGTCTATTCTATTGATATAATAGAACAAATTTTAAAACTTTATTATTAAATTTAAATGTGTAATCAAAAAGGACTCATATTTCCTTCTTTTATAAATGAGTCCTTTATGCAATTTTTATTTCCAGATAACAGAATCTAGGATTGGATAAGACTTCATAGAACAGCTGGTCTCATGCACTCCCTTTAACTGTGCCTACTCCCTCCCTGAATATCTTCAGTGACATAGAAATTCAGAATTGACAATAAAGCCTATTCTATTTTTGACTGTTCTAATTGTTAGAAGAATTTTTTAATGATCCGAAATCTATCTCGAAGGCCTATAAGCTGGTCTTAATTCTGGTCTGATTAATGTGTTTGGAGGTGCTTTGTAAACCAACAGTAAAATCTGTACAAATGTTAAAATATTATTCATGTATCTTTTTTAACTTTCTTTCCATCCTCCAAATTCCTAGGGTTCTTATGTTTCTTGTGACTAATTCCAGAGATTGAAGTAAATATAATGGTAGTAATAACAATAATAGTAATAATAATGTAACATCTATTAAGTTCTTACTATGTGTCAAACAACATTTGTAGGTGATTTACCTGATGTAACTAATCTAATCCATATTATGGAAATTTATATTTGAGGTTACAATTTTCCTTGCAGACCTGAAAACAGATTCTGGGTTGTTGTCTTCGTCTGCTGGGGCTGCTATAATAAAATAACATAGACTAGATGGCTTAAACAACAGACACGTGTTTTCTCACAGTTGTGGAAGATAGAAGTCTGTGATCAAGGTGGCAGATTCTGTTCTTGGTAAGCCCTGTTCCTAGCTTTCAGAGAGCCATATTCTCATTGTATCTTCATGTGGTGGAGAGAGCTCTGGTCACCTTCTCTTCTTATAAGGATACTTATATATGCAAAGCTTATATACTTATATATAGTTTTACATATACAGAGTATAGATACATATAGTATACATTTATAAATATATATATACATATATAATTTTCACAATATTCCTGTGAGGTATAAGCAGCAAAAGTAGTAACCTCATTTTACAGATGAGGCAGTGACTCCCAAAAGCTCTGATAATAGGCAATCTATGTCAGCCTGATTAATCTGAACTCACATCTTGTGTTCTTTATTCTCTTCTGACTCCCTTGATAATAATAGAGCTGAAAAAGAAACCTTAAAAAGCAAACTGGTCTAAACCAGTCTAAGTTTAAATGGACAGCAGGAAATCTAAAATAATTATTCATAACCATATCATTATTTTCTTGATTACTTTGTAAAACTCTCTCAGAGAAGCCCTCTTTCTGGCTTCTGTACCTGTTTCTCAGAACTGTGGTTTTCTATCCCGTGCAAATGAGGAGCTATTCCTATAATTAGTTGTTCTTTTCACGCATGAGACCTCAACATCCTTATATTTCTCTTCTGCTCTACACACCCTACAGGAAGAAACACTGCCGTACTCTTAGAAAAACAGCACATAGTTTCATCTCTCTTTCACTCTGCTTCTTTAACAAGCCTTGCACCATTTTGAATCAAATCCATTACAATTAGGTATGTTCTTTGTCTTATATGTTATAAGGTTATTAAGTATGTCATTTGGGGGGGATCATCCAAAAGTTTTTGTATTGTGTCTAATGAATGTTAAAGATGAAACCAGAGAAATGGCTTGCCTGCTGTGGTTAAGCCTTTTATAGACTTGTCATAGGGTACTTTGAATATTTATTACAAGTGTGAAAAATTGTAAAAGCAAAGGACTTCCAATTCAATACATGGTGCTGGGGTAATTGGCTAGCCATATGCAGAAGATTGAAACTAGACCCCTACCTTACACCACATACAACAATCAACACAAGATGGATTGAAGAATTAAATGTAAAACCTAAAATTGTAAAAATCCGGGGAGATAACCTAGGAAATACCATTCTCGACATAAGAGCTGGCAAAGACTTCATGATGAAGACACCAAAGCAATTGCAGCAAAACAAAAATTGACAAATTAAAGAGCTTCTGCACAGCAAAAGAAACTATCAACAGTATACACAGACAACCTACACAGTGGCAGAAAATATTTGCAGACTATGCATCCAACAAAGGTTTAATATCCAGAAACTATAAGGAACTTAACCAAATTTACCATAAAAACACCCAAACCATCCCATCAAAAAGTAGGCAAAGGACATGGCCAGTTTTCAAAAGAAGACATACGGCAACAAGCATATGAAAAAATACTCCGCATGACTAAGCATTAGAGAAATACGAATCAAAACCACAATGAGATACCATCTCACACCAGTCAGAATGACTATTATTAAAAATTCAAAAAATAACAGATGTTGGTGTGGTTGCGGAGAAAGGGGAATGCTAATTTTTTGGTGGAAGTGTAAATTAGTTCAACCATTGTGGAAAGCAGTGTGGCAGTTCTTCAAAGAGCTAAAAACAGAACTACCTTTCAACCCAGCAATCGAATTACTGGGTGTATAGCCAAAGGAATATAAATCGTTCTGTCATAAAGACACATGCACATGTATGTTTGCAGCACTCTCCACAATAACTAAGACATAAAATCAACCTAAATGTCTATCAACAGTAGACTGGATTAAGAAAATGTGGTACATATACACTATTGATTACTATGCAGTCATATAAAAGAATGAGATCATTTCCTTGGCAGCAACATGGATAGAGCTGGAAGTCATGATCCTAAGCCAAGTAACACAGGAACAGAAAACCAAATACTGCATGTTCTCACTTATAAATGGAAACTAAACAATGAGAACTCATGTATAACAGGAGGGTAACAACAGACACTGGGGTCCCCTTGAGGGCAGAGGGTGAGAAGGGAGAGAGGATCAGAAAAAAAACCTATTGGTTATTACGTTTATTACCCAAGTTATAAAATTATCTGTACACCAAATTCCCATGACACACAGTTTATATACATAAGAAACCTGTACATGTACTCCTGTACTTAAAATACATATTTTTTAAAAAAGCATAAAAATCGTACCTGCATTTTCAAGTCACATCGCACTTCAACAGAGTTTGATCTTTTCCATGAAATGCTGTATGAGAGATTCTGCAAAGCAAGGGTGGATGTTACCTTCAGCAAGTCATTTACTCTTTCTGACTCTGTATTGCCTTCTCTTTACAGTGAAGGAGTTGATCTATGTCAGAAATTCTTCATGAAATGTCTGTATTAGAACCCAGATAACTTTTCCTAGTTGAAAGCTCAAAGTCAAGTTTAATAGATCAGGGATGAGGCCAATAAAATTCATCTCAGAGAAGTTTGTCATGTGTTTCTGAAGTAGATCCCATGTTGACAAATGAGCTGCAAGAAATCTATCACTCTATACACATGTTATTTTTCTGTAGACCATATAAAACTTTCTAGCCCTTCCTGAGATTTTTTTTTTTTTTCATCTAGAGCATTTCACACAGGCTAGTACAGCCACTGCTCTACATCAGTCAGCCAGCAGTTCTTACAGTCTGGAACATCCAGATTACTAAATGTAACAGGCATTGAGATTTATTTTGTTATTCTCTGTTTGGATGTTAACATCGCTGAAATGGATGTCATACACACACACACACACACACACACACACACACACACACACAAAAGAGCAGTTTTAACGGTCTGAAGTGGCAGGAGAGAAGAGAGAAAATGTTTAACTGTTTATTCAAACAAAAATGGCAATCAGATTCATTTTTAATAGCTTTTCTTTCCTCTTAGGGAGATTCTATAGTCACTGCATTTTAGTATTCTTCCCATTCATTGCAGAACTCTCTATTGCTCATTTTGATTATTTCATCATCACTGCTCAGTCAGTAAAATTTAAAAAATGGAAAAATGATCACATGTAATGTTGTTATTTCTCTTTGAAAAAAATTCTCCCCTACTCAAATAGAATAAATTTGCAAAATGCATAGTGTAACATTTATTCTTTTATTTAATTTTAATTATTTGGATACTTAGTAGGTGTATATATTTATGGGGTTACATGAGATGCTTTAATATAGGCATGCAATGTACAATAATCACATCATATAAAATACCTCAACTTTTATTCTTAATGGATCTGGGGATGGGAAATGGGAAATGGTGAGTGACTGCCAGTGATTGTGTGACAACTGGTCCCTCTGGTGGTTGGAGGAGGAGCAGCAGTTTACGGCACCATTTGGAAGCAAGTTTTGCCACTATACAGAAGCCTGAAAAACATTTTTGGCATGCATGCCACAGGATAAACCATTCCTACAGCTGCTGGTGGTGATGGTAATGACGATGATGGTAATATTCTGTTCTCAAAATGATAGAGAAGCCGCGTACGTCTATGAAATTATCACATTGCTAGCATATAAATGCCTGGTACTTCCATTTAAAAAGCAAAAAGGAACCTAGACCGGTTATCTGAAGATCTAGGTACCAATGCCAGTTCGGTCACTCACTAACTCCTTGGGCAATTTATTTCCCTTTCTTTGGGGATCACTTTTTCCCCCATCTATAAGAGTGTTGTTTTAGACCAATAATATTCAAACTGTTATTTAAGGATTTCCCTCAATAGCTGCCTAAATATGATAAGAGGGGGTGGAATCTTTATTCTCCCTCTTTCAATCAGAGCAACTCTTCATCTTCCAATGCCTGTTTTATGTAGTGGGCTACTACATGTTTGTGTGTGTGAGCAAGAGAGACAGAGAAGAGAGATTTAGTTTCCTGGATTTTTAAGAGTAAATTTATTCTAGAATATGGGGCTTTATATCTGTGATGTCCTAGAACTCTACAATATATATGATTAGAAAACAAAGATCTTCCAAAGAGCGTCATGGTAAATAACTCCTGTATTTTGCCACTATTAGAGCTTTCGCTATTGCTGTCAAACCCTCTACCCCCATCCTCCTGAGCCTCAAGTCATAATGTGCCTAATGAATAGAACTAACACTGTTATTCCCACAGGATTGACTTAAGACCTAAGCAGATTCAGGGTTATGAAGGTAGTGGAATTCTGAGAAACTAGCATGAGAGACTCAAATTCCCACCTCATACCATTACTGGCTGAAGCCTGATTGCCCTTTTCAGAGAACAGTACCTGCTTTTACACATGTAGAATTTAGGCTTATAAGGCAGACCCTTATGGGAGAAGGAACACTGACATAGTCATATGCAATTAGAAGTGACTTTTATCTGGGTGCGAGCTTTAGATTATGGGAAAACCAAATTATTGAGTACCTCAAGTCACAGGATGGAACACTTCTCAATCTTCTCATATATAACATGGGAATAATGATAAATATTATAAAAATAGCAACAACACTGACAATTTGTTGAGTCATTAAGGGGTACCAAACATCATATGAGACCCTTGACTTGCCAGGTGCGGTGGCTCATACCTGTAATCCCAGCTCTTTGGGAGGCGGAGTTCAAGACCAGCCTGCCCAACATGGTGAAATCTTGTCTCTACTAAAAATACAAAACTGAGCCCTGGCATGGTGGCGGATGCCTGTAATCACAGCTACTCAGGAGGCTGAGGCAAGAGAATTGATTGAACCCGGGAGGCAGAGGTTGTAGTGAGCCGAGATTGCGCTTTTGCACTCCAGCCTGGGTGACAAGAATGAAAGTGAAACTCTGCCTCAAAAAGAAAAAAAAAAAAAAAAGAGGAGACTCTTGACTTACACTACCCATTTTGTCCTCAAACAACCTTATAAGTAATGAATTATCTATTGCAATGATGAAGTCTCTGTTATTTATGACTTTATTATTATTATCATTATTACATTTTTTAAGTAAAGAATCTAGAGTGGGGAAGCTAGAAATCAATTTTTACTAATTATATAGTCCTGCTGTCATGCTTCCTTGATAGCATGGAGTCAGCACTCTCCTTTAGTTGATAGCCTAATCTTTGCCAATATTACATTCACTTAGAAAAATAAACTACTATAGCTATAGCCTTTGCTGCTGAAACCTACCACTCTTCTACAAAGGTTCTCACCAGGCTGTCTACACTTTATTATAACAGAAAGTACTGTGAATTAAACTTTAAAGTTTATGTTTCTCTCATCCAGTGTTTTCAATATGGTTTCTCATTAAAAATCAACTAGCTTAAATGTCATGCTTTATCAGATATATTTACTTATTTTCAGAAATATTCTTTTAAATCAAAATGCTATAAAGTTTCTCAAATATCTGGGAAAAAAACAGAGAAATATTTCTTTTCATATATCCCTGTAGAACCCAAAAGTCTGTCACTCCCAGCAGTAAACAGTAGCAGCATGTGTGCTCTCTTCTCTTATTTTACCTTCAGATGGTCCTATTAAGTAATCTGAAGGGATTTATTCAAACTGTTTTTTAGATTGGCAAAATATAAATATTTCCCCCATCCTAACCTTAAACATGACGGTTAATAATTTGTTAGAATTGTGCTGATAATTGTCAAAAGTATTTATATTAGTAGAATGTTTTACCACTTACCAAGTCTTCTCACCTGCCTTTAATTCTCATAAAAGTCCTGTGATATAGTTGGGGCAAGTGATGCTATCCTTCTTTTCCAGATGAAGGTATTGAGATTGGGAGAAACAATGTGTCTTGTCAGGCAGTTAGTGAGTGGCTGAGTTGGAACATTCCTAAAACATAAATCTCGTTATGCATCCTTTGCACTTTCCAGCTCTCTTTCCACCTGTTTCATTATATGATTCACTTGTGCAACAGGGTTGAAACGGGGATGTCTCTACACACCTACCACAGTGGGGGAGAAACATCTCTGGTAGGCTATAGAGTCCCTAGGAGACAAATCTTTCTCCCCAACTCTCCTTGAAGGTAATGTCTCTATAAAATGGTATCTCGTATTTATAGCATCCAGACTTATTGACCTTTTTCTCCTTCATTTGGTCCCTCAATTCTCCACCAACTGCCTTCAGGTTCTGCTCTACTACTCTCTCTCTAACTTCCGCGTTCTCTCTGTTTTGTTTCTGTTTTTGTTTTTAATAACTTTGGGAAAAGTATAGGGTAGTTTTCAAGGTAAGGTTGCCAGGATGCCCATCTAAATTTGAACTTCAGATTAAAAATGAAATAATGTTTTAGTATTAATGTGTCCCAAATATTGCAGGAGGACATACTTTATACTAAAATGTAATTTGTTGATTATGTGAAATTCAAATTTAACTGAGTATCCTGTATTTTTGTTTGAGAGATCTGGCAGCCGTTGTTAACAGCAGAAGTTCTGATGTTAAAATAGCTTTGTTTGATTACTGACTCTAAAGAAGTGTAAAATCTTGGACAAATTTTTAACTTTTCTCAGTATATATACTATAATTGTTGAAATAACATAATTATTGAAATAATTAAGATAATGTGAATAAAGCTCTTAGTAGAGTGCCTACCACATAATAGATACTCCAAATATTAACTATTATTATCACTGAATGACAATGACTAATAGCAGCATGTTCCCTGTTAAATAGACAGGCATTTAGTAGGTAATGAAATTTTCAGTTTGAGGGCAAAGCTCATTTAGAAAACTTCACATAGACAGGTCTTCTCAGGGTATGGACCCTTTTTTATAGTTAAGCCTTAAAGTAAAAGTCCTCACTGTTTGAAACAGAAATATCTTTTATTATGAAACACAATGCACTATCAGTAGTTTTTAAGTTTTAGATGGCATATAAAGCAGGAATAATATAAAGTAGAATGCTCCAGATAATCAATATCCAACATCCAAAATGTGGTCTTCTCAGATCATTTAGTATCTCAATTTGGTCAACAGGTGTGAGGCAATAAATAATTCCATGTCAACCTGTGGTCGTATAGTATATCAAGAAGCAAGTGAAGTTAAAGAAACACACAGCAATAAAGATTCAAAACAAAGCAAATAGAATAAGGAAAGGTGAGTAAAAGTGAGAAAGGTCCAGTCAAAGTTTGAGATTTCAGAATAGGTCTTTATTTACTTAGAAATTGTATAAAAAAAAAAAATAGGTCCCAAGCCTAGAGATACTAGTGTTACTGAGCAGGTTTTTGAAATGAGAATTTCAATACCGATGTATATACAACCAGAAATGAGACTCAAAATATTTAACAAGTCATAGGGACAGGAAGTGCCACAGGTAGTATTGGAACTGAGTACTAGAGGCTCCGTGTTTGTCTGTGTAGATACTGGATCATGAGAAGATACAAAGGTCCAGAGGGAGGAGACAGAGTTGCTAAGATTCTCACGATGGGGGGACTTGG
The DNA here is from genome assembly GCF_048565385.1 of Saimiri boliviensis. Lineage (NCBI taxonomy): Eukaryota > Metazoa > Chordata > Mammalia > Primates > Cebidae > Saimiri > Saimiri boliviensis. The sequence continues at coordinate 68,859,546 of NC_133470.1, read as the reverse complement.
AGGGTTGGGACAGCAGCTTCATATCAGCTGGCATGGAAAGAGTTCAGCATGTTTAATGGCTACTAAAGCCACATTAGTGTATGCCAAAAAAAAATAGCAGACCTGGATACCAGATTCAGACTAGATTATGAACAGACCAAGCAGAACTGCCAGTGTGGAATGATCTAGAGCTGCATGCTTACACTTCTCATATCCCGAAAGTTGGATTGTGATGATTTACTGTTGCTCTCTGCTTTTACATCATCTAGACTATAAGCCTAGTGAAAAATGAATTGCATCATTTTTGTTCACCATTTATTCCTATCACCTATCACAGTGCTCAGTAAATATTTGTTTAATAAATGAAGAGCCAATCAACTTTTCTTAATACATGGAGTGTTCTGAAGATATTTCTACATGAAAGACAGAAAGCTTTGAGAACTCATTTTTGGTTTTCAACTGGCCTTAGAGATCTGCTACAGACACAAGCTGGTCCCATATCATTAGCACCCTTATAACGTCAATGCCTAAGCTTCTCGTAAGCAGAAGACTACAAGGATGTTATACAATTACATAACTTCCCTAAAGTAAAGCTGAACCCTTAAATGAAAGAGGTAGAACCACATAAGTCCCTGGGATCCTGAGTTGGTAAACTTGTTCAATTCTATTCAAAATCTATTTAGCAGAAATGAGTCCAGTTTACAATTAATAGGATACATAGGCCGGCTATGGTGGCTCATGCTTGTAATCTCAGTACTTTGGGAGGCCAAGGTACTGAGATCACTTGAGGTCAGGAGTTTGAGACCAGCCTGGCCAACATGGTGAAATCCCTTCTCTCCAAAAAGAAAGAAAGGAACAAAGAGAGAAGGAAAGACACACAGAGAGAGAGTTAAAGGAAGGAGGAAGGGAGAGAAGGAGGGAAGGAGGGAAGGAAGGAAGGAAGGAAGAAAAGGGAAGAAAGGAAGAAAAGAAAGAAAGGGAATGAAGGACAGAAGGAAGGGAGGGAGGGAGCAAGAAAGAGGAGGGAGAGAAAGAGAAAAAGAAAGAAAGAAGAAAGTGTTGAAGGAGGGAGGGAGAGAAGGAAGCAAAGAAGGAAGGAAGGGGAAGAAAGGAAAAAAAGAAAGAAAGAAAAGAAAGGAAGAAAGAGAGAAAGAAAAAGAAAGAAAGAAGAAAGAAAGAAGAAAGAGAAAGAGAGTTAAAGGAAGGAGGGAGGGAGAGAAGGAAGCAAAGAAGGAAGGAAGGGGAAGAAAGGAAGAAAATAAAGAAAGAGAAGGAAAGAAGAGAGAAAGAAAGAAAAAGAAGAAAGAAAGAAAGAAAAGAAAGAAAGGGAATGAAGGACGGAAGGAAGGGAGGGAGGGAGCAAGAAAGAGGAGGGAGAGAAAGAGAAAAAGAAAGAAAGAAGAAAGTGTTGAAGGAGGGAGGGAGAGAAGGAAGCAAAGAAGGAAGGAAGGGGAAGAAAGGAAAAAAAGAAAGAAAGAAAAGAAAGGAAGAAAGAGAGAAAGAAAAAGAAAGAAAGAAGAAAGAAAGAAGAAAGAGAAAGAGAGTTAAAGGAAGGAGGGAGGGAGAGAAGGAAGCAAAGAAGGAAGGAAGGAAGGGGAAGAAAGGAAGAAAATAAAGAAAGAGAAGGAAAGAAGAGAGAAAGAAAGAAAAAGAAGAAAGAAAGAAAGAAAAGAAAGAAAGAAAAGAAAGAAAGAAAGAAAGAGAAAGAAAGAAAAGAAAGAAAAGAAAGAAAGATTAGCCAGCCATGGTTGGTGGCCGGTGCCTGTAATCCCAGTTACTTAGGAGGCTGAGGCACAAGAACTGCTTGAATCCAGTAGGTGGAGGTTGCAGTAAGCCAAGATCTCACCACTTAATTCCAGACTGGGCAACAAAGTGAGACTTCACCTCAAAGAAAAAAAAAAAAAAAAAAAAACACGTTAAATACTATATTCAGGAAAAGACTTTGGTCACTTTCAGATAAAACCAAGGTCTTCGACAATTTATTTTTTTCATAATAAACTGCCTCCACTCATTTGGGGAAATAAAAAGCAAAACTATAGAAAAATTCTGTAAGCTACGAGTTTCTTAGCTTTAAATAGAAATAGCAGAACAATTCAGACAGCTTCCCATAACAATGATTCAGTATTTTTTAAGTTGCAGTCAATATGCCTTAATTTGGCTCACATCACTTTACAGATATGATCTTAAACATAATTATTTAGAGGCTATTTCATAAAACTCCAAGTGACGCTGTGTATTTATACCCTAACAAATACTGAACCAATATGTAATAATAAGGCCATTTTTACAAATTTACTAGACCTTGAGGAAAAGAACATAACATGATTGGGGAACAAAAGCTCTAAATTGCCCCTATGTAATAAAAGGACACCTGGCTTAATTTTAACACTGTGATGACTATTTTGCTTTCAAATTATTATTTCATTTTTCATGGATTTTCACACATATGTAGTTGATTGGCTAATTTTTCATGCAAATGACTAATTATAAAAACATTAAACTACATTAAATTTGATGTAATGGATATTTATTGATATTAATTTGTTGATATCTTTCTGCACTGACTGAAAAAAAAATCATTCTTTTAACTACACAAGTATTCCAGTTTATCCTACACACTAATTCTCACCAAGCCACCCCTCTACCCTTCATCTACACATACATTATGTAATAATGCTAAGTCAGCCATTTACCTCTTCAAAGTAAAATATTTTTTAAGAAAACATTCCTTTTTTTTTTTATTTTTTATTTTTTGAGACGGAGTTTCGCTCTTGTTACCCAAGCTGGAGTGCAATGGCGCGATCTCGGCTCACCGCAACCTCCGCCTCCCGGGTTCAGGCAATTCTCCTGCCTCAGCCTCCTGAGTAGCTGGGATTATAGGCACGCACCACCATGCCTAGCTAATTTTTTGTATTTTTAGTAGACACAGGGTTTCACCATGTTGACCGGGATGGTCTCGATCTCTTGACCTCGTGATCCACCCGCCTTGGCCTCCCAAAGTGCTGGGATTACAGGCTTGAGCCACTGCACCCGGCCCCTTTATTTTCTTAACAGGAAAATAAATTTGTGGTATTCTATACTCCCACCTCCAAAGCAGGAATTATTTAAATTTGTTCCTCCATTTCCAAAAACAAGTTTTAGTAAGACCCAGGAATTCTGCCTACAACCTTGAATGGACCATCTTAGTGTTAGCTCCAGTCTTAATAACCTCAGGGAGACTCTTCTGAGGACTAACCTATGAGGCAAAATGAGCCTGAAAATTCCGAGTAGAGTATAGATGGTATCTCCATAACAGGTGTTGGTGTTTCAAGGGCACTCCTGACAGAAAATTACTTGAGACTTTGTCAAATCTACTTTGGGACTACAATAGTTACCTAAAATCCAAAGATGGATGTATGTTAAACTGACCTACATAAGCAGGGAGCAACATTGTCTTAAGCATCTTTCATAACCTTCTTGACTTTTTTCCTACCAGAATACATGATGATTCTCCTTAACTGCTGAATTATTTCCATTTCATATATTCATAGAAGGACAAAACTAATACTTTTAACTTCTGCAAATGTGAGACAAAAAGAAATGTATTATTTCATACATTTCAAAAAATGTTTTGAAAGGGAACATTATGGTCATATGAATGATGTCCATGGTGAAAAACAGAATGAAGAATGAGTACTTAAACCCAAACTGTGCTAAATCACAACATCATGTGCATATTTCATTCAAACACTGAAGTCTAGTAGGTATGAGGTCAGGATAAAACGTTAACACCAAAATCATCATCTTTCCTTACTTAATTGCGTTATAGTTTTAAACCATTTTAACCATAAGTGAGAATCTTTAGATAATAAATATTTTGATGATACAGATAAAGAGGGGAAAATTTTAAATATGAGAGTGTAATTAAATGCAGTTCTAAATTTCATATATACTAAATACTGTGGCTTTTTATATGATACTATGTAATTTCAACACTTTACGAATATATCTGTTTCACAAAGTATTAATACATATGCTGTACCTAAGAAAGCCATTCACACTAGTAATGCTGTCCCATGATATTTAATTCACTTTTGTAAATTTTAACATTAATATTTCATAATTTTAGTAACGCTTCTATTAAAATGTCAAAATTTAACAACATGATGAAAATATATATACAACGGTTTTTCAGCATCTAAAGATACCGACTTAGTTTTTCCAAAACTCTTACTCATTGTCTCTTCAGAATCAAATGTTTGAATGATAGAAAATTGATTGGGACATGTATGGTAGAGGATGGTGTGGAAGCGAATGATAAAGAGAAAAACAGAAGACCAATCTGGGCTACTTATAAGTAGATCATATACATTTGAAGAGGGTGAAAATAAACTCAGTATTGTGTGATCAAAAAGAACAAGCTATTAGGGCATTGAGGTGACTCACTCTACAAGAGCTGATCAAAGACCCAAGAAAAAATTGGAAGGGAATGTGTGATTGCCAATGCACAAATCTTATTAATGCATAATGCAATCATAAGAATTCTATAACAATTTTTTTTCCTTCTGCTAGATACTCAGCAATGGGACTACTGTGTAAAATAGTAGTTCCATTTTTAGTTAAAATATGGTCACCAGAATATTTTGTAACGATAAATAATTAGAAGTAATCTAAATGACCATCAATTAAAAATTGTTAAATTAATTATGATATATTTACAGCATAAAATAATAAACTGAGTGCTTTTAATGACATAATAATAATAAGCATCTACTGAGTAATTACTACATGACAGTCATTCTAAATGTCCTACAAATATTACTTAATTTAGTGTTAAAGCTATTACCCCCATTTTACAGAGGAAACAAAGACAAAGGTTATATATTTCTTGACAGTGATAAAGCTAGTAAATGATAGAACTAGGATTTGCACCTGATAATTGGATTCAGAACCAGAATCCATGCTCTTAATGGCTACAATACATTTCCCCTATGTGTATAGGATATAAGTTGTGAAACAATATATGCATCATGATTCCATGATGAATTGTGTACACTATATGTCAGGCACTATTCTAAATACTTAATGCATACTAAAGACATCCCCATAACACATCTATGAAGCACTTAGTATCCCCATTTTACCTATGAGGAAATCTAGGCACAGAGAAGTTAGATCACATGACCAATATCACACAACTTTAAGTAACAGAGTCTGGGTTTCAAATAATCAGGCTGCCCAGCTTCAAAGTAAGCATGCTTTACTTCTTTGTTAAACTGACTTTTTCTCTCTTTTAGTTACCTTAATATGTGTAACCATGTTGGTAGAAAAGGATACAAATCAAACAGTTAATAGTAGCTTCCTTTGGAGGGAGAGTGGCAGGAGGTGACTGAATGGATATTTTCACTTTTAACTCTACATATTTAGATATGGTTTGAATTCTTGTACAAATGAGCATGCGTTTGTGTATTATTTGAATAATCAAAAAAAAATTACACACACAAAGAAGAAAAATCTTTAATACCTTCTTTATAATGTATTTTCCCAGCGTCACAAATGTCTTACCTGTTTCTTAGAATGATTTTACAACCAGATACAAACTGCCAAAGTAGACTAGGAAGCATAAGCAAAATATCTATATAGTTGACATTTTTGTCTACAATTATCAATACAGCTTTTGTTTTACAGTTTGACCATTATAAATGATTATCACAAACATACTGTAGAGTAGGTTATAGTTTTGTATGCCACAGTAACCGCATTATTTTAGGTTGTCAATGATATCCTCTTGTTAGAAATAGTATATTAATTTAGCTTGGAGTCAATGGCTTACAGTGAAATGAGGAGGTATGTCACAATCCTACATCAGAACATAATGATCAATTGAAAAAGAAGAAGAAGAAGAAGAAGAGAGAGAGAGAGAGAGAGAGAGAGAGAGAGAGAGAGAGAAAGAGAAAAGAGCAAACCAACCCCAAAACTAGAAGAAGACAAAAGAAATAACCAAAATCAGAGCTAAACTGAAGGAAAATGAGAAGAAAAACCCTACAAAAGATCAATTAATCAAGGAGCTTGTTCTTTGAAAGAATTAATTAGACTGCTAGCTAGACTAATAAAGAAAAAAGAGAAATATAAGCAGAATGACAAAGGGGACATTACAAATGACCCCTCAGAAATAGACCAAAAAAAAAACAAACAAACAAACAAACAAAAAAACAAAAACCTCGGAGACTACTATGAATATCTCTATGCACACAATCCAGAAATCTTGGAAGAAATAAATTCCTGGAGACATACAACCTCTCGAGATTTAACCAGGAAGAGATTAAATTCCTGAACAGACCAATAACAAGTTCTGAAATGGAATTAGTAATAAAAAGCATACCAACCAAAAAAAGCCCAGGACCAGAAGAAAACACAGGTGAATTCTATCACATACATAAAAAAGAGCTGGTACCATTCCTACTAAAAATATTCAAAAAAAAAAAAAAAAATGAGGAGGATGGACTCCTCCCTAACTCATTCTATGAGGCCAGCATGATGTTGATACCAAAACCTCACAGAGACACAACAACAAAAGGAAGTTTCAAGGCAATATCCCTGATGAACATCGATGCAAAAATCCTCAAAAAAATAATATTATAGCAAACAAAATCCAGCAGCACATCAAAAAGTTAACCCACCATGATTGCTGAAATGCAAGGTAGATTCAATATACACAAATCAATAAATGTGATTCACCATATAAACAGAACTAAAAATAAAAACCACATGATCATCTCAACAGATGGAGGAAAAGTTTTCCATAAAATTCAATATCCATTCATGTTTAAAACGCTCAATAAAGTAGGCATTGAAGGAACATACTTCAGAATAATAAACGTTATTTATGAGACACCCACAGCCAGCATCATACTGAATGGGTAAAAGCTGGAAGCATTCTGCTTGAAAATGGGAACAAGATAAGGATATGCTCTCTTACTAGTCCTATTCAACATTGTACTTTAAGTCCGGGCCTGAGTAATTAGGCAAGAGCCAGAAATAAAAGTCATTCAAATGGGAAGAGGGAATGGCAAATTTTCCCTATTTGCAGACAGTATGATTCTATAGCTGGAAAACCTTACAGTCTCTGCCCTAAAGCTCCTTGATCTGATAAACAACTTCAGCAAAATTTCAGGATACAAAATCAATGTGCAAAAATTAGTAGCATCCCTATAAACCAATAACATCCAAGCTGAGAACTAAATTAAGAATGCAATCCCATTTGAAATAGCTCCCCCAAAAATAAAATACCTAATCACATAGCTAATAAAGGAGATGAAAAACCTCTACAACAAGAATTACAAAATACTGCTTAATGAAATCAGAGATGGCACAAACAAATGGAAAAACATTCCACACTCATGGGTAGGAAGAATCAATATTGTTACAATGGCCATACTGCCCAAAGCAATTTAGACATTCAATGCTATTCCTATGAAACTACCAAGCCAATACTATTCCTATCAAACTACCAATTTCTGTACAAAATTAGAAAACGCTACTTTAAAATTCATTTGGAACCAAAGGAGAGACCGAGTGCCCAAGGCAATCCTAAGCTAAAAGAAAAAAGCTGGCGGCATCACATTATCTGACTTCAAACTATACTAAAAGTTGACAGTAACCAAAATAGCATGATATTGGTACAAGACAAAAGACACATAGGCTAATGAAACAATATAGACACTCTAGAAATAATGTCACCTGTCTGATCTTCAACAAAATTAACAAAAACAAGCAATGGGGAAAGGACTCCCTATTGAATTAAATACTGGAATAACTGGCTGCCCATCTGCAGATGACAGAAACTGGACCCCTTCCTTACACCATATACAAAAATTAACTCAAGATGGATTAAACACCTAAATGTAAAACCTAACACTATACAAATTCTGGGGGATAACCTAGGAAATACTATTCTGGACACAGGACCTGGCAAAGATTTTATGACCAAGATGCTAAAAGCAATTGCAACAGAATCACAAACGGACAAATGGGACCTAAATAAACAAAAGAGCTTCTGCACAGCAAAAGAAACTATCAACAGAGTAAACAGGCAACCTACTAAATTGGAGAAAATATTAGCAAATTATGCATCCAACAAAGGTTTAATATCCAGAATCTATAAAAACTTAAACAAATTAACACACATAAAAAAATCCTATTAAAAAGCAGGCAAACGATGCAAATAGACATTTTTCAAAAGAAGGCATACACCTAGCCAACAAGCATATGACAAAATGTTCAACATCACTAATTATTAGAGAAGTGCAAATCAAACCCACAATGAGATTCCATCTCACACCAGTCAGAATTGCTATTATTATTATTATTTTATTTTAGGTTCTGGGATATATGTGCAGAAAGTGCAGGTTTGTTATATAGGTAAACGTGTGCCAATTTATCACCTAGGTATTAAACTCCACATGTATAAGCTATTTGTCCTGATATGCTCCTCCCCCTGCCCCCTGACAGGCCCCAGTTTGTATTGTTCCCCTCCCTGTGTCCATGTGTTCTCATTGTTTGGCTCCTACTTATGAGTGAGAACATGCGGTGTTTGGTTTTCTGTTCCTGTGTTAGTTTGCCGAAGATGGTGGCTTACAGCTCCATGTCCCTGCAAAGGACATGAGCTCATTCCTTTTTATAGCTGCATAATATTCCATGGTGTATATGTACCACATTTTCTATATCCAGTCTATCATTGATGGGCATTTGGGTTGATTTCATGTCTTTGCTATTGTGAATAGTGCTGCAATGAACATACATGTGCATACATCTTTATGATTTATATTCCTTTGGGTATATACCTAGTAATGGGATTGCCGAGTCAAATGGTATTTCTGGATCTAGATCCTTAAGGAATCACCACACTGTCTTCCACAATGGTTGAACTAATTTACATTCCCACTAACAGTATAAAAGCACAGAATGGCTATTATTAGAAAGTCAAAAAATGACAGATGCTGGTGAGGTGTTGGAAAAATGGAACACTCTTTTGTTTGTTTGCTTCTAACATAGATTCCTTTACATGTTATATCCCACGTCTTTGGCCTTCCTCATTCCTACATGCAGCTGAATCAAGTTTCAGCAATATCCCATCCTCAGAATCTCTGCCTTTCCTCTTCTCTCATGACTTTTTGTCCTTGGATTGCTGTAGTTACTTCCAACCTTGACTCTTTCCAATCCAATTTCCATCTTAGATTAATCTACCTTTCACACAAACTTTCTGAAATCTTCAGTAGCTTCTGATCACCCATGAATTAGTAATAAGCATAGACACAATTTACTGAGTGTCTCATAAGTGAAAGATGATCTTAGGAAACTTCTATTCTTAAACTTTGCAGCAAATCTGCCAGTTGTGATTATCCACAATTTTAAAAAACAGGAAATACCCTTCAATAATTAAAAACCAAAACACAAGATAAAACCGGAAAGACTTTGTGATTTGCCTTGTTTACTTTCTCAGCCTCCATCTTTTCCTCCACTTGCTCCCAAAGCTCCAATTACTACATTGCTTCATTACTGGTCCTTCTACCTGAAATGTTTTCCTTCTCATAATTCCCTGATGGAGTATATACATCTATCAGGCTTCAGTTCTTCAAAGGTATGTGCCGTTACCCACCTAGCCTAGTTTTGGTCTCTCGTAGTTGTATTTACCTCATCTTACCAGTTATCACTCTGTGAGTTCCTTGAAGGTAAATGCTTCATGCATGGGTTCCCAAGCAATATGGAGAGTGTGGTACTTACTAGCATCAACAAAAATTAGTATCATTTTCTGGACTACTTACAATGTGTCAGACATTTTACCAAACACTTTTATGTACTTAATTATTTTAATCCTCACAATGATGCTTTTAGGTTGATATCACCACCCTGTTTTTAAGTCCCCACCCCTACACCTAAAGTGTCAATAAAGAAATTGACACTGGGGGAAGTAATTTACCCAAGATCCATCGTTATTAAGTGGTGGAGCCATAGATTATAAATGTGCCTAACTCAAAAGTTGAAGTTGAGGCTCTTTGGCCCTTCACTCTAAATTTCCTTTACCCACAGTTGGCAAATGCCCAAATCCCGTAAATACTGTTCCTATTTTCCACGACCTTGAAAGGTTACAATAAAATATAAAGGCTGGAAAAATGAGCTATGAATGTATTGAAGAGGAAGCAAGAATTTAAGACAGAGGTCCCTTTTAGACAGGGAAACGGAAGAGAAAGTGTAGGACAGGTATGGACAATTGAATCCGCTATTTCAGAAACCCAAATGTCGACTCTCAGAAGGAAAGGGCAGCTTACAAAGCATACCCTCAAGAAGGAAGGACTGGAGAAAGGAGGCATTTCCCTGTGCTAAGAGATAACAAAGGCTGATAAAGTGGTCACGTCCTGACAGGAACCGTTTGCTCTGTCCCTGCAAGCACAAGCAGCATGATTTTCATTTATCTTTTCTTCACTCATTTCATTTTCTTTTGGCCATTTTCTCCCTCAGGTAACTAGATCTTTCAAGTGCCGCCAAGGCTGCCAGCAGGAAAGTTCCTGTTCTCCTTCATTCCCAAGCCGGGAATGGGAGAAAGGGCATCAGGATTGCACCGTCTATTTGCTCTTCCTGCTCCCCCTCCCTCCCCTGAACCTCAGAGGACTTAGCTGGAGTTTACCATCCCTAGGTGTCCAGACCCCTCCCCCAAGCCAGTGGGGATTACACTCCCTCTTCACCAGCATTCCCTGGGATGGACCCTTGCCTAGGCTACAGAGGCATTTGTTTCCTAGCCAATTGTGAGCACATGGGCCGCTGGCCCTTACCAATGGCCAAGGGTAAGGACATGGCTTACATGGGTTTTAGGAGTTGAGCCTGAAGCAGGGGTCAAGAGGCTGATCGTGTGCTGCTTCTGCAAAGTAGACTCAGTGGAAACAATGAGTTCCATTGAAGTGTGTTACATCAGCCTGTCATGCTCCAGGGAGGTGAGTGGAAAGAAACTAACCTCAGCCAGTGGGGCGGGGGATACGGGTGTAGGGGTGGGGACTTAAGATTGTGTTAAGAGTTGATCAGCCCCTTTCTGCCTTCTGTTCTTCAACTCAAAGTTTTCAAAGGTGGGAAGTGCAAGGAATAACAGACAAAGTAATTTTTGCCCTCACTTAGGCTGTGCTTGTAGAACTGAATGATCTACAAGGTTTCAGTATCCTGAGCTCAACCATCTTAAGGACCTCAAATAATTTTGCAGACATTTCAAACAGAAGCAGTAAAAAAAATCCTCCTGTGTAGGATGGGAGAGGAAAAATGTCCGTGAGCAAATAGCCAAAATCCTCGAAGAAGACAAGGAAACCTAAAAGAAGTACAAAGTGGTTGTCGACTTCTCAGAAGTAGTTGTATTTGCATAGATGACATGTTTCTTAGATGAATTACAGTTTAGATGAATTATTTTGACTGAGATAAAAGAAATATTCTAGGACAATACCTTCCAACAGAAATATAATGTGTCACATATTAAATTTAAAAATTATTAGTAGCCATTAAAAAAAGACACTGAAGTTTTATTTGCCACAAAGTTTACAAAATGTCATCGCACTATGTAGTCAATATTTTAAAAAGATGTTACTTATTCTTTTTTCACATTCAGTCTCCTAATTCCAGTATGTTTTTCGTGCATATAGCACATCTCATTTTGGACTAGCAACATTTCAAGAGCGCAATAGTCACAGGTGACTAGTGGTTATCACATTGTATAGCACAGTTAAAAAAGGATGATTATATGACTCAGAACCTCATTTTGCAAAGTTTTTAGAGAAGAATGAAAACTGAAGGATGTGGAGATGATTATACCTGGTTGACAAACACTCTACGTGATTGCTATGTGCCAGACACCATGATAACTGCAGATAGGAATGAGATTTGATTTCAGCCTTGAAAGAGTGCATTGCTTTTGCATAAAACCTGGCCAAGTAGATTAGTGTTTTCACCTGGGTGGATAACAAAAGGCTGTTTTTTGTTTGTTTGTTTGCTTGTTTATTTGTTTGTTTTGAGAAGGAGTCTGGCACTGCTGCCCTGGCTGGGGTGCAGTAGTGTGATCTTGGCTCACTGCAACCTTCGCCGCCCGGGCTCAAGTGATTTCTCCTGCCCCAGCCTCCTGAGTAGCTGAGATCACAGGTGCCCGCCACAATGCTCAGCATTTTTTGTATTTTTAGTAGAGACGGGGTTTCACCATGTTGGTCAGACTGGTCTCGAACCCCTGACTTCATGATCCGCCCGCCTTGCCGCCTTGGCTTCCCAAAGTGCTGAGATTACAGGCGTGAGCCACCGTGCTTGGCCAAAAGGCTGTTTTTAAATACAAAATTATGAAGACTTGGGAGAGTAGGAAAGATGTGGGTAATAAGAAATTACTTAATGAGCACAATGTACATCATTCAGGTGATGGACACACTAAAAGACTCGACTTCACCACTAAGCAATATACCCACGCAACAAAACTGCACTTGTACCCCATACATTTATACAATTTTTAAAAAGAAAGAAAAAGAAAATTATGAATGATTTGATTAGTTGCTGTTGTTTTTAACCCTGTGATTTATGTTATTGGGTATGATACTAAGAATCCATAAAAGAGAATAATTTTAATAAATAAAGACCATGATGGGTGCAGCCAAAGACCCACCCAACTATTAGTCCATGACTCCCAAACTGTAGCATAAAAGTCATATAGAGGGCTTGTTCAAACAGATTCCTATGACCCAACCCACTGACTCTGATTTTATAGACTTAAAGTAGAGTAATGCTGATACCACCAGTCTGTGAATCACACACAGAATAACATTGGTCTAGGCTGTTTGTCTCTTAATGGTTTCCTCTGAAAAGGTTTTGAAAAACTATGACAAAAATGTGACTTATGTCACATTCAACATGGTTTTGCAACTTCAAAACTAAAAAGGCTTAGGAAGTAGAAATGCTGAGTTTTGAAACTTCAGATATTTATTTGCTATCTGTTAGAAATAGGCAGAGTTTTCTAAGCATGGCTGGATTAATTTCAAGTCATTAAACAAAAAGCCCACTGACAAGTGCTTTGACAGGAATCCCACTTGAAGAAACTGGAATTTATATCTCTCAAATTGCTTTCATATGTTTTTTCATTCTAGCATCAGAGGTTTTATGTGACAAAATGTCCTAAGGTTGTTTTGCAAAAACACAGAAACCTCAACCTTTACCTAAGATTCATGCTGTACTTATTTTCAAAATTGTAGTTAAAAAGTATGTTTAAAAGACAGCGAACTATTAAACTTTTACTTTAGCAGTTGTGTGCATTTTAGGGGAAAAGACAATGAAAAAAAAATCTATTAACAGATAATACAAATCTAACAGTTCCCAAGAGAGAACATAGCAAGAACTGACTACTTTTATCGACTCACATATTTGTAAGTATTAATCCTGTGATGTATTTATTTTCTTTTATTTTTCCATTCTTTGTATTTTATCTCTATATTTAGGCGTAGTCTATGATTATAATTTGGAGCTTGTAGTATGGTTTCCAGAAACTTAAAAACCTGGTATGTCTATTTCCTACACAAAGCTGCCATAGATATTAGCATAAATTAATGCAGTGAGGAGTGCAAAGGCTGCCTCAACTGTTAGCAGAATGTTCTTACCACTTCAAGTGTAGTATAAAATCAATCTGGTAAATATTTATAACCCATCAGGGATTTTCACCCCCCATTGAAATTCTTCATATATATGGAAATGAACATGATACCAGGTTTCTTAATTTGAGGAAAACATACTACAAGTTCCAAATCACAATCAGAATCTTTGCTTAAATATAGAAATAAAACCAATGGGAAGATGAAAAATAAAATACATATTATATATCAAACATACCTATTTAATATATGTGTATATGACATATAATGTGTGTGTGTGTGTGTGTGTGTGTGTGTGTGTATGTGATTTCACAAGACAGTTATCTAACTTTTGCTCCTCAAAGAATTATACCATTAAAAGCTGCTCCTGTTCCCTAACATAATGGACAGGGAAAATTAAAAAAAATACACAAAGTTGGGACTAGCCAGCAGATTAACATCTTTCTATTTCTCTATCCCTCTTTCTATCTAGGTGAAGCAGAGAACAGAAAGAAGCTACCAGAATTTTAAACACTTACAAAATGAAGTATGAATTAATAGATGTTTCTATGAGTTTTAAAGTACTTCAATAAACGAGGATGAAGGTAGAGCCCTTAAGACTCTACCGCCTCAGATATTCAATAGTTAAGAATATTGTAGAGTAACAGTAAATGTCCATTACTTTATTTTTACATCTTAAGGTCATATAAATGGGGAAATACTATATTTACAGGGTATGAGATTCAGATGTACCTATCTATAGAATAACTTAATTATGTCTGTGAAGACAAAGCAATTTGTACTTTTGATAAAAAGATTAACATAAAAGAAAAATATACCGTGCTACTTGTTTTGGGATACTTATGCAGTAGTTTTCACCATACATTATAAGAAATGACTGGTATTCTGGGGAGTTTTTTCATCTAATATTGGCAGAGGTTTGCAAAGCTCCACCAAGATAATTAGCAAACTTAACATGGATACTTGAACTTAAAAACTTCATAATTAGCAATTATCAGCATTAGTATTACAAATTAATTATTTTTAGGATTTTGGAATGTTTTACAAAGCAAAGGAGAATAAAGAGATTCTGAAATTCCTGAAGATGGAATGAATGGGCAGTTATGATAAAGAGATATTTACTGATATGGAGCCACATATACTTCCATATACATCAGTTACTTTTAAAACTATAAAAACAGAACTCTTTCACTAACACAATCATTTTGACATATGGACCTTTCCTGCTTTAATTGTGCATAAAATTACTTGTTTATTACACTGTGAACATTTTATATAGCTGTGTAAAAAACATTGTAAAATGTTCATCAACATCAAACTTTTAAGAATCACTAGTCACTATCCATGTATAGGCATGGAATATACTTTCAGTGCGATTTTAAGTTTGCTTTCAGTTTTATTTTGTATTTCTTTCTTTTAAAGTTTATTTTATCTTTTTTTTTTAAGTTCCAGGGTACATGTTTGGGACGTGCAGAGTTGTTACATAGGGAAATATGTGCCATGGTGGTTTGCTGCACCTATCAACCCATCACCTTGGTATTAAGCCCGGCATGCATTGGCTCTTTTCCCTAACATTTTACCCCTGCCACCCTCCCCTGACAGGCCCCAAGCACTGCATGTTCTCACTTATAAGTAGAAGTTGAAAAATGAGAACACATGGACACAGGGAGCGTAAGTGTTTCTTAGTACACTTTACTAAGTTTTAAATAGCATACTGGGGCTATTTGTTCAAATAAAAGGAAAGAAAACACAGATCACCGGGCCTTATTCCAAGTCCTACTAAAAAGAAAATAGAGAACAGAATAAAAATCATGATTTTAGCAAGATCTCAAGTGATTTTTCCTGTACACCAAAATCTGGGAACCAATACCAAAGAATAGAAATAATTTTAGATCACCTCTACCTTGCCCCCACTTCCACTATAAAATGATAGTCTTCTTCCAAATCTGTTTCTCCTCCTGTTGTTCTGTAATGTTGAACGGCAAGTCCATGCACTCAAAACACAACTTAGAAACTTGGTAGTCATCCTTAATATTACCTAGTCCCTCGCCCCCATATGGAACCAATCACAAGTCCTAGATGGGTTAGTCTCAACATCTCAGTTACCCTCTACTTCTCCAGTTGTTGCCTTTGTTCATGTCCTCATCACTCTCGCCTGCACTACTGCAATGACATCTTAATTAACCCCGTATTTCCAATTGTACTGTTCTGATGTCTGCCCTCCACGCTGCTATAGATTAGTGCTTTTCAACCTTGGCTGAACACTGGAATCCTCTAAGGAATTTTTAAAACTATAATGTCTGGATCACACTTTTAATGATTCTAATGGGCAGCTAAGGTTCAGAACAATGACATTAAAGGGGTCTTTCTAAAAATAAGTTTAATCAAGTGTATATAGCCTGCAACGTAAAGTTCCTCAGCATTTGGTGTAGGAAATCCACATTCCTTAGAATCATCTGGAGTGCGGATTCCTGAAGCCTCCCCAGAACTTTAAAACTGGGGCCAAGATAGTTGAATTTGAAATTAGTAGCTCCAAGTGCTTCTTAAACACAGGAAATTTCGAAACCTATTGATCAGTAGGCCTCTATACTCATTCTTTGAAACAGGCATCTGTAGCTCATTCTTTTCTACCTCCAGTTAATCCATCCTTCTCCTCCATTAAAACCTGACTTAACTATTTGTAGCTTCCTGCGTGCATCAGCTTTTCATTTCCTTGCCTTTTCGCATGCACTTGCAGTCCTGTTTCCTCTTACCATCTGCTTGATAGTAATTACTGATCTTTGAAGGACAACTTTCCTATGATGCCTTTTTTGACATCTTCCTTCTTTAATAGAATGTAACTCCATTCTTTATGACCCAGATGACATTAATTATCTACTTCTATCACAGTACTCATAAAAGTTTAGAACCGTTGTCTACTTTAAATATAATTAAAGCCAACACTTCTTGAATACTTACTACATACCTGACACCTTATTAAAGTTGTTTTATATGAATTTACCTCATGTAATCCTCACAATCCTATGAGGCAGGTACCATTAGTTAACTCCACTACATGGAGGAGAAAATGAGCTGCCAATTAGTAATTTGCATAAGATGACAGAGCCAATAAGTGATAACAGCAGGTCTTGAATCCATTACATACACAAAATCAAAGGCCTTTCCTAAACAATGGGGTTACAGGAAGAGGAGGGAGGATCTGAAAATAGAGAGGGCAGCAGCAACAAAATGAGGCAGTAGTATGGGTCCCTAAAAAAGAAGCCCCAGCTGGGTATGGTGGCTCACGCCTGTAATCTCACCATTTTGGGAAATCAAGGCAGGTGGATCACTTGAGTCCTAGAGTTCAAGACCAGCCTGGACAACATGGCAAAACCCCATCACTACAAAAAATAAAAAAATAAAAATAGCCAGGCATGGTGGCACGTACCTGTAGTATCAGCTATTCAGGAGGCTGAGGCAGGAGGATCACTTGAGCCCAGCAGGCAGAGGTTGCAGTGAGCGGAGATCTCACCACCATACTCCAGCCTGGGCAACAGAGTACTGTCTCAAAAAAGAAAAAAAAAAGTCTCAAAACCTGGCCCTTCTTATGGTCAAAACCCCAAACCCAAAACCCCCAGGGAGATGAAGGAATAGACTCTTCAAAAATATCTCAGCTAATTTTAGGAGGACCAGAAAGCAGAAATGACTGTTGTATCTCATTTCCGAAGTCTAGCAGCCTCTCATTGCAACACAACTGCAGAGTTGCAGTGCCTAAGTGAGAATCTAGGATGATGGGGTTGAGGCAAGCCTCGCAGAACCCTTCAACTCCATTTAAGCAAGCAAGAGAGCCTTCCAAGCTTTCCTATGCCTCCTGTGGAAATAAACGAAGACCACCAAAATGAGAAAAATTAAAGACCATTTATTCAAAGTTTGCTATAGGAAAGGAGTGAGCCACAATCACTTGCATTTTTCAGAAATTGAAAAGAAGGCAAAGAAGTGGGAAATCTATCTAGCAGAAAAAAAAAGGAAAAGATTTATATACACCCTGATTGGAAGCTGTTGTCACGAAGAAGCTGAATGCAGGCTAACTAGAAGCAAGGCATCTTACATGATAGATTAATGAAGCATATTTGGCTTTCTCCGATTGGTCTTAAGTTGGAAGTAGGGACAAAAATTAGGGAAGCTGGCAGTTAAACAAGTCCTAGCTGTTTGAGGCTGACCTCAAAGAAGTTGTGGTTTGATTTCATGAACGGTTTGCTGCAGTCTGTGGTTTGGTTTTCTGGGTTGGATGTTGTAAGTTATGGGTAGAGATCTATTTTTATATAAAGACTGCCCATTGTTTGTCACTATATTCAGCTTCTCCACTCCAAGAGATGCTAAAAGATGTGAAGTGTGAGCCAGAAGATATAGAATCTTCAAACTCAGAAAACGAATGATTATTAAAGACCTTTGTAAACCAGATGACAAATAAGTAGAGGAAAACAGACAAATCACTCACAGTTTAAAGTTAATTTCTCCTTTAATATAAAGATAATACGTACTATATACAAATGAGCTTTTCCCCCATTAACACCTTATTCCTCCAGTTTTCAGGTACGGACTAATAATACTGAGGATTGCCACTTAGCATAATAACATTCCATAGAGCTTCCCACAGGACTTCTAACCTGGATGGCACAAAATGTCTACTAATTTTGCATACACAACACCCTGCCAACTATCCACTGGGAAGGTCTTTCCTCTCCTCCTAATTCCACTGTCATGGGTAAAAAGGTGACCCCCAAAATAGATGTCTACATCTGAATCCCTGGAACTTGTGAATGTTACCCTGTTTGGAAAAAGGGGTCTTTACAAATGTGATTAAGGATTTTCAGATGAGGTGATCACCCTTAATTATCCAAGTGAACCCTAAATCCAATGACAAATTCCCTTATAAGGGTAAGGAAGAGGAAGATTAGACAGAGAGGAGAAGAAAGAGGAGGGATTGTGATCATGGGAACAGAGATGGCAGCGATGCAGCCACATGCCAAAGACTGCCAGAAACCTGCAGATGCCAAAACAGACTAAGAACATTTTCTACTCTAGAGTCTCCAGAGAGAATGTAGAAATGTTGACACCTTGGTTTCAAACTTCTGCCCTCCAGAACTCTGAGAGAATAAATGTCCATTGTCTTAAGCCACTCGGTTTGTGATAATTTGTTATGGAATTCACAGGAACTTAATATATGCCACAAGTGCTATTTCTCAAAAGGAAGGCAGAAGAGAAATAAAATAGCTAGGATCATGGTTGAGGTTGAAAGAAGAGAAGATTTCCCTTTACACTGATAAAGGATGGACACAGGGATATTCCTATGGTTGCACTATGGGTGAAAGATAGTAGAATAGGGCAAGAGTCACTCTCAAATCCCAAGTATCTTTTTTTATTAATTCTGTAATGCAGAGACTTTGAAAGGATGGGACGTTGTGTGAAATTAATCTAGTGTATGCTACTGGCCTTGCTGAGAAAAAGAAATGAAACAGTAGAAAATACTACAGTATACAGTACATATATAAAAGTACTTAACTCAGAACTTACTTGGGGTGAAAAAACAGTGGGCACTGCTTGAAAACATTGTAAGGTGAATAAGAAACCCACAGCCACCTGAAGCAAATTATTATGACTTACACATATAGTACACTGTCTAAATCTTGGTAGGAAAGCCTGAGGAGAAAGTTTCTTCGGGAAACTTGGGCATGCAAAAGTCCTCCTGTATACCAGGAAATTTAAAAATGGAGTTAACGCTAAGGACAGAATGCATGCTCAGAAAAGACTTGAGAAGACCCTAATATTTTACTTCTGGCTAATATCTAGGTTCAAGGCAAACAAAACATGAAGGTTATGTCAGAGTTGCAAATGGCTTGGCCAAGCCTAAAAGACTTGCCATAGCACAAAGCTAATACTCAAAGACTGGGAGTGGTGTTTCGTATCTGTTTGCATTTTTCAGCGTCTATATCTTAAGAAAATCTCAGAAAACACTAGCTGAACAGAAGCTAATCGAACTAGAGACTTCAGTGAACACAAGTGCAGGGAATACGATCTTTGCAATAGAAAAATAGAAAAAGGGACAACTGTAACCTTCAGGAAAAGTACAACAAACCTTGGTTATTATAATAGTCCAAAGTGCAATTTTTGAAATACAATGATGAGTATACAAAGAAACAAAAAAGTATAGCCATTCAATGGAAAAAATAAACCATTCCTGAGGAAGACCAGATACTGGACTTACTACACAAAGGCTTTAAGTCAACTGTCTTAAATACACTCAAAGAGCTAATGGAAACTATGAATGAATAACTAAAGGAAACCAAGAAAGCAATATATGAACAAAATGAGAATTTTAATAAAGAGAAACTGTAAAAAAGGAACCAAAGTGAAATTATTAGGCTTACAATAATTGAAATTTTAAAAATCACTAGAGATGCAAATCATATCTTAAGAGAAAAGAATCAGCAGACTTGAAGACAAGACAATTGAAATAATCCAATCTGAGAGGCAGAAAAAAAAAATTAACAAAGGTGAACACATCCTAAAGGACTAGTAGGACTCTATCCAAAGAACCAACATACATTTGCATAATGAGAACAACAAAGCAAAAGAGAAAGAAATAGAATGATTATTTGAAGAAATAACAAAACAATAAAGATTTGATAAAATACATAAATCTACACATCCAAAAACTCCATAGACTTTAATTAAGATAAATTCAAAGAGATTCACAAGGAAATACATTATAATCAAACTGTCAAAGGCTAACAACAACGGGATAATCTTGAAAGCAGCAGAGAAGTGAATCATCAAGTACAAGGAAGCCTCAACAAGAACAACAGCCAATTTCTCATCACAAACCACAGAGTCCAGAAGGCAGTAAGATAACATATTTAAGGTGTTAAAAGAAAAATAAAAGATGTGAGCAAGAAATAATTCTAAAACTTATATTTAAAAAATGAAGGATAAATTAAGACATTCCCAAGTAAACAAATGTTGAGACAGTTTATTGTCGATAAGACTGCCATACAACCAATGTCAAGGGGGTTCATTTAGGTTTAATTGAAATGACACCAGACTTTATTAAAAAGACTAGACTTGATTTAAAATACAAATGTATAAAAATAAATCTGTTACTGATTACACAATGTAGAAAGATGTAATTTGTAATGAGAACAACAACGTAAAGAGGGGAGAGAACAGAGCTATATAGGCCCAAAGTTTTCATATGACACTGAACATAAAGTTATATCAATTAAGACTACATTGTTATAAATTGAGAATGTTAACTATAATTCCCATGGTAATTAAAGTTACATCAATTTAGACTACATTGTTATAAATTGAGAATGCTAACTATAATTCCCATGGTAATCCCTAGAAAATATCTTTAATATATACATGAAAGGCAATGAGAAGAAAATAAGAATTCCTTGCAACACAATTTAAAAAAAAAAAATACAGATGAAGGTACTAAGGAGATGAGGGAAAGAAATGGTATAAAATATATCAAACCAAAAAACCAAAATGTCAGAAGTAAGTTTTATTTGTCAGTAATTAATTTTAAATGTAAGTGAATCAAACCCTCAAATCAAAAGAAAGAAATTGGCAGAATGGATTAAAATACATGGTCCATCCAGGCATGGCAAAATGGCTGACTGTAAGTAGCTAGTATGCACCACTTTCACGGAGAGAAGAAAGAATGGCAAATAAACATTAGCTCTTCAACTGGAACATCCAGGTGGATACAACAGGATTCATCAAGAAAACAAAACAATCCACAGAGAATGGAGAAGAGTAAGACAGGACAACCCACCAGAGAATAGCATCCCGGGACCTTTGGGTCCCTGGGCTCCGGAGATCCCTTGTGAGTCTCCACCTCTACCCCTACGCTCACCCCCAGTTCGAGGCCTCCAGATCAACGCAGAGAGCTCCCAGGACTCTCAGCAGAACCACTGTTCAGGTACACATGGAGTTCAAGAAGCTTTTGATCCCTGGGAACCCTGGCACCAGTAGGTGCAGCTCATGCAATGGAGGAGGCCAGGCTCTCTCGGACACACCCAGGAAAGGGGCCGAATCCATGGGGTTGATCAGGGACAGCATGCAGGCTGCATCTGTCAGAGTAAGAACCACTGGCCTGGGATGCTAGCGAGGTCACGCTAGCCCTATCTAAGTCCTCGGGCCGAGAGCTCCGAGCATTTCCCTGGGACAAAGCTATGAGAGGGAGAAATAGGCTGCCATTTTTCTTGCTCTGCAACTCTCACACCTGTTGCCCTCAGGCTCAGGAAGGTGTGCAGTGATTACGGACTAACATGGACACCTCAGCACAGTGCAGCTGTCTTATGCAAAAGTGGTCACACTGCCTTCCATGTGGGTCCCCCACACTGCTACTACTCACTGGGAAGGGCCTCTGGACCTGGGACCCCAGCCACACCCTGCCTGGGCTCTTGGGCTGGTAGCAATTCTTCACTTCCCTGGAACAGAGCTTCCAGAGGGAGAAGGCAGGCTGCAATTATGTTTCTCTGCCGCCCTTGCTTCTGTCGCCATCAGGCTTGGGAGGGTACGCAGTGATTAGATACTAATGGATATCCCCAGGACAGCACAGCTGTCTCATGCAAAAGCAGCCAGATTTCCCACATGAGTCCCCACTTCGGCTCCTCTTCACTGAGCAGTACCTCTCTACCCAGGCACCAAGTACAACCACCCTGCCCCTGCCTGAACTCTTCAGTCGGTGCTGCCTCTGCATTTCTCTGAGGAGAAAATTCTAGAAACAACTCATAGCCGCTCTGCCATTGCAGCTGCAGTGGTAGCTTTCTTACTCTCCCTGAGGTGGTGAAAGAACAAAGGGCCTGATTGCTATGCTGGAACCCCCAGAATGCCATAGCCACTACAGGGTGAGAGGTCCAGTCTCTTCCCTGTGACCCTCCAACCCCCAATCTTCACCAGGCAGACCCTTCGACTCAGGACCACTGAATAGCACCCCACCCCCAGCTGAGCATTAATGTTCATCCACTGCGGTCCTGACCCACTTCTAGTGGCTCTATGTTTCCCTGGGGACAGGATCATAGAAACAACCAAAAACCAGCAGTAGGTCCACCCCTGATACCCTCAGACTGAAGAAAGAAACAGAGCCTGAGGGCTTTGCCCCATGCTTTCAGCAAGACACAGACATCCCACCGTGTCTTGGGAGAGAAGCCTGGTCTCTTCTCCCTGTGAGCCCCACACTTCTCTAAGTGGAGCCCTCAGCTCAGGCCAGCAGCACAGTTGCCCCACTCCAGGCTGAACATTCCCAGTAGCATTGACTCTTCATTTTTCTGAGGTGGAGTCTCCAGAGGCAACCAAAAGCACCTCTGCACTGCTGCCAATGGTACTGCCCTTGCTGCCCTTGGACTGGGGAAGGAGAAAAGAATCTGCGTGCTTTAACCAGAACTCCAACAAGCAGCAGCTACCCTAAGGAACAGAGTCCAGTCTGTCTCCCCATGACCCCACAGCCCACTGCTCATCATCAGGCGGGGCTCTCCAGTGTGGGTCCATAATGCAGCCTCCCACCTTAGGCCAATCGCATCTAATTGACAGTAGCTCTGCCTTTCTCTGTGGTGAAACTCCAAGAAACAAGTGAAAAGTCCTCTGCCACAGCCACTGCCAAGATTACTCCCCCTGCTGCCTCAAAGCTGGGAAAGAAACATAAACCCTGAGTTCACCCTAGGGCTGCAGTGTGCAGCTCGGGACTGCCAAGTTGAGATCTGCAGTCAGCACTCAAGTGAGACAGGAGTCTACACTTTCAAAGAAGTGAAAGGGAGGATGGTTGTAATTGTGAGGAAATGTATAGGAGCCATATGGCTCAGCAAGAGCCTACCAGCTGGCCATTACACTTAAGTGCTTATCTACTAGATCAAACCCAAATTTAAACACCAGAAATACTTTGCTATTATAACCCCCTGTGAAACCAAGGAAGATAAGTCAGCAACAAATAAGGACGCTGCACAAAGCTGTAGCCCTCTGAAAATATAGAGAAAGAAAGTCAATATAAAATACTTGAATTATACCACAGTGGAAGGAACATCAGTCCACACAGATGAGAAAAATAAAAAAAGTGCAATAACTCTAGCAACCCAAAAGGCCAGAGTGTCTTCTTCCTTCAAAATGATTGCACTACTTCCCCAGCAAGGGATCAGCTGAAATGGCTGAAATGTCAGAAAGAAAAGTCAGAATATGGAGAAGAATGATCATTGATATTCGGGAGAAAGTTGAAACCCCATCCAAAGAATCTAAGGATTAGAATAAAAAGATACAGGAGCCGATATACCAAATGGCATTATAAGAAAAAACAAAACTGATCAGATAGAGCTGAAAAACACACTAAAAGAATTTCATAAAGCAATCACAAATCTTAACAGCCAATTAACAAGCTGAGAGAAGAATTTCAGAGCCTGAAGACTGGTTTTCTGAACTAAGTCAGACAAAGGTAAAGAAAAAAGAATAAAAAATGATTAACAAAACCTCCAAAAAATATGGGCTTATTTCAAGAAACCAAATCTATGACTCATTAGCATCACTGAAAGAGAAAGAGAAAAAGCAAGCAACTTGGAAAACATATTTCAAGATATTGTCAATGAAACTTTTCTCTGACTCACTAGAGAGGCCAATAGTGAAATTCAGGAAATGCAGAGAACCCTTGCAAGGTACTACCAAAAAAGATTATCCACAATATACATAGTCATCAGATTCTCCAAGGTTGCAATGAAAGAATAAATGTTAAAGGCACCTAGAAAGAAGGGACAGGTCACTTACAAAGGGAACCCCATCAGGATAACAGTAGACCTTTCAGCAGAAACCCTATAAGCCAGAAAAATTGGGGACCTATATTCAACATTCCTAAGGAAAATAATTTCCAACCAAGACAAACTAAACTTAATAAGTATAGGAGAAATAAGATTATTTTCAGACAAGCAAATGCTAAGGGAATTCGTAACCAAAAGACTTACCTTAAAAGACGTCCCTAAATGAGTGCTAAATATGGAAAGGAAAGACCATCACCAAGTACTACCAAAGCACAGTTACATACATAGACCATTGAAACTAAAAAGCAACCACACAAACAACACTGCATAATAACCAGCTGACAAACTGATGACAGGACCAAATCCACACATATCAACATTAAAAGTCTAATACCCAGAATCTACAAGAAAACTTCAATAAATTTACAACAAAAAAAAACAAACGACCCAATTAAAAAGTGGGCAAAGGACATGAACAGCCCCTTCTCAAAAGAAGGCATATATGCAGCCAACAAACATGAAAAAAAGCTCAACATCACTGATCATTAGAGAAATGCAAATCAGAACCTCAGCGAGATACTATCTCCTGCCATTAACAATGGCAATTATTAAAAAGTCAAGAAACAACAGATGCTGGCAAGGCTGCATTTTTTTTTATTTTTTTAAATTGCATTTTAGGTTTGGGGGTACATGTGAAGAACATGCAAGATTGTTGCATAGGTACACACATGGCAGTGTGATGTGCTGCCTTCCTCTCCACCACCTATATCTGGCATTTCTCCCCGTGCTATCTCTCCCCAACTCCCCACCCACCACTGCATTTTTCTATGTTTTACTTTACCTCTTCCTGGGATATCTATTTTTAACTGATAAGTAAAAGTTATATATATATATTTATGGTATATATGATGATTTCTTAAAGATGAATTTTCTGGTTTGGTTCCGGGTTTTCTAGAAATTTTTCTCTAATCAAATTAAAGACATTACAGGGTTTCAAGTGGTAAACAAGGCACTCTGTGTCAATAGAGATATGCAAAATATGACCATTGGATACTTCTAATCAAATACTTATAAAGGCAAGGTTCTGTGTTATGTGTTTGATAGCTTAGGACATTTTTGTCAAACTAACGGATAGAATGATATTGACAGGCTACTCCTAACTGCACTGGACAAAGTAGGGCAAGAAAAAAGTTTCATTAAATTTATTTTCCAATTAAAGTATGTATGGGGAGATAGATATACATGCATATAAATATGCATATAGTGACTGATGTAGATAAATCTATACTTGTAGATCTATATTTACTTATTTATTAAGTCATGATTTAAGATACATTTCTCACTGGACATCATAACCAAAAAAGTTTGAAGGCCATTATTATGATGGGTTGAAAACAATGACTCAAGTTAAAGCTATTTTACATTATTTCAGACTGTGTGTGTGTGGAGGGTGTGACAAGCTAAAGTACATTTGGGACCTGGAGTTTTCTGACTCCCTTCTCTCTATTTCAAGCATACTGAGCTTAGAGTATGTTTCAGGTTAATTTTGAAAAATAAAAGCACTATGTACAGCATATCTAACACAAAATAAGTGCTTATAATGGTAGCAGTCCAAAGGATAAATAGTAAAGTATATTTCAATAATTTTGCCTTAGGCCGGGCGCGGTGGCTCAAGCCTGTAATCCCAGCACTTTGGGAGGCCGAGGCGGGTGCATCACGAGGTCGAGAGATCGAGACCATCCTGGTCAACATGGTGAAACCCCGTCTCTACTAAAAATACAAAAAACTAGCTGGGCGTGGTGGCGCGTGCCTGTAATCCCAGCTACTTAGGAGGCTGAGGCAGGAGAATTGCCTGAGCCCAGGAGGCGGAGGTTGCGGTGAGCCGAGACCGCGCCATTGCACTCCAGCCTGGGTAACAAGAGCGAAACTCATTCTCAAAAAAAAAAAAAAAAAAAAACGGGTGGATCACGAGGTCGAGAGATCGAGACCAACCATGGTCAACATGGTGAAACCCCGTCTCTACTAAAAATACAAAAGATTAGCTGGGCATAGTGGCGTGTGCCTGTAATCCCAGCTACTCAGGAGGCTGAGGCAGGAGAATTGCCTGAACCCAGGAGGCGGAGGTTGCGGTGAGCCGAGATCGCGCCATTGCACTCCAGCCTGGGTAACAAGAGCGAAACTCCGTCTCAAAAAAAAAAAAAAAAAAAAAAAAAAAAAAAAAAGAAATAATTTTGCCTTATTTATCCATAGTCTCCTATAGTGTCACTTGCCTGATTTAACAATTCAATACAAAATCTGCTTATTAATCAAGTATATTAAAAATGTATCACTAATTTGTTATATATATCAAGTCCATTGGCATAATTCAGGGAGACAATTAATATATCAGTCTATAACTCTTTGTGTTTGGAAAGGAGATATGGTATCTGAGATGAAAAAATATATATTAAATTATGAACATACAAAATATATAGTTCCTTAGACAGAAACGTTTATTCCTTGAGTGTAATGACTTTCAAACTATTTTTTAAAAAGGTTTAGGGGGTCCCAAGAGTTACTTACAAATACACACACACACACACACACACACACTTATTTCACTCAGAAAATCCTCACTTACAAATATTTCATACTGGGCTTATATCATATGTTGTTCAAATAAAGAACTCTTTCTGGAATTTTCTAAGACACTAGTCGTAACAAGGGTTGATTAGCACTGAAAACAGAAATGCACGTTTTTCAAGAAAATCTTGAAGTGTGTACTTTATAGTAATTTTCTTGCTACTTCAGGAAATTTCTCTTTCAAGACAACCTTAAAAGGCATATAGTAGAAATACCATTGAGTAAGAAGCACCGGAATTATTCTTCTCTTTGCATGTTATAAGTTTCGAGTCCTAGGGTATCATTTGATTTTTCTTATTTCAGTTTCCTTGTTGGTAAAATGAGATTGCCTAGACTAGATTGAAGTAGCAAGTAGGTTTCAGCTCCAGTGCCAGATCTAATCATTGGGAGCATCTTCCTAAAGTAATGTGTTCAGAAGAATTCTGAAACGACATAGGAAAGACCACTATAATCATTTAAACAACATCTGTCACAGACAAGGGAATGAGTGTGGAAGCTTTAGGCAAGACATTCTATATTCCTGGGCTAGATGATCTCTTAAATTCCTTTCCAATTCTGAACAATGTAACATACTTCAAATTTAAAAAGCCAGGAACAAATCAAATAAAATGTAAAGCACATTAATAAATGACAAAGAACATTCACTACTGTAAAAATAGCACCAAGCCCTTCATGAGGAATTCTCCATATCCCAAATACTTTTCACTAGGCCCCACCTCCCAACACTGCCACATTGAGGACAAAATTTCAACGTGTTTTGGTGGGAACAAACCAAATATCCAAACGCTATCCAAACCACAGCATTCTTCCCCTCCCCCTCAACTCAAGTTTTTCTCACATATATCATTTCATCTCAGTGTTCTCAAAAGTCTTACCTTGTTGCAGCATTAACTCTCAGGTCCAAAATCTAGTCTCATTCAAGACTCAGGAAAGTTCCTTCCAGCTATGAGCCTATAAAATAAAAAGCAAGTTTTTTACTTCCAAGGTATAATGATGGGACGGATATTTGGTAGACTTTCCCGTTGCAAAAGGGAGACATAGGCCAAAGGAAAAATGACAAGCCCCACATAAGTTTGAAGCCCAGCAGGGCAGACATGCAGAATTAAATCCTTTTCCTTTTTTTTTTTTTTTTTTTTTTGAGACAGGGTCTTGCTGGGTCACCCAGGCTGGAGTGCAGTGGCACAATCATGGCTTACTGCAGCCTCAGTCTCCTCGACCCTACTGACTCTCCTACCTCAACATCTTGAATAGCTAGGATCACAGGGTGTGCCTCCATGCCAGGCTAATTTGTTATACTTTTCATAGAGACAGGGTCTCCCTATGTTGCCCAGGATGGTCTTGAACTCCTGGGCTCAAGTGACCCTACTGCCTTGGCCTCTCAAACTGCTGTGATTACATTATATCTTAAAGCTCCAAAACAATCTCCTTTGACATCGATGACCTACATCTTGGGCACATTGGTGTGAGGGGTGGGCTCCCAAGACCCTGGGAAGACCTGCCCACATAGGTTTCCAGGATGCAGCCCACGTGACTGCTCTCACAGGTTGGAGTTGAATGTCTGTGACTTTTTACTGGCTAGTATTGCACAGTGCCTGTGGCTCTACCATTCTAGGGGCCCAGTGGTGGCTCTTCCCCTATGGCTCCACTAGGTAGTGCCCTAGTAGCAATTTCCTGTGGTGGCTCTATCCTGTAGCAGTTTTCCAGCTGGGCTCCCAGGCTTTCAGATACATCCTCTGAAATCTAGGTGGAAGTCACCTACCCTCCACGACTCTTATATTCTGGGCACTTGTAGACTTTGTACCATGTGGAAACCATCAAAGCTTACTACTTGGGCCCTCTGGAGCAGTACCTGAGGCTGTTAAAGTGACGACTGCTGTATCCAGAGTGGCTGAGATTTGGGGAGCAGCATCATGAGTTGATGTAAGGTCGCAGTGCCCCAGGTTCATCCCAGAAAACCATTCTGTCCTCTCAGGCCTCTGTGATTGTGTTGTACAGGAACGCCACGGAGATCTTCAAATGCCTGTGTGTTCTTCTCATTGTTTTGACTATTTAAACCTGTCTCCCTTTTAGCCACGCTATCTTCTTTAGCAACAGGTTGCTCAGCCAGTCTTGATTCCTCCCCTGGAAATTTCCTTTTATTCTCTACCACAAGGCTAGGGTATAAAATTTTCAAATTTTTATAATCTGCTTCATTGTTAAGTGTAAATTCTGGCTCTTAGGTCATTCCTTTGCTGCCTTAACTAATCATAAGCTATTAAAAGGAACCACACTAACTCTTGAACACTTTGCTGCTTAGAAATTTCTTCCATCAGATATGCTAGTTCGTTGTTCTTAAGTCTGGCCTTTCACAAAGCTGTAGAGCATGGACATAATGCAGCTAAATTCCTTGCAACTTTATAACAGTGACCTTTGTTCTACTTTTCAAATAAATACTCATTTTCATCTGAAATCTCATGAAAGTGTCCTTTACTATCTAATTTTAGTCACTACCACTTACCCAGTCTCTAAAACGTTGCAAATTTTCCCTCATTTTTTTAGCCTTCTTTTGAGTACTCACCAAAAGCATCCCAATGCTCCCATCACTGCAATACCATCTTCTTCTGTGCTTCTCTTCCAACTTCTGTGCTTTACCCAGTTCAAAGGCACTTCCCCATTTTAAGGTATCCTTATATTAACAATCCACTCCTTGGTACCAATTTTATGCCTTAGTCAATTTAGTGTTACTCTAACAGAATACCTGAGGCTGAGTAATTTTTAACGAAAAGAGGTTTATTTACTTCACAGTTCTGAAAGACAGGAAGTTCAAGAGCATGTCTCTGGCTTCTGATGAGGTATTTCATACTACATGCTCATAAAATGGCAGAGGTCAAAGGAGAAATAGACACGGGCAAAGAGGCAAAACTCAAAGCATATCATGGCTTTATTAACAGCCGACTTTTGAGGTAATGATGCATTTCCATGAGAATTAAACTAATCCATTCCCATAAGAAATAATCCTGTCTCATGAGAGAGAGAACTCATTGACTACTGTCAGAATGGCACCACGTCATTCATGATGGGTCGTCCCTCATGATCTAAACGCCCCTTATTAGTCTCCACTTCTCAACACTGCCACATTGGAGACCAAATTTCAAGATCAGCTTTGGTAGAACAAACAAACCATATCTAAACCATAGCAATCAGTTTCTAAAAGTAGGGATAATGTGTCATTCTTAAAAGGATTCTCACTCTCTAACAAAGTGTCTGCTACATAGAATGTAATTAAAAATATGGGTCAAATCAGTGAATGATTATAATTACTATTGATAGTAGCACTTTAGAATTGAAACATTACAAAATATAGAGAATTTGATTTTAAGACTGAGTTTTTTGATGACCAAGAATGTCTTCTTCCTTAATTACATATTCCCAAAGCATAGCACGGTGGCAGATACATTGTAGGAAACAACAACAACAAAAAGTAGAATTGAGTTGAAATGTCCACTGACCATTAACCATGTAGACTGTTGTCCCATTTGCAGAGGAGTCAGTCATTACACCAGATGTTAATTTGTGTTTTTTCCCACCTCCACTCCAAGCTAGTTATTATAAATTAAATAAACACACTCTTCCTCAATTCTTCCACTTAGCATTTTATTAACACTTAGAAATGGTTTCTATCACACGTGATCTGTCTATATTTGCAATATATACAGAAAAAAAAACTGAAAGAAAATAAAATTATCCACTATTTCTTTCAAGTATCATCAACATAAACAAACCTGTTTGATTATTTTAACTGACTTCACCTCTTCCAGCCAGTTCAGAAACTGTCAGTCCAATGCTTCATGACTTATTTTCACTGATGGAGCCAATAAAGCCAACACAAGTGTCAAAAAGCTTTGTGAATAAAGAGCCAGATTATAATTATACAAGATAAAGAGTTGAGGTAAAATATGTATACCTGCTCTGCTTTGTTTTTCTAAGTGACTTGCGTGTAGTATTTGGCTTAAAATTCTATTCCACAGTTTAGACTTTCTGCTGCCACAGAAACTGCAGCATTCAGTAAGACCAGAATGTAATTTTTAAATTTAATAAAAAAGTGTTTGTGTCCAAGAATTGGACTTTATAGTCAGTGTTCAGGAATGTATTTATTTTATATATGGTCATCTAAAGAGAATTTAGGGGAAGAGAGAGGCAGGAAAAAGTGTTTCCTTTCAGCATAACTTTAAGAATGATGGCAGTGAGTGGAAAACACAGAGATTTTAGAGCTATAAAGATTTAGAGAATTGCTATTTCCCTGCTGGGTAGCCCTGGGAAGGTTACACAATTTCAGTTTCTCCATCAAAAATGTAGCGATAATAATATCTACAGTATTAGTCAAGGTTCTCCAGATAAAGAGATATATGTGTAAATAACTACATACATATAAATCTCTCTCTCCATACACACACACACACACACATACACACACACACACATATATATATATATATATATATATATATATATATATACACACACACACATATCTATCAACATCTATATATTTGTATATCTATGGACATAGATATATGGGAATATATATCTACATCTCTATTCATACATTTTCTATATGCATATCCGTGTTCATATATACAGATATCTATACATCTATAAAAACATGCATCTATATATCTAGGTATATTGATCAACGTCTACATATCAAAAAATATATATTTATGTAGATATAGATATGTATATATCTATATCTATTAAATATGCCTACATATACATATATATAGAGAGAGAGAAAAGAGATTCATGTAAGAAATTTATTTAAAAGATTCATTTTAAGGAACTGGCTTACACAATTGTGGAGGCTGGCAAATTTGAAATCTGCAGAGCAAGCTGGATGGCTGAGAATTCCAGCAAGCATTCATGTTGTAGTTTTGAGTCTGCAAGCAGTCTGGAAGCAGAGCTCCTTCTTCCTCGGTTGGCCTCAAACCTTTTCTCTTAAGGCTTTCATATGATTGAATATGGTCTGCTCACCTTTATGAAGGGTAATATGTTTTACAAAGTCTATTAATTTAAACGTTAATCATATCTAAAACACCTTTACACATCTGTACTGGTGTTTGACCAAGCTACTAGGCATTATAGTCTAGTTGGCACATAAAATTAACCCTCATACCTACTTTTCAGGGCTATTGTGAAGATTAAGTGAAATGATGTAGGCAGAGCACCTAGCAGCACACCCAGAGTAAGTGCACAGTTTTCATGATGCCCAGTCACAGTAACACAATTGGGACTTGAATAAAAAAAAAAAAAAAATGGAGAAGAGAAAAGTGTTCTATAGCCATTGTATTTTACTCAAAAGTGTGAGAAATGAATGTGTGCCCAATACTGTCTCTCTGCCCATTCCACTACATTACTCAAGTAGTAATACAAATTAAAAGCTCAAAGCTCGCCGGGCGCGGTGGCTCAAGCCTGTAATCCCAGCACTTTGGGAGGCCGAGGCGGGTGGATCACGAGGTTAAGAGATCAAGACCATCCTGGTCAACATGGTGAAACCCCGTCTCTACTAAAAATACAAAAAACTAGCTGGGCATGGTGGCGTGTGCCTGTAATCCCAGCTACTCAGGAGGCTGAGGCAGGAGAATTGCCTGAACCCAGGAGGCGGAGGTTGCGGTGAGCCGAGATCGTGCCATTGCACTCCAGCCTGGGTAACAAGAGCGAAACTCCGTCTCAAAACAAATAAACAAACGAAACAAAAACAAAACAAAACAAAACAAAAAAAACACAAAAAGCTCAAAGCTCAATTAATGATATTGTATGTCAAAACTTTTAAGTTTGTGCAGGAAATAAGATGTATTTCATTTTAAAAGGTCACCACACTGAGTTGTGGTAATGGAGGAGTGAGGAACATGGCAGATTTTGATACAACAAAACAATTCAACAAAGGAAATTATTGAAAAAGTAAATTAATGTTTCTGAAAGTTTTACTATGGGCACAGAGATGTATTGTCATAAGGAAATGACTCAAGATGGTAATTCAACTCCACAGAAACAAATGAAGAGAGCCAAAAGGGTAAGCAAGAATATACATATTATAAAATCTCTGTATTTGTGTTCTGTTGTCTCCTTATAGTCTCTTTAAAAGACATATTATATGTTATAATTAAAACAAAGTGCTTATGAATTTGTAACACATATAGATGCAATATGTATAATTATAATAGCATGTAAATGATAAAAAGGGGATAGAGTTTATAGGAGTAAACTTTGTATATCTCACTGAAATTAAGTTAATATGAATCTGAAGGAAATTTTGATAAATTAAAATGCATATTATAAGTCCTAGACAGAAATATTAAGAAAATAACTACAAATCCAGTTTAAAAAAAATCAAAGAATTAAAAGCTTACACTAAAAATATATCCAATTTACTTAAGGAAGACATTAAGGAATAAAGGAAAAAAAATGACATGGGACATAGAAAATGAAAAGCAAAATCACAGATATCAATCCACCTATATCAATAATAACATTAATGTCACCAGATTGAATAATCCAATCTAAAGGCAGATAATATTACAATTAAAAAAGCAACATCCTGCCGAGCATGGTGGCTCACACTTGTAATCCCAGCACTTTGGGAGGCTGAGGCGGGCAGATCACAAAGTCAGGGGTTCGAGACCAGCTTGGCCAATATGGTGAAACCCTGTCTCTACTAAAAATACAAAAATTAGCAAGACGTGGTAGTAGTTGCCTGTAGTCCCAGCTACTCATGAAGCTGAGGAAGGAGAATCACTTGAACCCAGGAGGCGGAGCTTGCAATGAGCTGAGATTGTGTCACTGTACTCCAGCCTGGGCAACAGTGCAAGAGTCTGTCAAACAAACAAACATTCAATTTGATACTTTCTGTGACACACAATCTAAATTCAAAGATAATAACTGGTTGAAAGTGAAAGGATGGAAAACAACAACAAGACGAGTAACTATACTGAAATCACAGAATAGGAGGAGGATCCAAGATATGGCCAAATAGGAACAGCTCCGGAGTGTAGTTCCCAGAGAGAACAGTGAAGAGGGTGAATGCTACATTTCCAAACAAGTTTTCACTATCCACAGACCAGGAGATTTTCAGGCCAAAAAGCACCACAAGTTTTCAGCACAGCAGTTTTAGCCAGTGCAGCATTGGTGCACAGAAATTCACACAAGTCTGGGCAGCCGTTTCGACTGGCACTGGGAATGTCTGGGAGGCACAGCCTGCCATTCAACTGAAAAGGAGAGGGCAGAGACAGGGAGCCAGGTGATCTAGCCCAGGGGATACCACCCGCACAAAACAAGCAATCTGAAATGCTCTGGACTGAGAGTTTCGCAGCAATTGCAGATGGACCCAGGACGGTACAGCTCAGTGGGGGGAAGGGCATCCCCCACTACCAAGGGACTCCACCACTATTGAGGCAGTTCACACAGCAGCTGGGCAGAGCCTGCAGTAGCCTGTGCTGGCAAACTGTGACTAGACTACCACATATGGGTCAAGGCATCTATGAAAACAGGTAGCATCACAACAGGAACTTATAAATAAAGTTGAGCTTCCTAAGGCAGAGCACCCGGGAAAAGATGCGGTTATGATTTCAGCTACAGCAGACTTAAAGGTACCTGCCCAGCAGCTCTGCATGGAACAATGGAGCTCCCAGCACAGCACTTGAGCTCCTATAAGAGACCCACTGTCTCCTTAAGCAGCTCCCCGACCCCTGAATACCCAAAGAGACACCTCATAAAGGAGAGCTCAGGTCGACATCTGGTGGGTACCCTCCAGGGACAAGGATAGCAGAGGAAGGAATGAGTGGCAACCCATGCTGTTCTACAGCCCCCGCGGGTGATCCCCAGGCAAGCGAGGTCTGGAGTGGACCTCCAGCGGTCCTGCAGCAGAGGCCCCTGACTGTTAGAAGGAAAGCTAAGAAGCAGAAAGAAATAGCTTCAACATCAACAAAAAGGAGGCCCACTCAGAGAACCCATTCGAAAGTCACCAACTACAAAGACCACAGGTAGACAAAGACACAAATATGGGAAGAAACCAGTGCAAAAACGATGAAAACACCCAAAAGCAGAAAGCCTCTCCTCCTCCAAGGGATCACAACTCCTCACCAGCTAGGGATCAAAGATGGATGGAGAATAAATCTGACAAATTGACAAAAACAGGCTTCAGAAGGTGGGTAATAACAAACTTCTCAGAGCTAAAAGAACATGTGCTAGCCCAATGTAAAGAAACTAAGATCCCAGAAAAAGGTCAGATGGGATACTAACTAGAATAAACAGCTTAGAGAAGAATATAAACAACTTGATGGAGCTGAAAAACACAGCACGAGAACTTCACGAAGCATACCCAAGTTTCAATAGCTGAATTGAACAAGCAGAAGAAAGGATATGAGAGATTGAAGATCAACTCAATGAAATAAAATGAGAAGGCAAGATTAGAGAAAAAAGAGTAAAACCAAATGAAAAAAGCCTCCAAGAAATATGGGGTTATGTGAAAAGACCTAATCTACGTTTGATAGGTGTACCTGAATGTGACGGGGAGAATGATTCCAAGCTGGAAAACACTCTTCAGGATATTATCCAGGAGAACTTCCCCAACCTAGAAAGGCAGGCCAATATTCAAGTCCAGGAAATACAGAGAATGCCATAAAGATATTCCTCAAGAAGAGCAACCCCAAGGCACATAATGGTCAGATTCAACAGGGTTGAAATGAAAGAAAAAATGCTAAGGGCAGCCAGAGAGAAAGGTCAGGTTACCCACAAAGGGAAGCCCATCAGACTCACAGTGGATCTCTCGGCAGAAATCCTACAAGCCAGAAGAGAGTGGGGGCCAATATTCAACATCCTTAAAGAAATGAACTTTCAACCTAGAATTTCATAATCAGTCAAACAAAGCTTCACAAGTGAAGGAGAAAGAAAATCCTTTATAGACAAGCAATTGCTGAGAGATTTCATCACCACCAGGCTTGCCTTACAAAAGCTCCTGAAAGAAGCACTAAATGAGGAAAGGAACAACCAGTACCAGCCACTCCCAAAACATACCAAGTGGCAAAGACCATTGACACAGTGAAGAAACTGGATCAACTAATGGGCAAAACATCCAGGTAGCATCAAAATGTCAGGATCAAATTCACACATAACAATATTAACCCTAAAAGTAAATGGACTAAATTGCCCAATCAAAAGACACAAACTGGCAAATTGGATAAAAAGTCAAAACCCATCAGTGTTCTATATTCAGGAAACCCATCTCATTTGCAAGGACATATATAAGCTCAAAATAAATTGATGGAAGAAGATTTAGCAAGCAAATGGAGAGCAAAAGAAAGGAAGAGTTGTAATCCAAGTCTCTGACAAAATGGACTTTAAACCAAGAAAGATCAAAAGAGACAAAGAAGGGCATTACATAATGGTAAAAGGATCCATGCATCAAGAAGAACTAACAATCCTAAATATATACGTACCCAATATGGGAGCACCCAGATACATAAAGCAAGTTCTTAATGACCTACAAAGGGACTTAGACTCCCACACAATAATAGTGGGAGACTTTAACACTCCACTGTAAATATTAGACAGACCAACAAGACAGAAAATTAACAAGGATATCCAGAACTTGAACTCAGATCTGGACCAAGTGGACCTAATGGATGTCTGCAGAAATCTCTACCCCAAATCCACAGAAAATATATTTTTCTCAGTACCACATGGCACCTACTCTAAAATTAACCACATAATTGGAAGTATATCACTCCTCAGCAAATGCAAAAGAATGGAAATCATAAGAAACAGCCTCTCAGACCACAGGGCAATCAAATTAGAACTCAGAATTAAGAAACTAACTCAGAACTGCACAGCTTCATGGAAACTGTACAAATGGCTTCTGAATGTCGACTGGATAAATAATGAAATGAAGACAGAAATAAAGATGTTCTTTGAAACCAACTAGAACGAAGACACAATGAACCAGAATCTCTGGGACACATTTAAAGCAGTGTCTAGAGGGAAATTTATAGCAATAAATTCCCACCAGAGAAGTGAGGAAAGATCTAAAATCGACACTCTATCTTCAAATTGAAAGAGCTACAGGAGCACAATAAAAAAAAAACCTCAAAAGCTAGCAGAAGACAAGAAATAACTAAGATCAGAGCAGAACTGAAGGTGATAGAGACACACACAAAAAAATCCTTCAAAAAAATCAATAAATCCAGGAGCTGGTTTTCTGAAAAGATCAACAAAATAGACAGACTGCTAGCCAGAGTAATAATTTTTTTAAAAAGGGAGAAGAACCAAATAGATGCAATAAAAAACTATAAAGGGCATATCACCCCCAACCCCACAGAAATTCAAACTACCATCAGAGATTACTACAAACAACTCTATGTACGTAAACCAGTAAACCTGGAAGAAATGGATAAATTCCTGGACACTTGCACACTCCAAAGCCTAAACCAGGAAGAAGTTGAAACCTTAAACAGACCAAAGACGAGGGCTGAAATTGAGGGAGCAATTAAAAGCCTACCAACCAAAAAAAGTCTAGGTCCAGACGGGTTCACATCTGAATTCTACCAGACATACAAAGAGGAGCTGGTACCATTCCTTCTGAAACTATTCCAAATAATACAAAAAGAGGGAATTCTTCCCAAATCATTTTTCATGAGACCAACATCATCCTGATACCAAAACCCAGCAGAGACTCTACAAAACAAAGAAAACTTTAGGCCAATATCCATGATGAACATAGATGTAAAAATCTTCAATAAAATGCTGGCAAGCTGAGAGCAACAGCACATCAGAAAGCTTATCCATCATGATTAAGTTGGCTTCATTCTGGGGATGCAAGGCTGTTACAACATATGCAAGTCCATACGCTAAAAGCTCTCAATAAACTAGGTATGGAAGGAACATATCTCAAAATAAGGAGAGCTATTTATGACAAACCTACAGCCAATATCATACTGAATGTGTGAAAACTGGAAGCATTCCTTTGAAATCCAGCACTAGACAAGGATGCCCTCTCTCACCACTCCTATTCAACATAGTATTGGAAGTTCTAGCCAGAGCAATTAAGCAAGAAAAAAAGAATTACAAAAAGAGAAAGTCAAATTGTCTCTATATGCAGACGACATGATTGTATATTTAGAAGACCCTACCATCTCAGCCCCAAATCTCCTTAATCTGCTAAGCAACTTCAGCAAAGTCTCAGGTTACAAAATTAATGTGCAGAAATCACAAGCATTTCTATACACCAGTAACAGACTTAAAGAGAGTCAAATCATGAGAGAACTCCCATTCACAATTGCTACAAAGAGAATAAAATACCTAGGAATACAAATAACGAAGGATGTCAAGGACCTCTTGAAGGAGAACTACAAACCACTGCTCAACGAAATAAGAGAGGACACAAGCAGGTGGGGAAACATTCCATGCTCATGGTTGGGAAGAATCAATATTGTGCAAATGGCCATACTGCCAAAGTAATTTATAGATTCCATGTTATCCTCATCAAGCTACCAATGACCTTCTTCACAGAACTGGAAAAATCCACCTTAAACTTCATATGGAACCAAGAGAGCCCACATAGCCAAGACAATCCTAAGCAAAAAGAACAAAGCCAGAAAGCTACAGTAATCAAGACACCATGGTACTGGGTAACAAAACAGAGATACAGACCAGTGGAACAGAACGGAGGCCTTGGGGGCAATGTCACACATATACAACTATCTGATCTTTGACAAACCTCACAAAAACAAGCAATGGGGAAAGGATTATCTGTTTAATAAATGGTGTCGGGAAAACAGGCTAGTAGTGTGCAGAAAGCAGAAACTGGACCCCTTCCTGATACCTTACACTAAAATTAACTACAGATGGATTAAAGACTTAAACATAAGACCTAACACCATAAGAACCCTAGAAGAAAACCTAGGCAAAACCATTCAGGACATAGGCATAGGCAGGGAATTTATGACTAAAATGCCAAAAGCACTGGCAACAAAAGTCAAAATAGACAAATGGGACCTAATTAAACTCCAAAGCTTCTGTACAGCAAAAGAAACAATCATTAGCATGAACTGGCAACCAACAGAATGGGAAACAATTTTTGCAATCTACCCTTCTGACAAAGGGCTAATAGCCAGAATCTACAAAGAACTAAAACAGATTTACAAGAAAAACAAATAAACAAACCAACCCATCCAAAAGTGGCAGAAGAATATGAACCGACACTTTTCAAAAGAAGACATATATGAAGCCAACAAACATATGAAAAAAATGCTCATCACTGATTATTAGAGAAATGCAAATCAAAACCACATTGATATATCACCTCATGCCAGTTAGAATGGCAATCATTAAAAAATCTGAAGACAACAGATGCTGGAGACGATGTGGAGAAGTAGGAAAACTTTTACACTGTTGGTGGGAGTATAAATTAGTTCAACCATTGTGGAAGACAGTGTGGTGCTTCTTCAGAGACCTAGAAATAGAAATTCCATTTGACCTAGGAATCCCATTACTGGGTATATATCCAAAGGATTATAAATCATTCTATTATAATGATACATGCATATATATGTTCATAGCGGCACTGTTTACAATAGCAAAGACCTGGAACCAACCCAAATGCCTATCAATGATAGACTGGACAAGGAAAATGTGGCACATATACACTATGGAATATTATGCAGCCATAACAAACGTTGAATTTGTGTCCTTTGTAGGGACAAGGATGCATTTGGAAACCATCATTCTAAGCAAACTGACACAACAACAGAAAATCCAACACTGCATGTTCTCACTCATAGGTGAGTGTTGAACAATGAGAACACATGGACACAGGGAGGGAGTATCACACACTGGGGTCCATTGGGGGGCCAAGGGAGGGAGAGTGGGGGGGGGGTTGGGGAGGGATAACATGGGGAGAAACGCCAGATGTAGGTGACAGGGGGATGGAGGCAGCAAACCACATTGCCATGTGTGTACCTATGCAACAATCCTGCATGATCTGCATGTGTACCCCAGAACCTAAAGTACAATAAAAAAAAATAAAAATTGCAGAATACAGATTTTAAGCTAACAAATAAAGTTATTTAGAGATAAAGAGGCACATCTTATAATGAATTAAGGGTCAATTCATGAATGTGATACAATAATTATAAAAACTATATCTCTGAAAACCTTTCCTCTAAGATCGGGAAAAAAACAAGGATGCCCACTTTCATAATTGTTATTCAACATAGTACTGGGAGTCCTAGCTTGAGAAATCAGGCAGGATAAACAAGTAATAGGGTAAAAAGGAAGTCAGATTATCCTTGTTCGAAGATAATATGGTCTTATATTTGGAAAAACCTAAAGACTTCACCAAAAAACTATTAGAACCGATGAACAAATTCAGTAAAGTGACAGAATATAAAATCAACCTATAAAAATTAGTATCATTTCTTTTTGCCCACAGCAAACAATCCGGAAAAAAAAATAATCCCACTTAAAATAGCTACAAATACATTACATAGTAATAAATTAACCAAAGTAAAAGATCTCTATGACGAAAATTATAAAACGATGTAAGGCATTGAAGAAGACACACAAAAATTGGCAAGATATTCCATGTCATGGATTGGAAGAATCAATATTGTTAAAAGGCCCATACTACCCAAAGCGATCTACAGATTCAATACAAACGCTATCAAAATACCAATGACATACTTTACAGAAATTGAAAAAAAAAATCTAAAATTTATATGGAAGCCTAAAAGACTCAGAATTCTCAAAGCTATCCTGAGCAAAAAGAGCAAAACTGGAGGAATCTCGTTACTTAACTTCAAATTACAAAGCTATAGTAACCAAAACAGTGTGGTATTGGTATAAAAACAGACACATAGAACAATAGACCAGAATGGAGAACACAGAAATGAATCCATACAACTAAACTGAACTCATTTCTTTTTTTTTTCATTATTTAGATTCTATTAGTTCCTATAACAAAACCCATGTAAAGATCTTACGTATTTAATACAGTGAATTACCCCCGTACAAATGGAAAAAATTAAGTTAGTGTTTCTAGACCAAATACTATTAATTTCTGCACAATGTCAACTCAACAGGGTAAACTGTGATACATTTTCTAAAGCTGAGAACACAGCTAAACTTTCCATAAATTCAAATATATGTGTGTGTGTATGTATATGTATACATATACAAAGACAGATAGATAGATAAAATAATAGCACTATGTTATACATCAATAGCAGCAACAGTTTTCTAGGTTCTGTAGTCATGTGATCACAATTATAGAGATACCTAGCTAACCCCATTAAAAAATGGAGAAAAGGTAAACAAACAAACAAACAAACAAAACAGAAAATAGCAATGTTCTGTTTTTCTTGTGGTATTTGACACTATTTTTAAAATTATATTCTGAATCATCATCTGGAAAAGTAATTCCAGAATAATATTATTAAACACAGCTCTGATGAAGCACAGTCATTACTATGTATCTATCATAAACCAGGTACAAGATATTTCACATTCACAGAGGTATCATACAGTACTCTCCTACAGCTATAATAGTACAGGTTACAATTAAAAAGGCATTATTTGAGGCTCGATTCAACTTTTCCAGCAGAAAGCTGAAGGATGGTATGCCAGCTCTGTAAAGAAATACACCTTCTTAGATGGCATTTCTTTTCATTAACTGCACAGTTCTAGGTACTCATTATTCTTCATAAATATCAGCTAAAAATTGTTTAAAAAAAAAAGAAAAAAAAAGCCCATTAGATTCTTACAAAGATAATAGAGTAGAGACAAGCGAGACACAACTTAAATAGTATTTTATCAAATCTGTTGTGTTTAAATGGTAAGAGCTCCAAGGAAGAAAGATTTCAAATAGCACCTCAAAGGAAGCACAACCAAAACGCAGCATCATTTCAGACCAAAGCAGTAATCAAACATTCCTACTTTGTTATGGTTCAAGGATGCTATCATCAATATTTAATCATCTGCTCACTCATCCAGGAAGAAGGGGAGGTTAGTTACTACTGTACTGTAATTGTGCTCAACTCAATCAATATGTTACAAAAATCAAGTTGCCATAATAATAAAAAAAATAAAGCTCCTCTACCCAGGACCAAGAATCTTCAGTTCTTCACCTCCAGGCATCCTGTGTTTATGCGATGTGTGCTCAATGTTTAGCTAAGACATATAAGTGAAATATGTGGCATTTGGTTTTCTGTTCCTGTATTAGTTCACTTAGGATTATGGCCTTCAGCTCCATCCATGCTGCCACAAGACAAGTGATTTCATTCTATTTTATGGTTGCATAGTATTTTATGGTGTATATGTACCACATTTTCTTTATCCAGTCCAAAACTGACAGGCTTCTAGGTTGATTCCATGTCTTTGCCATTGTAAATGGTATGGCAATGAACATAGAAATAAACGTGTCTTTTTAGTATAATAACCCATTTTTCTTTGGGTTTATACCTAGTAATGGGATTGCTAGGTTAAATTTTAGATATGTTTTAAGTTTTGCAAGAACTCTCCAAACTGCTTTCCACAGTGGATGAATTAATTTATATTTCTACCACCAGCAGTGTGTAAAGAGTGAACTCATATTTGCCAAAGATGCCAAAAATGTACATTAAAAAAGTAGTCTTTTTTATTTATTAAAATAAATAAATAAATAAAAATAAAATAAATAAAATAATAAAATAAATAAAAAATGTAGTTTTTATTTATTAAAAGTCTTTTTAATAAATAGTGCTGGGAAAGCTGAATTTCCATATACAGAAGGGTGAAACTAGACCCCTACCTCTCGCTATATACAAAAATCAAATTTAAAAGTATTAAAGAGTTAAATAAATCTAAAACCTCAATTTATGAAACTACTAAAAGAAAACATTGAGGAAACTCTCCAGGACATTGGAGTGGGCAAAGATTTCTTGAGCAATACCACCACCACAAGCACAGGCAACTTAAGAAAAAAATGGACAAATTGGATCACATTAAGTTAATAAGTTTCTGCGCAGCAAAGGAAATGATCAACAAAATTATGAAACAAACCACAGAATGGAAAAAAAAAAAAAAAACCCTAAGAACTCTCCATCTCACAAGGAATCAATAACCAAAATACATAAGAAGCACAAACGACAACATAGGAAAAAATCTAATAACCCAATTAAAAAATGGGCAAACTATTTGAATAGATATTTCTCAAAAGAAGACATGCAAATGCTGAATAGGCATATGAAGAAGTGCTGAACATCATTGATCATCAGAGAAATGCAAATCAAAACTAACTACAGCTAAATAACTACAAAACTATTACCTAACCCCAGTTAAAATGACTTTTATCCAAATGTCACGCAATAACAAATTCTGGCAAGTTTGTGGAAAAAATAGAACCATTGCATACTGTTGCTGGGAATGTAAATTAGTGCAAGCACTATGGAGAACAGTTTGCAGGTTTCTCAAAAAAATAAAAATAGAACTACCACATAATCCGGTAATCCCACTGTTAGATATATACCCAAAAGAAAACAAATCAGTATATCGAAGAAATATCTGCACTCCCATGCTTACTGAAGCACTATTAACAATGGACAAGATTTGCAACAATCTAAGTGTCCATCAACAACAAAAGGATAATGTAAATGTGATACAAATACACAATGGAGTACTATTCAGCCATAAAATAATGAGATCCTGTTATTTGCAGCAACGTGGATGGAAATGGATGACATTAAGTGAAATAAGCCAGACACAGAAAGATAAACTTCACTTGTTCTCACTTATTTGTGAGAGCTAAACTTTAGAACAACTGAACTCATTGAGATAGAGAATAGAATGATGGTTCCACGAG
Source organism: Saimiri boliviensis (assembly GCF_048565385.1). Lineage (NCBI taxonomy): Eukaryota > Metazoa > Chordata > Mammalia > Primates > Cebidae > Saimiri > Saimiri boliviensis. Next base: position 68,815,666 of record NC_133470.1, on the reverse strand, counting down.
ATTCAAAATAGTAGTGGAGGGGGAACATAGGGATGGTTAATAGGTACAAAAATATAATTGGATAGAATGAATAAGATGTAGTATTTGATAGTACAAGAGGGTGACTACAGTCAACAATAATTTAGTGCACATTTGAGTATAACTGGATTGTCTGTAACACAAAGAAATAAAAATTGAGGTGATTGATACCCTATTTACTGATGTGATCATTATACATTGTATGCCTGTATCAAAGTATCTCATGTACCCCATAAATATATACACTTCCTATATACCCAGGAAAATAAAAATTTAAAAATGCACCTAATAAAAGAACCCCATAGTAAATGACGAAAACAGGCTGAATTAAAGTTACAAGTGGCCAACTGAACAATAATAGTTAACAACTTCAGTACCCCACTTTCAATTAGTCATCTTTAGAATGCTCCAGCCACCATCAGAGTACTCATTCTTCTCAAGTGTACACAAAATATTCTGTATGGTAGATCATTTATTAGGCAATAAAACAAACATCAATAAATATAAACAGACCGGATTCATATGAAATATGTTATCCAACCACAATAAAATGAAATTAGAAGACAAGAACAGACAGAAATTTAGAAAATTCACAAAAGGTAGAAATTTAAAAACACATTCCTGAATACTTATGGTAGACGGGAAGCAGGACTAGACTGTAACTCCCAGACAGACAGACAGCAGTGTGTGGAGGCTTGTATCGCGAACTTTTGCTCCAGACAACTGCAAAAATACATCAGGAAAGACAAGAGAACCCAGAGACCCCCTGAAGAAAGCAGATTGTACCTGCGGGAGTTGGGAGACACCCCAAATACTGAAAAACCTTGAAGGTCTATGTTATGGAGATTTTGACCTTACCTGGAGCTAAGTCAGTTTAGAGAGCTGAGAGAAATACCGGGGTAGAGAAAGCAGTGGGAAAACATCGGTGGGTTCACTGGTTCTCCCAGCAAGCCATTTCTGGCCTGCCTCACAGGGGTTCTTGGGGAGGGCAGTCAGAGGCACTGGGAAAAGGCCACAGGGAGAAGGAAACCTCCAGCTGAACATTGTCAACAATTTGAACTGATTGAGAAGTCTCCTGGCCAGAACTCAGGAAAGGATGTGAATCTGGTGTGCAGACTCCACAGGCAGAAGAAGGAAAGCCTTAATTTCTCTCACCGTTGGGAGGCAGGTAGCCTGGGGCAAGTTCTCAGCCCTGCTCACTCACTGCCTGGAAACAGACTCAGTGTTGTTGGGGGGTGCATGGTGAGAGGGAGACTGGCTTATTGGATTGAATGGGAGCTGGGTGAGGCCTGTGACTGACAGCTTTTCCCCTCTTCCCTGACAATCTACATGACACAGTAAAGGCAGCTGTACCCCCACTTCCCTTACAACCTTAATGACACAGTAAAGGCAACCGTAATCCTACCAGGAACATAACTCCATTGACCTGGAAACTTTACCCCTATTTACCACAACAGCCAAAGCAAGACCTGCCTAAAGAGAGTTTCAGCTCAGACATGCTTAGCCCTGTCCTCATCCAATGGTAATTTCTAAACCACCATGGTAACTGAAGACAAAAAGTATATACTCTTAGGAGTTCTAGGGCCCTACCCATCACCTGTTCCTCTCCATACTACTACAGTTGATGCTCTCTTGAAAGTGCCATTTTCTAGCAAGAGACCAAACAGCACAAAAATAGTGCATTAAGCAACCAAAGTCAACAACCCTAACAGAGTCTATCTTAACCCCCTACCATCTCCACTGAGCAGGTGCTGGCATCCAGGGCAGAGACTGACAGAGAGGTCACATCACAAGACTCTGTGCTGACAACTCCTAGTACCAGCCCAGAGCCTGGTAGACATGCTGAGTGGCTAGATCCAGAAAACAGATAACAATCTCTACAGCTCGGCTCCCAGAAAACCACATCCCTTGGAAAATGGGGAGAGTAGCAAATCAAGGGAACACTCTGTAGGACAAAAGAATGTGAACAATAACCTGGAGGTGTAGATCTTCCCTCTGACAGAGCCTACCCAAATGAGAAGGAACCAAAATACCAATTCTAAAAAGATGACTAAACAAGGTTCTTAAACACCACCAAAAAAATCAGACTAGTTTACCAGTAATGGATCCAAACCATGGATCCCTGATTTACCTGAAAAATAATTCAGAAGGTTAGTTATTAAGCTAATCAGGGAGGCACCAGAAAAAGGTGAAGCCCAATCAAAGGAAACAACAATAAAAAAAAAAAAATACAAAAAGTGAAGGGAGAAATATTCAATGAAATAGATAGCATCAATAAAAAATCAGCATACGAGGAAACAATGCACACAATTATAGAAATGCAAAATCCTCTGGGAAGTCTCAGCAATAGAATTGAACAAGCAGAAGAAAGAACTTCAGAGGTCAAAGACATGGTTCGTTGTAAACCAAATCCAAAAAAGACAATAAATAAATAAATAAATAAAATAAAACAATAAGAGGAAAATATGAAGAAAGTCTCCAAGAAGTCTGGGATTATTTTAAATGATCAAATCTAAGAAAAATTTGGCATTCCTGAAAAGGAAGAGAAATCTAATTTGGGGGAATAATCAAAAAAAACTTCCCTGTGGGAATTCACTCAGGATGGTGGCAAAAATAATAAGAGAAAAATAGTAGAGAAAGTTTTTAGTATATAGTCTCAAACCCTTTTGGAAAGCTTAAAGTTTTTTTCATAGTTTGAGTAGAAGTTTTGGCTGAATGCAGCCTAAATTCCTTTTAATTTTGTTAATAAGTAACACAAATAGCTAGGGTATGTAGGGTAGCTTACCTAACTAACTTGTTTACTCATGTGGTCTTATACTAACCTTTGAGCCAGATAGCCCTCTCGGGGAAAGGTTAACCAGAGATATTATCAACTAATGGTGTTGGGATTGGGCGTTGGAACCTAGCCTTTAATCTTTCTCTTCAAGTGTGTTGACTTACTGCCTCTGTTATTAAATCTATACTGAATAAATAAGGAAGGGTGAGCTGGTGAGTGTCACGTAGCTGTGACCCCTCTCTGTGAGAGGCTCATGACCCCTCAGCCCACTGGTTCTCTGTATTGTGTGTGTGAGTGAATTTATTCATCCATTCTGCCACTGGGGTCTGTGGGATGAATGCCAGCACTTCCCCAGCCTTGCTAGAAAACTAGACATCCCAATACAAGAAGCTCAAAGAACACCTGGGAAATTCATCACAAAAATATAATCACCTAGGCACACTGTCATCAAGATATCTGAAGATAAGATGAAGGAAAGAATATTTAGAGCTATCAGGCAAAATCACCTGATAACCTATAAAGAAAAACCTATCAAATTAATAGCAGATTTCTCAGCAGAAACCCTACAAGCTAGAAGGAATTAGGGCCCCATCTTCAGCCTCCTTAAACAAAACAATTATCAGCCAAGTATTTTGGATCCAGTAAAACTAAGTTTCATAAATGAAAGGAAAAAAGTGTTTTTTTCAGATAAACAAATGCTCAGAGAATTTGCCATTAACAAGCCAGCACTATTAAGAACTGCTAAAAAGGAGCTTTAAATCTTGAAACAAATGCTGGAAACACATCAAAACAGAATCGTTTTAAAGCATAAATTTCACAGAACCTGTAAAACAGAAATACAATTTAAAATAAAAAAATAAAAATTAAAAACCAAGGTATAGAGGCTACAAATAGCACAACGAATGGAATGGTCCTCACATCTCAATACTAGTATTAAATGTAATTGAAAACCCAAATAAGCATAATTGGAAATGAAACAGGAGTTATTACAAATAACACTAGTGAAAAACTAAAGTTCATTCAAGGCTAATATGAACAGCTTTATGCACATAAACTAGAAAACTTAGAGGAGATGGAAAAATTGTTGGAAAGGCACAACATTCCTATCTTAAATCAGGAAGAAAAAGACACTCTGAAAATACCAATAACAAGCAACAAAATAGAAATGATAATTTAAAAATTAGCAACAAAAAAGGACCAGGACCAGAAAGGTTCACAACAGAATTCTACCAGACATTTGAAGAACTGGTACCAATTCTATTGACACTATTACACAGGATAGAGAGAGAACCCTCCCTTAATCATTCTATGAAGTCCGTATCAACCTAATACAAAAATCAGAAAAAGACATAACAACAACAACAAAACTACAGACCAATATTCCTGATGCACGTAGATGCTAAAGTCCTAAAGAAAAAAAACTTGGTAATCAAATCCAATAACATCTGAAAAATTAATCCATCATGATCATGTGGATTTCATACCAGAGATGCACACAAGCAATAAATGTGATGCCCCACATAAAGAAAATTAAAAATAACAATTACACGATCATCTCAACAGATGCAAAAAAAAGCATTCAACAAAATCCGGCATCTCTTTATGATTAAAACTCTCAGCAAAATTGGCATACAAGGGACATACGTCAATGTAATAAAAGTCATGTAGGACAAACTCACAGCCAACATAATACTGAATGGGGAAAAGTTGAAGGCATTCCCTCTGAAAACTGGAACAAAACAAGGATACTCACTCTCACCACTATTTTCAAGATAGTACTAGAAGTCCTAGCCAGAGCAATCAGACAAGAAGAAATAAAAAGCATCCAAATCAGTAAAGAGGAAGTCAAACTGTTGCTGTTTGCTGATTATATGATTGTTTACCTAGAAAACCCTAAAGACTCCTCCAGAAAGTTCCTAGAGCTAATTTAAAAAATTCAGCAAAGTTTCTGGATACAAAATTGATGTACAGATATCAGTAGTTCCTATATACACCAACAGCAGCCAAGCTGAGAATAAAATCAAGAACTCAACCTGCTCTCCAATAGCTGCAAAAAATTAAAATAAAATACTTAGGAATATATCTAACCAAGGATGTGAAAGACCTCTACAAGAAAAAACTATGAAAGACTGTTGAAAAATATCAGAGATGACACAAACAAATGAAAACCCATTCCATGCTCATGGATGGGTTGAATCAATATTGCGAAAATGATCATATGCCAAAAGCAATCTACAAATTCATCACAATTCCCATCAAAATACCACCCTCATTATTCACAGAATTTTTTTAAAAAACCCAATCATAAAATTTGTATGAAACCAAAAATGGACCCATATAGCCAAAGAAAGATTAAGCAAAAAGAAAAAATCTGGAGGCATCAGATAACCTGATTTCAAACTATACTATAAAGCCATAGTCACAAAAACAGCATGGTACTGGTATTAAAATGGGTACATAGAGCAATGAAACAGAATAGAGAACACAGAAATAAACCCAAATACTTATAGCCAACTTATATCTGACAGAGCAAACAAAATCATGAAGTAGTAAATGAATACCCTTTTCAACAAATGGTGCTGGGATAATTAGCTAGCCACATGTAGGAGAATACAACTGGATCCTCATCTCTCATATTATAAAAATAAAATCAACTCAAGATGGATCAAGGACTTAAATCTAAGACCATAAACTATAAAAATTCTGGAAGATAACATTGGAAAAACCCTTCTAGACATTGGCTTAGGCAAGGATTTCATGACCAATAACCCAAAAGCAAATGCAATGAAAACAAAGATAAATTGCTGGGACTTCTAAACTAAAGAGCTTTTGTATGGCAAAAGGAACAGTTAGCATAGTAAACAGACAACCCAGAGTTAAGAAAATCTGTACAATCTATACATCTGAAAAATGACTAATATCTAGAACGCACAGTAAACTAAAAAAAAAAAAAAAAAAAAAAAAAAAAAAAAAAAAAACAAATGATTCCATCAAAAAGTGGACTAAGGACATGAATAGACATTTCTCAAAAGAAGATATACAAATGCCCAAGAAACATATTTAAAAAATGCTCAACATCACCAATAATCAGGGAAATGCAAATCAAAACCACAATGTGATACTTCCTGATTCCTGCAAGAATGGCTGTCATCAGAAAACCAAAAAAAACAATAGACATTGGTTATCGATGCAGTGATCAGGAAACACCTTTGTAAACTAGTATAGTCACTATAGAAAACAGTGTGGAAATTCCCTAAAGAACTAAAAGTAGAACTACGATTTGATCCAGCAATCCCACTACTGGGTATCTACCCAGAGAAAAATAAGTCATTATATGAAAAAGATACTTGCACACACATTTATAAAGCACAATTTGCAATGGCAAAAATGTGGAACCTACCCTATGCCCATCAACCAATGAGTGGATAAAGAAACTATGGCATATATACATATATATGTATGTATGTATACACACATATACAATGAAAAACTATTACACATATACACACATATAAAATGAAATACTATTCAGCCATAAAAAGGAATTAATTCACAGCATTCGTAGCAACTGGATGACACTGGAGACTATTATTCTAAGTGAAGTAACTCAGGAATGAAAAACAAAAATGTATATTCTCACTCATAAATGGGAACTAAGCTATGAGGTTACAAAGGCATAAGAATGACACAATGGATTTGGGGGACTCAGGGAGAAAGCATGGGAAGTGAGTGAGACACAAAAGACCACCAATTGGGTGCAGTGTATACTGCTCAGGTGATGAGTGCACCAAAATCTCACAAATCACTAAATAACATACTCATGTAACCAAATACCACCTGCCGCCCAATAACCTATGGAAACAATCATAATAATTAAAAAAAAAAACACATTTCTAATCAGTGGATTAAATAAAAAATAAAAAATGAGAAAAGACATTTCTATAATAAAAAAACACAATATAACAAAACTCATAGGTTGTAGTTTAAAACATGTAGTTTAAAATGTGTAATATTTTAATATAATAAATTTTTCAGATCAATACATTCACAAACACTTTAATGAGAAACTGGAATAAAATAAGCAAATTAAACAAAAGCAAGCTAACGATTAGAGGATAAATCAATAAAATAGAAAATAGAAAAACAATAGAGAAAATCAACAAAACCCAAACTTGGTTCTTTGAAAGATAAACAAAAATGACAATCCTTTAGCTAGACTGATCACCAAAAAGAGAGAGAATACTAAAATTACTAAAAGCTGTAATGAAAAAGCAGACAGCACTACCACTTATAGTGAAATAAGTAGGATTGTAAGGGAATTGTATGAACTACTATAGTTGAAAAATGGAAAAATTTATCAAAACCGAGTTAAAAGAAATAGAATACTTAAAAAGGTATGTAACAAGTAAAGATATTGATAATCCAATGACTTCCCACAGAGTAAAGTCTAGGTTCAGATGACTTTACTGGTAAATGCAACCAGATATTTAAAGAAAAATTAACACCTAATCTTCAAAAATTCTTCCAAGAGAGTGAAGAGGAGAACAAGCATTACAATGTATTCTTTGAAGTATTAACCTGAGAGCAAAACTATAAAAATATATCATGATATAGAAAATAACAGGCCAATATCCCCTTATGAATAAACATGCAAAACTCCTGATAAAGATGTTCTAGTAAACCAAAATCCAGCAATATATAAAAGAGATTATGTACCATGGTCAAGTGTGCAGAAATTCAAAGTTGGTTCAACATATGAAAATCAATTAATGTCATATACTAATGTAATAAAATATGCTAAATACATTAATATAACAATATAATAATATACTAAATGTAATATAAAGAAAACATCTCAATAAGTGCAGAAAAAAACATTTGACAAAATCCAACACCTTTTCATGATAAGCTGTCAACAAACTAGAAATTGAATGAAACTTCCTAAATCTGATAAAGAACATCTATAAAAAAAAAAAAAACCCAAAAGACTGTGACAAGATGCTCAACTAGACACAGCCAAGATAAACTTCTCCCACTGAGGGAGACCAGAATATAGAGTATAACAGCATACGCCAAACAAATCCTCTCAGAAAATACACTGAGAGTGAACAGAGAGAAAATATAGAAACTGGGGCTGAAGAGGGAGGAAGCTTGGAACGCTGCACTAAGCTGCCAACCACTGGGACTCATTCCTGGCCCTAAATGGCTCCTATGGTAGGGGTGAATGAACTAACTGTGGAGTAACCCACTTTCACCACAGATCTCCAATATCTTAGCTAGAGGAGATCCCATGACCCCTATGGACATATAAACTGATGGGAGGAACTGCCCAGAGAGTTGGAACAGACAGAGCCCAGGGAGTTTGCAGGGGGGTAGCTGCAAAGGAACATGGCCACAGGTGCCCATTCCTCAATGCTCTCCATACTCCTCTAGATGGCTCTCACCTGAGTTAACTGCAGGGCCTGAAGAAAGAAGGGCTGTCTTTCCCATGGCACAAGGGCAAGTCTGATCTAAGTGGCCCCTGTCCACTTCTCTGTGGGAACGAGCACACAATGAAGCCACCACTGCTCAACCCGAGGGCTTTTGCAGGTGACAACTACCAGATTGCTTTCACTGATGGCCCCTCCCTCATCCCACTAGAGTTCTTGATTCAGTGTCTCTGCCCCACCATTGCTCCACTGGAGCACTTTAGCCAGTTGCTCTCTGCTATGCTTTTGACTATTGCACCCAGTGCCCTGACACAGTACTTTCACCAACCAACCCCCACTGACCCGATAGAGCACTTTCACTTACTGACCCCAACAGAATGCTTTTACCAGTAGCTTGGGAGCCACTCAGCCCCCCCTAGCATAGCTGTTGCTCAGTCTCAAGGGACCAGATAACAAGACTACAGGCTCAGTATCAGTCTGCCAGGGCAAAAGCATGCAGTCCAAGTGTGACAAGGTGAGACTTGGCCCTCTGAAATCATCCAGAAATGAAGCCAATTGACCATACACAACTTGCACCACAAACACTTAGGAAAAATTAGGACTATTAAAAAAAAAAAAAGCCCCATCCAAAAGACAGAAATTTCAAAGAATAAGGGAACATCAGCTTTTGCAGATGACAAAGAACCAGCACACAAACTCTAGCATCTCCAAAAGTGAGAGTGCTGTCTTATCTCTAAATGCTCACACTAGCTCCTCAACAATGGTTCTTACCAGATTGAAATGGTATTCAGCCTCTGGATGGCAGCAAAGCTCAAAGAGATACAGAGGGTTGAAATCAAACAAGAAAAACAGTAAAATAATGCAAGAGTTGAAAAATGACCTAGGCATCTTAAGAAGGAACCATACTGAACTTCTGGTAATAAAATTACAATGAATAATTCCATAACCCACCAAACGAAGTTTCATATGTGAAGAAGAAGTAAAAGCCTTTTCTGAGAAGCAAATGCAAAGGGAATTTGTTACCACTAGATCTGCCTGACAAGGGGTCCTTAAGTGAGTGCTAAATTTGGAAATGAAAGAAAGATACGTACCATCACAAAAACACATTTAAATACATACGCCACAGACACTATAAAGTATCTACATAATCAAGTCTACATAACAACCAGCTAAAAACATGATGACAGGAATATATCCTCACATACTAATACTAAGCTTGATATAAACAGGTTAAATGTCCACACTTAGAAGGCATAGAATGACAAGGTGGATAAAGAAGCAAGACTCAACTGTCTGCAGTCTTCAAGAGATCCATGTCATATGCAATGATATCTATAGGCCCACGGTAAAGGGATGGGGAAACATCTGTCATATTTCAATTGTCTTCAATTTCAATATGTTTTCAATTCATATTTCTTTGTTTTCAAACAGAAAACAAAGAGTAGGTGTTGCTATTCTTATATCAGATAAAACAGACTTTAAACCAACAATAATTTAAAAGGACAAAGAAAGTCATTACATAATGAAAACGGGTTCAATTCAACAGGAAAACTTAACTATCCTAAATATATATACACTCAATTCTAGTATTTTAGAAATTCTGTCAATATACTAGAAAAAAGTATCACAACATGCTGAGCTGGGACACAGCTATAGCAGTGTTAAGAGGTAAGTTTATAGTACTAAACACCTGCCACAAAATGTTGGAAAGATCTCAAAGTATCCACCTACCATCAAACTTGGAGGAACTAGAAAAACAAGGGCAAACCAACCCCAAAGCTAGCAGGAGAAAACAAATAACCCAAATCAGAGGAAAACCAAATAAAACTGAGATGAAAAATTCATACAAAGATCAGCAAAAGCAAAAGTTTTTTCTTTGAAAGAATATACAGACTGATAGTCTGCTAACTCAATTAAAAAAGAAAAAAACTTAGAGAAGATAAAAATAAGTTCGATCAGAACTGAAAAAAGTGGCATTACAACTAACCCCACAAAAATACGGAAAAAAATCAGAAACTAAAACAAACACCTCCATGCACATAAACTAGAAAACCTAGAAGAAGTGGTAAGTTTCTGGAAACACACAGCCTCCCAACATTGAACCATGAAGAAACTGATACCCTGAATAGACCAATAACGAGTTCTGAAACTGAATTGGTAATAAAAACACCTACCAAGCAAAAAATAAAGCCCTAGATCAGGTGGATTTACAAATGAATTTGGCCAAATATGCCAAGAAGAGCTAGTACCAATTCTACTGAAATTATTCCAAAAAATCAAGGACGAGAGGCACCCCCCTAACTCATTCTATGAAACCAGCACCATTAAGATACTAAAACCTTGCAGAGACACAATGATATAAGGATACTTCAGGCCAATATCTCTAACGAACATACACATAACAATTCTCAACAAAATACTAGCAAACCAAGTTGAGAACCACAACACAAAATTAATTCCTCATGATTAAATAGGCTTCACTCTTGGGATGCAAGGTTGATTCAACACATGCAAATCAATAAATGTGATTCACCACAAAATAGAATTAAAAACAAAGCCACATAATCATCTGAATAAATGCAGAAAAGGCTTTTGATGAAATACAACATCCCTTCCCATTAAAAACCCTAAACAAATTAGGCACTGAAGGTACATACATCAAATTAATCACAGCCACCTATGAAAAACCCACAGCCAACATCATACTGAATGACAAAAGCTGGAAGCTTTTTTGTGAAAATGACAAGTAACAGGGAAAGGAATTCCCATACAATAAACTGTGCTGGGATGACTGGCTAACTATATGCAGAAGATTGAAATCGGTCACCTTTCTTTAACCATATACAAAAATCAACTCAAGCTGGATTAAAGATTTAAACGTAAGACCTCAACCTATAAAAATCATAGATGAACGTCTAGGAAATACTTTTCTCAACACTGGCCTTGGCAAAGATTTTATGAATAAGTCCCAAAAAGCTATTGTAACAAAAACAAAAACTGACAAGTCAGACATAATTTAACTAAAGAGCTTCTGCACAGCAAAAGAAACTATCAACAAAGTAAACAGACTACAAAAAAATGAAAGGAGGACTGACAAAGGTCTAATATCCAGAATTTATAAGGAACTGAAGCAAATCAAGAAGCAAAAACGAAATAGCCCCATTAAAAAATGGTCACAGGACAGGAGCACTTTCCAAAAGAAGACTATTTAAAGCAGCTATTAAATACATGAAAACATGTACAACACCACTAATCAAAGATTGGCAAATCAAAACCACAGTGAGATACTATCTCACACCAGTCAGTATGGCCATTATTAAAAAGTTAAAAATAACAGATTCTGGCTAGGTTGTGGTGAAAAGGAAATGCTTACATACTGTTGGTGAGAACATAAATTAGTTCAGCCACTATGAAAAGCCATTTTGAGATTTCTTAAACAACTTAAAAGACAACTAGTACTCAAACCAGCAATCCCATTACCGGATATACACCTAAAAGAAAATATATCATTCTACAAAAAAGATACATATACTTGCATGTTCCCTGTAGCGTTATTAACTGTAGCAAAGATATGAAACTCACCTAGATGCCCTTCAACAGTAGCCTAGATTTAAGAAAATGTGATACATATACAGCCTGGAATGCTACACAGTCATAATAATAATAAAGTCATGTCCATTGCAGAAACATGGATGCAGCTTGAGGCCATCATCCTAAGCCACTTAACACAAGAACAAAAAAACAAATATCACATGTTCTTACTTATAAGTGGGAGCTAAACACGGAGTATACAAGGAAACAAAATAAGAACAACAGACCTTGAGGACTACTAGGAGATGTTATAGTTAAAAATCTAATTATTGTGTACTATACACACTCCCTGAGTGACAGGATAATTCCTACAGCAAACCCCATTAACACATATTTTACCCATGTAACAAATGGGTAAATCACATGCAGCCCCTGACCCTGCTTTAAAAGTTAAAAAAAAAATAAATATTTTAAGTAAAACCAACTTAATAAATGTGGAAAAACTATATGCCAAACTAATATTTCACTTAATGGCCAAAGATTGACAGAAATAAATAAACCAAGACCAAGACAAGGATTTATGCTCCAGAAACTTATTTTCAACATTATAATTGAGGTTCTAAACAGGCCAATCAGGCAAGAAATACAATATATCCAGATCAGAACGCAAGTAAAAGTTTCTTACTTTGCAAATGACAGGATTTTATACTAATATATAAAATATCTTAAAGAATCCACAAGAAAACCTTTGAGAAGTAATAAACCAATTCAACAATGTTGCAAGTTACAAAATGAAAATATAAAAATCATGTAACTACAGCGATCACGTGTGTTTATGTACACTGGATAGATATGAACAAACCAAAATTAATATTAAGAAAACAATTCTACTTATAATAGCATTAAAAAGAATAAATATTTAGAAATAAATTTAACAAAAAATGGTGAAGTATAAACTATGCAAACTAAAAATCACTGCTGAAAGAAACTAAAAAAATGCAATTAAATGAAAAGGCATTCCCATGCTCATGAATTAAAATAGTTAATATTGCAATGAGGACACTACTTCCCATATCCAACTAAAGCTTCAACAGAATCTCTATCAAAATCCCAGCTAGATTGTTTTTGCAGATACTGACAGGCTGATCCTATGAGTCATATAGAAATGCCAAAAAGAAAAAAGAATTGAAAAAGCAAGAATAAAACTGGAGGACTAACACCTCCAAATTTCAAAATGTAATACACAGATAAAAAAGTCAAAACTGTGTGGAACTGGCAAAGGTATACATATAGTACACTGACATACAGACCATTGAAACAGAACTGAATGCCCAGAAATATACCTTTACATGCAGCATTATTTACAATAGACAAGTTATGGAATTAGTCTAAGTGTCCATCAATGGATGATTGGATAAAGAAAATGCAATATATATACATATATATATATATTTATAAGGCTGAATAGTACTCCACTGTATATGTGTGTGTATATATTATATACATACAAAAGAAGATCCTATATTTGTAATAACATGGATGAATGTGGAGGACATTATGCTAAGTGAAATAAGCCAGATGTAGGAATACAAATACCACATTGTCTCACTTATATGTGGAATCTAAAACAATGGTGGTTACCAGAGGCTGGGTAAGGTGAAATAGGATAATGGTGGTCAGACAGTAAAAAGCTGCATCTAGACAGAAGGAATAAAGTAATGTTATGGATATATTTAGTTTGATTCAATCATTTCACCCTGTGTATATACACATCTATAACGTACGTTATAGACAACAGCATCACTCTGTACTTCCAGTTGTATACAATTATAATTTGTTAAAATCATTAAATTAACAAATATATAACTTCATATTTACAATTATCTTATATTTGACAAAGGTACCAGGAAAATTTAATGGGAAAAGAATGGTCATTTCAGCAAATAATGCTTGGACACTGAGTGAACTAAAATCCCTAACCCATATCATATACAAAATGTAACTCAAAATAGATAACAGACGTAAGTACACAACGTAAAACTATTAAATGAAAACACAGAAGTAAACCTTTATCACCTTGGATTATGCAATGTTTACTCCGCAAAAACAAGACAGCAAAAGAAAAATATAAGTAACAAAAGAAAAAATAGATGAATTTGTCAAAATTTAATATTTTCATACTTCAAAGCATACCTTCAAGAAAATAAAAAAACCACCCATATGATGGCAAAACATATTTTCAAACCACATATATAACAGACTTGTAATCAGAATATATAAGGAACTGTTAAAATTGAACAATAAAAATACAAATATTCCAATATAAAGACGGACACAGGATCTAAAAAGACGTTTCTCTAAAGAAGATACATATGTGGCCATAATTACATAAAGAGATGCTCAACATATTTAGCCATCAGAGAAACATAAGTCACAACTACAATGAGATACCACTTTATAGCCACTAGAATGGCTGTAATCAAAAAGATATATAACAACAAGCATTGGCCAGAATTTGGAGAAATCAGAACAATACTCATACACTGCTGGTGGGAATCTAAAATAGTGAAACCATCTTGGAAAAGTCTCACAGTTCCTCCAATTGTTAAACACAGAATAATCATATAACTCTCTTCTACATATATATCCAAAAGAAATAAAAACAGGTGTTCAAACAAAAAAAAAAATTGTACACAGATGTTCATAGAAGCACTATGCATAATAGCCAAAAAGTGGAAACCACCCAAATGTCCATCAACTGATTAATGGGAAAATTCCATATGATTTCATCCATACAATGGAATGTTATTCAATAAAACATATGAAGTACTAATGTATGCTACAACATAGATAAAACTCAAAAATAAATGTGGTATCTAGAAGATACCAACCACAAAAGACCACATATTGTGTGATTCTAGTTATATAAAATGTCTAGAATAGGTAAATCCATACAGACAGACAGTAAGTTGGTGTTTGTATAGTGCCAATGGAGTGGAGGACGGGGTTGGGGGGGGGGGGGTCACTGTTATTGGGTAGAGTTTATTTGTTGGGTGATGAAACATTCTAAACTTAAATTGTAGTGATGGTTGCACAATTCTGTGAATATACTAAATACTGCATTATACTCTTTAAATGAGCAAAGTTTATGGTGTGTGAATCGTATCTCAGTAAAGATGCTAAAAAGACAATTGTGTGAAAATATTTATTATAGTAACATTATAGTACTCTCTACATAGGATTTGAAAATTTTGTTAGCTAAATAAAGGAAGGTGATAATAGATACAGGTGAAGAGTGATGGGTGGGAGCAGAAGGCTAGAAGGTTCAAATTAATCAAATGTAAACGTTTCTTAATCAGTTTTGCTGGAATGCTACAAAAGAAAAAATATATGCATTTTACATTAAAAATATTAGACCAATATCAACTTTTCAATATTTTCAGCATCCCTAGCTGGGTAATAAAATCCATGTGAATCCTCCTTTTTCCTTTTGCTGAATGAATGGAATACATGTGATGAAATCTGATTTCACCAAAATTTTCTGTATTTAAACTTTCCCAAGCAAGTAATTAGCAACTTGTATTTTAAAATTCTGTTTGCCCCTACCTTCAGATTCCCCAAAAGTGTTGCTATTTAACAATGCAATCAACATCCAATTTACATTGTTTGGTGAAAATGAAAATCTTCCTTAGGGTCAAATATTCCCAAGAACAAACCAGCTAAAAAACTGAACATAACAAATGAACACATCAGATTTACAAACAGAATCATGCTGAATGTAATATAACAAGTAGCAAAGATTATATTATTCAGCCAAATATTGTGAAAAAGTTTTTTAAATTAAACTCATCTTAATATTCAGAATTTCACTTGCTTTTTTGGAACTAAAAAACATTTCTCAGCTGACAAAATATTTCAATTTAGGAAGACTTAATTAAACTTTTTACTTTAAATATACATATATGTTAATTTTAAGTTATATAAACTTTGCAAAAAAAATCTATTTTTAAAGAATGCCTGTTTTGAAACTGTTAACTTATTTGATATTAAAATAAAAATTAAAATGATCACATAGAATATTGGAAGTATCATCAGCAACATTTAATGAAGCTCAAAAGAAAATATTGACTAAAAATGTTTTTTTTTTTTGCATTTTCCAGAGGGTGTTACAAAGCACACTGTTTTCTCTAGAGTTCTTTATATTTTTTGTGAACATAACCATGAAATATTTCATTTGATCCCATATGTATTGTGAGATTCAAAGCCCTAAAAACAAAACCTAGGAAACAAAAAACATGAATTGTGGTCAAATTGTTTTCTTTCTATTATTATTATTATTATTATTATTTTGTATTCCCAACCCTCTAAAAAAAGATACTACTCTTCTAAAATTACTATTATATAAACTCAAGGAACACATATGTTATGTTTCTAAAAGTACTGAGTTTATTTTAAAGCATAACATCGTTTGAATCTCATGAAACAAAGCCATCTCTTCATTAAACATTGATTTTGGCAAAAAGTAAGACTAGCATACAATAGTTATAAATGAAAAAGTAGTTTAAAGTAAGAGGTGTTTGCTTTTAGTAATAAAGTAGTATGAAACTAAAGTATTATATAAATCTTCTGTGTTCTTTATTTAGGCCATGTTTCCTGTCCTTTTAGAAGTCTTCAGACTTAATATTTTAAAAGTTGCTGTTTTTATTTGATACTTGTACTTTTTGCTGGAATAGAAGCATAGAAAAGATTCTCACTGCTTAAGGCTAATATACTCATGCAATACATCGTTAAACTGAAATAAGAAGGTAAGATATCTTAGGAATAATAGCATTTATGATTGCAAGTTTTTTTTAAAGGGGCAAAACTACTAAGATTTGTTTTAGCAAAAACTCAAGGGAAACCAATCTTGGGAAATAATCGCCAACCTATTTTATAAGAGTTATTTAAAAATCTAATCTCTTTGCTAGAGAATGCCATTTTAAGCTTACTTGGCATCCCACTTCCATGATATGCATATGCATATTTCACTGAGACAATCAACTTGGAAATATCGTTCCATCATAGCTGTTAAAACAAGGAACTTGTCCACTGAATGAATCTATTGTTTTTTTTAATGTGTAGAAAGGCATCTATTCTGATCACTGCAATATGCAATAAAGGCTACATTTAGAAGCTTGGAAAATCTGTGGCTCAATACGTAAAAGTTTCATCTACAAAAGAATGGGAATGTTATAATTACCATAGGAAATTACGGCGTTTAACATATCATAAACATTACCTGCAAGTACTTTTCAAACACAATAATATAGCATCAGAAAGGTACATATTCTTGTTCACTAAAATTAATGAGGCAACGTAGGAGTAAGAGACAGGTTATTTTTCTCTCCCCTCCCCACCTTTTAACATAGGGCCAGAGATACACTTAAGCTGCCATAAAAATGGCAAAAAAGGAGGGAAGGATATTTTCTCTGTAAAAATCATTGGTGTACACAGGACGTTTTGGCAGGTAACAGCACTATGTCTATGATGTCTACTTATTCATATAATTTTATGTTAATATCCCATTCTCCTCACCATAATGCTCAAATTTTAATTTTGTATTCATTTTGAATGCTTGCATGTGAAAACACCAACTAATCTATTATTTCAACATTAAGCTTATTTATTTTGAAGCAAAGCTAATTCCGCTATTTTATAAAAGCAGTGGAGACTCATTTATCAGGACGCTTAAAGCACAGTGCTTAAGGTTCATGCTTGCTGCTTTGCTTGCACTTCTGCTTCCTGAAATGAAAAACAAACAAAACAGATAAGTTTAAACACCACAGAGCAAACATGCATGTGTATTTTAGTTAGACTACATTAGTTCTAACTACTAAGAATGTACAAAAGCCCCCAGAAGAGATTTCTTAAAAAATGCTTAACAGAAAAACTATAGAATACAAACAGATATCTAGAAATAGATTTACTAAAAGACTACCTAATCGTTCCTAATGATTTGAAATACCTCTATGAAAGCAAGTGATATACAGTTATAATTGATATTTTATTTTAAAATAGTCAGCTAGTTTGCTTTTGTGTGATTTTTCATGAAAATTGAGTTTTCAAAAACGTGGTTACCTAAAGCTTAAAATGAGTTGAGTTTAGTTAATTAAAGTTTAAATTACTTAGAAAATGTGTTATTCCATTAAGATATTGTAGTTTTCATGCTTTATGATAGTACACACAATAAAAAATCAGGTTGTCTTCCTTATCCTCTGGAGAGTGAGGTACTCACCTCTAGCATAGGAACTCTGACCTATCTGTGTGCTCTGGAACTCAACATAATACCTGACACACAAAAAAAAAACTTCAAGGAAAGTTTCTTGAACTAAAGATGGGTGGCAAGAGTGACTTCAGAAGAAATATCAGACTTAAGTTGTAGAAATCAAGAGTGCTAGACAACATCATTCTAAACACCTGTCAATAATTCAATACTTGACAGTCTCAGGAAGACTGATACTGTCCAAATGAGTCCCAGTATTAGGTGCAAGAGAAGGGAGAAAAGCTAAAAGAGACACTAGATTTTTACCCCCAAAAAGCAAAAGGAAAGAAAAAAATATGAAACAATGCCAAAATTCATTCTTTGTACCCTTTAAAAAACAATGAAATATACTACTGACTTGTTGATAATGGTTTGGCTCTGTATCCCCACCCAAATTGCAATTCCCAGCGTTGGAAGGGAGGATATTTAATCATGAGTGTGGTTTCTAATAGTTTTGCACCATCCCCCTACTGCTGCTTGTCTAAAACTGTGTAGAATCTCTCCCGCTCTCTCCTGCCATCATGTGAAGATGGGCTTCCTTCCCTTTGCCATGATTGTAAGTTTCCTGAGGACTCCCCAGTCATGGCTCCTGTACAGTCTTTGGAGCTGTGGGTCAAAGAAACCTCTTTTTTCTTTATAAATTGTCTAGTCTCTAAAAGTTCTTTATAGCAGTGTGATAATAAATTAATATATAAAATTGAAACTGGGGGTGAGATATTACTATAAAGATACCTGAAAATGTGGAAGCAACTTAGGAGCAGAGGTTGGAACAATTTGGAGGGCTCAGAGGAAGGTAGAAAGATGAGGAAAAGTTTGGAGCTTCCTAGCGATTTGTTAAATTGTTGTGACCAAATGCTGATAGTGATAAGGACAATAAAGTCCAGGCTGGTGGGATCTCTGATGAAGATGAAGAACTTATTTGAAACTGGAGCAAAGGTCACAACTACTATGTTTCAGCAAAGAGACTGGTGTCTCTATGCCCCAGTTCAAGGCATCTGTTGAACTTTGCACTTGAGAAAGATGATATAGGGCAAGCTTGTCAACTCTGTGGTCCATGGGCTGCCTGTGGCCCAGAACAGCTTTGAATGTGGCTGTATTAGTCTGTTTTCATGCTGCTAATAAAGACATACCCAAGACCAGAAAGAAAAAGGCTTCATTGTACTTACAGTTCCACATGGCTAGGAAAGCCTCAGAATCGTGGTGGAAGGTGAAAGATACTTCTTACATGGAGGCAGCAAGAGAAAATGAGGAAGATGCAAAAATGGAAGCCCCTGATAAAATCATCAGATATTGTGAGATTTATTCACTACCATGAGTACAGTATGGGGGGAACTGCCTTCATGATTCAAATATCTCCCAATGAGTCCCTCTAAAACAGGTGAAAATTATGGGAATAAAATTCAAGATGAGATTTGGGTGAGAAGAAAGAGCCAAATCATATCATTCTACCCCTGGCCTCTCCAAATCTCATGTCCTCACATTTCAAAACCAATCATGCCTTACCAAAAGTCCCACAAAGTCTTGATTCAGTTTAGCATTAACCCAAAAGTCCACAGTCTAAAGTCTCATCTAAAACAAAGCAAGTCCCTTCCAACTATGAGAGTGTAAAATCAGAAGCGAGTTAATTACCTCCCGGATACAATGGTGGTACAGGTACTGGGTAAATACAGCTGTTCCAGATAGAAATTGGCCAAAACAAAGGGGCTACAGACCTAATGAAAGTCCCAAATCCAGCAGGGCAGTCAAATCTTAAAGCTCCAAAATAATCTTCTTTGACTCCATGTCTCACATCCAGGTCACATTGATGCAAGAGGTGGGTTCTCATGGTTTTGGGCAGCTCTGCCCCTGCGACTCTAGAGGGTACAGCCTCCCACCCAGCTCCTTTCACAGACTGGTGTTGAGTGTCTGCAGCTTTGCCAGGCACATGGTACAAGCTGTCAGAGGATCTACCATTCTGGGGTCTGAAAGACAGTGGCCCTCTTCTCACAGCTCTACTAGGTGATGCCCCAGTAGGGACTCTGTGTGGGGGCTCCAACTTCCCTTTTCCCTTCTGCACTACTTAAGCAGAGGTTCTCCGTGAGAGCTCCAACTCTGCAGCAACCTTCTGCTTACATATCCAGATGTTTTCATATATCCTCTGAAATCTAGATGAAGTTTCCCAAACCTCAATTCTTGACCTCTGTTCACTCACGGGCTCAATACCATATAGAATTTGCCAATGCTTGGGGCTTGTACCCACTGAAACCATGGCCTGCACTGGACCTTGGCCCCTTTTAGTCATGACTGGGATGCAGGGCACCAAGTCCCTAGACTGCACACAGCATGGGGACACTGGGTCTGGCCCTCAAAACCATTTTTTCCTCCTAGGCCTCTGGGCCTGTGATGGAAAGGGCTGCTATGAAGACTTGTAACATGCCCTGCGGACATTTTTCCCATTTTCTTAGGGATTAACATTCAGCTCCTCATTATGTATGAAAATTTCTGCAGCCAGCTTGAATTTCTCCTCAGAAAATGGATTTTTCTTTTTTATTACATTGACAGGCTGCACATTTTCCAAACTCTTATGCTCTGCATCCCTTATGAAACTGAATGCCTTTAACAACATATAAGTCACCTCTTGAATGCTATACTGCTTAGAAATTTCTTCCACCAGATACCCTAAATCATCTCTCTCAAGTTCAAAGTTCTACCAATCCCTAGGGCAGGGGCAAAATGCCACTAGTCTCTTTGCTAAAATATAAGAAGAGTCACCTTTGTTGGGAAATGAAGTTCCCAACAAGTTCTTCATTTCCAACTGAGACCACCTCAGGCTGGACTTTACTGTCCATATCGCTAACAAGCTTTTGGTCAAAGCCTTTAGTTTTTAGAAAGTCTTTAGAAAGTTCCAAACTTTCCCACATTTTCCTGTCTTCTGAGCCCTCCAAACTGTTCAACCTCTGCCTGTTACCCAGTTATAAAGTCACTTCCACAATTTTTTTTTTTTTGAGATGATGTCTCACTCTATCACCCAGGTTTGTATGCAGTGGCACAATCTCAGCTTATGCAATCTTTAGAAAGTTCCAAACTTTCCCACATTTTCCTGTCTTCTGAGCCCTCCAAACTGTTCCAACCTCTGCCTGTTACCTAGTTACAAAGTCACTTCCACATTTGTTTTTGAGATGATGTCTCACTCTATCACCCAGGCTTGTGTGTAGTGGCACAATCTCAGCTTATGCAACCTCTGCCTCCCAGATTCAAGTGATCCTCCTGCCTCAGCCTCCCTGGTAGCTGGGACTACAAGCACATGCCATCATGCCAGGCTAATTTTTGTATTTTTAGTAAAGACAGGGTTTCACCATGTTGGCCAGGCTGGTCTTGAACTCCTGACCTCAAGTGATCTGCCTGCCTTGGCCTCCCAAAGTGTTGGGATTGCAGACGTGAGCCACTGCACCCGGCCGCTTCCATATTTTTAAGTATCTTTTCAGCAACACCCCACTCTACTGGTAACAATTTATTGTATTAGTCCATTTTCACACTGTTGATAAAGACATACCTGAGGCTGGGAAGAAAAAAAAAATGTTTAATTAGATTTACAGTTCTGCATGGCTGAGGAAGCCTCAAAATCATGGGAAGAGGAGAAAGGCACTTCTTACATGGTAGCAGAAAGAGAAAATTAAGAAGATGCAAAAGCAGAACCCCCTAATAAAACCATCAGATTGTGAGACGTATTCACTACCACTAGAACAGTATGGGGGAAACTATTCCCATGATTCAAATTATCTCCCAATGGGTCTCTCCCACAACATGTGAGAATTATGGGATTACAATTCAAGATGAGCTTTGGGTGTGGACACAGAGCCAAACCAAATCAGTGGTCCAACACAAAGACATAAACTTTCTTAAAACGTTATAAGACTTTTTGTTTGTTTGTTTTTTTGTTTGTTTTTTGGTTTTTTTTGGTTAGTTCATCAGCTATCATTAGTGTCACTGTATTTTATGTGTGGCCCAAGACAATTCTTTTTTCCATCGTGGCATAGGGAAGCCAAATGATTGGACATTCCTGATTTAAGGTATCTGGTGGGAAAAATTTCTAAGCAGCAAAGTGTTCAGGATGTAGCCTGGCTGCTTCTAACAGCATAGCTCATATACATTCACAAAAAAATTGTCCGAAATGGTGACTTACGTTGAAAAGGGAAGCAGAGAGTAAAAGTTTGGAAAATTTGAAACCTGACCATATGGTAGAAAATAAAAACAGATTTTCAGGCAAGAAATTCATGCTCACTGCAGAAATTTGCGTAAGTAAGGGAGCTGAATGTTAATAGCCAAGATCGTGAAGAAAATACCTCCAGGGCATTTCAGAGGCCTTCATGGCAGCCCCTACCATAAAAGACCTGGAGGCCTAGGATTAAAAAATGGTTCTGAGGTTGCACTGCTCTGTGCAACCTCAGGATATGACACTTCATGTTCCAGCCACTCCAGCTACAGCCATGACTAAAAGGGCTCAAGATGTGTGTCAGGTTGCTGCTCCAGATGATGCAAGCCACAAGCTTTGGGGGCTTTCACATGATGTTAAGCCTGTGGGTGCACAGGGGGCATGAGTTAAGGCTTTGGAGTCTCTGCCTAGATTTCAGAAAATGTGTGAAAATATCTGGATGTGCAGGCAGAAGTCTGCTGCAAGCATGGAGACCACATAGAGAATCTCTACTAGGACAGTGCTGAGAGGAAGTGTGGGGTTGGAGCCCCCACACAAAGACCCCACTGGAGCACTGCCTAGTGAAGCTGTGAGAAAGGAGCCACCCTCCTCCAGGCCTCAGAATGGTAGATCCATTCACAGCTTGCACAGTGTGCCTGGAAAAGCCACAGGCACTCAACACCAGCCCATGAGTGCAGTTGCCAAGGCTGTGCACTGCAAAGCCATAAGGACAGAGCTGTCTAAGGCCTTGGGATCACATCCCTTGCATCAGTGTGCCCTGGATGTGAGACATGGAGTCAAAGAAGATTATTTATAAACTTTAAGATTTAATAATTGTCCTACTGGGTTTCAGTATTACATAGAGCCATTTTGTCAGTTTTGACCAATTTCTTCTTTTTGTAATAGGGGCATTTACCAAATGCCTGTACCCCTATTATATCTTGGAAGTAACTAACTTTTATTTTACACGCTCATAGGCCAAAGTGACTTACCTCATCTCAGATGAGACTTTGGACTTGGACTTTTAAGTTCTTGATGAAAGAAGTTAAGACTTTGGAGGACTGTTGAGAAGAGATGATGGTATTTTGCAATGTGAGAAGAACATGAGATTTGGCAGGGGCCAGAAGCAGAATGATATGGTTTGGCTCTGCATCCCCACCCAAAACTCATGTCCAATTGTAATTCCCAGTGTTAGAGGAGGGGCCTGGTGAGAGGTGACTGGATCATGGGGGCTGGTTTCTAATGCTTTAGAACCATCCCTTCATTGCTGTTTGTCTAAAAGTGCATAGCACCTACCTCCACCCCTCCTGCCACCATGTGAAGATGTGCTTCCTTCCCCTTTGCCTTCCACCATGATTTTAAGTTTCCTGAGGCCTCCCAATCCATGCCTGCTTTACAGTCTGTGGAACTGCAGTTCAACTAAACCTCTTTTCTTTATAAATTACCCAGTCTCTGGTACTTGTTTATAACAGTATGAGAATGAACTAATACACTCACATTTGTAAATGCCTAGTCAAAAAAGGAAAAGTCCCTAAGTTCTTTTGAATCTTTATCATAGTATTTGAATGTCAAAATGAATATCTTAGAGTCACATTATGAATCTTGTTTCATTTTATAGAACAAGCTTTCAGGAATTTCTACATAACTCAAAAAACACTTTATACTGAGACTCCTCAAAGACATGGCATATACAGTTGGAGAAGCAGTTGTATAATAGTGCAAAAATGTCCTAACATGAAATCCTTCTTCCTCTAAGGACCTAACATTGCTACATAACCAGTATTTTGTTGTATTTTTTTATTTTGAATTTTTGTAGGTACATAGTAGGTATATATATATTTATGGGGTACGTGACATGTTTTGATACAGGCATGCAATGCATAATAAACACATCTGGGTAAATGGGATATCCATAACTCAAGAATGTATCCTTTGTATTATAAACAACACAATTATACTCTTAGTTATTTTAAACTATACAATTAAATTATTGTTTACTATACTCCTCACATTACGGTATCAAACACTAGGTCTTACGCACTGTTCCTGTTTTTTGTGCCATTAACCATCACACTTCTCCAGAATCCCATACTACCTTTCCCAGCCTCTGGCAACCATCTTTCTATTCTCTATGTCCATTAATTCAATTGCTTGATTTTTAAATGCCACAAATAAGTGAGAACATGTGGCAATTGTCTTTCTGTTCCTGGCTCATATCACTTAAAATAATAATCTCCAGTTCTATCCACTTTGTTGCAAATGACTGGATCTCATTCTTTTTTATGGCTGAATACTACTCTATTGTGTGTAAGTACCATATTTTCATAACCCACTCATCTGTTCATGAACACTAAGGTTACTTCCAAATCTTGGCTATTGTGTATAGTGTGGCAACAAACATGAGATTGGAGCTATCTCTTTGATATACTGATTTGCTTTCTTTGGGGTATACACCCAGTAGTAGGATTGCTGAATTCTATGATCGTTTTACTTTTAGTTTCTTGAGGAACCTCCAAACTATTACATTCCTACCAACAGTGTATGAATGATCCCTTCTCTCTTCATCCTTACCAGCATTTATTATTGCCTGTCCTTTGGATAAAAGCCATATTAACTGGGGTGAGATGGTATCTCATTGTAGTTTCTATTTTCATTTCTTTGATGATCAGTGATGTTTAGCACCATTTCACATGTCTGTTTGCAACTTGTATGTCTTCTTTTGACAAATAATTACTCAAATCTTTTGCCTATGTTTTAACTGTATCATTCAAATTTTTCCTATAGTTTTTTTGTTTGTTTGATTGTTTAAGGCAGTCTCACTCTGTCACCCAGGCTGAAGTGCAATGGCACAATCTTGGCTCACTGCAACCTCCGCTTCCTGAGTTCAAGTGATTCTCATGTCTCAGCTTCCTAAGAAGCTTGTCTTACAGATGTGTGCCACTATGCACAGCTAATTTTTGCATTTTAGGAGAGGTTGTTGGTCAGGATGGTCTCAAACTCCTGGCCTCAAGTGATCTGTCGTAGCCTTCCAAAATGCTGTGATTGCAGGTGTGAGCCTCCATGCCTGGCCCCTATAGAGTGGCTTGAGTCTCTCATATATTGCTGGTCACCAATCCCTTGTCAGATGGGTAATTTGCAAATATTTTCTTCCACCTTTGGGTTGTCTCTTCATTTTATTTACTGTTTCCTTTGCTGTGAAGAAACTTTTTAGCTTGATACAATCCCATTTGTCCATGATTACTTTGGTTGCCTGTGCTTTGGCGGCATTACTCAAGAAATTTTTGCCCAGTTCAATGTCCTGGAGAGTTCCTACAGTGTTTTCCTGTAATTGTTTCAAAGTTTGAGGTCTTAGATTTAAGTCTTTATTGTGAAATGATTTTTGTATATGGCAAGAGACAGGGATCAAGTTTCATGCTTCTGGAAATAGATATCCAATTTTCCGAGCACCATTTATTGAAATGACTCTCTTTTCCCCAGTGTATGTTCTTGGCATCTTTGTAAAAAAATGAGTTCACTGTAAGTGCGTGGGCTTGTTTCTGGGTTCTCTATTCTGCTACCTTGGTTATGTGTCTGTCTTTATGCCAGTCCCATGCTGTTTTGATTAGCTGTCTTGTATTTTAATTTGAAGTCAAGAAATGTGATTCCTCTAGTTTCGTTCTTCTTACTTAGGAAAGCATAGGCTATTCTGGGTCTTTTTTTTTTTTTTTTTTTTTTTTTTTTTTTTTTTTGAGACGGAGTTTCGCCCTTGTTACCCAGGCTGGAGTGCAATGGCGCGATCTCAGCTCACCGCAACCTCCGCCTCCTGGGCTCAGGCGATTCTCCTGCCTCAGCCTCCTGAGTAGCTGGGATTACAGGCACGTGCCACCATGCCCAGCTAATTTTTTGCACTTTTAGTAGAGACGGGGTTTCACCATGTTGACCAGGATGGTCTCGATCTCTCAACCTCGTGATCCACCTGCCTTGGCCTCCCAAAGTGCTGGGATTACAGGCTTGAGCCACCCCGCCCGGTGCTATTCTGGGTCTTTTATGGTTCCCTATGAATTTTAGATTTTTTTTTCCTATTTCTGGGAAGAATATCATTGATATTTTGATACTGATTGCATTTAATCTGCAGATTGTTTTAGATAGCATAAACATGTTAATGATATTGATTCTTTCAATCCATGAACATGGAATATTTTTCAATTTTTTGTGTCCTCTTCAATTTCTTTCATCAGTGTTTTATAATTTTCATTGTAGAAATCCTTAAGATCTTTGGTGAAGTTAATACCTAGGTATTTAATTTTATTTGTAGCTAGTGTAAATGGGATTATTTTATTTGTAGCTATTGTAAATGGAATTACTTCTTATATTTCTTTTTCAGATTATTTGCTGTTGACATATTAGAAACGCTACTGACTTTTATGTTGATTTTGCATCCTGGAACTTTACTGAATTTGTTTATCAGTCCTAATAGCTTGTTGGTGGAGTCTTTAGAACTTTTTGAATACAACATCATATCATTTGCAAACAGGGATAATTTGACTTCTTCATTTTGAGTTTGGATAAACTTTAGGAATTTTCCTTGTCTGGCTGCTCTAGCTAAGACTTCCAGTACTATGTTAAATAACAGTAATGAAAGTGGCATCATTGTAGTGTTTCAGATCTTATAGGAAAGGCATTCAGTTTTTCCTCATTCAGCATGATACTAGCTGTGGTTCAGTCATATATGCCTTTTATTATGTTGAAGTATGTTCCTTCTGTACTGTTTTTTTTTTAATGGCTTTATCTTGAAGGGATGTATTATATCAAATGCTTTTACAGCATCAAATGAAATGATCATATCATTGTTATCCTTCATCCTGTTGTTATAATGTGTAACATTGTTTGATTTGTTTTTGTTTTTGTTTTTTTTAAATATATTTTATTGCACTTTAGGTTCTGGGGTACATGTGTAGAACATGCAGGATTGTTGCATAGGTACATACATGGCAATGTGGTTTGCTGCCTCCATCCCTATCACCTATATTTGTTTGATTTGTGTATATTGAACTATCATTTTATCCCAGAAAAATTTTCCCACTTGGTCACGATAAATGATCTTTCTAATGTAATGGTGAATTATGTTTGCTAATATATTTTTGAAAAATTTTGCATCAATATTCATCAGATATATTGTCCTGTAGTTTTTTTTTTTTTTTTTCCTTCTTTCTTACTTTCTTTTTTAATGTATCCTTGTATGATTTTGGTACCTGAGTAATTTTGGCCTCATGAAATAAGTTTGGAAGTATTCCCTCCTCCTCTATTCATCAGAATAGTTTGAGTAAAATTGGTATAAGCATTTCATCAAATGTTTGAAAAAAAATCAGCAGTAAAGCCACTGGGTTCCAGGCTTTTCTTTACTGGTAGACATTTTGTTATGGCTTCAATCTTGTTACCTGTAATTGTTCTGCTCAGGTTTTGGATTTCTTTATGGTTCAATCTTGGTAGGATATATGCGTCTAGAAGTTTGTCCATTTCTTACAGATTTTCCAATTTATTGATATATCCATATCATTGCTTGTAGTAGGCGCTAATAATCCTTTGAATTTCCTGCAGTGTAAGTTGTAATGCCTCTTTTTTCATCTCTGATTTTTAGTTAAATCATCTCCTCTTTTTTTTCTTAGTCTGGCTAAAGGCTTGTCAATTTTGGTTAACTTTTCAAAATAGCAACTTTTTCTTTCATAGGTCTTTTGTATGTTTTTTTCCTTTTCACTGGTAACTAGTATTTTGGAAAAAAGTTTATTTCCCTAAAGTGACATTCTAACAATCTTTCCTATAATTTGTCATAAATTCTACAGCTCTATGTTATTATTTTTAATGGGAAAAATCACTAGCATACACAGCCAAAACAAAATTCCATTTAAAATTCCTTGTAATTTGTCTTTAGAATACATCATAGATATAATAAATTATTTACCTTTCTAATCATATTTTATACATCAAATAGGTAAATTTATCTGAACTCTTTATTAGTGCCTAAAAGCAAATTGTCAGTATTTACAGAATTATGAGTCATCTAATTAACCAGAGAGCTTTAGCAGCAAGTATATGATGTTCTCTCCCTCCCCATTCCCAATGTAAATATCATTCCATAAATGCACTGGTTCTAAATCAGATAATTCTGAACTAAAATTTCAGTTCTACTACTAAATCATTATATATCCTTGGACAAATTACTTAAATTGTCCTCTCTAAAGTGGCCCTAAGTACATCTAGCCTACAGGGATGGTGGAAAGTTAAAATGAGATGTACCTGAGGTGCCTATCTCAGTGCTTGGGCCATTATAGGTATTCATCCTTTTTTTCTTTTTCCTTCTTCAATTTTTTTTCCCTAGCAGTTAAAACCAATACCACAGCTAAGTTTATGAACACACAGTTTTTTCTTGGAGATGCAGTCGAAATAGGATAAATTAAGTATAAATAGGATTGCTTCAAATATCATAGCAGAGACAGACTCCATAGCTCCTCCCTGGAGCAGTGTAATTCAACTAAAGCTAATGAGGACATTTCTCTGACCCATATCCTCTATTCTTTCAACAGAAGTGAACATGCCTTTGCCAATAGAGTCCTTTTCCTTTCTGCACAAGCATCACCAAATTTTTATTTTGTAGTAAAATATCAGTTATTTTATATCTCAAAACCATCATCTCCACTTTAAAGTAAGAAATACCAGTACTAAGAAATGTTTCATATTGACAACATTGAGTAAATAATAGTAAATAAATACATATCTTGTTTTAAACAATCAAATACACAAAAGAATACAACAATTATTTGTCTTACACAGAAGGATTTTTTGCTTTATGGACATATTTGACACAGAGTACTTTTCAATATCAAGTTTGTTTTCAAAGTTTGAAGATTATAATCAACACTTCTATTCACTTTTTTATCCATGAAGGTTTTTCTATGAATAGGATTATTTCACTTGATTATAATATCCAGTGTGAAGTCATTGGGTGAAGAAGTACCAATATTTTTGAGATTCTTGATACATATTTGGCATTTTGGCACTATTACAATTTTGTTTTATTTTTGCTGATATTACAGATAAAAATTTTAACTCTTTATCATATTTCTTTTATTATCAATTCAATTTTTCAATGTGGGTTAACTAGTTGTCTTTCTTATTTAGTATACTTTCTGCTTTAGGCCCTCTCAATCACTTTTCTGAACTCTTAGGGTGTCCTCTAATGGGGCTGCCTATTTCTAATTCCACAAGCCATATAGCTGCCGAAAGTATTTTCTGAAGACATAGATTAAATTGCATATTGTTTTTTAACTTTTATTTTAGGCTCTAGGATATATGTACAAGTCTGTTACAAAAATGGACACAAGCTGGAAGCATTCCCCTTGAAAACCAGCACAAGACAAGGATGCCTTTTCTCACCACTCCTATTCAACACAGTCCTAGATATAGCAATCAGGCAAGAGAAATAAATCACATCTTAAAATACAGAGATGGTTATATCATTATCTCTCCCCATTTATCATCATGGTTTTTGGACACCCAGAGGATAAAGATAAAACTACCTAACCCAGGAATCGTAATCTCACCCTAACATACATAGCCAATCTCACCTCCTAATACAGCCTCTTCTATTTAATATGCCTTATTCTGAAGCCATGATGTACTACACTCTGCTCTGTGAACACACCATCATGTGCAGCTACATCCCAATGCAATGGTTTCTTAGCAAATGTTTCTGTGAAAGACGCCTAAGTGTCACGTCAGTATTTTGGAATCCCCAACAGCTTAAATATCACTCCCTCTATGACCTCTTCCCCAACCTTCTGAGTAGGAATTTATTATTTCCTCTGGACTCCTATAGCAGTTTATTCACACAAATCTTATAAAATTTACCAAGAAATGCCTTTAACTATAATTACTTGCAGACCTCTTTGGTTTGCAATTATAGTATACATGTATTTCACTAGGTTATTAGCATTTTGAATGTAGGAACTAGGCAATACTCTCTGTAACTTGTCTTACTGTTAATATTCAGTCAATGCTTGACATTCAACAAATACTTTTTGAATGAATAAATAAATGAGTTAATCCAAATTTCATTGAAAAATGAGTCATCAACTGCAGAAAATAAATTATCCTGTCTTTCACACTTCCTCTAATCTTCACTGAACTCAATGACAATTTGGGTCTTATTTTTTCCCATGAGTTATTGGAATACAGATGGAATTAGGTTACATGAGTAAGTTCTTTAGTGGTGATTTGTGACATTTTTGGAGTACCCATCACCTAAGAAGTATACACTGCACCGTATTTGTAGTCTTTTATCCCTTGCCCCGTCCCACACTTCCCCACAAGTCCCCAAAGACAACTGCATCATTCTTATGCCTTTGCATCCTCATGGCTTAGCTCCCACATATCAGTGAGAACATACAACGTTTGGTTTCCCATTCCTGAGTTACTTCACTTAGAATAATAGTCTCCAATTTCATTCAGGTCACTGCAAATGCTGTTAATTCATTCCTTTTTATGGCTGCAGAAAATTCCATCATATATATAAATGGAATATATATATACTACAGTTTCTTTATCCACTCGTTGATTGATGAGCATTTGAGTCAGTTCCATGATTTTGCAATTGTGCATTGTACTGCTATGAACATGTGTGTTTTACTCTGTGTAAATACCCAGTAGTGGAATTGCTGGATCAAATGGTAGTTCTACTGTTACCTCTTTAAGGAATCTCCACACTGTTTTCCATAGCGGCTGTACTAGTTTACAATCCCACCAGAAGTGTAGAAGTGTTCCCTCTTCACTATATCCATGCCAACATGTTTTTTAAATTTTTCGATTATGGATATTCTTGCAGAAGTAAGGTAGCATCACATTGTGGTTTTGATTTGCATTTCCCTAATCATTAGTGATGTTGAGCATTTTTTTCATATGATTATTGGCCATTTGTATATCTTCTTTTGAGAATTGTCTATTCATGTCCTTAGCCCACTTTTTGATGGGCTTTTTTCTCCCTGCTTTGTTTGAGTTATTTGTAGATTCTGGATATTAGTCCTTTGTCAGCTTTATAGATTGTGAAGATTTTTCTCCTGCCCTGGGGGTTGTCTCCTTACACTGTTGATGATTCCTTTAGCCATGCAAAACTCTTTAGTTTAATTAGGTCCCAGCTATTTATCTTTGTTTTTATTGCATTTGCTTTTGTGTTCTTGGTCATAAAATCCTTGCCTAAGCTAATGTCTAGAACGGTTTTTTTTTCTGATATTATCTTCTATAATTTTTATAGTGTCAGGTCTTAAATTTAAATTTAAGTCTTTAAATTTAAGTCTTTAATCCATCTTGAGTTGACTTTTGTATAAGGTGAGAGATGAGGATCAGTTTCATTCTCCTATATGTGGCTAGTCAATTATCCCAGCACCATTTGCTGAAAAGGGTGTGTTTTCCCCACCTTATGATTTTGTTTACTTTGTTAAAGATCAGTTGGTTGTAAGTTTCCACTATGGCCTCATAGTATAGTTTGAAATCAGGTAGTGTGATACCTCCAGATTTAATTTTTTTGCTTAGTCTTGCTTTGGCTATGTGGGCTCTTTTTTGGTTTCATATTAATTTTAGGGTTTTTTTTTTTTCTATTCTGTGAAGAATGATGGTGGTATTTTGGTGAGAATTGCATTGAATTTGTAGGTTACTTTTGGCAGTTTGCTCATTTTCACAATATTGATGGTATCCACCCATGAGCATAAGATGTGTTTCTATTTGTTTTATCTATGATTACTTCCAGCAGTGTTTTGTAGTTTTTTCTTGTTGAGGTCTATTGACTCCTTGGTTATGTATATTCCTAAGTGGTTTTTATTTGTTTCTTTTGCAGCTATTGTAAAAAGGGGTTCAGTTCTTGATTTGACTCTCTGATTGGTTACTGTTGGTGTATAGAAGAACTACTGATTTGTGTACATTAATCTTGTATCCAGAAACTTCGCTGAATTCTTTTATCAGTTCTAGGAGCTTTCTGGAGGAGTCTTTAGGGTTTTCAAGATAAATGATCATATCATCAACAAACAGTGACACATTGACTTCCTCTTTATCAATCTGGATGCTCTTTATTTCTTTCTCTTGTCTGATTGTGTTGGCTAAGATTTCCAGTACTATGTTGAAGAGAATTGGTGAGAATGGGCATCTTTGTCTTGCTCCAGTTCTCAGCAGGAATGCTTTCAACTTTTCCCCATTCAGTATTATGTTGGATGTGGGTCTTTCATTGGTGGTTTTTATTACATTAAAGTCTTCCCCTTGTATTCCTATTTTGCTGGGAGTTTTAATCATGAAGTAATGCCAGATTTTGTTGAATGATTTTTTCCCAATCTATTGAGATGATCACATGATTTTTTGTTTTTAATTCTGTTTATGTGGTGTATCAGCTTCATTGACTTGTGTGTGTTAAACCATCCCTGCATCCTTGGTATGAAACCCATTTGATTATGGTGGATTATCTTTTTGATATGTTGTTGGATTTGGTTAGCTAGTATTTTGTTAAGTATTTTAGTATCTATGTTCATCAAGAATATTGGTCTGTAGTTTTCTTTTTTGGTTGTGTCCTTTCCTGGTTTTGGTATTAGGGTAATGCTAGCTTTATGGAATGAGTCAGGGAGGGTTCCTTCTTTCATTATCTTATGGAATAGAGCCAAAAGGATTGGGGCCAATTCTTCTTTGAATGTTTGGTAGAATTCTGCTGTGAATCCAACTGGTCCTGGAGTTTTCTTGTTGGTAATTTTAAAATTACCATTTAAATAATTGATGCTTGTTACTGGTCTTTTCAGTGTAATTTGTTTTTTCTGATTTAAGCTAGGAAAGTGGTATTTTTCCAAGAATGTATCCATCTCTTCTAGGTTTTCTAGTTTATGTGCATAGAGGTGTTCACAGTAGCCTTGAATGATCTTTTGTATTTCAGTGGTGTCAGTTGTAATATTATTTTCTGTTTCATTTCTTAGTGAAGTTATTTGGATTTTCTCTCTTCTTGGTTAATCTTGCTAATTGCCTATCAATTTTATTTATCTTTTCAAATAACCAGTTTTTGTTTCATTTATCTTTTGTTTTGCTGTTGTTGTTTCAATTTCATTTGGTTCTGCTCTGATCTTGGTTATTTCCTTTTTTCTGCTGGGTTTGGTTTTGGTTTGTTCTTGTTTCTCTATTTCTTTGAAGGGTGACCTTAGATTGTCTGCTTTTGCTCTTTCAGATTTTTTTATGTAGGTGTTTAGGGCTATGAACATTCCTCTTAGCACCGCATTTGCTCTATCCCAGGAGTTTCAATAGATTGTGTCATTATTGTCATTCAGTTCAAAGAATTTTTTAATTTCTATCTTGATTTTGTTTTTTACCTAATGCTGATTCAAGAGCAGGTTAGTTAATTTCCATGTATTTGCATGGTTTTGAAGGTTCCTTTTGGAGTTTATTTCCAGTTTTATTCCACAGCGGTCTCAGAGACTGCTTGTTATAACATCAATTTTCTTAAATTTATTGAGGCTCATTCTATGGCCTGTCATAAGGCCTATCTTGAAGAAAGTTCCATGCACTGTTGAATAGAATGTGTATTCTTCAGTTTGGGGATGAAATGTTCTGTATGTATCTGTTAAGTCCATTTGTTCTAAGGTATAGTTTAAATCCATTGTTTGTTGACTTTCTGTCTAGTGCTGTCAGTGGGGTATTGAATTCCCCCACTATTACTGTGTTGCTGTTTATCTTATTTCTTAGGTCTATTAGTAATTGTTTTATAAATTTGGGAGCTCAGTGTAGGTGCATATATGTTTAAGATTGTGATACATTCCTGTTGGACAAGGCCTTTTACCATTATATAATGTCTCTTTTAACCACTGTTGCTTTAATGTTTGTTTTGCCTGATATAAGAATAGTTACCCCTACTCTCATTTGGTGTCCATTTGCATGAAATGCCTTTTTCTACCCTATAATTTATGTGAGTCCTTATGTGTTAGGTGAGTCTCTTGAAGGTTGGTTGGTGAGTTCTTATCCATTCTGCAGTTCTATATCTTTTAAGTGAAGTATTTAGGCCATTTATATGCAATGTT
Source organism: Saimiri boliviensis (assembly GCF_048565385.1). Classification (NCBI taxonomy): domain Eukaryota; kingdom Metazoa; phylum Chordata; class Mammalia; order Primates; family Cebidae; genus Saimiri; species Saimiri boliviensis. Next base: position 68,781,372 of record NC_133470.1, on the reverse strand, counting down.
AGCATTGAAATGTGAGATACCATTGCATTCATTGTGCTCTTTGTTGCCCGTGTACTTTGTTTTTTCTTCATTGTTGTTTGCTTTTGCTTTTAAGCTTGTATTTTTGTTTTATTGGTCCTGTGTGATTTATGCCTTAAAGAGGTTCATTTGGATCTGTTTCCAGGATTTGTTTCAAAGTTTAGAGCTCCTTTTAGCAGTTCTTGTAGTGGTGGCTTAGTAAGAGCAAATTATCTCAGAATTTGTTTGTCTGAAAAGAGCTGTATCTCTCCCTCATGTATGATGCTTAGCTTCACTCAATATAAAATTGTTGACTGATAATCACTTTTTTTTTTTGGCTGAAGATAGGGCCCCAATCTCTTCTATCTTATAGGATTCCTGCTAAAAAAATCTGCAGTTAATCTGATAATATTCTTCCTTTAGAGGTTACCTGGTACTTCTCTCTCACAGCTCTTAAGATTCTTTCCTTTGTCTTAACTTTGGAAAACCTGATGAAAATGTGCCTAAGGCGAAGATGTTTCTGTAATGAATTTTCCAGGTGCTCTTTGTGCTTCTTGTATTTGGATGTATAGGTCTCTAGCTAAGCCAGATAAGTTTTCCTCATTTATTTCCCCAAATATGTTTTCCAGGCTTTTAGAATTCGATTCTTCCTCAGGAACACCAATTATTCTTAGTGGTCATTAACACAATCCCAGACTTCTTGGAGGCTTTGTTCATATTTTCTTAGTCTTTTTTCTTTGTCTTTTTTTGGATTTGGTTAATTAAAGACCTTATCTTCAATCTCTGAATTTCATTCTTCTACATGTTCAATTCTATTGCTGAGGCTTTCCAAAGCATTTTGTGTTTCTAAACATTTCTCCAAAGTTTCCTGAATTTTTTGCTGTTTTTTTTTTTTGTTTGTTTGTTTGTTTGTTTGTTTAAGTTACCTATTTCACTAAATATTTCTCCCTTTATTTCTTGTATCATTTTTTAGATTTCCTTGCATTAGACTTTGCCTTTCTCTGGTCCCTTCCTGATTAGCTTAATAACTAACCCCCTGAATTCTTTTTCAGGTAAGTTAGGGATTTCTTCCTGGTTTAGATTCAATACTGGTGAACTAGTTGTTTTTTCCTGATGTTGAAAGGCCTTGTTTTTCCATATTACCAGAGTTGGTTTTCTGGTTCCTTCTTATTTGGGTAGGCTCTGTCAGAGGAAAGGTCTAAGGTTGAAGGCTGTTGCTCAGATTATTTTGTCCCAGGGGGTGTTCCATTGATGTAGTACTTTCCCCTTTTTTCTATTAATGTGGCTTCCTATGAGCCAAACTGCAGTGAACATTGTCTCTCTTCTGGGTCTAGCCACCCAGTGGGTCTACCCAGCTCTGGGCTGGTACTGGGGGTTGTCTCCACAGAGTCCTATAATGTGAACCATCTATGGGTCTCTCAGCCATGTATACCAGTGCCTGTTCTGGTGGAGGTGGCAGAGGGTGCAATGGACTCCATGAGGGTCATTAGCTTTGGTGGTTTAATACTCTGTTTTTGTGCTGGTGGGCCAAAAATTAGTGCTTTCCAAACAGCATCAGCTGTAGTATTCTGGAGAGGGACCATCAGTGGGTGGAGCCCTAGAACTCCCAAGATTATATGCTCTTTGTCCTCCACTAGGGTGGACAGGGAAGGACCATCAGTTAGGGGCAGAGCTAGGCATGTCTGAGCTTAGACTCTCCTTGGATGGGTCTTGCTGAGGCTGCTGTGAGGGATGGGGGTGAGATTCCCAGGTCACTGGAGTTTTGTACCTAGGAGGATTATGGCTGCCTCTGCTGAGTCATGCGGGTTGTCAGGGAAGTCGTGGTAAGTCGGTAGTCACATACCTCGCCCAGCTCCCAGGCAAATCAAAGGGTCAGTCTCACTCCCACAGTGTCCCCCTCCAACAGCCCTGAGTCTGTTTCCAGGTGGAGGGCAAAAGGGGCTTAAAAATTCACCCAAGGTTATCTGCCTCCCAGCTGTGAAAAAAAAAGGGCTTTAGTTCTTCCCTTTTCTGTGAAGTCTACAAGCAGTATTTGTGGCCTTTCCCCAGTTCTGGGCAGGAGGCCTCTTGCCCTGTTCAAATTGTTACCAAATTTGACTAGAGAATTCCTTCTTTCTGTGAAGTTTTACCTGCTGCTCCTCTGGCCACCCTCCAGATGGATCCTGGTGGTGCCAGGCAGAAATGGCTGCTTGGGGACCCAGTGAATTCCCAGGGCCTTCCTCTACCCCTGTATTTCACTGGGCTCTCTAACGTGACTCAGCTCCAGGTAAAGTTGGAAACTTCTCCTGCAAAGAGACCTTCAGCTTCTCCAGTTTTGTGTGTGTGTGTGTGTGTGTGTGTGTGTGTGTGCGTGTGCGTGTGTGTATGTGTGTTGGGGAGAGGAGGGTATCCCTTTTCCACTTCCACAGTTAGGGCACTAACAGAATTTGGGGTGTCTCCTGGGTCCGACAGAAGTCTGCTTCCTTGAGATGGTCTGTGGGTCCTCTCAAGATTGCTGGTTTGTTGTTGCAGTCTATCTGGGTCTAAAATTCACAATGCAAGCTTCCGGATGCTGCAATCTAGTCCTCTTACTATCTTATTTTTTTAAAAGTACTTTGCCTAACTTTTCTTATGGCTCAGATTATACAAACCCTAAAATGTAACATTTTATCCATGGGAAAAGAAATTTCATCAAGAAAACCATGTCGCAATGACATAAACACAGTACTAGTAAATTCCGTCTAGTGAAAACAGACAATTTTCACTAGAAAAATGACTTTTAAAACAGGAGACTTTATAAATAGGAGACTTTTAAAAGTGGAGAAGGAATTGGAGTTTCAAGAATCTGTCTAACATAAAATTAGTTGCCAAGAGCAAAACATAGAATGATAGAGCAAGAGACACACACTTTGATTAAGGCAGTTTGTGTGGACAAATTTTAATATAAAAGACAAAGGTATGTTTAAAGTTGATAGTTTTTAGATAGACAATTTTATTGTTGCTTTCTTTATTTGGCATTTCCTGAAAATGCTGCTACTAAAAATTTTAATTTGTGTTGGCAGGAAAAAAATGCGTCAAATTTGGCGAGCAATTTAGCAACCAGTTTTGCAATGCAGATGCTCTTAATTAACTTGAATGGATGATTCTCTCATTTGCTCTTGCAAAAAGACAATAAATGCTGCCAAGGAGATTATCATAAACTGAGATGCTTACTGTCAATGTAGAACCATGTAGGACAGCTAAAATAATGAAGGCTTTAAAAATACTAAGCACTTGCTCATGAGTAAGTCAATAAGAAATTTGCTGCTGTGGGCAGTTTGATGGGGAAGTCAGTCTACCCACCTGGTAAACACATAGTTTATGTATTTGGTTATGCATATCTGTCTGCCCTAATCGGGATTAGGTGCATACAGAGAAGGCACTTTTAGCTATAAAGGACTGTCTCTGACTTAATCTGAGTACTTAACAAAAGTGAAAATTTTACTGATTAAAAAAGCTCAGCAGCAATAAAATGACCTATAAAGCAGGAAAAAAAGGATATCATACCTTTGAACCAGGTGGGGCTGTCAGGCCTAAGAAGGCATACACTGCATTATTTTCTCTGGCTTCAAAGAAGGCATCATAGTCCTTGATGAAAAGAAGGTAAAATTAATTAGCAATATGCAATACCAATAAAAGAGAAAAAAAAAGAGATTCATTCACAATGACCTGACTGGTTGACAGACTTAGCTACCTCCTTGGGGACAGGCTAACTCCCATAAAACTAGAATTCTGGAAGGAGTAAGGAGTAATAAAAAGGCAAGGCTTCTGGATATTATTTAATTTCACTTGAAAAGTATGCTATACTATGAGACAAAAATTGCAGAATGATTTATTCCACATCATATCAAATTTAAATCTGCCTGCAGTCTCCTCCACCATGGAAAACAGGCACCTATTTCTCAGTAAGAAGATGCTTGCTTCTGGTTAGACACTGTTCTTTACATTCGCCATATTTCTGTTCCATTATTCATTTAAGTTGAGATTTTCTCTGAGCCCACAGACTAGATATTAGCTAGACATGCCCAGGGCCAAAAGAACAGTTAATCTGTGCTATGCTTTAAGAAAGGCAATGAGATATCCATGATACATAACAAGAAGAACGACAGCTAAGAGGTTTCAACCTGGGGAATGCAAGAGAATCTTCACATGACTAAATCTGGTTGGGATTCCTACTGTCATCTTCTAAGTCACAAGGCATTCTCCAAAAGTGACAAACTTTCCTAAGTTTGGCTGTGATGCACAATCAATAGCAAACATATTTAGAAAACATAGCCATTATCTACATCCAGCCTTTGGGTGGATACAAACGACACATGACGTATGACTATATAAATGCAGATTTGGAGGCAGAGTTGAAAATAATGAATAGATTTGGGGGAATCTATTTCAATAAGCAAGAATTTAAATTGTTTCTTACACCTCGGTACTGGCTTTCATTGAAAATCTGAGGCGGCAGGGGGTACCCTGTGGCTGGTCGACTATTTTCAGGTACATTTTCTCTCATCCACTTCCGATTCTCTTCGTTGGCTGCAATATCTTTTTCTTCGAATCCTATTTTGTTGGCTTCTAGGAAACCAAGCACATCCTGCTGTTTCTTCTTAATCTAGGACCCAGAGGACAAAAAAACCATTATTTTCCAAATTCAACAAAAATCAAGTGTTTGTGAGCTGGCAGAAATGAAATCAGACATAGAGCAAAGACTGTGCTTTCACAGAAGTTATATAATTTTCAGTCTTTATTACTGTATTGTTAATGATGCCTCACAAGTGTATTGAAGAGCTTTTGGCCCACAGGTCCTTTTGTCAAGTTGACTTTCTTTCTTTCCATTGAAAATTCTCATTATTTAATGGTGGACATGCAAAACTAACTGATGCATGTCAATACTTAAAAATGCAGCTAACTCATTATTGTGTGAGTGAAAAGTTATGTTTTCTGATGCTCTACAAGCCTCTCTTAGTTTCAGCCTTTCTAAAAAGTTTTTCCAAATGATGCAGGTCTGCTTTCCATCTTAACAAGAATTGTATATGCAACAGAAATGAATCTTTCCTTGACAAATCGCACAAGCTTCAAGAGTCATTCAAGTCTCAATTTTAATTGTTCAAAACAGACACTGAACATGAAGATATTGGCTAATCCTGCAAATTATAAAGTTTTCAATATATCTGTACCATTCATTAGCCCTTATCATGTGCTGCTAAGGTATATTTTCTATATATCATGTATTAGGTTGGTCCAAAAGTAGTAGCAGTTTTGGTCATGGCAAACACTGCAATTACCTTTGCACCAACCTAGTATGTTCATCTAGATTACCGGGTAGAGATGACATATGTATTCTGTCTCCTTATCACAGCTAGGAGAGAGCTCTGAAAACAGTTAAATTAATATTATTCAGTTGTTTCTCTTCCGATATGCATTTCTTTTAGAACCTGAATTCACACATCAATGGTAATTAACCCATATTTAAAACCATAACTTAACATTTCTGAGCTACAGGATTGGAATCAATAAGCAAGTTTCTTCATGGAATCACACTAAAAGACACTTGGAATGTTGTCATCAAAAAATAAAATAAAATAAATCTGTCCCACTAATGATAATAAAAATGCAAAATAAGAAACTCACAGGCAGTCAAGTCCCCCTCTGGATTTACACCCCTCTATCTATCCTCACATACATGCATATATGCATAGAGGTTGTATTTTGTGTTTTTAAGTTGCCAGAAAATGTGATTAAATAATTTTCTCTATCATCACATAACTCCCGTAAAGTAATTCTCAATTTCTCCCAATAGAAACTGGAATTTTTCAATGCTATTTAGATGACAGTACTGAATGTCTCCCTTTAAAGATCAGTTAGAATCTAGCAAAATTTGCTACAAGGTAATACTTCTAATGGGACTTCTGTTTAATTGGCTTATAAAATCAAACTTTCATTCCGAAATGTAACATATGCCCTTTTTTGGACTGAGAAAAATCAGTGTAAAGTCAATAAATAGGAGTGTTTAGTAGATGAATGCACTTGATGAAAGGTTCAATTAAATAAATAGGTTTCAACCTCTGAAATACAGTAGATGGGTTCAGTCAGTCTCATGTATGTCAAGTAATTTGTCAATTATTAGCATATTTACAAATTTGACTAGATAAAGATGTCCCATTAAGACTACTTTTAAGGCTGGGCGTGGTGGCTCACATCTGTAATCCCAGCATTTTGGGAGGCTGAAGCAGGAGGATCACTTGAGCCCAGGAGTTTGACACTGGCCTGAGCAACATGTGAAAACCCCATAATATGAGGGAACTGAAATTTCCACAGATTTTTCTTCTTTTTGAATGCGTGAAAAGACATGCTAAGAATTCTACGTACGTGACCCTAGGAAAATGTCGTAAGTCACATTTGCATGAGCAGAAAAAAAGCAGAGATCCTTTAAGATAAATTCTTTTTTGAGGCTTTTCTTACCTTATTGAATCCTTACTTCGTTGAGAATATAACTCATTGTGTGAAGTTAAAATGGCTGCCAGGCCTCGTATCACTAAGCATGATAGTGTACGGCAACTGACATAATTACTCTCCAGCCATCGGTTGGAGAGTAATGACCAAGTATTTCTCCCATACCCTGAGACTGCCTGATGACAACTACACATACCTCCCAGTGTGTTCTACATCTCCATAAGACTGAACAGAATTGGCCGTAATCATACTTTGCTAATAGGTTCTGCCACGTCTAACATGAACTTTTGTTCAGCTTTGAATCTTCAAGAAAGTAAAAAAAGAAAAAAAAAGTTTCCTATCTTGATCACATTTTCAAGTCTAAAAATTTACATATAAGTTTATTGGCAAGGGATTGCTTCCTTTTCTTTCTTTTTTCTTTTTTCTTTTTCAAGACAGGGACTTGCTCTGTCACCCAGGCTGGAGTGTAGTGGCCCGATCTAGGCTCACTGCAACTTCCGCCTCCCGGGTTCAAGCGATTCTCCTGTCTCAGCCTTCTGAGTTGCTGAGATTACAAGAGCGTGCCACCACGCCCGGCTAAATTTTGTATTTTTAGTAGAGATGGGGTCTCACCATGTTGGTCAGGCTGTTCTCTAACTCCTGACCTCATGATCCATCTGCCTTTGCCTCCCAAAGTGGTGAGATTACAGGTGTGAGCCAACAGGCCCGGCCAATTATTGCCTTTCTTACACATCTATAGGGACAAGCTCCCTATGACACCCTCATAAGGGAGCATCTGGTGATGTTAATTTCCTAATTTCCCTAATGGGACTTAAAATAAAGAGACACAGTGAACACATGAGACTGAAAACCATATATTGCCAGAAACAAGAGGAATAGATGTCACAGCGTTCATTTAGGAATAAAATTTAAATTGCTTCCAGAATAAAAATGACTTTGGAGTTAAAATGCCACTGATACCCTTTTCAGCACATAAATGTATTTGCAAGTGCACAAGGTACTGTCCAGGAATTTAAATCAGTATTTTTCAAATAGCAAATCACAGCCCTCACATCTACCCAAAGATTTCCAAGTCATTTCTGCCCACGATAGATTTTTTTAGATTCAGGGTATTCGTCCCTCCAAAGTCACAGAAAAGGTACATTAAACAATTGTTTCCTGGAGTAAACAGTTGTCTTCCCACAAGCCTTAGCAAACTCCCTATCTGTCATGCTAAGAGTCAAGTTTCTTTCAAAGAAAGGGGAGTGACATATTTTCTGCTTTAGAAGGTGCCAGTGAGAAAGTTCCAAATACTAAAGAAAGATCAAAACTTCACCAATGATGCTTCAAATGGGAAAAAAAGAGATCCTTTTTATGAAAGAAAGTGCCCACCTGCCAAAAAAGAAAAACCGTTTAACCAAAGTGGAAATTCTGCCATGTTTTACAATCAACCTCTTTTCTCTACTAACAGCTAATTAACATTGACAGAAGTTCTTGACTACGATGTGCTAAAAAAATACAAAATGATTGTCAGAAATTGCTCTTAGTAGTTATTCAACAATATTTCTTGAGTGTCTCTTAAGTGACTCTCAATGATCTTTGCTAGGCTCTCTCAACTAGCTAAACATAAATAGCCGTGATCCCTTTCAAATATTACCATCTGTTGGGAGAGAGTACAAACAGATATATTTAAAAGTTCAATTGCAATAGGGTATTTAAGTAAGAAGCTAAGACAATAATACAAGGTGGTTAGGTGACAGGAGCAAAGAGAATGGCAACGCCAATGAGAGAAGACAGAAAAAGCATTTACTGCTATTAGCAATGTCACTTAGACTAAGCTTAATAAGGATAGCACAAATGTTAGATTTTTCATCCTTCTATATATGCTGCATGCAATCTCTAGTTTTGGTGAAAGGATGACATGCTTAATAAAGTTTAATGTAACTGGCCAACAGTAAAATCTGAGCTCATAAAAGCAACAGTGTATTGAACTAGAACAATGAAGTTACAGTATTACAAAATAAACTTGGACACTTTCTAAGTGGATGCCTACAATTTCTCCTACTAAATTATTACATATACTTGAACTTTATAAATAAATAATGGTGTGTATGTGTATTTGTCTTTTTTCAAACAGGTTATAATTTTTGACTGAGTCATCTTCCTCAAAGAGAAATTCAGATACATAGTCTCTCTCCATCTGGCTCTGTTTATTTCAAATAGTACCCTAGGAAGGGCCAGTCTGCATTTTAGAAAAATAATGAGCCTGTCTTTGCCTAGTCTGTGCCAATGGATTTAATAGTGGAGTGGAGGAGGAGTGAACAAATAGCATGTAAAGCTGCCTATTCAGTCTTCTACTAAATTACTTACAAAATACACCTAAAAGGAAAATCAAATCTGAAACCCCGGTTAGTCTGTTTGGCAATAAACCAGTGCAGCATTGCCATTGTGCCGTCTTTTAGTAACCAAACACATCTGTGTGCATTTTTAAATGAATACTGCATGAGTTCCTAAACCACTGGCTTCCTATTGCTCAATTTCAGGGTATAACCAGAGCAAGAGACACTTTTTTTTCAGCTTGTCTCTTTGCAATATTTTCTAAGTGGTTTGATCACAATCAGCCGTGTAAAAACCTGTAATTCATAGCTCTTTACCAACAAGAAACAAGTCTTAGATAAAATGTCTAATAAGAATTTTCTTATCAATCTCCAACCTCCACCCCTGGCTCCCTGGAGTTCTCCTGACAGGCGTTCCAAGATGTGGCAGCACAGAAGCATAATCTAAGATTTCCTATTTTATTCCTGCTAAAAGAAAACAAACAAACAAATGAACAAACAAACAAAAAACCTCTACTCTTGCTGTTTTCCGATTGAGTTACACTTCTACCACAATCATGCTTGCAGTACCATTTCTAAAAACATGTTAAGGCCTAAATAATTTCAAAAATACGGTCTAGTGTGAAAAGTAAGTAAATCCTTAAAGGAAGTTTCTCAATAACTGCTATGTCTTCAGGTGGTAACAGTTTAAAAAAAAAAAAATAGAGTCATGCCCAGTTTCTGGGTTAAAAGGATTTTTTTTCCTTGACTATGAAATCAATTCTGAATAACTTTATCCATTTCTTTCCTATCTGGAAACTACTATCTTTCTATACTTTTTTCTGGAGTCAGAACATTATTTAGTCAGTTTCCCATTTCTTCGGAGCTGGCTTCATGTGTAGATCCAGGAGGCTGTGAAATAAGGAGCACTGGGAGTAACATCCTAACCTAAAGGCAATTTTACTCTCCGTGCCTGAAACTCTACCATTACTGATTCCCTACTTTGGTCTTCACAGAAAGGACAGTGAGCATATTGGAAGTAGAGGAAGGGACTGCCTAGAGTGAATCAGGTAATAAAGACAGTGAAGTTTCTTTGTCTCAGAATTTTGCCTAGAGTTGCCCCTCTATACGTACTAACAGAGGGTCACATAATAAAGGGATATGAAAAGCCTCCCCAGATAATCCCAAAAGGAAATTTCCAATCCTTACTGTATGTTAGTTGCGGGATATGCACATGATAAAAACATTTAAGGACAGAAGACTAACATTTGTTGAGTGCTTTGTTAAGTGTCTGCTGAATATCAAACCCTTTGTGGGGTGGCTGTCAATTTCACAGCAAAGGAAACAGAGGCTCAGAGATGTTCAGCAACCTGCTCAGTAAGGCAGAGCTATTAATTGCGTTTAAATCAAATTACATGTCAAAATTTAACTGACTACAAAGCGTTCTTTTTTTTTTTTTTTTTCATTACTTACAGTTCACTACTTCCCTGGGTGGAATATACTGGAATTCTAAATCCAGCTGGAGAGATAAGACTGACATATGAGTGTGTTCCTTCTAAACTATGTAGCTAAGTAAGACAACAAAGGTTGAAACATCTTATATTCTGTCCTAAATACCCCTTATGAGTGAACATGAATTCCCAGTTATTATAATCTCCTTTCTCTTCACCAGTCTAAGCTAACCTTGACAAAATCCTAAGCCCACCAGTATGTGGGCTTGCATGAACACAGGAAAACTAAGTGGAATACCACGAGGCCTCTGGTTTCCTGACCACGCTGAGAACAATACAGCACATGCCTCCCCTTTGTCAAGATTTCAGTTACCTAATAGTTTTTAGTGGGCAAAGTTAGTGTGGAAGATACAATTTCTGTACTTCAAATTTACAAAAAAAAACAGACAAGAAAGTGCAGAGGCATCAGACTCCTTCTGTTCTTCTTATTTTTCTTATTAAACACTGCACCCATCACTTTGAAAAACAAACAAACGAACAAACAAAAAAACAGAAACCCTGCCCAACAAACTTTTTAAAGAGCAAAATGACTGAATTACAATGTTGTTGTTGTTGTTGTTGTTGTTTTGAAAGTAGAAACAGGCTTTAACTGAGTCAGTAACAACAAAGGGACTAAAGTTCCTTCTGACTCTGGAAAATAGTACGGACAGAAAAAAGTTCCAGACAAGAGAGTTCCGGATACACGAGATTATTCAGAAGTGACATTTCATTTAATTAAGAAAAAGCCTTTTTAATCCGGACAGTGGGCCTGGCTATACTTTCACCTCTTGCAGGTGAACATCAACCCCACAGTCTTATCAAATGTACACCATGATAGTTGTTAGCTGATTAATATATAATAGACATAAATTTGGCCAAAGGCTGAAATTCAAAGAATTGAAACACATACAGTTATCCAACTGCTACTGAGGTCCCCTCTGGCCAGTTCTAAACCCTACCTACCCTGTGCGACTGTTTAAATTTCAATGCACTACATAATGAGGCCCTGCTTCATCTGCCTCTGTAAATGTATGCAGCCCCCTCTCTCCCAGATCAGATCAGGCTGCCTTTATTCTCTTCTGAACAAGTCATTCCCAACACTGCAGTGCTTTATCTCACTTTGTTCCCTTCATCTGCAAGTCTCCCCTCTCTGCACTGATGCCATTCTAATCTATTATTCCAGGTCTACCCTGTGAAGTCCTCTGTGGTCACCATCCCCACCCTCTGACCTCCTGCAGTTTTTACCACCCAGTTTGGAGCTTAATCAAAGAGCACCAATGTTTGCCAATCATTTCACATGTAAAAGTCACGTCGCTTCAAGTTAGTTGATAAGCTACCTGGAGGTAGGGGCTATGCCTTTTACTTCTGTCTCCCCATATAATGCTCACCACAGGGCTGGACACAAGGTAGATACTAATACCGACTGATCTCACAATTTTATTTTAAATTCAACACCACCAAAATGATTTTAGATTTTAATTATTATAAGCATTAATTTTGGAATGCAATTTGAATTTACAGAAAAGTTGCAAATACAATACCAAGTCACCATACGCCATTCACCCAGTTTCTGCTGTTGTTAACATCTTACCTTATAGTGGTACATTTGTCACAACTAAGAAGCCAACATTGGTATGATACTACTAACTAAACTCCAGCCTATTTGGATTTCATCAGTTTTTCTATTAATGTTCTTTTTCTGTTCCTTTCCAGGATGTATCATTACACTTAGTTGCCATGTCTCTTTAGTCTCCTCTGGACTGTAAGAGTTTCTCAGACTTTATTTTCCGTGACCTTGACAGTTTTGAGGGGCCCTGGTTAAGTATTTTGTAGAATGTCCCTCAGGTCAAACTTGATCGGATCAGGTCAAGTTTGTCTTATGTTTTTCTGATAATTACACTGGGATTATGGATATTTGGGACAAATACCACAAAGGAGAAATGCCTTTCTCATCACATCACATTACAGAGCACATTATAGCAACTGACATATTGATGGTGATATTAACCTTGATTGACTGGTTATAGTAGTGTCTGGCAGAGTTCTGCACTGTTAATCCCCTTCCCTCACTGTGTATTTAGAATAAAGTCAATAAATCCAGCCCACACTGAAGTAGTCAAGGTGCTTTTATAAAAGCTCCTACTGCACACTGGTAGTTGGACAATACTTCATAGAATTCCTGGGAAATCTGAGAAAAGTAAGGTGGTTATAATAAGTAACCTATTACAGTTTTTTTTAAGTAATATATATCAGTCTTTGAGGCTGACTAGGCAGTATTTTTCGTGGTTCAACTCTTATTTGGAAATATTTATTCAAAATAAATTTTCTGGATTGAACATCTCTTGTACCAAATTAAACTGACGGGGTCTCCAAAATGAAATGGAGAAATTTCCATTTGTTGTTGGGTTTATTTATGTTTTAGCCACTTTTCTGATGCCAGATATTCCTGCCACCCTTTAAGTACTAATGCCTGTGGAATGTACAGTATGCCTACATGCATTCTTTGAATACAGGGAGACATTGTTCACAGTTACTGTTTGCACACAGATTCTTATCCATTCCCAACTAGCAAAGTACTTTCTTATTCTCCAAATTCTAGAACAAAGCTGATCAGAAGAAAGAGTCCTCAAAAATTTCCAGAGCCCTACAGAGTACCCTTCTAACATATCCTATGGTAGAGAGATAGCAGATGCTTTACCAAAACACGAAGAGATTAAAGTACACAATTTTTACAAGATTTAGAGCTCTGGTTGCACATATGTTATGGGTTCCTCCACCACAGAGAGACACTTTAGGATATCAGAAGGTGCTCTGTAATCATTTCCAAATTCAGGACAATTTCACTTTGAGGCTATGTTCTGAAAAGACTGAAATACAGTTACTGTCTTCTTATCATTCATATCAGTAAGAGCTACCATTTGTAGAAAGTCAATTAAGAGATAATAGCTATAGTGGACATTCTGCATATATTACTTCATTTAATATTTATAGTAGCCCAGCAATGTAAATATTATTATCTCCATTTTACAAACTAGAATACTGAGATTCAAAATAGGTTAGGTAAATTTATCCACAGTCACAAAGCAACTGGGTGGCAGGGCTGGAATTCCAACTTAGATACCCCTAACTTTAAATCTTAAGTTTGTGCCACTACATTTCACTGTCTAGTCTCATGATACTTTATATGAATTTTTTAAAAGACATTTTTATGGAAGGTTGACAATCTTTTACAAAGTAATCACTTTTGATGTGTTCTTGCTAAATCATTTAAATCTGACTTCTACCTACCAGACTGTGATTTTGCTTCCTTTTTTATCCAAATGAGTATGTACACAATTTAACCAATCTCTACATCATTATAAACAAAATCAATGAAATACCCAATTTCAATTCTAGGATCTTCTGCTTCTAGGAAAGAATCGGTGTTTGACTCCTGCCTAGTAATGTTAGGAGCTATAGTTCAAACAAGATTATAGTTTGTGAGTACACATTGGGCCTAATGGCCACTGTACTTACCCTGATAGAAGTAAAAATAAAATAAATAAAATAAAATAAAGATAGTAGCTTTGGTCTGAAGGACCTTTAATTATAATTATAAGGTCATAAATTCCATACTAGTAGATAATTTAAATGATGGACTCTAATGAGCCCTTAATCAAAGTCTGGTCTCTTTCTGCTACAGGTAAATGGGTATATTCAGGCTGGGCTCACAAGAAGAAACAGTGAGACATAGATCCCACTTTACAGTGTGCTAGCAATGGGTTATGGAATTCTATATATATCAAGTCCTGCTCTGCATTGCAGATATAATCCCATTGTAAAGTATAATACAATAATTCTTATTTATTAAGTGCTTCCTATGGGACAGGCACTGTGCTAAGCTCTTTACATGCTTATTTTATTTAATTCTAACAATAATATTATGAGACAACTGTTATTATTTTCATTCCAGATTCATAGACAAAGAAACAAATGCTCAGAAGGATTAAGGAACATGCTCCAAATTGCACAGCTACCCATGCTCATTCAGACCACAAAGCACCACTTAAACACAAAGCCTACTGAATCACAAAATCATACACTATAATGTATGTTGTCTCATGCTAATTAGACTGTCTGCCAACTTAACGAAGCCTCCTTGAGTGCAGATATGACTCATAGTACTTTTGTATCATGTTTAATTCTAAAGCTTGGCCAAAGTTTAAACAGGAATACCTGTTGGTTATTTTGAGGAATTTATACACTATAGGTTTTTTTAGATAATCATTTTGTCCTTTCCCAGTCGGAGATTATGTGATAATGAAACAAAGAAACATGCCAGCAACCATAAAAACCTCCTGGAACTTTACGATTTAAAAGAAAAAAAAATGTTGCTGTAAAGAAGCAATGATTCATATGAATTACAATGACTTTACTAGAAGAAAGCCCTATTTTCATTTGAAACTGTTTTCATGTATGTAGACAAATAAAGTATGTGAAGTTAAGAACATTTCACAACAGTGCTTCCAAAAAGTGCTTCCACAACAGTGGCAGTGGCTAGTGACCACAGGTAGCTACAGAAAAATCAGTAATAAAAGGTAAATAGAGGAACAGGAACTTTAGGTTGTTCTGGGGGCTTTGAGAGTAGATGCTCTTAAAGCAAAAGCCTTCCTCAAAACAAATCATACTGTCATAAGCAAGCACTAAAACTAAATAATTGTGCCAAGTGCTAGTCTAACATATGTTGACCTTCTATTTCAAAATTTCTGACTATGGGTGCACTAAAATTTTGAAAGTAAACAAACCAATTCATTCCAGCCTCCACCTCCCTGCCCTTATCGCTACCATCATCAATTTGGCACAGTGAGTTTCTGTACAGATTTCAATTCTCTCTGGGAGAACTTTGTCAAGGAACAAGTTCAAGAATCAAAAGAATCAAGGAATGTGACTATTTATAAGAACCATTAAAAGCTATGAAATGATGATCATTTTATAGTCCGTAAGATGTTCTCCAACTCACCACCTTCTTTATGCAACAAAGACAATCCGCGTCCTAAAACCACACTTCCTACAAATGCTACAGTGCTTCTAATTTTGGTCAGACAGATTCTCCAGGCAGCCTTCCCGTATAAGGATAAGCAAAAATACACAAACCTTCGAACAGGCTGAAGTGAGGTCACAGGGCAGGCATATGCAAACCAAATTTGGTAGCTAAATTCTCCAGCTCACAACAGATACTTTTTAAAAAGACTGTAACTACCAACTCCAAACTATCAGTTCTTGAATCACAAGAAAAGTAATAATCAATTAATCTGCTCTTATTAGTGTTAACTGGATGACAACTCTAAGCCAGTCTACCGCATGTAACATTAGCTCTTTTTCTTCTTTTACTTTTCTACTGCAGAAAACCCTACTGTAAAATGTGCTGCTAAAGTGGATACATACAATAGCCAAGTACTCCATCTGAATAAATGTATTAATCCAATCTGCCCTTGTACATAAGGAAATACAGATTTCCCAGATGTCCTGTGAGAAAAGCCTCTGATCCACTGTAGGAAAGGCACTGTCCTACACTGTGACCAGGTCAATTCATAGATATTGAGCTCTTACTAGATGCAGCACGGCATAATGGAATGATTACAGACTGTGGAACATGTGACACACTCTAATGTGGCCCCACCATGTTCCCCACCTCCTGTTCACTCCCTTGTATACTTCCCTCCCCTTGAGTGTGGGTAGGATCTGCTATTTGCTTCCAACTGATAGAATTTGGCAAAGGTGATAGGATGTCACTCTAATGATGGATGTTAACGTTATGTTATAAAATACTTTTTCTAGAAGATTCAAACTAGAGTCTTTTCTTTGTTGACTATGAAGAAGCAAGATGCCATTAGCACTACAGCCTCAAAGAAATGAATTTTGTCAACAATTGCATGAGCTTGAAAATTGATTCTGACATAATGGAGCCATCAGAAGAGAAGTCAGTCCTTGCTGACACCTTGATTGTGGTCTTTCAGAGAACTCAGTTAAGCGGTGCCAGGACTCCTGACCCATAGGCACTGTAATGTAATAAGTCTGTGTTGTTTAAAGCCACTTAGTACTTAGTATTTGTTAAACAGCATGGAAAACTAATACAGAACCTGACTGCCTTGCATTTGAATCTCAGATCCTCCATTTATCTATGTGACTGAGCAAGTTGATTAACCTCTCTGAGTCTCAAATTCCTCATCTATTAGTTGAGAGTCATAATATCCACCTCTCAGAATTGTTGCACAGAAAATTACAGATAACAGAAGTGATGTACCTATTGCCCTACCTGTCAAAAAATAAGCGAGATTGAGAATTATAAGCTCTCTCAAGGCTCATTATGTTATCTAATGCCTACTATCATATCTGACCCATAGCAGGTATTCTATAAATATGTAGTGAATAAATAAATAAATAATAATAAGTGCTTAAGGATTGGTAGCTAGTATTTTAAATATACATGAGGAACTAGAGAAATATAGAGTTAAGAGAAAATCCCTCCCCTCAAGCTATTAAAACTAATAAATGACTAAATAGTGCACCAAACATAATACAGGAAAGTCTTTCTAGGGCAGCATAATAGTGAAGGTATGTAAATGAAGAACTGGACTTTGGGATCAAATATAAGAAAACTGTATCTGCACAATTCAATAAAATATTTCTTAAGCTGTTGTCAATAGAAACAACAAATAAAGATGACCAAGTGTTTAAAGAAAGCAATATAGTTGCTAGGTAGCCACTATTAGGCAAGTAATTTACAATATGCTGGGCTGATGCCTGAGCACTCATGAAGCCTAATGACTTTCTGAACTCACATCATCGGGCTCTCAGAAACAAGATAGGCTGCTTCGTGTGCTCAGTAAATGTTTGAAGGCCCACTGGGAGACTGTAAATTTCTCCCTGAGAAACTTAAGAAGGCACAACAATTTATGTAATTACAGCAAAATTCCGAAAGTGTTGTGCTCAGAAAAAGGGATGATCATAGTAAGAAACTGTATCTTGATAATGATCCATAAAATGAGCTTCTAATGTAAGAAGAGTCTAATAAGAAACTTGACTGGCAGTTAAATACTGTCAAGCAATATATTTCTTAAGCTCTAAGTCAATTTCCATCAAATAACATCCTGCCAAATTGTAAAATTGCCCTTTTTCTTAGATTGGCTGCATTATTTGGCACCTATTAAATTGTTTCAAACGCAAAAAGCATTGTCTCTCCCAATGAATAGATAAATCTGAAGCAGCAGAAAATGTTCTAAAGTTAAAAAAATCCGAAACTCAATCCCTATACTCAAAACTTACTCAAGTACTTAGCTATTGTTCACTGTGAAAACCCACCAACACTTGTTTCTGAGAACAGGGGAAAACAAAAAGTAATGTGAAACAGGGAGGAGAAAGGAAGTTACCGACATAATCTCTGAAAGTCCCCTAGACCATTCTATGAAGAAGACCAAAAATAACCATAGAAACACAATTGCACATTCTCAGAAATGCAACTTCTAATGATTTTATGCTGAAATAAATGTATTTCTCCATTTCTCTTTATCTTTTCAACAGGGGAAAAAAAACTATTTTTACATATGTCCTACTGCATTTTCATCTCAGTAAAATGTCTCTTTGCTAGAAACGAATTTTCCTCTCAATACAACAAAAATATGTTAAGGCAATGGCTTTTTAAAACTCAAAAGTGGTATTACAGTGGCAACCATAAACAACCGAAGTAAATCATAAATAAAGAGAAAGAAGGGGAGCAAAACAGAAAATTATTCAGAGAGGTTTGACCTATTGCTAATGGTATCACTCTGACAGAATCTCAACCTAACACTCACTGTGAAGCAAGCCATCAAATGCAGGAAAGAATCATAATCCTTTGGCATATTGATCAAATTCACTCAAATGGCACACAATGCCCCAATTCAACTTATATAAATTCATTTTGTATGCCCCAAATAATTATTATCCTATTAAATGTCTAATAGCAGAAGATACCAAATCTTTGTACATATTATATAACTGCGCAATTTTCACAGAAAATTCTATCAGAATTTTAGATCACAGGATCAGCTTTCAAAACAATGAAACCCTTGTCTAACTAAATAGCATGCTTTATTAAGTTCATATAATGAGACAAATAGACATGCCTTTATTTTTTACACACTGAAAAATTAAACATAGCCACCCAATTCAAAACTAATCTTCAGTTACAATCTATTCAGGGTAAAAGAGTTCAAATGGCCTTAAACAAACATAGGATGACTGCAATTTTGCTTTTTAAAAGAATTTGTAAGAATCTCCACAAAGCAATTTATATTAATCAATGTTGCTTAACAATCTAAAATCTGTTTATATCAATGCTTCTTCGAGGCTGCACAGACTCAGTTGGTAGATAAGTCTTGATCAAGTTAGTTTCACACACAAAAATACTCCATGTCCCAGGTCATCCTCCCTAGACTGGTCTGGGAAAACAACTATTAAACATCTGTCACTGATGGTGGGTCCATATCATAATCTTCGTACCTAAGGGCTCCCATGACTAAAGAAAACACACACACCAAAAGCAAATGCTACCTTTTCAGACTATATTAGCTGTAGCACTGGGCTTTTTCCTCTATAGTTGGTAAAGTGGTAAGATTTCATGAAAAGGGAATTAAACACTTAACCTTTCAAGGGAAGCTGGCAACTCAGATAATTGTTTACCCACCAAAACAAATTTATTTGCCATAGGATGAGCAACTAGTCTGAAGCCATAGCTGAGCAATGTGCCCCAGATGAACATTCCAGAGAGCACTATGAATGCACTCTCAGACACAAGCCAAAAAAGCATGTTCCAAACCGTCCAGCTGAGAAAAACTGCCATGTGTTACCTAATTAGTTAAATAAGACCAGAATCAAATGATCCAAGAAGTTAACCAACTAGTAAACAAAGGGTGCTAAAACAAAGGGGGCTTGGGTCATATAATCCTGTGAGCTCATTACTGAATTTCTGTGCAATTAATTGTTAGCATAGTTATTTGAACTGTGACTATCAAGAACAACAGTACTTCCAGAAATAAGAACTACTGTCAAGAACGGTGAAGAGTCTGAGATTTTACCCTTGTTGCAAACTAACTTGTAAGCCTGCCACAGTTTTAAGGATGCTGGCAGATAACATGAGACTACTGGGCCACAGACACAGCAGTCATCAGAGTATCAGCATTTTCTTTTACCTGCCTCCTGATCCTCAATTTCTACATGATGATGCAGAAGGAAAGCATAGATAATCTGAATCCTTTATACTGAGCAGTAAGCAAATCTACCCATTCCTCTGGAGGGAGAAACTGTATCTCTTAAGGATATTTGCATCTTTGAAAAGACAATACAGAACAAAAGCAGTCAGTGCCACTGCTCACAAGATGTGCACAAAAAAGACCAAATAAAAAATTGTATGCCAACATCTACCATTTACAACTTATTTTGA
Source organism: Saimiri boliviensis (assembly GCF_048565385.1). Lineage (NCBI taxonomy): Eukaryota > Metazoa > Chordata > Mammalia > Primates > Cebidae > Saimiri > Saimiri boliviensis. The sequence continues at coordinate 68,761,666 of NC_133470.1, read as the reverse complement.
CTATTATAATGTGCCCAGATTTTGTCTTACAGATTTTTGACAAGGAAGCTCATCTGAACATCAAATGCTGTGTTGGGTGATTAAAGCCTGTAATTTTACCACCTGGTTGAACAGAAAAGTGTGGGTGTTAAGTTGTGTAACAATTCAGTTAAAAATAGGAGTCATAGATTCTTGAAGAATCCATCAAATGCCAGGCACAGTGGCTCATGCCTGTAATTCCAGCACTTTGAGAGGCCATGGTGGGAGGATTGTTTGAGGCTAGGAAATTGAGGCTGTAGTGATCCATGACCCTACCACTGGGTAAAAACCTGGGTAACAGAGCAAGATTGTCTCAAAAAATAAATAAATAAATAAATAAATAAATAAAACAAATACCAACCAAATGAAACAAAACAAAACAAAAATAATCTATCAAGCCAGACCGAACTCTTCCTTCTCTAGGGATAATACAATTCCTTCATCACTCCCTTATAAAGTGGGTTATTTATTTGTGAAATCAATTCTTGTGATCCACATTACATCTTTACCTGTTTTCACTCTAAAAACAAATCTCCATATATGTACCAAAAGGCAAAAAGTAAACCATGGCCTCATTTTAAAGTATAGACAAGCTGCAAAGCATTTTTTCACTCTGTGAACATACTTTTCCCTTAAGCATTTTGATCCTGATTCAGAGAATCATTTATTGACATAAATCTAATAGTACTCAAGTTGAAGAAAGAAAATAACATGTCAGAATCCTTACTGAAAGTAATGTGTATGAAAAACGAACTCTAACGTCTGGTGTTATTACTCAAATGTTGTGTAAGCAGAATTGCTTTTTTTTCTTGTTTTGTTTCAATTTTATCAATATTAATAGTAAGTATAAACTTACAGAGCACAAAATTGTAGAAATTCAAATGCTCATTTTACCCATTGATTTTTAAAAATCCTGAACTGCTTACTGAAAATGTGGCTAAAACCTGTTTAAGATCCAGTGGGAGGCCATACAGTAAAACAAGCTAGTACAATTTGGGATCCATGGGACACATATGGCCCAGGATGGCTTTGAATGTGGTCCAACCTAAATTCATAAACTTTTTAAAGACATTATGAGATTTTTTTGGAATTTTTTTTTTTTTAGCTCATCAGCTATCATTAGGGTTAGTGTATTATATGTGTGACCCAAGACAAATTTTTTTCCAATGTGGCCCAAGGAAGCCATAAGACTGAATACCCCTTTACTAAAAAGTGAAGTTCAATTGTAAACCAGTTTTCATGGTGAGCCAGTAAGATACATTTTCTCCATTAAGATGATGCTTTCATATGCACAAGTGGAATGACTTATTCTAAAGTATCGCTTAGTGATTTAACAGTAGATAATTTATTGAAATATATCTAATTTACCTGAGCAGCTGACTCACTAACTGGCAAACAGGTATAACTGACAGCAAGCAGGTATCAAATCCTGCCCATTACAACCTCTCTAAAATTTGAAGAATTTGAAGAGGTTACTAATCATCTCTGTGCTTCAGTACATCTCAGGTATGTTTCAGATATATCTCAGGTAACATCTCAGGAATGTTTCTTTGTCTGCTGGTATGTATACAGTTTCTGTAAACATTTATGGATATTTAAAAATATCTACATGATAAATATTTGTTAATGATTCTTCATCATAGAATAATGCAACATTTTAACATTAGATTTGAAACAGACCAACATTTAAGTGACTATCTTTTTAGGAGAACAGGAAAAAAGCACTAAATATTTCCAGCCTTCCAGAACATGTAGAATTCTATTTTTCTTGGTGTAAAAACAAGTGGAGGTGTTAAGAAATAATTTAAAAAGATTGCTGCTATGTAGCAATTTTTAAAATAATTAACACTTTTTCTACATTCTTCAGTTTATATTTCTATGAAATATCCTAGCAGTGAAAGTTACCTCCAAGGTCCTGTAGGTTAGTTCTGGTTCCACAGCCTGGGTTTTCAGGGAGCAAAAAAGTAGAAAATACTATTTCTGTTTTAGAATGTTTAAACTTTAGTGGGACATTGAATTTCAATTTGCCATACTTCGATGAAATATATATGAGAATTATATATTTGAAATACTTATATACCAGACGTGACACTAAGCACTGTGCCTCATTTTAATTCATGAGAAAACAGTTCTCAGAGCAGTTAACTTTCTGTTTTGAGAAAATGGTGGAACAGAGATTCAAACTAAACAGCTCAACTTTAGAAGCCATGATCTTTACTGTAATAACCTAACTTGGGTTAGCCTGACTCTGTCTTAGCTGCAAACCTGACAAGCTGTCTCGAGCCTCTCCCTCCCTGCCACAGCCCCTCATGCACATTACTGGGTCAAGCTGCACTCAAAGCTTTGAATCATTAAGAGTGGTTCACACTGTTCACAGTACCTGTAACCACTGTAGCCGCATCCTGCTTGGCAAGTCTATCTGCTATTGTGAATACCTTCATTGGTAATCAATGATTGCATGGAAAGTTCCCCCTGCTACCCCCCTTAGTGATTGTATGGAAATACCCTTCCCAATCCACAATCCTGGGAACCTGCCCCGTGGTTACCAGCTGCCTCCTACTAACTTGCTTGTTCTGCTTCTGCAAAATTCCGCTTCAGCTAGGCTGCCACCTCCCCTACCTAAATCAAGGTATAAAGGGCAATCAAGCCCCTTCCTCGAGCTGAGAGATTTTTAGCGTTAGCTGACTCTCGGTTGCTGGCTGAATAAAGGACTCATAATTTGAACTCAGAGCGCGGCGAGTTCCTTGTAACTTCCTCGGATATTACATTACCACCATGTTATGTAAGTGGAAATTAAAAAATTAAGTCATAAATAGAAAAAATAATAATAACTAATTTGTTAAGCAATCAGGAAATTTTTCAACCTAAAAATTAAAAAGGGGAAGCTAACAGGAAAAAAAAAGTGGTTTTAAACTAATAAAGAAAAAACTGTAGTATTAAACTATCAAATTACTTTCTTTTAAGAGTTAAAAAACATATTTTAAGCAGTTATTCGAATAAATATTGTCTGATACATTTTATAGCATTTGTTTCTCTTTAAGTCTAGAACTTAAATCAAAAATATATTTTAAATGGTATTGCATAAAATCCATTAAAATACAAGCAATTTTCATAAAGTGTCTCAGATTGCCCAAATTAGTTTATGATAATTAGCAGAGAGCTGGCTGTCCCTTGACTTCGGAAAAGTCTTGGGAGGTTTCTTTAATTATGCAGTTTTCATTAAAAATCAGCAGGATTTTATTTACGAATTTCACAAACTTAAGATTAGAAGCTGTGGTATAACTTAAAGAAGTATTTTTTTTTAACTCTCTACCTGATGGTGTGTTTTTGGATATATTTTCCTTGAGGCTGTGCTGAATATATTCATTTCCTAAATAAACACACATCTGCTAAACAGAGTACAATTCTTATCACAACTTTTGGTCAATATAATTTTGTGGTTCACCTACATGCAGGTATGATTAATGAAGGTCTGGAAATACCAGTCTTTCTAAGCCCAACATTGTGTAGCCAATTTGACCAAAAGTTAAGGCTAGAAACTTTCTTGTAACTACTACATGTGCAGACACACACAGAATTTATTTGTAATGTTAGAAGTTTCCATTCAAAGAACAGCTGCAATTATTTTGCTCTTTTCTATCAAAATGTCTAATGTATTGTATAGCAAACTTGCCATGTAGCCTAGCCCAGGACAGGAACCTCACCAACCCCAATAACTTCTTGGCTAAGAATTTATTTTCATAAAATGGTCTGGTCTGGAAAGGAAATTTCCATGGTCTTTGCTTATCCAGCAGGGTATCAGGTCACAAAATGAAGCTCTCTAGCTTTTCCGTCCAACAGGGGGACCAGGTATATTTGGAAACATTCATTGAATGCCTAGTGCCTATTATCTACTACTATAACTGAAGGAAAAAATGGCTCAAGACTGTGAATAGTATTTACTAAGAAAAAGAAAAGCTTAAAGTAAGGTCTAAATTCTGCATTTTTATTGCACCTATGGCTGCTTGATGAAGAACAAGAATTTGATCTTGAAAGTTTGTTCTGAGGAGAAAAAAAACTGAATTTGATAAACTTTACAAAAATGAGGCTACTGTATATCAGTAAAGGCATAATTTCATCAGCTATACTTAATAGTTTTTTTATTATTATTATTTTAATGTGGAAAAGGAAAAAGAAGAGGATAGAGTACAACATCAAACTTGGGTTATACCAAAGTGTTATGCCTGTGAGTAGGAAGGAAAATAATCACCTATCATTAGAGCTGAGACTATTTTTAAGAAAGAAAAAGCAAGTCCATAACTCCAGAACACAGAGACAAGATGCTGCTTAGTATACTGCATTAAAAAAAAAAAAAAGTTAAAATCTTCAGTGTATTAATAATATTTTAAAAATTTATTTTATATTATACACTGTGAAATTAACTTTTTTGTTGTACATTTCCATGAATTTTAATAAATGCATAGAGTCATATAACTATCACCCAGAACAGTTTTATTACTCCCTGAAATATTCCTTTGTGCTACCCCTTTATAGCATGTTTTTAAGATTAAAATTTCAATTCACCTATATTATTCCTCTCATCCAAATACTAACCAGGCCCAACCCTGCTTAGCTTCCGAGATCAGATGAGATCGGGCGCATTCCGGGTGGTATGGCCATAGACTATTATCCCTAATTACTTGCCTAGTTACTTTCCAGTTTCTTTCAATCACTTTGTTGAACATGAGTTTAGCTTTTTCACAAAAACACAATGGATAACTGTCTGTACGTCAGGACAGCAAGTATTTATTAAGTACTTGTTCTGGGCCCAGCAGTGTTCTGGGGACTACAAGAGAAGACAAAAATACTACATAGGAAGGGAAACTACAGGCATGCAAAACTTTGCAGAAATATAAGATATTCTATAATGGAATGCTTAATTGCAAGGTTCACATTATAAAAGGGATTATTAACAGGGTTCATGAGTCCCCTAATAAAATGTGTATGTGGATGTCCTTGGGAAGGGGTTCCAGAGCTTTTATCAGGTTATCAGGCTGACTATAATGGAAGATCTATAAGTATTTTAGTAAGGAAATAAGAATCTTCTTCTTTGAATAAGTTAGAGTGGAAGAATTTCTGGTGATTAGTGTAGTTCAATAAGCAACAGAAAGACTTAACCTTAACAAAGCACTGTATGCTTTTCATCTATTTCTTTTATTTTGAACCGAAACACATTTAGAGAAGGTTCTTAAGCAATAAAATGGGACAAGGAAAACAGTGTTTGAGGAAAACTAGTATAATAGAAGTATGCAAGATAGGTTGAAAACAGACTATAGTTAAGAAATTATTGTTTAATCTTGGTCTGAAAAAACAATGGTCAAGGGGACAATATAAGTTGTAAAAATGCAGAGGAAATTTACTCTCTAAGGGTCATGGTTAAAATAACGAATAAGATTTGTTGATGAATTGGTTAGGAAAGATTAAGAATTACGAATTGTCCAATCAAGCACTCATTTAACAACTATTGGGCTGAGACTTTTAGGTGCTTGACACTTTTTCTAGGTGTCAGGGGAAGAGCAATAAAGATAGCTAAATTTTTTTTTTTCCAAGATGGCATATTAGAGCATGCCTCAGCCACTTGGAAATAACAACATAATGCACATAGATAAACTCTGTGAGCTTTACTTCAAGAAGGAAAACGGGAATCCACCAGAATTGTGAGAGACATCTCAGATCCCTGGAAGAAGGTCAGCAAACAGCCCCTTTGATGGCATATGGCTGATAAAAGTGAGAAAAAATGAAAGTGATAAAACTACACGAGAGAGGCAGAGAGCCTCCCCGTATGATTCATTTTTCCACTGGGGATCCAAGCAACCCAGGCCATGGACAGCGATTTATGTCTCTCAACTCCTGGAACTAACATGGGAAGAAGCTTGAAGACACTGTGAGGGAAAGACACCAGGAAAAGCTGCGGATATTTTCCCATACCCAAGACTAAGAGCAGAATACAATTTCTCATCTGGGTGCATAAAAGGCCAGTCATTTTTTAGCAACCTGGTGGCACAACCACACAGGCATTTTAGTCTCTTGCCAGAGATTGAAGCTTCTGCTCTGGAGTTAGGTGGGGGGGGGGGGGTCTCCACAGCCAAAGCTGTGAAAAGTGCCTCAGCAGTAGGCACTGGAATTGTGCTCTTACCTGTCACATGCTTGAGTAGGGAAGAGAACTACTAGAGCTGCTGCCTCCTCTGGACAAAAAGACTTACAGCCAGGGCCAGCTTGTTGGCCTAGAGCTAGTCTGTGTGGGCCATTGCTGGGTGCCCCAGCCTGGTCCGCTGAAATCGTGGCACAGCACGACCCTCTCTGCTCCACCCCCAGGCAGAAAACCAGGTATCTTGAGCACTCGCTTGCCAGAACCAGCAGTCTGAGCCATCCCATCCTTTAAGAACATGGATTTTGGTCCAGTGGGGCCCTCTACACTCCACGCCCAGGCAGATCTCCCAGAAGCCGGAGCACCTGTTTGCCTGGTTCAGCAGCCTGGCCTACCTTATTCTTCCTAGAATAGATCATAGTGTAGTGAAGCCCTCTCTGTTTTATACCCAGGAAATTCTCCAGGCATTCGGAGTAGCAGCTTGCCTGGATAAGCGGCCTGAGCAATCCCACCCTTTCTGTGCAGAGGTACAGGTGCAGAAGGGCCCTCTTTGCTGCATGCCCATGTGGATCTTCAGGCATTCAGAACACCTGCTTACCTGGTTCAGCAGCCTGAGTCACCCCACACCTCCTGTGCAGATATCTTGATATAGGAGGATCTTCTCCACTCCATGCCCAGGCAGATCCTCAGGCATTCAGAGCACCCACTCTCCTGGATTAGGAGTTTAGGACATCCCCAGTTCTGTGCAGAAAACTTGGGGCCTAGGAGGTTTCCCAGCTCCATGCCTAGGCACACTTCAGGGTGCTTGGTGGCTGTCCACTGGATTCTCCATCAGTGCTGGGGTTTGGGCCTACCATCAGGGAACCTAGAGGTGGGCCTGCCCGGTCTGGCCCTGCCCATCTTGCTCCCCATATGCACATCGGGGGCTCAGGAGGGAGCTCAGACCACTATGCACTTCATGAATCAGCCAATGTTCTTGGGCAACAAAGAGTCTCTCAGTAAACAAGAATCAAGTATACACCTAGCTACGTTGAGTGCAGCCAGCTTTTATCTGTAAGTGCAATCAACTGCTTTGTATGTTTATCTGCATAGTACAATATAAAACCTGCTGACAGACAAGCATCGGGCTACAGAAGGAAAGCCAAAATACCCTTCCCAGCACTCTCTACAGTCATACCCACTGGGGAGGAGGAGAAAAAAACAAGACAAAAATAACCAAAAATAGCATAGGGAAAGAAAGAGGAAAAAAGCCTACCCACAAGAAAAATAATTACAAGAATTAGAAGTACAAGTCTCTTCAAAGAAGAAACCAGTGTGATGATTTGGGCACCATGAAAAATCTGAATGAAGGATACCACCAAAGGATCACACTAGCTCTCCAACAATGAACCCTAGACAAAATGGAAAATCAGACATTACAGATACTGAATACAAAGCATGGAATGCAAGGAAGCTCAAAGAGATCCAAGACAAGGTTAAAAATCAAATCAACACAAGGAAACTCCTAAAGGCAATACAGGAAATGAAGAAAGAGATAAACATCCTAAAAAGAAAACAATCAGAGGTTCGGGAATTGAAAAAGTCACTTAAAGAATTTCAAAAATACCACTGAAAGATTTATTAAGATAATACAACAAGGAGAATACATAATTTCAGAGTTTAAAGATCAGTCTTTCAAAATAACTCCATCAGACAAAAATAAAACATAATTTTAAACAGTCTTTCAGAAACATGGGATTATGTAAAGTGACCAAACTTTATTAGAATTCCTGAGACAGAAGTGGAAAATATAAACACCTTGGTAAACATATTTGAATAAATAACTGAAGAAAATTCCTCTAATCTTGCTACAGAGGATGACATCCAGATATAAGAAGACCTGTGAGCTATTATACAAAACAAACATCACCAAGGCATATAGTCACCAAATTTTCCAAGGTCAACACTAAAGAGAAAAATTTAAAGGCAACTAGAGAAAAATATAGGATAAAATACAAAAAGAACACCGTCAGACTAACAGCAGACTTCTCAGTAGAAAACCTACATGCCAAGAGAAATCGAGGGCTGATTTTCAGCATTCTCACAGAAATCCCAATTGAAAATTTCATATCCTGCCAAATTAAACACTATAAGCCAAGGAGAAATAAAATCTTTTCCAGAAAAGTAAGCACTAAGGGAATCTGTTACCACTAGACTGGCCTTACAAGAGATCCTAAAGGGAGTTCTAAGCATGCAAATGAAAGAACAAAAGTTGTTACCACAAAAACACACTTAAGAACATAGCCCACAGACCCTAGAAAGCAACCACACAATAGAAACTACAAAACAAGCAGCTAAGAACTTCACGATAGGATGAAAACCTCACATATCAATATTAATCTTGAATGTAAATGGTTTAGATGCTCCAGTTAAAAGACATGGAGTGGTGAGTTGGATTTAAAAAAAACAAGAACCATCTCTCTGCTGTCTTCAAGAGACTTAACTGACATGTAACAGCACCTACAGACTCAAAATAAAGGATTAAAGAAAGATCTACCATGTAAAGAAAAAAGAAAAATACAGCAAAGGTCACTATTTTTATATGAAATAAAAAAAGACTTTAAATCACCAACAATAAAAATGGACAAAGAAGGGCATTACATAATTATAAAGCATTCAATACAACAGAAGACTTAACTATGTTAAATATATATGCACCAAATTATCAGGCACCCAGATTCATAGAACGAGTACTTCTAGACTTACAAAATAACTTAGAAAACCACCCAGTAACAGTAGGGGGCTTCAGCATCCCAGTGACGGTGTTAGACATATCGTCAAGGCAGAAAACAAACATTCTGAACATAAACTCAAGACTTGAACAATTGGAACTAATAGACCTCTACAGAATACTCCACTAATACACCATAGAATAAACATTCTTGTCATCTGCACATAAAACATACTCCAAGATAAACCACATACTTGACCATTAAGAAAGTCTAAACAAACTCAAATGAAATAAAAATCACACCAATCATACTCCCAGATCACAGCCGAAAAATAGTAAAAATCAGTACCAAAAAGAATTCTCAACACAGCACAATTATAAGGAAATTAAACAACTTGCACCAGAACAACTTTTGGGTAAACAATAAAATTAAGGCAGAAATCAAGAAATTATCTGAAGTAAATGCAAAAAGAGACACAACATACAAAAATCTCTGGGATGAAGAAAAAGCAATGTTAAGAGGGAAGTTTATAGCATTAAATACCTAGCTCAAAAAGTTATTAACATCACATCTAGAGGAATTTTTTTTTAAAAGGAAAATGGTGACCCCAAAGGTAGCAGAAGAAAGGAACTGAAATTACAGCAAAGCCAAACAAAATTGAGATCTAAAAGTCAATACGAAGCATGAATGAAACTAAAAGTTGGTTCTTTGAAAGGATAAAAAAGATCAATAGACCACTAACTAGATTAACAAAGATAAACACAAATATGATTCAAATAAGCACAACCAGAAGGGACAAAGGTGACATCACAAATGACCCCACAGAAATAACAAAAGATTCTCAGAAACCATTGTGAACACTTCTATGGACACAAACTAAAAAATCCAGAGGATATAAATACATTCCTGGAAACACACAACGTCCTAGGACTGAATCAGGAAGGATCTGAAACCCTGAACAGACAAATATTGAGTTCCAAAATTGAAGCAGTAATTTAAAAAAAAAAAAAAAAAAAAACCTACCAACCAAAAAAAATCTCTGGACCAGATGGATTTGCAGCCAAATTCTACTAAAGAACTAGTACGCATTCCTCTGAAAGTATTCCCAAAACAAGGAGGAAGGACATCTCTCTAACTCATTCTAAAAAGCCAGCATCACCCTAATACCAAAACCTGGCAAAGTCACAATAAAAAAAGAAAACTATAGGCCAATATCCCTGATGAACCTAGACACAAAAATCATCAACATAATACTAGCAAACTGTGGCCAACAGCACAACAGAAAGTTAACACACCACGATCAAGCAGGCTTCATTCCTGAGATTCAAGGTTGATTCAAGATACGCAAATCCATAAATGTGATTCACAACAAAAACAGAATAAAAAACAAAAGCCATATAATCATCTCAATAGATGCAGAAAAAGCTTTCAATAAAATCCAGCATCTTTTCATGATAAAAACCCTCAAGAAACTAGGTGTCAAAGCACCAAACCTCAAAATAAAAAGAGTCATCTATTTCAAACCCATAGCCAACATCATACTGAATGGGCAAAAACTAGAAGCTTTTCTCTTGAAAACTGCAATAAGACAAGGATGGCCACTGTCATCACTCCTTTTCTACATAGTACTGGATGTCCTGGCCAGAGCAATCAGGCAAGAGAAAGCATAAAATGTATAAAATCCAAACAGAAAAAAAGTCAAATAATCTCCCGTCACAGACAATATGATTCTATACCTAGAAAACCCTAAACACTCATCCAAAATCCTCTTGAAAATGATAAACCGTTTCAGTACAATTTTATAATATGAAATCAATATACACAAATCAGTATCACTAGTATACAACAATAACCTCCAAGCTGAGAGCCAAGTAAGGAATGTAATTCCATTTGCCTTAGCCACAAAAAGAGCAAAATCCCTAGGAACACACCAAACCAAAAATGGGAACGTCTTTATATCAAAACCTACAGAACAGTTCCAAAGAAATCAAAGACAACACAAACAAATGAAAAAACATTCCACACTCGTGATTTGGAAGAATAATATTGTTAAAACAGTCACAATGCCCAAAGAAATCTACAGATTCAACGTTACTGCTATCAAACTGCAAACAACATTCTTCAAAGAACTAGAAAAAACTATTCTAAAATTCATATGAAACTAAAATATTGCCCAAATAGCCATAGAAATCCTAAGCAAAAACAACAAAGCCAGAGGCATAACATTATCTGACTTCAAACTGCACTATAAGGCTAGAATAATCAAATCAGCATGGTACTGGTACTAAAACAGACACATTGACTAAGATTAAAAAAAAAAAAAAATAGAGAACCCAGAAATAAAACTGCACACCTACAGTCTTCTGATCCTTGACAAAGTTGAGAAAAATAAACAATGGGAAAGAACCTCATATTCAATAAATGTTTCTGGGATAACTGGCTACCCATATGCAGAAGATTGAAACCAGATGATATATTCAGTAATTTCTATATTCACAAGTTAAGAGGTTGTAATTTATAACAGAAATATAATGGTTATTCACACAGTGAGGCAAGAACAATCAATAAATTGATGCAATGTGTCAATTTACTTTGAACATTAAATTGCCTTCTACTCTTTTGCCTTCTACTCCCACAGTTACCTGCTGATATAACTGCTACATACAACTGGTTTTTCTTCTCTGGCTGTCAGGTTTGAGAAGGCAAACAATTTCAAAGATGATAAATACACTTTAGGGCAACAAGCATGACATTACATGCTGTATGTTGGCATAATAACCTACAGTTCATAAAATGGGAGGCTCAGCTAAAATTTTTCATAGAAATGTACACTGTAAACTAACATTTGAATGTTAGCTTAGGTGATATCTTATACTTAACTACAGCCCTACAGTTGATTGACAGCAACAACTACATGAACATAGTCCCAAATGAACATAATCTATCTGGTCCCATAATTTATAAGTGTCCCCCCTTCCGATGCTTTTTCTTGGATTTTTTTTCCTACATTTTTTGGTCTGTGTTTCCTAAAGAATTGTGAAGACTTGCATGGAAGAGACATACGTTGGATACAAGGATTTTAGAAGTCAAGAAAGGAAATCAACTTTGGTAGAAAAAAGGAACTCAATAAAGATGACTAAATAAATTAATAAAGTGCTTTAAAAATGCCTGACATGTGGTAAGCATTCAATTAATGTCAGTTGTCATTATTATTGTCATTTAAATAGGTGAGGAAGACAGTGTGGTGTATTAATAATAATACTGAATTCTGAGTCAAATTTGTTTCACCATTTGACTATTTAACATCAGACATGAGGTAATCAGCAAATTACTTAAATCCTCAAGCCTGTAATCCCAGCACTTTGGGAGGCCGAGGTGGGTGGATCACGAGGTCAAGAGATCGAGACCATCCTGGTCAACATGGTGAAACCCCATCTCTACTAAAAATACAAAACATTAGCTGGGCATGGTGGTGCATGCCTGTAATCCCAGCTATTCAGGAGGTTGAGGCAGGAGAATTGCCTGAACCCAGGAGGCAGAGGTTGCTGTGAGCCGAGATCGCGCCATTGCACTCCAGCCTGGGTAACAAGAGTGAAACTCCATCTCAAAAAAAAAAAAAATCCTCAAGGCCTCAGTTTCCTAATGTCCAAAAGAGGGACATGAGTTCTTACCCTCATAAATTATTATGATTATTAATGTAAATATATAAGAATACATATAAAATAAATGTATAAATATAATCAAGTAAGAATGTACTTTTTTTCATTTTTAAATTTTGTGGGCACATAGTAGGTATATATATTTTTGGTGTGCATTAGATGTTTTGATAAAAGCATCCAATGTTAATAATCACATCACAGAGAATCGGGTATCCATCCCCACATCATAGAGAAGCAGGTAAGCCTCTCCACAAGCATTTATACCTTGTGCTACAAACAGTACAGTTATACTCAGTTGCAGGTATTGATCGACTTACGACCTACGCAACTTACGACCATTCGACTTTACGACCACAATCGGCAGCCACGACTGCTCCGCATCTGGCAGCGCAAACGTTGCCCAGCTGGGCATATGACAGTGCGGACCAGCTTCTGGCAGCACTACCATCTCCGCGTGCACCATTTCAACTGTACATATAGCCTACTCAACTTATGACCAAATCGTGTTACGACCGTTCCGCGGTCCCGACCATGGTCCTAAGTCGAGCACTAGCTGTATTTTAAAATTTAACAATTAAGTTATATGTATCTTTAGAGATAAAATATGTCCATTCATTCACTTTATATCTTTTGATTAGAGAATTTAGTCCACTTACATTAAATGTTACTATGGATAAGTAAGGACTTACTCCTGCCATTTTGTTATTTGTTTTTGTTTTGTTTTGTTTTGTTTTGTTTTTTGAGACACAGTCTCACTCTGTCACCCAGGCAGGAGTGTAGTGGTGTGATCTCGGCTCACTGCAATCTCCACCTCCTGGGTTCAAGCAATTCTCTGCCTCAGCCTCCCCAGTAGCTGGGATTACAGGCTCCTGCCACCACACTCAGATAATTTTTGTATTTTTAGTAGATGGGGTTTCATCATCTTGGCCAGGTTGGTCTTGAACTAACCTCGTGATCCACCCACCTCAGCCTCCCAAAGTGCTGGGATTACAGGCGTGAGCCACTGTGCCCGGCCCCTTATTATTTCTTTTCTGGTTGTTTTGTGATCTTCAATTCCTTCTTTCTTTTGTTCCTGTCTTCCATTGGTGAAGGTGATTTTTTCTTGTGATATGATTTAGTTTGTTGCTTTTTATTTTTTGTGTATTCACTGTATGCTTTTTGATTTGAGGTTACCATGAGGCTTGCAAATACTATCTTATAACCCATTGATTTAAGCTAATAATAACACCGTTTGCATGAAGAAACAAACACGCAAAATAAAACTAACGAAAACTTTACACCTTAACACCATCCCCCTGCTTTTAAACTTTCTGTTTTTATTTACATATTACTGTACTAAGTCTCCAAAAGACATTGTAGTCATTGTTTGTGACTGTTACATTGTTTAGTTCTTCTACTTAGGATAAGAGTGTTATACACCACAGTTACAGTGTTATAATAATCTGTGCTTTTATGTGTATTTCCTCTTACTAGTGAATTTTGGACTTTCAGGAGATTACTTTTTGCTCATTACTATTATTTTCGTTCTCATCGAAATATTCCCTTTAGCATTTCTTGTAGGACAGGTCTGGTGTTAATGAAAACTCTCAGCTTTTATTTGTCTGGGAAAATATTTCTCCTTCAAGTTTGAAGGATATTTTTTGCTGGATGTACTATTCTTGGGTTAAAGTTGTTTTCCTCCAGCACTTTAAATATGTCATGCCACTCTCTCTTGGCCTGTAAGGTTTCCACTGAATAGTCTGCTGCCAGATGCATTGGAGCTCCATATCATGTTATTTATTTTCTCTTGCTGCTTTTAGGATCCTTTCTTTATCCTTGATGTTTGAAAGTTTGATTATTAAATGCCTTGAGGAAGTTTTCTTTGGGTTAAATCTGCTCGGTGTTCTACAAGCTTATCGTATTAGATATTTATGTCTTTCTCTGCTTTGGAAGTTCTCTGTCATTTTTCCTTTATATGAACTTTCTACTCCTATCTCTTTCTCTACCTCCTCTTTAAAGCCAGTAACTTTTAGATTTGCCCTTTCACACCATTTTTTAGATTCTGTATGCATGCTACATTGTTTTTTAATTCTTTTTTCTTTTGTCTCCTCTGACTGTATATTTTCAGTCTGTTTTCAAAACTACTACTTCTTTCTTCTGTCTAATTCCACTATTAAAAAACTCTGATCTATTTCTCAGTATTCTCATTGCATTTTCTGCTCCAGAATCTGTTTGTTTCTTTTTAATTGTTTCGATCTCTTTGTTAAATTTATCTGATAGAATTCTGAATTCCTTCTCAGTGTTATCTTGAATTTCTTTGAGTTTCCTCGTCACAGCTATTTTGAATTGTCTGTGTGAAAGTTCACATTTCTCTGTTTCTCCAGGATTGGTCCCTGGTGTCTTATTTAGTCATTAATGAGGTCATGTTTCCCTGGATGGTGTTGATGCTAGTAGATGTTCTTTGGCATCTGGGCATTAAAGAGTTAGGTATTTCTTGTGATCTTCAATGTCTGAGCTTGTTTGTACCAACCTATTTTATTCAAAATAAATTGGGTTTGTGATCCAAGCTGCAGGTGCTTTAGAAGGCATCCCAAGTCCAGCAATGCTTCGGCTGTTGCAGACTCATAGAGGTATCACCTTGATGCTGTTGGGCAAGTTCCAGGAGAATTCTCTGGATTACCAGGCAGAGACTCTTGTTCTCTTCCCTTACATTCTCCCAAGCAATGGAGTCTCAGTCTCTCTCTCTCTCTCTCTCTCTCTCTCTCTCTCTCTCTCTCTCCTGCAGTATCTAAAGGTAGGAATAGACTGAAACAAGTACCCCTGTGGCCACCACCGCAATGACCACTATGACTGCACTGGGTCGGACCTGAAGCCAGCATAGCACTGGATCTCACCTGAGACCTGCTGTAACCACTCCCCAGCTACTGCCTGTTTGCTCAAGGCCCTGGAGCTCTACTATTATAACCAGCCTGGCCTGTGTCCTTCTCTTCAGTGTGGTGAGTTCCCCCACATCCCAGGTGGATTCTAAAGTGCTGTGCAGGAGGCAGAGAATAGAGTCAAAAATCTTAGCAGTCCACCTGGTGTTCTACTTTACTGTGGCTGAACTGGCACTCAAACCAAAAGACGTAATTCTTCCCACTGTTCACTCCCCTTTCCAAAGGCAGAGGTGCCTCACCCTGTGAACACTGCCACCCATAGGCCATGGAGAGTACTATCAGACTACTGCCAATGTTCCCTTAAGGCCCAACGGCCCCTAAGTCAGCTTGTGGTTAATGTTGCCTGGCCTGGGACTCACCCTTCAGGGCAGTGAGCTCCCCTCAGGCCCAGGGCAGGTCCAGAAATACCATCCAAGAGTCAAGTCCTGGAATCAGGGACTCCAAAAGCTTGCCTTTTGATCTACCCTCCTGTGGCCAGCTAAGTGGGTACCTTAAGCCTACACTCAGAGACTCAACCAAAGCCCTTGATGTAGTACCTGGGTATCACTGTTGGTCATTAAGGCTCCAAGACCTCTTTAGTTAGCAAATAATGAATGCGCCCAAGATTGGGTCCTTCCCTTCAAGGAGTGGGTTCCCTTCTGGCCCAGGGTATGTCTAGAAATGTCATCCAGGAGCTATGACCTGAAACCGGGGCCTCACAACTATGACCAGTGCCCTATCCTGCTGTGGCTGAGCTGGTATCAAAGATGCAAGACAAAGTCCTCCCTACTCTTTCCTCTCCTCTCCTCAAGCAGAAGGAAGGAGTTTCTTTTGGAGCTCTGAGTTGTGCAACCTAGGGTTCAGGGAGGGGTGACAACAGCATTCCCATAGCCATCCCAGCTATTGTCTCAGTAGAACATGTGCCCCTTAGTCCACTGTATCTGGACTCAGTTCAGCCCTAGGATTTGCCTTAGTGTTGAAGCTCATATAGACTAGACTGCCTTTCAAGTTTACTTGGAGACCCAGAGCAATTTAACCATCTGTGGCAAGGTTTGTGAGAGCTCAAATTCTGACTGCTAGTATCAGCAATTCCCTTTTGGCTAGGGCTAGTTTAAATGCTCTTTCTGTGGCCAGGCATCCGCTGAGTTTGGTCTGATTTTCCTTTCTGCTCTAACAGGACAAAACTGCGTTCAGTATCTCACAATTGCTGAGTTCTCCCTCCCCTAGCACCAGAGAAGCTCCCTGCACCATGCAACTGCTGCTGCTAGGGGAGGGGGTTATGGATAACACTGGTGATTCGAGACTGTTTTTTCTACCTTTCCAATGTATCTTTCAGTCATATGATGTTAAAACCAGGTACTATGAGTACTCATCTGGTTTTAGTTGTGTGTGGGTGCATGCAGATAGTTGTTAAATTGGTGTTCATGTGAAGGGGATGAGTGGTGGAGCCTTCTATTCCACCATCTTGATCCACCTCCTCCACAGGAAATCCAAGTAAGAATTTAATTCAATAACATTATTTGACTTTTCTTTCACTACCATATCCTTCACTGGAATCTATCTGATTTCCATGGTTTCAAGTCTTTAGGCTGTGTCTGCTTTCTTAATGAAGGTTCCCTGCCACTTAGAAGCCACATCAGGGCCTCCTTGCACTGTCATCCTATTCTGTCTGTCTGTCTGTCTCTCTCTCTCTCTCTCTCTCTCTCTCTCTCTCTCCCCACCCCTCAGTCTTTTACTCTCCCTCTGCCCCTCCCTCTCACACACACACAACAAAACTTACTGGACTTTAGATCAGACAACTTTCTTCTAGAATCCTGTGTATTATAACTTAAATGGTAATTGGTTCCATAGCGTGAGGCTAATTCCAAACACTACCATTCTTTAGAGAAAGTGAGCATTCTCTAAACTATATAGTTTTCAGCCCTTTTAGAAAGACATGGCTTAGTCTTCTCAAGTCTTCAGCTACATATTCTTGTTTTGTAAGAGCACACCTGTTGCTCAAAATGCACTGTTGAGTTGCATTCCCATGGATCCAAATTTAATAAGTCTAGAGCACCCATAAATAACATTTTAAACAGTAACCCTCTGAGATTTTTGAAGCAGGTGTTACTCATACTGGGCTGTGAGAAACAATGGAATGTTTATAGAAAATCTAACACTGAGTCATTTACTAGTCTTAAGTCATGTATTTCCTCTTACTGTTACCTCTCTCAAGAATGTTCTCTTCATCTCTGAAAATACAGTTATTGCTTATTTTTTGAGATTCTGCTTAAATGCAGACTCCTTGTCCATTTTTTCCACACCTAGCACATGTGGCGCTCTTGCCTATTAAATTAGATAGACACAATCAGCACTGGGGTACAGAGAAGTATTGGATGATTCTAGTCTGTAGACTATACACACTGAAGTTCTGCATCAGACTTTTACCCTAAAGTTTGATATTGGGGCTGTAAATTGGGTAAACTTATAAAAAAACAAACAACCCTGGGCATCAGATTGGTCAGGGCAGTAACTCAGACCACGCAAGAACTAGGGAGAAGAACTGGAAGTCATGTCAGGACCAGAGAATGTGGGTGAGAGGTAACAAAATTATAAACAGCTGTCAGCTAGAAAACTGTACAGGTTCAGTAGGGGGAGCCAGTGACAGCACTCCAATGGTTTAAGAGCAAATGATGGCATGCTACACAATTATCTGATTGAATATGCACAGTTAATTGATTGTGTTATATAATAACAAGGAGAAAAAAAGGATAGAGTGGAAAGCAGAGTTGGAGTGAAACGTAAGAAGGACAGGAGCCATGAATACAGTTAGTATGTGGAAAAATAAGAATTTGAACTCATATCAACCTTATTTTGTTATACCAGGAGATTTTCTTTCTTTTTATTATTATATACTTTAAGTTCTGGGGTACATGTGCAGAACGTGCAGGTTTGCTACACAGGTATACATGTACTACGGTGGTTTGCTGCACCCATCACTCTGTCATCTACATTAGGTATTTCTCCTAATGCTCTTCCTCCCTTAAACCCCCACCCCA
Source organism: Saimiri boliviensis (assembly GCF_048565385.1). Lineage (NCBI taxonomy): Eukaryota > Metazoa > Chordata > Mammalia > Primates > Cebidae > Saimiri > Saimiri boliviensis. The sequence goes on along the minus strand of NC_133470.1, from coordinate 68,743,219 downwards.
TGACAGGCCCTGGTGTGTGATGTTCCCCTCCCTGTGTCCATGTGTTCTCATTGTTCAACACCCACTTATGAGTGAGAACATGTGGTGTTTGGTTTTCTGTTCTTGTGTTAGTTTACTAAGAATGATGGTTTCCAGCTTTATCCATGTCCCCACAAAGGACATGAACTTATCCTTTTTTATGGCTGAATAATATTCCACAGTGTATATATGCCACATACATTTTCTTTATCCAGTCTATCACTGATGGGCAGCTGGGTTGGTTCCAAGTCTTTGCTAGTGTGAACAGTGCTGCAATAAACACAACGTGTGCATGTGTCTTTAAATAGAATGATTTATAATTCTTTGGGTATACAACCAGTAATGGGATTGTCAAATGCCATTTCTATTTCTAGATCCTTGAGGAATTGCCACACTGTCTTCTACAACGGTTGAACTACTTTAAACTCCCACCAACAGTATAAAAGTGTTCCTATTTCTCCATATCCTCTCTAGCATCTGTTGTCTCCTGATATTTCAATAATCAACATTCTAACTGGCATGAGATGGTATCTCAATGTGGTTTTCATTTGCATTTCTCTAATGACCAGTGATGATGAACTTTCTTTCATGTTTGTTGGCTGCATAAATGTCTTCTTTTGAGAAGTGCCTTTTCATATCCTTTGCCCACATTTTGATGTATTTTTTTGTTTGTTTGTTTTTCTTGTAAATTTGTTTATGTTCTTTGTAGATTCTATGCCAGGAGATTTTCTTTTTTTTTGAGACGGAGTTTTGCTCTTATTACCCAGGCTGGAGTGCAATGGTGCGATCTCGGCTCACCGCAACCTCTGTCTCCTAGGCTCAGGCAATTCTCCTGCCTCAGCCTCCTGTGTAGCTGGGATTACAGGCACGCGCCGCCATGCCTAGCTAATTTTTTTGTGTGTGTGTGTTTTTTTAGTAGAGACGGGGTTTCACCATGTTGACCAGGATGGTCTCAATCTCTTGACCTCGTGATCCACCCGCCTCGGCTTCCCAAAGTGCTGAGATTACAGGCTTGAGCCACCGTGCCCGGCCAGCCAGGAGATTTTCAAACCTCAGTATGACTGAAAATATAATTCAGAAAGTCAAGACCTGGGCCTAGAAATCTGCATTAAAACACTCCTCTGGGTAGATGTGGGTAGTCTATATACCATACCTGAAAAATAGTATACTGTTGCTTTTAATTGTTTGTTTGAGGCACTATTTCTCTTTCCCCTTCTTACATTCTACTTTTGTAAACTGAGGCAAGTTTCCATATTCACTTTTCAGATACTCAACTATCCAGCAAGCCCAAGCATTAAAAACACAAGTTATCTGACCTCTTTTCTCTCCCCAATCCTTCCAAAATCTGGGTTGTAAGACCTGGAGACTTTCTAAAAGAAAAAAACAACTACTTTTCTGGGACAGTTTGGTAGTGGTCTCTGCCAGGCATAGTATATCCTAAATCCTTGAGCTCATAGCATGTTTTCTTTGCTAACATTGAAATAATATTCATCATAATTTTGTTATCTTTACCTCTATTGAGTGCCTACTACGTACTAAGCATAGTGTGAAGCACATCACATTATCTCTTAATTCTCCAAATAAATCTGTAATGTTGGCATTATTATCTTCATTTGACAGATAAAGAAACAGACTCTCTGGGAAGAGGGAAACGGTAAGTAACCTACTCCAGACAACCATCATTAAATGGTCATTTGATCCATTACATGAGATTTGAACACACATATCCTGAATCCAATGTTTGCGCTTTTAATTGTTCGACTTTACAGCGTATGGAAACCCAGATGTCTCATGAGTAATTGCTAGCTCATAAATATCCACAGTAAACACTGGAGTGAGTCTAAGACACTATCACAAAAATCTAAAAGGCAAAGGAAAGACACATAGCTCAAAACCCAGAATTACACCCCTTTATGATATCAAAACATGTCTAGTAAACCTCTATTAACAGGTACCTACCCACTAGGTGAAGAATTCATACGTCTCAAGACCCAGAGAGCTTTAATGATTTTAGTGGGAGACAGGATTGAAAAAAAGAATAATAGGGCCGGGAGCGGTGGCTCAAGCCTGTAATCCCAGCACTTTGGGAGGCCGAGGCGGGTGGATCACGAGGTCAAGAGATCAAGACCATCCTGGTCAACATGGTGAAACCCCGTCTCTACTAAAGATATAAAAGTTATCTGGGCATGGTGGTACGTGCCTGTAATCCCAGCTACTCAGGAGACTGAGGCAGGAGAATTGCCTGAACCCAGGAGACGGAGGTTGAGGTGAGCTGAGATCGCGCCATTGCACTCTAGCCTGGGTAACAAGAGCGAAACTCCATCTTAAAAAAAAAAAAAAGAAAAGAAAAGAAAGAAAGAATATTTCCATAGTTAGGCCTCATCAAAGAACTTCTAAATTTCCATAAATTCTCTTGCTGTTCAACAGCACATATACTTTCACCACAGAAGACAAGTTTTCCATGTTATACCAAAAACTCAATAGAGAATATTTTGCTATAACACAAATCATAAAGAAATGTAATTAACAATCATGTATCCTGACCATATTTAAATGCAAAATTATTAAAACATTGGAAGAATCATTAATACGTTAAAGACGAAAAGCTACACTGAACTGTTCATAAATTCACTTTGTAAAAATCATGAAAGACAACTAGAGAGAAAATGAGGAAAACCATTTCATCATCAGTATTTTATTAATGCAGAATGCAGAAGTGATTTTATAACATTTGCCTCATTATTCTGAGAAAGTGAACCCGTCCAGGTATTTCTATATTGATGCAACCTATTTGTAATCAGAATCTACTCTTTCAAATCCAATTTGAAGAATTTTGAAAGGGCCAATAAAGAGAATATCTATGTTTTTGCAACTTGCTTGAGATAGTCTATGAAAAATAGACTATTCTAGACTATGTATAGAGCCTAGAGAGTAGAGTTAAATATTAATAATAAATCAGTGAAAGACAAAATAATCTGTTTAATGATGGCCTAGAAAAAACACAAACTTTCTCAACAGAACATTTAAAATCACCAAGGCAGTTAAGATGAGCCTGTCAAATGAGGAAAGTATAAAAGCAAACAACTATAATTTCTGTTCACTACTAACTTACCAGTTTAAATGCAAATTTTTTTTTGTTTGTTTTTTTTTTTTTTTTTTTTTTTTTGAGATAGAGTCTAGCTCTGTTGCCCAGGCTGGAGTTCAGTAGCACAATCTCAGCTCACTGCAACCCCCACCTGGCGGGTTCAAGCAATTCTCCTGCCTCAGCCTCCCAAGTAGCTAGGATTACAGATGCCTGCCACCACACCCAGCTAATTTTATAATTTTTAGTAGAGACGGGGTTTTAGAGACCAGCCAAGCTGGTCTAGAACTCCTGACCTCGTCATCCGCACACCTCGACCTCCAAAAGTGCTGGGATTACAGGCATGAGCCACCATGCCCAGCCAAATTCAAACTTTCTACCAGCATTAACAGTGGCTGACTTTTTCCTGTCTTAGTAGAACAATGAAAATGTAAAATCCTGGATATGGATCCTGGCTCTAAAATTATTGACTATAAGACCTTGAGCAAGGTATTCAAATGCTCCGAGACTCAGTTTTCTTATATGTAAAATGGGCATAATACACCTCCTTCATAGACTACATGAAGGAGGAATGCAAAGTGCCTGGCTTTGGGCTTGGCACCCAAAAGGCATTCAATAAATAGAATGTCTTCCCACATTCATTTACTCCTTTTCTCCTACTCATTTTTCAAATTCATTCCAGTCATGTCAATGTGAAATTCTGGATATGGATCCTGGCTCTGCTAAGTTATTGGTATATATAATTTGGGGCAAGGTATTCAAATGCTCACGGATATCAAAGTCCTATCTTCTCTAAACATGTTTTAAGCACACTGCTTTTCCTTATATATTAATTCTTACAGCAGTGGTTTCTAAGCTGTGGTCCAAAGATCTTTGTGGGGATGGAGAATAGGGAGGGAGAAACAGAGTTGTTGTAAAGGGTCTACAAAGCTCTATGTATGCAAAACAGTGTCTATAGACTGAATAAATAAGTCTTGCACTTAAAAACACAACTATTTTTTTTTCAATATGTGTAGATGCTGTTGTTAAAACTAAAATACAAATTCATTTCAAAATGCTAACAAATTCATTGTAGCTTCTTCTTATTATTTGTTCTCCCAATCAATAGATAGTAAAAATTCATCTACTATTATGGAAGATTTCCATATTCATACTCAGAAAAGCTGAATCCCACTCTTCCAATTTGTATACATATCATATAGTTGTATATCATACAGGTGTATGATACCCTCCAGTGAAAGGAATAAGGCAGTAGTAATCTCCAGCATGAAATTTAAGAAGGCACTAAAACCACAGTAGTCAAGATAAAAATACTTTAAAAAATGTTTTTAAAATGAAAACTCATGCAAAAACATATAAAGAATGAAATGTCAAACGTTTAAATAAAGACACGATCTGACAGGGCCAAGATGCAGGTGAAGTGACTGAGATGAGTTATAAAAGTTGAAGATCAGATGCTGGTTCATAGAAATAGTGAGGATTTCACCCTACATGTTTTACGAAGGAAAGACTGGGTTATTATTTCACAATATGAAAAGTGTTCATCAAAATGTACAGCTAGACTTCAAAAATAGTAAGCTAAACTACATCATGGGTGCTTTCAGAAAGTAACAGCTTGCTTTGGCATGCAAGAATGAGAGAGAGTGTGTGAGAGAGAAGGCACGAGAAAGGAGAGCAGGGTAGGCATGTTAAAAGTTTGAATTTAGGCCGGGCGCGATTGCTCACGCCTGTAATCCCAGCATTTGGGGAGGCCGAGGCGGGCGGATCACCTGAGGTCAGGAGTTCAAGACCAGCCTAACATCGTGAAACCCTGTCTGTACTAGAAATACAAAAATTAGCCAGGCATAGTGGCAGGCGCCTGTAATCCCAGCTACTTGGGAGGCTGAAGCAGGAGAATCGCTTAAACCTGGGAGGTAGAGGTTGCAGTGAGCTGAAATCATGTCATTGCACTCCAACCTGGGAGACACAGGGAGACCCTGTTTGAAAAAAAAAAAAAAACAAAACAAAAAAAAAACTTTGAATTTAGTAATAGAAACAATTCAGAGAGAGTACAACTAAGTAGTAAAATCTTGCTATTCAGAAAGACTGGCAGCTAGCCTACATTTCTTTTCCAGAGGACAGGTGACATCATCTTCCTCCTCTTCATCATCATCATAATTATTAATTCACTACTATTTATTGAATGGTTACTGTTTCCCAACATCTACCTCGAGGACTTCATCTTGTTTAGTCATCACAACTATTCTCTGATGTGTACGTAATACTATTACCCCTATTTGTGATCTAAATTTCAGAGGGAATTAAATAACTTGCATTAGGTGCTATACATAGTAAAATAATTTAGGGACAATATGAGTGTAACAAGGTATACCTGTAATAATAATAATAAAAACAATAATATAAAATATAGCTCTAGAAGAGTTACTGTTTTAAACACTGTGCTAAGCATAGTATCTCATTTAAACTTTATAACAGCCAGGTATTATTATCCCTGATTTTACTGAGGCTTTGAGGTATGTGTGTGGATGTCTGTGTAGACACACACACTTGCACATACATATACAGATATGTGTACATATAGAGAAACACATAAAAACATGCATATAAATATATATGAACATGCATATTTATTTAGCACCTACTATGTGATAGTAATGATGCTAAGTACTACACAAATGATTTTATTAATTTCATTTGATAGCATCCAGAAAATATCGCTACAGCAGCCTTGGACCCAAAACTTCCACTTTTACAACTAGAGTTTGCCAGTGGCTTGCCATGAGTCTGAATGAGCTGAATAAGCTCTAAAAGGTTCTCCTTAGAGTTATTGCCACTATAACCTATGGAAGCTGATAAAGGCTACAAAACCAGAACCGAAGAAGACTCTTGGAACTTAGATGGAAAAGATTCTTACTTTTTCCTGAAGCTGAATATGCGTCATGCTTCCACACCACCAATTCTCCATTCTCCCAAGTGAGTGTCCCACAATTTGATTCTTGACACTATCTTTGTTGAATTAATGTTAGATTGTTAAAAGGCTCAGTCCCAAAAGACTGTTCCCACTTCAGATGCCAGCCAAAAGTGAGATCCTCTAGTGACTCACACTTATAACTGGTTAACTAAAAATTCAGGAGTTCCCACTATCCCCTCTAGGGATTGACAATTCACTACAACAACTCACAGGACTCAGGAAAGTGACCATAGTTTGTTACAAAAGATACAAATTAGTAGTGAGATGAATAGGTACATATAGCTTGATCCAGAAGGGTCCCAAATGCAGGAGCCTCTGTACCTGTGAAATCAAGTTGCACCCCCTTTCCAGCATGCAGATGTGTTCACTAATACAGAAGTTTCTAGAACCCTGTTGCTTAGGGGTTTCTATGGAGATCCCCCCTCTGGAGACCAGCCTCCATCCTGCAGCTCTCTGACCTCTCCACCTCCAAGTGTCACCTCATTAGTACAAACTCAAATGTGTTTTTGAAGTCCAGCTGTACATTTTAATGAACACTTTTCATATTGTGAAATAATGATCCAGTCTTTCCTTCTTAAAACATGTAGATTGAAAGAAACACTCCTCTATCGCTCAGGAAATTCCAAGGGTTTTAGGATCTCAGTGCCAAAAAACAGGGATAAAGATAAAATATATGTACTTTTATTATATCACAGTGAAAACTGTTAGCTCACATTAACTTTGCACAAATTGGATACTCTGTTTTGACTGTAACTATATTTAATTTTTCAGCAAAATTTTGACAGGTTAATTATGAAGTTGATCATCACCATTTAACAGATAGCAATACAGTTAAATTGATAATAGTTATTGGTTAGTAAGAGTTGGAATCCCCCTTCTTATCAGCTACATACAGCAACAAATAGACTGCTTTCCAGCAAAGGACACATTTCTATAACATAGTTTACTACTTTGTTTAGATCACTAGCATCAGCCAGCATTGATTTAAAAAAGAAAGTATCAAAAATTATATCCTAATTTTTCTCTTCTAAAAGTGCTTAATATGAATACTGACATCTTCAAAGGCTAACATTATGGAGAAAATTAAATTGGACTCTTTTCATTTTAAAAAAAAAGCCTAATGATACCACACTTCACAACTCTTTTAAGTGGGAAACTGAGTTAGGAGTGATGAGTATACCCTTGACTCCAAATTTACAAATAAAACTTTATCTGTAAGTCCATCGTTTTAGAGACGCATCTGAAGAAATGTGCCATTCTTATTGGCGGAAACTTTTTTTTTTCCTAAAAGATTAAGAGTGAACAAAGCTTTTACTGACAGGCTTCTACTAAAATAGCATTTAAATCTATTTCTACATAAACATTTTCCGAGGACAATCCTACCTGGTTTTTCTGACTTCTCTCCTTGAAGAGCCACAGACCACCAACTAGTGAACATATTTGCCTTATTTCTACATATCAAAATATTGTTGTAACGAGTACCCTGATTCAATGACCCAATTAGGAAAAGCAAGATATGAAAAATCTCATTTAGAGGAAAGTAACTACAGAAGAAACCTGAGATTTTTTTTTTTTAATCTTAAGCAAAATTAGGGGAATCCAGCTTTCACCCAATTTAGCTCAGAGTCAAAGCATAAAAACAGGAATCCACAGACTTATGTTCATATGTCAAGAGTCAGTTGGGGCCACACATAACAGGGATGAAAGAACTCAGGAATGTCACATTGACGATAGTACTGCCAGTCACACCACCACCACTTTAGGTTGAATAGGATTTTATAGTTTATAAAGTTCACCACTGGCTTTATTTGATCTCTCCTCTGACTTCCCCTCTAATGTTGTTGCATATTATTCAGCCTGTTCTAGCCACACTTGGGATCACATGTGTTTCTCAAATATGCCAAGATAATTTCCTCATCTAGTTCTTTTCAATTGCTAGCCCTCTGCCTGAAATGTTATTTATTTATTATTATTATTACTATTATTATTATTATTATTATTGCACATCACATACCTGTTTCTTTTTTATTTCCTTTGGAACTCAGTTTAAACATCACCTCCAGAGTGGGATCTTCCCTGATGACATTATCTAAGGTAAGTTTATTGTTACACTCTGATGCTAAATTCCATCCTCTTTCTTTTATCAGAAGTCATAATTACATATTTATTTATGTGTTTACTTCTTTAATGTCTGTATATTCCAGTAGAATGTAAACTTAATAAAAGTAGGGGCTACGTCTATGTTGATCCTGTTCACCACTCAATCTTCAGGGCCTAGCACAAAGTCAAGCACATAGAAGATGCTTAAAATATACTTGTTGATGAATAAGTGAATAATGAATATATAATCTTTTTCATTATGACAACCTCATGGAATAGGTAGAGAAGCCGTATCTCAATGTATAGTCATTTTTGAGTTGAGATCACTGAGGTTCACAGAAATGAAAGGACCTCTAACAGCTGTGAATGGTGGAATTCACACTCAACCTCTGAACTTCATACTCCCAAGTTCAATGTCCCTTCCACTACAACACATGCCTAGAATTGATACAGAAGGGGAGCATGGGAGTGCTGGGAAGGGAAGGGTGTGGTCTCTGACTAGGGGTCCACTCCTGGGCCTGTGCCCACAAACCTAGGTGAGGACAGGCATTTCTGTTTTTCCGCCAAAATGTTGCATTTCCCAAGACCACCTTGGTCCACCAGGCCCCCATCCTGCGCCCATAAAAACCCTGAGACCCTACTGGGCACACACACAAACAGCTAGACATCAAGAGGAACACATAAGTGGAAGAGCACACAAGCAACTGGATGTCGAAAGGAACGCACCAGTGTAAGAGCATACCAATAGACACTGGCAAGACATCAACCAGCCGATGCGGAGTTTGGCCAGGGTGGTCAGAGGAGAGCCCAGCCACTGAGCAGCCTGAATCCAGGGGAAAACCACCTTTATACGCCATCTCCCTTCTGGCTCCCCAACCATCTGCTGAGAGCTACTTCCACTCAATAAAACCTTGCACTCATTCTCCAAGCCCACATGTGATCTGATTCTTCTGGTACACCAAGGCAAGAAACCCTGACATACAGAAAGCCCACTGTTCTTGTGATAAGGCAGAGGGTCTAATTGAGCCGATTAACACAAGCCACCTACAGACAGCTAAACTGAAGAAGCATACAGTAACACATGCCCACTGGGGCTTTAGCTGTAAACATTCACCCCTAGACACTGTCATGGGGTCGGAGCCCCACAGCCTACCCATCTGCATGCTCTCACTAGAGGTGAGAAGTGATCCACACCTCCATCACACATCCTGTGAGGAGGATAAGGAAACTTTTCTCATTTCAGAATCTCCTTAATTACTGATAACTCCACGTCACTTAATCATGGACACTTGCTCTACAACCCCTGGACACGAATTCTAGGTAGCAGAGATATTAATGGATCACAGACTTCTTTAAAAAGGATCAATCCAATTTCCCATGTTCTTCTTGAAAGAGGACTGTCATTCTACTCAGGACACTCAAGATTTCCAAACTTCAGTAATACCAACTCTTAAATCCTCTAGAGGCTCTGTGTAACTCACAAGCTATGACTCATATGTCACAGCTATAAGTCATTTGGGGCAAAGAGCTCTTAATGTCACTTGTTGAGAAATGCATTTACATTAAATACCCAAAACATATGAACAAAGTAATGTGAATTAACTATATACTGTAGACCAAAAATAAAATTCAAAGTCCCCCGACCATTTAAATGGACCCCTCCTCTTGGCCACAGACATTCCAAAGTTATTACCTGAAAATCTAGTTCAGGCCTTGATGGGAAGGTAGAGCTTGAGTGCCTCATTATACCTTCTTCCCTTTTAAAATTACCAATAAAATAAGCTCTTTAAATTTGATAGGAAACATTTACAAGCTATTTTCTCTGGAGCCTGCTACTTGGTGGCTTCATTTGCATGATAAAACTTTAATCTCTGCAACCCCTTATCTTAACCCAGACATTCCTTTCTATTGATTCCAGATCTTTAGATAGTAACTCTTTCAATCAATTGCAAATCAGAAAATCAAATCCTTGAATCTGCCTATGACCTGGAAGCCCCCGACACCAGAACCTGCTTCCAGTTGTTCTGCCTTTCTGGACCGAATCAATGTACATGTTACATGTATTGACTGATGTCTTATGTCTACCTAAAATATATAAAAGCAAGCTGGAGTCTAACCACCTTGGGCACATGTTCTCATGATCTCCTGAGGGCTGTGTCACGGGCCATTGGTCACTTATATATGTTTCAGAATAAACCTCTTTATAAATATTACAGAGTTTGACGTTTTTAAATGGCAATACTATGGCTCCTTACATGGACCATTTTTCCATTTAAACTCATTAATATGAAGCACCACTAAAAAAGGCCATACATACTTACATGAAATCACTATACTTATTTTTTTAAGCCCTGGTATCTGAAACTGAGTACTTACTGAAATATATAAGAGAACAAGAAGCAATGTGATCACAGTTTATTTCATAATAACTTGTGTAAATTCACCAGAGAGTGCAGAAATCCAAAAAAGAAACGAAGTGTGTTATCATATGGGTTAATACTTCAGGCATTAGTTCACCAATGTACTTAGCCCACTCATGGTTTAGGCTATGTAACAGCACATTCAGCTTACAAGAATTAAAAAACAACAAATAAAAATAGATAAAATTCTATTCTTTAAAAAGTGGTTATTTAAAACTTAAAAAGAAAATGGAATCATTATGTCTTTTAGAGACTTATCAAGATAGCAAACAAAAAAAAGAACTCATTTCTAACGCAAATGTAAAAATACAAGACAACTGATTTCCTTTTGGCTAGGAATCAGTCAGCAGTCCCAACAGTACAAGAATTTTTGCACATTCTTCACACGGACTTGAGCTCTAAGGTTTTGCAAGTGATGAGACAGACCCTCTGTTCTCAAATAGACCCAGCAAAGTAAGGGCATATGGGGTAAGAACTGTGTGGAACAGAACATTTTGTTTGTTTTTAAGGAAAAATATGAAAATGCAACTGTTAAATAGGAAACTAATTTGTCGCTTTAGCAATGGACCTGGAAATCTTTTGTAGATCAAAATAAAATGCAGCCATTTGAAATCCATAAAGTGACTGAAAAATTTGCACCATGTTTCTAACTGGTGTTGGGTCTAACAACCAATGACTCAGTAACTGGTTTTTGATGCTCCGGTTTTTCACAAGAATATCATTCTTTAGAGAAGTCCAATGCGTTTATTTCAGGTACAACTTCACAATTCTTATGACAACCATGAAAGATCTGTAACATGGGCAATGCTAAGCCCACCGTTATTTAAAAGGAACAAAAGCAGTGACTGAGTTAGGTGAATTGAGCAAGGATACATGATTTAGAAATGGCATAGCCAACAACTCTATTAACTTTCCTATTGTCACTTTAACAAATTACCACAAATTTAGTGGCTTGAAACAACACAGTTCTAAAAGTCAGAGCTTGAAATCAGTCAGGGCCAAAACCAAGGTGGTGGTAAAACGCTTTCCTTCTGAGGGTTCTAGGGGAGATTCCATTTTCCTTGTCTTTTCTAGTTTTCAGAGCCCATCTACATTTCTCGGCTCATGACTCTTTCCTCACACACTTCAACCTCTTGGTCACATCATTATACCTCCTATTTCCCATTATGTTAAAAAATTTCCCTCTGCCTTTCTCCTAAAAAGACTGTTATGATTGCATTTAGGGCCCATCCAGAGAATCCAGAATAATCTGCACTTTTCATTATATTTGATTTAATCACACATGCAAAGTCTGTTTGCCATGTAAGGTAGATCCACAGGTTCCACAGATGAGAACCTGAACAGCTTTTGGGGCCATTTATTCAGCCTACCTCAGGAATAAACCTGAATCCAAGCGCATTTATTCTTGATTCACTAAGCCAAGGATGACTTGCTCACAACTATACAGCTGTGATAGATTGTTATTGGCTTTCTGTGTGACTCTGAAATTCAGAAAAAAAATAATAATTTTTCTCTCTTTCTGTTTCTCTCTCTCTTTCTCTCTCTCTCTCTCTCTCTCTCTCTCTCTCTCTCACACACACACACACACACACACACACACACAGACACACACACAGGTCCAAATGTGCACCCGTGCACACACACACACATGCATATTGTTAAACCAGAATATTAATGTCATGATATAAAATAAAAGTGTTCTTTAGAAAAACATATAATAATAATGAAAATATAGATTAAAAAGTATTTGTCAATTTGTAACAGAGCAAAACATTTTTATGTTAAAAATAATAAATTGTGTTAAATTCTAGCTTGAAAATGACCACCAATAGAGCAAAAGGTAGAGTAAAAGCTAAAGCCAGACCTACAACTCGAGAAGGAAAAAGGAGGTCTGGTAATTATCTATTGAATTCAGCTATTGCAAATTTCAAAACTCTAGATAAATCAGATAATTTGTTATACTTATCCTACCCTAATCCACCTCACAAAATATTTTTACCTCTGTAAATAATTTGGAAGATTCCATTTAAATTATGAATTTTAGTTTTTAGTTTAATATCAGCAATTTATGTAGAACAGCATAGGTTTTCCTAGTGCTGTCACCAGTGAACTATGTGACCTTGATCAAGCTCCTCCTTTTCTCTGACTCTCAGTTTCACGTATAAAATGAGTTTAGACAAGATCACATTAAACATTCCCTTCACATCAAAAGTTATTACCATGAATGACATAAACTATCACCTAGGAATATATTTCCTTACTCTAGTGAAAGACAGTACAATCTAAAATACTCATTGAAACAAGTAAAATTCTAGTCTTCATTCTGTTACTACCTCTCTAAGAATTTCAGGACCAGTCATTTAATTTCAGGACTAGTAATTTAATATCTGTCACTTCAGACTAGTCATTTAATATCTGTCATTCACTGATGCCAAACTACCTTTCATATAAACTAAATTTCCTTTGGCTTCTCTTCTTCATAAAGCTTTGAGAGGAGCTAATAAGACAATCATTACACAGCATGCTAATTGCCTTAGATAATGACAGATATGACACATTAGTTTATTCACAAAGATCTTAGGTGTAGAAAAGCAAGAAGACTTGCTTAAAATCTCCTTTGAGGCTGAAAATCATTGGGATTAGCCTTCAAAATAGGCCTGTGTTTTGTTTCAAACTATCTCTAGAACTATCTCTGTTACATAGTTCAAAAGCATTCATTAAGAGATTAAGTTATTAGCTGGGCATGGTGGCGCATGCCTGTAATCCCAGCTACTCAGGAGGCTGAGGCAGGAGAATTGCCTGAACCCTTGAGGCAGAAGTTGCGGTGAGCCAAGATCGCGCCATTGCACTCCAGCCTGGGTAACAAGAGCGAAACTCCGTCTCAAAAAAAAAAAAAAAAAAGAGATTAAGTCATACTGATAATCCACAAAATAGTGACTGCCTAGAGTGATGTGTCTCCCTCACAAAATCAAGCAGAAAGGCACAATTACTGTGATGTCAAATAGATATTCTTGGGTTCTGTCCATAGTCCCACATAACTGCAAAATGAACAGATTATTGGAAAAATGTTCAACTGTTCCTTATAGAAATATCATCCTCTTTTCATTACTGGCAATATTCTAGGACTGCCTATTTTCAATTCCCTGTAGTATGCCCAGGGAAACTGGCACTAATTTGAACATTGGCGTATTAGTTTCATACTGCCTCTGTCACAGATTATCACAAACTTAGTGGCTTAAAACAACACAAATTTATTATGTTAAACTTCTGGAGGTCAAAAGTCCAATATGTGTCTTATTGGGGCTAAAATCAAGGTGTTGACAGGGCTCAGTTCTGTTCTGGAGGCTCTAGGAGAGGATCATTTTTTTTCTTTCTTTTTTCCACTTTCTAGAAGCTGTCTGCATTCCTTGGCTCATGGTCCCTTCCTCCATCTTCAAGCCAGAAACATCTGTAGAATCATTCCTATATGGTATCACTGTGATACTGATTTTCCTGTCTTCATCTTTCACATTATAACGAAATTTGTGATGACACTGGACTCTTCCAAATATTCCAAGACAATCTACCTTTTTGAAATCATTAATTTAATCACATCTGCAAAATCTCTTTTGCTATTTAAGGTACCACATTCACAGGTTCTAGGGATTAGGATGTGAACAACTCTAGGAGGCCATTTTTCTATCTACCACAACTGACCCTAACACTAATAATTCACTGTGATTGTACACAAGTACTCACCTGTGCAAATTCATCCGATGAATTCACCCAGTTAATGTAGTCAGAGTACGCCACTGATCATAAAAATACTTCTTCCCAAGCTTTCCCAATAGAAAGCAAGGGATTTGAAAATCATTTTCCACTTAACTATGAATCAGAAGCACAGCTCTCCTATCACATTTACTCTAGGCATCATTATCATCAGAGTCTCAGTCATAAGAAAAATCCAAGTATACCACTTGTTTTAATAGATACATGTATAAATATATAAATTTATACATACATGTATATTTATATTTACATGTAGATTTATATGTATACATGAATTTATGTATATATATGATATATAAATTTATCTATATTTATATGTATATGTAAACTTTACAAATTGATGTGTGTATATTTACATATACATAAATGTTATGTAATATATATTTATATATATAACACACACACACACACACACACATCCAAGACTACATGAAAGACTTACACTGAAGGCTTTTGGATTAAATACTTTAAAAATATTAGGGTGGCTCAAATTAGAAGCTGGCAGCCAAGATGGTAAAGAGCATAAAATATATGCACCATATAGAATGTTTGAAAGAATTAGCAATGTTCAGTCTTTAGACAGATAATCAAAAGCTGTTTTCAGAAAACTGCAAGGAGACATGGCAGGGGTCTTTTCATAGGTGAAGGGTTTTAATAGCAAGGAGAGCATTTACTTCAGAATACAAAAATCCAAACCACTGGGTAGATGTTAGACAGAATCACATTTTGGTTTAATTTTAAATTGTATGTACTAACTAGAGTTGTCTAACAATGGAACAACCTATCTGAATAATTTTTAGAGGTGTCAATGGGAGGTGTTTGGGTAGTTGTTGGTCAAAGAGCACAAAACTACAATTAGAAGGAATAACTTTAAGAGATCTCTTGTACAGCATGGTGATTACAGTTGATGATGAGATACTGTATTCTTGAAAAATGGTAGGAGATTAGATGTTAAATGTTCTCACCACGAAAATGAAAGCTATGTAAAGTAAAAAGAAACTTCATTCTTCAAAAGAAAACATAATTTACTGCCAACACTTAGATCAAGGTATAGCATCATTCTTTCTGAGGCCTAGGATTTATTTACAATATAATTAGTAGTGACCCATAATATTGGTTAACAGTTCAACTAGGATCACTGTGTTTCCTTAGTCTTAAATAAAATTAACTGGATCTAGCTATTGTGTTATTCACCATAGCCAAGTCACAGAATCAACCTGTGCCCATCAACAGATAATTGGATAAAGAAACTGTGATAGAAATATACACCATGGAATACTACTTAGCCATAAAAAGAATGATGTAACTTCCCATTATCCTAAGTAAATTAATACAGAAACAGAAAGACAAATACTGCATGTTCCTACTTATAAATGAGAGACGAACAATGAGTACACATAGACATGCAGAGTTAAACAATAAGCAATGGAGACTCTTAAAGATGAGAGGGTGGAAGGAGAGTGAGAGATGAAAATTTATTTATTGGGTATAAAGTATACTATTTATGTGATGAGTACACTATGTAATATATCCATGTAACAAAACTGCATTTGTACCCCCTAAATTATAAAAAATAAAAATAAAATAATCTCCTATCTATGCTATGCTAAAACACTTATTCCCCTAATACTGAAGATCCTATCAAATTTTATTTTCGTTGAAAGATAAAATGTATGCTTCTCCATGGTTAAAGAGCCGGTTAAAAAAAAATGGTACTAAAGATGGCAGAACTTACGTCAGGTTTGAAAGGCTTGAAAGAAGGCCTGGGTGTTGAGTGAAATATAGTCTCTACTTGTCCAGGGTTTTTATGAGAAAGCCATCTTAGTTTTGCATATCATTCATCAAGCAATTATCTGATCCATCATCTTATTTTTTTAAAAAAAAGACCGAGGTTGAGTCGGCTTTTAATCAGCAAACTCCAAGAAGAAATAACACCTCCTTCATGGTATCATTAGTGACTTAGGGGGAAAAAAAAAAGTGTTCCCAACTCCAAAGTTGTGGAAAAAGAAAAATACTATTAACAAAAACAAAAACAAAAAATGATTGAACAAAGGATGATTCATAATCCATTTATTATTCTATGTGAAAAAAATGTAGTTCAAGAAAAATGCAATGAAATCATAAGTGAGGCTCAAAATAAACTGTTTCTATACAATGTAGTTAACTATCTTAATCTCACAGGGTAATTGTGACCTGTAATGATGCCTTCTAGTATTTGTTCATAATTCACTCCTAGTATTGCCTGCAATTATATGGTTTTGGGTTAAGCACATGACCTGTACCTCAGCTTGTCTTCCTGACTCATAAATTGTATTTTAAAGTAGTCATATCGGGGTTTTAAAATTTATTTTGGGCTGCTAATGAAAAAAGTCATTTCTTTCACGGAAATTCAAAGTACTTGCTATTAATCACATTTTAAAAATCTAATTAACATTCCTAGGAAGTAGAGTTAAGGTCATTTCTATTTTACAAGGTGACTGGGGTTGGGGAATGGGATGAAACCACGGTTAACCCCTTTCCCTAAGGCCCTTTACTCCCCAATACAGGATTTCCTGGTTAATTAGCATACCGATAATGACAAAGATTTCTAACAAATTAGCATTTAACTGCATTAAAAAGTCACAGCATTCAGTACAGGGTTCTAAAACAGCAATGTTTCTTCTACAACAGTAAGCAGTATACAGTAATTTAAACTTTTATGACAAAATTTTTCTTGAAATTGAACCTTTCAAAGGCACTGCTTTGGGTATTACATTAACCATGTCATGCAATTATTTTTTCATTTATAACACCATCAGCTATCATGAATGAACAACTCCCAATACTTGAGCTTTAAGGAATTTCTTATTAAAGAAATTGGCCAGGTGCAGTAATTCACACCTCTAATCTCAACACTTTGGGAGGACAAGACTTGAGGATCACTTGAGGACAGGAATTCAAGACCAACCATCCTAGGCAACACAGCAAGACCCTGTTTCTACAAAAATAATTTTTTAATCAATCAGGCTTGATACTAAGGAGGCTAAGATGGGAAGATTGCTAGAACCGAGAAGTTGGAGACTGCAGTGAGCTGTGATTGCACCACTGCACTCTAGCCTGGGCACCAGAGTGTGACCCTATCTCAAATTAAAAAAAAAAAAAAAAAAATTTAAAAAAGAACATTTAAAACACCGATTTTAAAATTAGTTTTAATTCAGTAAGTCTCGAGTTTCAAATAGGAATATTCCCCTTATTACATGATCTTACAGTGTACTGATCAACAGCAGGAGCAATACACATAATGCTTCCTAAAAAGAGAAGAGGTAGAAAAGAAAAAAAAAAATCTGACTCATTCTAAGCTTCTCAAAACGAAATAGACTGTAAGCTCTTTCAGACTAAAGCCTTTTCCTCTACAGAACTGAATATTTTATTGGTGGGTACTTAGGAAATATATATTAAATTAATAACTACTGGCTCTCCATGTGTTGTATGGTGCTTGATTTCCTCTGCTTCCACAGTTTCAAGAATCTGATCTCCCTCTTCACCACAAAAAAAAGGTGAAAAGAAATCCTTCAGTAGTCAGTCAGATTTCTGCAATCTTAGTCCTAGAGTCTAGGACAACAGGAAATAGAAGGTATTACTGCAGCATATTACCAAGGGAGGTTGTATATTTCTTTCCTTGGAGAATTTACTAAGAGAAAATTGATAAAAATATTTCTGGGGCAGTTCACAAATAGTTCTTACATAGATAGACAAGATGACCTCCTGTGATCCCTTCTATCCATATGCTTCTATTATTTTACTTGCAATATGTTTGATGGTGATAAAAGTGAAACAGACTAAAAGTCCATTTCTATACAATGGAGAAGGGACTTTCAGTATTGTGCTCAAGCTTTCTTAACACCAATTGACATTAAGAACAAAAAAGATTAATGCTTTACTCCATGACCCTTCTACCTAGATATTATTGTTTTAGTTCACCTAAAGCACCATTATGAAATTTTGAAAGCCATAATGCCATTTTGAAAAGAACAACCTTGAAGCTAGGACAAAATTTGTGATGCTTATTAACTCCTAGTAGTAAGACAACCATTTTGCCAAAGTTCAAATGTTTGTGGTGGGGTTCGTTACAAATATACTGGGGAGAGAGAGAAAGGGGAAAAGTGGAGAAAAAAATCATCATTACTTATTTAGTAATTTGATGGAAACCTGAGGAGAAATAATTACTTCAGCACCTAGACTTTTTCCCATACAGTTGACCAAAGGCAAAACTTGTGCAGCCAAAGCACTGAAAATTCTGGCACAAGAGATGATTCTTTTTTTTTTAACTTGTGAATATACTTTATTTATTTATCTATTTGTACTGTACTTTAGGTTCTGGGGTACACGTGCAGATAATGCAGGACTGTTGCATAGGTACATACATGGCAATATGGTTTGCTGCCTCCATTCCCCCGTCACCTATATCTGGCATTTCTCCCCATGTTATCCCTCCCTAACCCCGCTGTCCCTCCCCTATTCTCCCCTAACAGACACCAGTGTGTGATACTCGCCTCCCTGTGTCCATGTGTTCTCATTGTTCAACACCCGCATAGGAGTGAGCACACGCAGTGTTTGATTTTCTGTTCTTGTGTCAGTTTGCTGAGAATGATGGTTTCCAGATTTGTCCATGTCCCTAAAAAGGACACAAACTCATTGTTTTTTACGGCTGCATAGTATTCCATGGTGTATATAGGCCACATTTTTTTGTTCATTCTATCATTCATGGGTATTTGGGTTGGTTCCAGGTCTTTGCTATTGTAAACAGTGCTACAATGAACATACGTTTGAATGTGTCTTTATAATAGAATGATTTATAATCCTTTGGATATATACCCACTAATGGGATTGCTGGGTCAAATGGAATTTCTATTTCTAGGTCCTTGAGGAATCACCACATTGTCTTCCACAATGGTTGAACTAATTTACACTCCTACCGACTGCGTAAGAGTGTTCCTATTTCTCCACATCCTCTCCTGCATTGGATGTCTCCAGATTTTTTAATGATCGCCATTCTAACTGGGGTGAGATGGTATCTCAATGTGATTTTGATTTGCATTTTTCTAATGACCAGTGATGGTGAACAATTTTTTCATATGTTTGTTGGCCTCATTATCAAATTTAATTGTAGCAGTGGCATGAATTAACTCCAAACTAAATAAAGCAGAAGGGAGTGAGCAAGATCACCAAACAGAAGCTTCCTCCAATCGTCCTCCCTGCAGAAACACCAAATTGAACAATTGTTTACACAAAAAGGCACCTTCATAAGAACCAAAACACTGGTGAACAATCACAGCACCTGGTTTTAACTTGACAACAGTGAACGAAGCACTTAAGTGGGAGGCAAAGAGTCTCGAACTGCTGACATCTCCCATGCAGTGGGCAGCTGGCATGAAAACAGAATCTGTGCACTTGGTGGGAGAGAGAGTGCGGTGATTGTGTGACTTAGCACTGGAGTACAGAGTACATTGCTGCTCTATAACAATGGAAGGCAACACTAGACAGAACTCAGCCAGTACCCCCAGAGGGAGCATCTAGACTAGCCTTAGCCAGAGGAGAATTGCCCAGCCCAGAGGTCAGAACCTGAGGTCAGGAAAAACTCAACATTGTGGGATAGAGTGCCCTAGGGCCCTAAAAAAAACAGTTGAAAAGCAGTCTAGGGGCCGGGCGCGGTGGCTCATGCCTGTAATCCCAGCACTTTGGGAGGCTGAGGCGGGTGGATCATGAGGTCATGAGATCGAGACCATCCTGGTCAACAAGGTGAAACCCTATCTCTCCTAAAAACACAAAAAATTAGCTGGGCATGGTGGCGCGTGCCTGTAATCCCAGCTATTCAGGAGGCTGAGGCAGGAGAATTGCCTGAACCAGGAGGCAGAGGTTGCGGTGAGCTGAGATTTGCACCATTGCACTCCAGCCTGGGTAACAAGAGTGAAACTCCTTCTCAAAAAAAAAAAAAAAAAAAAAAAAAAAAAACAGTCTAAGCAGTCTAGGCTTCAAGGACTGCAATTCCTGAGCGAATCCTGGTGCTATACTGAGCTCAGAGCCAGGAAACTTGGGGGTAACATGTCCTAATGATACATCAACCAGGGCAAACAAGGGAGTGCTTGCCATCCCCCTCCCCCAACATCACACACTGCAGCTCACAGCTTCAGAAAGACTCTTTCCTTCCAATTGAGGAGAAGAGAAAGCAGCAACTAATGAAGAATTTGTCTTGCAACTTGGGTATCAGCTCAACCACAGCAGGACAGGGCACCAGGCAAAGTCCTGTGGCCCCAATTACAGGCCCTAGCTCCTAGATGACATTTGTAAACACATCCTGGGCCAGAAGAGAACATGCTGCTCTGAAGGGAAGAACCCAGTCCTGAAAGTATTCTTGACCTGCTGATTAGGGAGCCCTTTATCCCTGAATAGTCAGCAGTGATAGCCAGGAATATTTGCCATGGGCCGTGGGTGAGACTGAGATGAGACATACTAGATTCAGGTGTGACCTAGCAAATTCCCTTCTGTGGTGGCTATGAGGAGAAATTCCTGCTTGAGAAATGGAGAGAAAACAGTAAAGGAGACTTTCTCTTCCACCTTAGATACCAGTTTAACCACAGTAGGGTAGAGCACGAAGTAGGTTCTTGGGGTCCCTGATTACAGTCCTTTGCTTTTGGACAGCATTTCTAGACCTGCCCTTCACAAGAAGGTAACCCACTGCCCTGAAGGGAGAGTCCCAGGCCTGGTAGCATTCAACACAAGCTTACTGAAGAGTCTTTGGGCCTTGAGTGAACATTGGCAGTAGCCAGGCAGTACTCACCATGAGCCTAGGGTGAGGATGGCAATGGAGAGAAGTCCAACGCTTGTGAAAGGGGAGGAAAAATGGGAAGGACTTCTTTATCTTGTGGCTTGGGCACCAGCTCAGCCACAGGAGAATAGAGCATCAGGTACATTCCTAAAGTTTCTGACTCCAGGCCCTGGCTACCAGAAAGCATCTCTGGACCCACCCAAGGCTAGGGAAAACTGGGCACCCTGAAGGAAAGAACACATGCCTGGCTGATTGTAAAGCCTTAGGGTCTTGAAAAAACATAGGATTTGCCAGGCAGTGGTTATCACAGGCTTGGGAGAGACCGAGTAACATAACAGAGTTAGGTTTGACCCAGTGATGTAGCAGTTGTGGTGGTCATGGGGGTCCTTCAGTCAACCCTATCCCAGTTCCAGGTAGTTCAGCAGAGCAAGAGAGAGAGAAGAAGAAAGAGACATTTTGTTTGTTGTGGGAAAAGTAACAAAAGAGAGCAAGAGTCTATACATGGTATGTGAGAGAATTCTTCCGGACATAATCCAAGAATATCAAATCCAAGATATCATAAAGGCAATACCTCTATGAGTCTGCAAGAGCCACAACCTTACTGGGTTTGAGGTGCAACCTTATGCAGACATGGATGCAGTGACCAAAAATGTAGATCACAAAACCCAAGTCCCTCTGAATACCTGGAAAGTCATCCCAAGAAGAATGAGTATAAACTGGCCCAGACTGGGAACACTACAATAAATATCTAAGTCTTAAATGCCCACACACCGATGAACATCCACAAGCATCAAGACCATAAGGAAAACATGAACTCACCAAATGAACTAAATAAGGCACCAGAGACTAATCCTGGAAAAACAGATCCCTGACCTTTCAGACCCAGCATTCAAAATAGCTATGTTTGAGAAAACTCAAAGGAATTCAAGATAACATGGAGAAGAAATTCAGAATTTTATCAGATAAATTTAACAGAGACTGAAGTAAGTACATAGAACTAAGCAGAAATCAAATGCAGTTGACATTAAAAAAGAATGCATCAGAGTCTTTAAATAGAAGAATTGATTAAGCAAAACAAAGAATTAGTGAGCTTGAAGACTGGCTATTTGAAAATACAAGTCAGGAGAGACAATAGAAAAAAAGAAAACAATGAATCATGCTTGCAGGATCTAGAAAATTGTCTCAAAAGTGAAAAACTAAGAGTCATTTGCCTTAAAGAGAAGGTAGAGAAAGAAACGGGGATAGAAAGTATACTCAAAGGGATAATAACAGAGAACTTCTCAAATCTAGAGAAAGATATTAATATTCAAGTACAAGAAGGTTATACAATATCAAACAGATTGAACCCAAAGAAGACCTACCTCAAGACATTTAACAATCACACTCTCAAAACGCAGGAATAAAAAAGAATACTAAAAGCAGTAATAGAAAAGAAACAAATAACATACAAAAAATCTCCAATATATATGGCAGCAGACCATATGTGCCATATGTGCCAGGAGAGAGTGGCATGACATGTTTCAAGTGAAAAGGAAAAACTTGTAATCAAGAATATTATACACAGAAGAATTACTCTTCCAACATGAAAGAGAAAGACTTTTCCAGACAAACAAAAGCTGAGGGATTTCATGAACACCAGACCTGACTTATAAAAAATGCTAAAGAAAATTCTTCAATCTGAAAGAAAAGAACATAAATTAGCAATAAAATGTCATTTCAAGGCACAAAACTCACTGGTAATAGGTAGTACACAGAGGAACACAGACTATTATAACACTGTAATTGTGGTATGTACACTACATGTATCTTATGTGGTAATATTAAAAGATGAACTGAAAAAATAATAACTACAACTTTTCAAGACATTGACAGAATAGTAAATATAAATAGAAACAAGTTTAATCATCAGAGCGAACAGGCAATCTACAGAATAGGAGAAAACTTTTTCAATCTATCCGTCTGACAAAGGTCTAATACCCAGAATCTACAAGGAACTTAAACATATTTACAAGGAAAAAAACCAAACAACCCCATTAAAAAGTGGGCAAAGGACATGAACAGACACTTCTCAAAATAAGATATTCATGTGGTCAACCAACATACGAAAAAAACTCAAAATCACTCATCATTAGAGAAATGCAAATCAAAACCACAATGAGATACCATCTCATGCCAGTCAGAATGGCAATTATCAAAAAGTCAAGAAATAACAGATGCTGGCAAGGTTGCACAGAAATAGGAACACTTTTACACTGTTAGTGGGAACATAAATTGGTTCAACCACTGTGGAAGAAGGTGTGGCTATTCTGCAAAGATCTAGAGCCAGAAATACCATTTGAACCAGTAATCCCATAACTGGGTATTACCCAGAGAAATTAAAATCATCCTATTACAACGATACTTGCATATGTGTATGTTAATCATAGCACTATTCACAACAGCAAAGACACGGAATCAACCCAAATGCCTATCAATGATAGACTGCATAAAAAAATGTGATACGCCGGGAGCGGTGGTTCAAGTCTGTAATCCCAGCACTTTGGGAGGCCGAGGCGGGTGGATCATGAGGTCAAGAGATCGAGATCATCCTGGTCAACATGGTGAAACCCCGTCTCTACTAAAAAATACAAAAAATTAGCTGGGCATGGTGGCGCGTGCCTGTAATCCCCAGCCACTCAAGAGGCTGAGGCAGGAGAATTGCCTGAACCCAGGAGGCGGAGGTTGCAGTGAGCCGAGAGCATGCCATTGCACTCCAGCCTGGGTAAACAAGAGCGAAACTCCGTCTCAAAAAAAAAAAAAAAAAAAAAAAAAATGTGATACATATACATCATGGGATACCACGTAGCCATATAAAAGAACAAGATCATGTTCTTTGCAGGGCCATAAAAGGAGCTAGAAGCCATTATCCATAGCAAACTAACACAGGAATGAAAAACCAAAACCACATGTTCTCACTTATAAGTGGGAGCTGAACAATTAGTACACATGGGCACAGGGAGGGGAATAACACACACTGAGGCCTGTCAGGGTTAGGGTGCAGGGGAGAGACACCATTAGAAAAAACAGCTATTGCATGCTGGGCTCAATACCCAGGTGTGATGGGTTGATCTGTACAGCAAACCACCATGGCACATGTATATAACAAACCTGCACGTCCTGCACATTTACTTCAGAATTCAAAATAAAGATAAAAAAATTTCTGCCAGGTGTGGTGGCTCACGCCTGCAACCCCATCACTTTGGGAGGCGAAGGTGGGCAGATCACCTGAGGTCAGGAGTTTGAGACCTGCCTGACCAACATGGAGAAACCCCACCTCTACTAAAAATACAAAATTAGCCAGTGTGATGGAGCATGCATGTAAATCCCAGCTTCTCAGGAGGATGAAGCAGGAGAATTGCTTGAACTTGGGAGACAGAGATTGTGGTGAGCTGAGATCATGCCATTGCACTCCAGTCTAGGCAACAACACCAAAACTCCTTCTCAAAAAAGATTTTTTTTTTTAAAAAAAGAAAGTTTAAAAGTGGGGAGAAAAAAGTTAAATTACAAATTTTCTCTTACTTTTCTCTTATCTTGTTTGTTGGGTGGTTTATTTATGCAATCAGTGTTAAGTTGTGATCAGTTTAAAACAATGGGTTATATTATTTTAAAGCCTCATGGCAATGTCAAATCAAAAACCATGTAACAGAAAAATAAAAAATATATCAAGAAATTAAGATATATCACCAGATAAAATCATGTTCATTAAAAGAAAGATGAGAAGGAAGAAAAGAAAAAAGAGAAGACCATGAAACAACCAGAAAACAAACAACAAAAAGACAAGAATACATTCTCATTTATCAGTAACACTGAAAGTAAAAGGAATGAAATTTCCAATCAAAAGACACAGAGCAGGTGGATGGATAAAAAACAAGACCCAGTGATTTGCTGCCTACAAGAAACATATTTTACCTCTATAGACACACATAGACTGAAATAAAGGGATGAAAAAAGATATTTTATGCAAATAAAAATCCAAAAAGTGCAGGAGTAATCATATCAGACAAAAGAGATTTCAAGACAAAAACTATAGGAAGAGACAAAGAAGGTCACTATATAATGCAGGGGTCCATTTAGCAAGAGGTTATAACAATTGTAAATATATATATGCAACAAACACTGGAGCACCCAGATATATAAGGCAAAAAATATTAGAACTAAAGAAAGAAATAGACCCTAGCACAATAATTGCTGAAGACTTCAAGACCCATCATTCAGCATTAGACAAATTATAAAAATAGATAATCAACAAAGAAATATTAGAATTCAGTTGCCCTGTAGAAGAAATGGATCTAACAGATATTTATAGAACATTTCATTCAATGACTGCAGAATACCCGTTCCTCTCCTGAGCACATAGATCATTCTCAAGAATAGACCATATGTCAGGACACAGAACAAGTCTTTAAAAATTCCTCAAAAATAAATTTATAATAAATATATTTTCTGAACACAATAGAACTAGAAGCCAATAATAAGAGGAATTTTTGAAACTATCCAAATACACGAAAAGAAGACAATATGCTCCTGAGTGAACAGTGGGTCAATGAAGGAATTAAGAAGAAGATTGAAAACTTTCTTAAACCAATAAAAACAGAAACATGATATACCAAAACCTATGAGATACGGTAAAAGAAATAGTAAAAAATAAAATTTGGCCAGGCATGGTGGCTCACACCTGTAATCCCTGCACTTTGGGAGGCCAAGGCAGGTGGATCACCTGAGTTCAGGAGTTTGAGACCAGCCTAGCCAACATGATGAAACCCCGTCTCTACTAAAAAGACAAAAAATTAGCTGGGCATGGTTGTTCACACCTGTAATTCCAGCTACTCAGGAGGCTGAGGCAGGAGAATCGCTTGAATGCGGGAGGCAGAAGTTGCAGTGAGCCCAGATCGCACCACTGCATTCCAGCCTGGGCAACAAGAGCAAAACTCTGTCTAAATAAATAAATGCTTAGAGCTATAAAGGTGACTTCAAAAGGTTTTTAGAAAAACTTCAGATAAACAACTTAAACATGCATCTCAAAGAACTAGAAAAGCAAGATCAAATCAACCCCAAACTTAGAAGAAAATAAATAAATAAGAGCAGATGAAAAATAAATAAAATTGAAATTAAAAAAAAAAAAAAACACTAAAAAAGATCATTGAAACAAAAAGTCAGTTTTTTGAAAAGATGAAAAGAATGGACAAACTTAAACCCAGAATACGAAAAAAGAGAGAAGACCCAATTAAATAAAATAAGAGATGAAAAAGATTATATTATAACCAATACCACAAAAATTGAAAAGATAATTAGAGGCTACTATGAGCAACTGTATGCCAATTAATCGGAAAATCCAGAAGAAATTGATAAATTCATACATAGATACAACTTACAAAGATTGAACCATGGGGAAATCCAAAATCTGAACAGACAAAAAGCAAGTAATGAGAACAAAGCTGTAATAAAGAGTCTCCCAGCAAAGAAATGGAAGGACCTGATGGGTTTCATTGCTCAATTTTATCAAACATTTAATGACAAACCAATACCAATCCAACTTCAAGGTATTCTGAAAATGAAAAGAAGGAGGAAATACTTCCAAACTGATTCTACAAGGCCAATAGTACACTGGTACCAAAACTGGACAAAGACACATAAAAAAAAAAAAAAAAAAAAAAACTATAGGACAATATCCCTGATGAATATTGATGCAAGAATATTCAACAAAATACTAAAAGAATTGAATTCATGAACACGTTAAGAAGATCATTCAGGCCGGGCGCGGTGGTTCAAGCCTGTAATCCCAGCACTTTGGGAGGCCGAGGCGGGTGGATCACAAGGTCGAGAGATCAAGACCATCCTGGTCAACATGGTGAAACCCCGTCTCTACTAAAAATACAAAAAATTAGCTGGGCATGGTGGTGCGTGCCTGTAATCCCAGCTACTCAGGAGGCTGGGGCAGGAGAATTGCTTGAACCCAGGAGGCGGAGGTTGCGGTGAGCCGAGATCGCGCCATTGCACTCCAGCCTGGGTAACAAGAGTGAAACTCCGTCTCAAAAAAAAAAAAAAAAAGAAGATCATTCATCATGACCAAGTGGGATTTATCCCAGGAATCTAAGGATGGTTCACCTGATGCAAATCAATCAATGTGATACATCATATCAATGGAATGAAGGACAAAAACCATATGATAATTTCAGATGATGCTAAGAAAGGATTTGATAAAATTCAACATAGTTTCCTGACAAGAAGTCTCAAAATACTGGGGTTTGAAACATACTGCAACATAATAAAAAGTCATATATGAAAGAATCACAGCTAATATAACACTTCATGGGAAAAAAACTGAAAGCTTTTTCTCTAAATGTGGAACACGACAAAGATGTCCACTTTCACCACTGTTATTCCATGTACTACTGGAAGTCCTAGCTAGAGCAATCAGACAAGAGAAAGATTTAAAGGGCATCTAACTTTGAAATGAAGAAGTCAATTTATCCATCTTTGTAGATGTTATAATGCTACTTTTGGAAAAACCTACAGGCTCCACCAAAAAAACCCAGCAGACCTGATAAATAATGTACGGTTACAGGATACAAAATCAACACACAAAAATCGGTGCATTTCTAAATGCCAATAGTGAACAATCTGAGAAAGAAATCAAGATAGTAATCCCATTCACAGTAGTCACAAACATAATAAACTATACAGGGATTAACTTAATCAAAGAAGTGAAAGCTCTCTACAGTGAAAACCATGAAACATTAATGAAAGAAATGCAAGAAGACTGAAAAAATGTAAAGATATTCATGTACATAGATAGAAATAATCAACATTGTTAAAATGTCCATACAACCCACAGCAATCTACAGATTTAATGCAGTCCCTATCAAGATACCAATGATATTCTTCACAGAACTAGAAACAGCAATCTTATAATGTATATGAAGCCACAAAAAACCTACAATAGCTAAAGAATCACATTACCTGACTTCAAATTTTGCTGCAGAGCTATGGTAACCAAAACAGCATGGGACTGGCATAAACAGACATGTAGACCAACAGAGCAGAATAGAGAACACAAAAACAAATCCACAAACCTAAGGTTAATGAACTAATTTTCAACAAAAGTGCCAAGAACATACACTGGGGAAAAGACAGTCTCTCCAATAAATGGTACTGAGAAAACTGGATATCCCCATGCAGGAAAAAGAAACCAGACCCCTATGTCTTGCCATATGCAAAAACCATCTCAAAATGGATTAGAGACTTAAATCTAACACCTCAAACTATGAAACTACTAAAAGAAAATGTTGGGGAAATTCTTCAGGACAGACAGTGTCTTTGCCTTTGGAGTAGGCAAAGATTTATTGAGAAATATCCCACAAGCACAGGCAATCAAAGCAAAAATAGACAAATGGCATCACATCAAGTTAAAGCTTCTGCACAGCAAAGGAAACAATCAACAAAATGAAGAGACAACTCACATAGTGGGAGAAAATATTTGCAAACTACGCATCTCAGAAGGAACTTATAGCTACAATACATAAGGAGCACAAAGAAATCTATAGGAAAAAAATCTAATAATACAATTTAAAAAATGGACAGAAGATTTAAATAGACATTTCTCAAAAGAAGACACGCAAATGACAAAGAGGCATATGAAAAAGTGCTCAACAACATTGATCATCAGAGAAACGCAAATCAAAACTATGAGAGAAAGTGGTGTGAAGAAAATAGCAGATAGGAGACATGAAAAACATGCAGCTCCCACTAGGATGAACAGAACAACAAATGGAGACTCACATTGTGAACTTTTGCTCCACAAACCACCACAGGAACATACTAGGAAGGCCAAAAGAATTCACAGACCATTTGAAAGAAGCGACTTGCCATGGCAAATTCTGTGAAACAGCCAAAAAATGGTGAGTTCCCAAAATGTGAAGAGGGAAAAGACTGCCTCCAAACACACATCTCCACTGGGGAACCTGAAAATCCAGGTAACAGGAGAAGAATTTAACCTTACCTAGAGCTGAAATGAATTTTGGGAGTTGAATAAAATATAAAAGTAGAAGAAGCGGTGGGAAGAGCCCTCTAGGCACTCCCAGTCCCCAGTTTCAGCACAAAGAAGCCACCCCTGTCTGTATATCACAAGTCCTTGGCAAAGGCAACCAGTGGAATTAGGGAAGGGCCGCAGGGTGAAAGAAGATTCTAGCTGAACTTCGTAATAATTTCAACCGAACACAAATTCTCCTGAGCAGAATTGGGGCGGGCAAATAGGAAGTGCAGATAATGAGCCCAGAAGCCACAGCCAAAGGTGTGGGCGGGTGGCAAGGGGCCAGGCCTGAAAGCCCTGCTTGCTTTCTCACAGGGGAGGCTTGTAGCCTGAGGCAGGATCTCAGCCCGGTTCACCAGGTGCCTGGACGTAATCTCGGCACTGTTGGTTGGGCACAGCAGGAGTGAGACTGGCTTTCTTGGCTGCATGGGCGCGGGTGAGGCCTGTCACTGCCAGATTTCCCCCACTTCCCTGGCAACCTGTATGATACAGCAGAGGCAGCCATGATCCTTCTTAGAACATAACTCCAGTGGCCTGAGAACCACCCCTGATCCCCTACAGTGGCTGCAGCAAGCCCTATGCAAGGAGAGTCTGAGCTCAGACACTCCGAATCCTGCCCCAACCTGATGTTTTTTTCTCTACTCAACCAAGCAGCTAAAGACAAAAGATAAATTCTTTGGAGCTCTATGGCCCTGCCTATCATTCGAGAAACCTGAATAATTATCCTGACCAACTTAGGGCAAAATTTTATTCCCCTTCTACTAACACAGCTGGTGCTCTCTTGAGAACAACACCTCCTGGCTGGAGGCCAACCAACTCAAGCCATTACAGCAACTCGTAACAGAATAACCCTGCTCCAAAAGAAAAAACAATAGCTAATTCCATTGCCCGTAACATTCTGGCTAACCAGAGGTCCCGAGTCTGTCCATGTGACAACTTTGCTGCTAGAATAATCAGCATTTGAGAAAATCAAAATATTTAAACTACAACCAAGGACTCTCAAGAGCTGACTACACTCCAGTGTCACCTCCACTGATTTCCATGGCTGGAAGTCCTGAAGATGAATCATTTCACAGGACTCTTTGCAGACATCCCGCAGCACCAACCTAGAGCATGGTAGCCCTGCTGAGTGGCTACACCCAGAAGGGAATTAACCATCACTGCAGTCTGCTCTCAGAGATCCCTATTACTAGGAGATGGGGGAGAGCACCACATAAAGGGATCCCATGGGACAAAATAATCTGAACAGCAGCCCTTAAATTCCAGATCTTTCAACTGAAATAGCCCACCCAAATGAGAAGGAACCAGGAGAACAATTCTGGTAAAGTGACAAAACAAAGTTTTATAACATCCCCAAAAGATCAAACTAACAGCCAGGAGGGGTGGCTCACACCTTTAATCTCAGCACTTTGGGAGGTTGAGAGGCAGGTATATCAGCTGAGGTCAAGAGTTCAAGATCAGCCTGGCCAACATGGTGAAACTGTCTCTACTAAAAATATAAAAATTAGCTAGGTGGCACGTGCCTGTAGTCCCAGGTACTCAGAAGGCTGAGGAAGGAGAATCACTTGAATCCAGGAGGAGAAGGTTGCAGTGAGGTGAGATCGTGCCATTGCATTCCAAGCTGGGTGACAAAACAGGACTTCATCTCAAAAATAAAGTAAAAATAAAAATAAAAGATCAAACTAGCTTTCCAGCAATGGATCTTAACCATAAATAAATCTCCTAATTGCCAGAAAAAAAATTCAGAAAGTTGATTGTTAAGCTACTCAACGAGGTGCCAGAGAAAGGCAACAACAAACTTAAAGATATTCAAAAATATATATGGGATAATGATGAAAAATTCTCCAGAGAAACAGGTATCATAACAAAAAGACAATCACAACTTCTGGAAATAAAAGACACTTTTAAAGAAATACAAAATACACTGGAAAGTGTCAACAATAGAGTAGAAAAAGTAGAAGAAAAAACTTCAGAGCTCACAGAGAAGGCTTTGAATTACTCAATCCAACAAAAACAAAGAAAAAAAGAATTAATACAAAATGAACAAAGCCTCTAAGAAATCTGGGATGATGTTAAGTGACTAAACACAAGAATAATTGGTGTTCCTGAGAAAGCAGAGAAATCTAAATGGTTGGAAAACTTATTTGAGGGAATAACTGAGGAAAACTTCCCTGGCCTTACTAGAGATCTAGACATCCAGATACAAGAGGATCAAAGAACACCCAGGAAATTTGTGACAAAAAGATCATCACCTAGGCCCAAGATCATCAAGTTATCTAAAGTCAAGAAAAAGGAAAGAATTTTAAGAGCTGTGAGGTAAAAGCATCAGGTAACTATAAATTAAAAACAAAAACAAAACAAAAAAAAACCTGTCAGATTAAGAGCGGATTTCTCAGCAGAGACCCTACAAGCCAGAAGAGATTGGGGTCTTATCTTTAACCTCAGAAAACAAAAATAAAAAAAAATTATAAGGCAAGAATTTTATATCCAGTGAAACTAAGCTTCATAAACAAAGGAGAGATAAAGTCTTTTTGAGACCAACAAATGTGGAGACAATTCCCCATTACCAAGCCAGCACTATAAGAAATGCTAAAAGGAGTTCTAAATCTTGAAACAAAACCTTGAGATACACCAAAATAGAACCTTCTTAAAGCATAAATCTCAGAGGACCTATAAAACAAAAAATACAATTAAAAGTATTCTGGCAACAACTAGCATGATGAAAAAACAGTATCTCATCTCTCAATACTAACACTGAATGTAAGTGGCCTATATGTTCCACTTAAAAATACAGAATGGCAGGATGGACAAAAATCCAGCCACCAACTATTTGCTGTCTTCAAGCAGCTCAGCTAACACATAAGGACTCATATGAACTTAAGGTAAAGGGGTAGAACAAAGATATTCCATGCAAATGAAAACCAAAAGTGAGCAGGAGTAGCTATTCTTCTATCAGATGAAACAGACTTTAAAGCAACAAAAATTTAAAAAGACAAAGAGGGGCATTATATAATGATAAAAATATCAGTCCAACATGAAAATATCATAGTACTAAATACATATGCACTTAACACAGGAGCTCCCAAATTTATAAAACAATTACATTAGACTTAAATGAGATACACAGCAAAGCAATAATAGTGGGGAAATTGAATACACCACTGACAGCACTGGACAGGTCATCAAGACAGAAAGTCAACAACAACAAAAAAAAATTGACTTAAAGTATACCCTAGAACAAATGAACTAAAGGGATGTTTACAGAACATTCTACTCAATAACTGCAGAATATACATTTTTTTTCATCAGCACACAGAACATTCTCCAAGATAGATCATATGATAGGCCACAAAGCAAATCTCAATAAATTTTAAAAATATCAAAACTATATCAAGTTCGCTCTGAGATCACAGTGGAATAAGATTGAAAATTCATTCTAAAAGGAATCCTCAAAACTATACAAATACATGAAAATTAAATAATGTTCTCCCGAATGATCTTTGAGTCAATAGTGAAATCAAGATTGAAATCTAGAAAATTCTTTAAACTGGATGATAATAGTGACCCAAACTATTAAAACCTCTGGGATACAGCAAAAGCATTGCTAAGAGGAAAGTTCCTAACATTAAAGGCCTAGATCAAAAAGTCTGAGAGGGCACAAATAGAACATCTAAGCCCACACCTAACAGAACTAACTAGACAAAGAAAAACAAACCAAACCCAAACACAGCAGAAGAAAAAAGATCAGAGCACAACTAAATGAAATTGAAACAAGAGTAATTTAAAGATAAATGAAACAAAAAAGCTGGTTCCTTGAAAATATAAACAAAATTGATTGACCATTAGTGATATCAACTAAGAAAAGAAAAGATACAAATAAGCTCACTTACAAACAAAATGAGAGATATTAAAACTGATATCACAGAAATCCAAAAGATTATTCAAGACTACCGTGAACACCTTTATGCACACAAACTAGAACACCTAGAGAGGTTGGATAAATTCCTGGAAATAAACAACCCTCCTAGATTAAATAAGGAAGAAATAGAAATTCTGAACAGACCAATAAAAAAGTAGCAGGATTAAAACAGTAATTTAAAACATGACAAGAAAAAAAAAAGCCCAGTACCAGATGGATTCACAGCTGAATTCTATCAGACATTCCAAGAATTAGTACCAATTGTACTGAAATTATTCCAAAAGATAGAGAAAAAGAGACTCCTCCCTAAATCATTCTATGAAACCAGTTTCACCCTAATGAAAAAAAATAAAACTACAGCCCAATATCCTTGATGAACACAGATGCAAAAATCCTCAACAAAATACCAGCTAAACAAATCCAACAGCATATCAAAAAGATAATCCACCATGATCAAGTAGGTTTCATAGCAGGGATGCAGGGATGATTTAATATACACAAGTTAATAAATGTGATATACCATATAAACACATTTAAAAACAAAATTTGTATGATCATCTCAATAGATGTAGAAAAAGCATTTGACAAAATCCAGCATCCTTTTAGGGTTTTAATCCTATCAGCATAGAAGGGACATACCTTAAGATAATAAAGTCTTCTATAATGGACCCACAGCCAACATTATACTGAATGAGGAAAAATCCATTCCCTCTGAGAACTGGAACAAAACAAGAATGCCTACTCTCACCATTTCTGTTCAACATAGTACTGGAAGTCCTAGCCAGAGTAATCAGACAAGAGAAAGATATAAAGGCATCCAAATCAGTAAAGTGGAAGTTAAACTGTCACTGTTCATCAATAATATGATGATACACCCAGAAAATCCTAAAGACTCATTCAAAAAGCTTCTAGATCTCATTAATGAATTCAGTGAAGTTTCAAGATACAAAATCAATGTTCACAAATAAGTAGCACTGCTATACAACAACAGTGACAAAGGCTGAGAATCAAATTAGGAAGTCAACCTTTTTTACAACAGCTGCAAATATATATATATATATATATATTTAGGACTATACCTAACCAAGAGGTGAAAGATCTCTACAAGGAAAACTACAAAACATTGCTGAAAGAAATCAGACAACAAAAACAAATGGAAGCAAATCCCATGCTCATGAATGGTTAGAATCAGTACTATGAAAATGACCATATTGCTGAAAGCAATCTATAAAAATTCAATCCAATTCCCCTCAAAATACCATCATCAGTTTTCACAACGCTAGTAAAAACAATCCTAAAATCCATATGAAATGAAAAAAGAGCCCACGAAGCCAAAGCAAAACTAAGTAAAAAGAACAATCTGGAGGCATCACATTTCCTGACTTCAAACTATACTATAAGGCTATAGTTACCAAAACATCATGGTATTGGTATAAAAACAGGCACATACACCTATGGAACAGAATAGACAATTCAGAAATAAAACCAAATACTTATAGCCAACTGATATTCAACAAAGCAAACAAAAACATAAAGTGGAGAAAGGACACCCCATTCAACAAATGGTGCTGGGAAAACTGGTAAGCCACACGTAGAACAATGAAACTGGATCCTCATTTCTCTCATTGTAAAAAATCAACTCAAGATGGATCAAAGACTTAAATCTGAGACCTGAAGCCATAAAAATTCTGGCATGGGAATAACTCTGCTAGACATTTAATATGGTAGTTTTATTAGTATTATTTCAATAGGTTTTAGAGAACAGGTGGTGTTTTGCATCTTGTGAATGGATAAAGAAATTATGGTACATATACACAGGCAGGAGTACAGTAAGCATGGCAACATCTGCTTCTGGGGAGGCCTCAGGGATCTTTTACTCATGGAAGAAGAAAAAGCAGAAACAGGGGTCTTACATGGTAGAAGCAGGACCAAGAGAGAGTGAGGGAGGTGCCACACACTTTTAAACAACCAGATCTCACAAGCATTCACTATTGCAACAACAGTTCCAATGGGATGTTGTTAAACCATGAGAAATCACCCCATGACCCAATCACCTCCCACCAGCCTTCACCTCCAACACTGGAAATTATGACTGAACATGAAATTTAGGTGGGGACATAGACCTAAACCATATCACCATCTGACAAGGGATTTATAACCAGAGTATATAAGGAGCTCAAACAACTCTATAAGAAAATGTCTAATAATTCAATTCAAAAATAGACAATAGATTTGAATGGAGATTTCTCAAAAGAAGACATACAAATGACAAACAGGTATATGAAAAGATGCGCAACATCTTTGGTCATCAGAGAAATGCAAATCCAAACTGCAATGAGGTATCATCCCACCCTGGTTAAAATGACTTTTATCCAAAAACAGGCAATAACAAATGCTGACGAAGATATGGAGAAATGGGAACCCTTGTACGCTCTTGGTGGTAATGTCAATTAGTACAACCACTGTAAAGAACAGTCTGGAGTTTGCTCAAAGAAACAAAAATAGAGCTTACATATATATGATCCAACCACCCCACTGCTGAGTACATATACAAAAGTAAGAAAACTGATATATCAAAGCGATAACTGCACTCCCGTGTCTATTGCAGCACTATTCGCATTAGCCAATATTTGAAAGCAACTTAGGTGTCCGTTGACAGACAAATGGATAAAGAAAAGGTGACACATATACACAATGGAGTATTACTCAGCCGTAAAAGGAATGAGATCCTTTCATTTGTGACAACACGAATATAACTGGAGGACATTATTTTAAGTGAAATGAGGCAGGCACAGAAAGACAAACCTTGCATGTTCTCACTTATTTGTGGAAGCTAAAAATTAAAACAATTAAACTCATGGAGATAGAGTAGAATGAGATGATTACCAGAAGCTGGGAAGGGTAATGGGTAGGGAGGATGGGGATGGTTAATGGGTACAAAAATTTAGTTAGAGTCAGTGAATAAGATCTATTATTTGATCATGCAACCAGGGTGACTATAGTCAACAATAATTTATTGTGCATTTTAAAATAACTGAAAGAGTATAACTAGATCATTTGTAACACAAGGGAAAGATAGATGCTTGGGTTCATGGATTTCCTATTTACCCTGATGTGATTATTGTGCATTATGTGCCTGTATCAGAGTGTTTCATGTGCTTCATAAATATGTGCGCCTACTATGTATACACAAAAATTAAAAATTGAAAATTAAAACAAAATGTAAATAAAGCATATTGATACATAGAATTCTGAACTAAACTTTAAACCAAACTATCAGTAATCCTATAACCCTTGGAAAAGAGAGGGAAAAAGCCAAAGAGAGCAGAAAAGAGTGACAAACATAGAATGGTTGAGATTATAAATAAAGGAATGAATGAATACAATTCAGATTTTGTAAGACATAATTGTTTACACAAAAGATGGCCAGAGTAATCTCAAGGTGAAGGAATTATAGAAAAATCTAAAAGGTATTTTTCAGATAATGAAAAAGAGAATTTAGTGGGCTTTGTTCCATAATCCCAGGGTAAATGGTAGAAACAAACAATGAAGCCACAAAGCTTTAATTTATTATGACTGCAGCATTTGGCTTTAATCAGAACCGTATAATAGTCATGCCTTTGGGGAATGTTCCAGTGTAAGAAGGAAGTGAAAATTGTACTTAGGATTTACTTGCCACAATTCTGTCTAGTGAAATGGCAAGAAAACGGTAAAAGTTTAACTGAAGTAATAAATTATCACTTTTCAGAACTGTCATTCAACAGGAAGAGCATTGTCAGGGTGACTGGAGAGGGTAGGCAGACTATGTTTCCACACTTGTTGGGGGACCGGAGGATGCTCATTTCTGTGAGACAGTTTACCAACAGGCAAGCAGGGAGTCCCTAAAGAATCCCTGCCTTAAGTCCCTTCTTATTTGCAGGCCATGTAACCTAGTCCCTCAAATTGACAGCCCCATACTTTCTCCCTCATTATGGCTCAGGGAAGAGGCTGAGGAAATGTTTATTCTTGGCCTTTTCTCATCCTTGAGAGCCTAGGTCCAGAGTTTAGTCCAGTGGCTGGCAATAAGTATTTTCTGAATGATTGAGTGAATTTGAGGATGCAAGCAAGATAATTTTCAATCACAAATCATAGGTCCAGAATCGGCAGGACCTATCTACATAATCTATTCAAATCGTTCCCCCTGTGCAAAGCTCTGCACTTGAGCATCTCTGCCAAGTGTTTATATGGTACATGTATGTGCACATACTATCAAGTTAGTTCAGTGCAGAAGTATTGAACGTAGAAGTATGAAATTCTAGGGGAGAGAGTTTATGGAACCAGAGCTCCATAAACTCTCTCCTCTAGAATTTAATAATGTCATTGATATGGAATTCCAAACTTTTGATGTAATTCCATTTACATTTCTTTATCTTCTTTCTTGAATGGTGTTCTCCAGATCTTAAGTCAGCCCAGGAATCTTAAAGAAAGTGATCTGCCTACCGACATTCTGACCCTATACTCTTTCCAGCCTCCTAGAAGCTAGGTTAGCATTAGGGGGAAAGGAAAATAAGTGTAAAGTATTAGATCAGTTACACTTTCTTATGACTAACATAATCCATCCCACAGCCAGAAGTCAAAGTGTAAAAAACAATCTGTTCTAAAGAATCAAACTGGTCTTTACTAAAGTTAAACAAATAAATAGTGGAAATAAAAATTGTCCAGCTGTTTTTCATATTTTTTTATGAGAACTTCGACTTTCCTGCTTATATTTTACAAGGGTAATTAAATGCTTTTTAAATAACATTCATTTGTCTGATAAAACTATTCATTGGACATTCTCAAGTAGAACAAAATAAAAATATTTGCTTTCATTCTTCCCTGTCACAAATATTCACGTTCTCTCTGTGTCACAATATCCAAATATTAATTATTGAATGTTTCAGCTACCAAAAATTGAGGTAGTTTAAAATTGATTCTATGGTGAAATTAAAGAATCAACAATGATCTGATAAATCTAGGCTGGGAAAACAGACAAATAGGATTTTACTAGAAAAAATTTCAGTTCACTTAATTTTCTTCTTTTTTAACAACTCTGGAATAATATAATTTTAACTATTTTCAGCCATCTTCCATCTCCTTTCCTCTTACCAAATATTAGTCTACACACTTATCTCTTCTACATTATGTGCTCCATTTCTTAACCTTTCCCAATCATGCTGTTGTTTTCACCACTCTACTATAACTGCTTATCTCCAAGGTCATTAATCATTTCCTTATTTTGAATTCAATGACCTTTTATCAGTTTTCATAATTCCTGTATGAAACTAACAAACAATGTTCATTCTCCTTGAAAATTCTTCCTTACCACGGTTTCTATTACCAGATGTTACTCTGATCTTTCCTAATGAATCCACCTGTTTCCTGTTGTTCCTGTTTCTTTCACCTCCTCCTAAATGTGAACTTTTAGCAAGGTCCTGTTCTTGTTTTCAGCTCTCTTCTCATCTCATGCCATAATCCTTTCTCCTAGTGAGCTCACTCTTTTCCAAGGTTTGAAGCAGCACCTATAAGTGAATGACTCCCATATCTACTCTCTATTCACCATCTTTTGCAAACTCTACTCACACATTTCCAACTAGCAACTGCAAATCTCCGCTTGGGTGGCCTGTTTTACACTTGAATTTCAACAAGCCATCCATTCATATGTGAACAAATATTTATTTAGAAATGTACCAATTTATAATTATATCCTGTGTAATAAGAAGTGAAAGAGGTAGACAAGTTGTTGCTCATCACTTTGCTTAATTTTGAAATAGTACTATTCTGCAGTAGAGTTCTACAAAATATTTTTAACTTTTTTTTTTTTTTTTTTTTTTTTTGGAGACGGAGTTTCGCTTTTGCTACCCAGGCTGGAGTGCAATGGCGCGATCTCGGCTCATTGCAACCTCCGCCTCCTGGGTTCAGGCAATTGTCCTGCCTCAGCCTCCGGAGTAGCTGGGATTACAGGCGCGCGCCACCATGCCCAGCTAATTTTTTGTATTTTTAGTAGAGACGCGGTTTCACCATGTTGACCAGGATGTTCTGGATCTCTTGACCATGTGATCCACCCACCTCGGCCTCCCAAAGTGCTGGGATTACAGGCATGAGCCACCGCTCCCGGCCCGTATTTTTAACTTTTGATGGGTCCATTAATTAGTTGGAAAGTTAAAAAATAAACTGTAAAAATTTTAACCTTGCCTCAAAATCTGTTAATTAGGTGCAGAAATCTGCCTTATATGTCTTGAAAGTTGCTGAAGGCACTTGCTGAAACTAAAAAAAAAAAATTAGAAAAAATGCATAATGCTATGCCATCTATCTTTGTATCATATGCTTTTACAAAGAAAAATGACTCACCATTAATCATATGAAATAAAAATTTCTATATATTTTTACTAACAAATACACAAATTAATGCTCAGCATTCTAACTTCAAATTTTTTTGTTGTTATAGTACAACTTATATATTTCAAATGGACAAAAAAAATAGTATAATTTACAGTATCTTAAGATAAATTCCTTTGAATGGGAGCTTCCTTTCCAGTACTTTGAGGTCTATAAGACGTACCTAGAAAATTTACTACTGTGGAAAATGAAGACTGCTTAAATTGAATGGGGAGGGAAGGGAAGGCCAGCGGTTTTTCTTTTTGATTAATTGCTGTAACACTGTCCTTCAGGCGGCTGGGGGAGTTTCATACTTTTTTTTTTTTTTTTTTTTTTTTTTTGAGATGGAGTTTCGCTCTTATTACCCAGGCTGGAGTGCAATGGCGCGATCTCGGCTCACCGCAACCTCTGCCTCCCGGGTTCAGGCAATTCTCCTGCCTCAGCCTCCTGAGTAGCTGGGATTACAGGCACGAGCCACCATTCCAAGCTAATTTTTTGTATTTTTAGTAGAGACGGGGTTTCACCATGTTGATCAGGATGGTCTCGATCTCTTGACCTCGTGATCTACCCTCCTTGGCCTCCCAAAGTGCTGGGATTACAGGCTTGAGCCACCGCGCCCGGCCTGTTTCATACTTTCTTTAGACATCATTAGACGCCGAAGCTCTTGTAGGACAACTTTGATCCTATATGAATTCTGTCACTTTGCTAGCACTGATATGGCTCTTGGGTCAACCACTGCATTTAGAACTATTAACTCCATTCATATTAATTTGTTTTACAAATCTTACAAAGCGGGGTGCTTCTGGGTATTTAGTCCACATTCTATTTTAAGGCTGTATATTCGGTTTTCATCAACTGTTCTTGGAGGCCCAATTATCATACCTGTCCATCTTGTAAGTGTCATGTCTTCTTCATCTTCTAGACCCCAGCTAACTGTGCCATCTCCTATTCCTTTCTGGCCTTCTTCGAGTTCTTCCAACAGTCAGAAATTTCACAGGGTTTTCATTCCCAAGCCCGTGGTGGCTGCCATCCTGTGTCACTGTCGCTTGAAGTGTGGCCCCCTCCACCTTCAAATATTTTAATAAATTGTGTGACATCAAGTGTTGGAAATTTGTGGAGGTTGGGTGAAGAATCATGATTACCTCAATCACTGGGAGATAGTCTAACTATTTTTTCTTATAACTGCTTTTGGAGAAATCCATGTTTTGATAATTCAGCCTTTCGAATCTTGTTTTTTTTTTTCTTCCCCAAAATCTCTTCTCTTACCTGAGCTGTTGCACAAAATGGAATCTCATTTTTGTATTAATAGCTCCTTTTCAGGCATTCTCATATATTTTAAGCAATATAATGTTTATGCACTCTATCGCTGGTTTTATACTTTAACCAGAAAGTACAATTCTAAGACTTCCCTACCCAACCATAATATGAAATGAAAAAAAAATCAATCTCCATAAATAAATAATTTTCAAAAAGTAGACATAGATTTATAGTAAATCCACTTGGACATGTAGACATAATTTTGACAAGATCGTATTATATGCTTTGAGTTTTCATGAAACCTAGAGTGACTGACTTTGCAAAGTACACACATGCTGTGTGTCTGGTGGGATCTGTCCCAAGCAGTCCCTGACATTTGGGCATCATAAGGATCCCCTGGGATATGTACATTACTTCTCCAGTTCAACTCTTGAGTAGAGTCAGATTAAATCCCAAGTGAGAAAGGTACTCTTCTCTTAAGCTCCCAAAACAGAGCTTAATCATAGCCACATAATTTCTAACTGGATATAAACACAAGCTAAACAAAACTCATTCTTGGGGCCGGGCGCAGTGGCTCACGCCTGTAATCCCAGCACTTTGGGAGGCCAAGGCGGGTGGATCATGAGGTCAAGAGATCGAGACCATCCCGGTCAACATGGTGAAACCCCGTCTCTACTAAAAATACAAAAAATTAGCTGGGCATGGTGGCGTGTGCCTGTAATCCCAGCTAATCAGGAGGCTGAGGCAGGAGAATTGCTTGAACCCAGGAGGCGGAGGTTGCGGTGAGCCGAGATCATGCCACTGCACTCCAGCCTGGGTAGCAAGAGCGAAACTCTGTCTCAAAAAAAAAAAAAAACTCATTCTTTGACATTAACTTAACAATCTAACAAAATATCCTAATCTGATATACAATTTGGGCAATTTATAAATGTTTAGTCACATTTTTTTCACAATATTTTTTACTTGCCTTTCAACATCCTCTTTTAAAAAAAAATCACATAAATTTAAAGTCAGGCATAAAATTGTCCACACTTCCATTTTGCTCACTTTAAAACTCACCAGTTATTTGTCTTGTTACCTGGAAAATTGTCTCATCACCACCAACAACCCTGATTCTTCCCTAAACAATGTTTAGAAAGTTTAAATTTAACACTTTTATTCTTTTTTGTTTTTTATTTTTTGTCTTGCTTTGTTGCCCAAGCTGGTCTCAAACTCCTAGCCTCAGATGATCATCCCCGCTAAGCCTCCCAAAGTACTGGGATTACAAACATTAGCCATTGTGCTAGGCCTACCTTTCCTCTTAAATTTTAAGTAGAAATTCACTGAAAATACTTCACCCCAATTACTGCATCTTGGAGAAGTTCAAAATATTTCCTGACTCACGAGACCAATTATGCTTTTTCTGAAATTATGAGATCAGATTTCATTATTTTTAGTAATGAATTTCCGATAACACTTTGTATTAGTCACGGTTCTTAGAGGGACAGAACTAATAAGATATATATATATATATATATATATATATATATATACATACACACACACACACACACATATATACACGCATATATATATATAAAGGGGAGTTTATTAAGTATTAACTTACATGATTACAAGGTCCCACAATAGTCTGTCTGCACGCTGAGGAGCAATGAAAGCCAGTCCAACTCCCAAAACTGAAGAACTTAAAGTCCGATGTTTGAAGGCAGGAAGCATCCAGCTTGGGAGAAACATGTAGCCTAGGAGGCTAGGCCGATCTCTCTTTTTCACATTTTTCTGCCTGCTTTATATTTGCTAGAAGCTGATTAGATTGTGCCCACCAGATTAAGGGTGTATCTGACTTCCCCAACCCACTGACTCAAATGTTAATCTCTTTTGGCAACATCCACAGCAGACACTACCCAGGATTAATACTTTGAATCCCTCAATCCAATCAAGTTCACACTCAGTATTAACCATCACACACTTCTGGAAGCTTTCTTTCATGATACTCTTCATTTTTAGTTACTCATATTCAACTTGTGAGAATGATGAGAGGCAAAGAAAGTTTTATGACTTACTCAAATCACACAGGCAACAGCCAAAAACATATATCTCATCCTTAAAGCTAAAAAAGCTTTAAAATACCTTCAAAAAGAAATCCATCTTAACTACTTTTCGTTACATTGCAATAAAATGATTTTCTGAAATCGGGATAAAAGTATATGTTCTGCATTCTAACTAAAAGTGTATACTCAGCATTTATAACTTTGATTTTCTCCTCTGATAATCTCAAGTTCTCCACCTAATGTAAAAGATCACCAGAATTATCCTCAGTATATCTATAGACCAAGTATTGCTATAGTCCAATTAATTAAGAAGTATTTTTCATGGTTTTTCAAGTTCATCAGAAAAGAAGTATTACAATGACTTGTAAATCAGTTTCAGAGCTGCATTCAGAGTAGGTAATTAGTGAATATCAACCAGTAGGCAGAATAGCATAGGGCTTAAGACCATGGGCCTGGAATCAGACAGACCTGGGGGGTGCTTTGCCAACTCTGTGACCTTGCTAGTTCTCTGAGCCCCTCTTCTTAAAAACAAAGATAATAAGGGTACTGGCTTCATTGAGTTGTCAGAAAAATGAAATAATACATGTAAAGTTCTTACTGGTGTGCCTGACATACTGTAAGTACTTAATGAATTATAGTTCTTAGTATTATCCACTAAAGCTGACATTTTCATGAGCAATTAAAGTAAGATGATTGATCATATGTTTAATAAATTAAATAATTGTCTATGCTTGTCTTTCTTCTAAATCAAATTTGATATTACATACTGAAGATAATGGTCTCCAGTATCATACAACTACTATTAAATATATATTTACTCATCATTTTAACAGAAAAATATGTTGCACTTATAATGAAACAACTGGCTGAAAGGTGATGGTAAAACAGACAGAATTTTCTCATGTAGTAAATGTTACTTAAGATTAGTATTTTCTGGTGTCTGAAAGGGGAAATTTTATTTGTCTTGACTCATTTTTGGAAATCTCCCAAGCAGAAAGGCTTGGCTCAACCCTAACCCTAGGATAGGGTCTCATTTCCAAAAAGGACTCAGCCAAATGGCCAGAACTCAAGGACGAGAGTCTAAAACCAGAGTTTACAAGTTATAGCAGTACTGCCTTCCTGGTTAATTCAGATTTACAGAATCATAAAAACCACCTTTTAATTATGTTGGTCTATAGCCACATAACATGGAAGAGAATCAGTCATAAAAATTCAATATGTAACACAGGCCAGCATAAGGAAGTACAGACAAATATTATTTTTAAGTGTGTCCTCAGTTAACTCATTTGATTAAAAAAAAAGAACTAAATTGTAAAAGAGCATGGTGCTACTATCCTCCCTACACTCAGCCTGCCTACCAATGCCAACTCTCACTTCACTCTCGAGTATGGATATGAATGAGGACACATTTGCCTACTTGGACATCATCCCCTCTTAAATGGTAATTTATTTCCAAATCATATAACAGGATTTTTATGTATTATTGG
This sequence comes from Saimiri boliviensis, assembly GCF_048565385.1. NCBI lineage: Eukaryota > Metazoa > Chordata > Mammalia > Primates > Cebidae > Saimiri > Saimiri boliviensis. The sequence goes on along the minus strand of NC_133470.1, from coordinate 68,698,880 downwards.
TAATTTCTATTCAATACCTATATAGAGAGGATATGTAAATAATGCAGTCTTTAGGAGTGGGTTCTGAAATCTGAATACCAAGGCTCTAATCACAGCTCTGCCATTTCTAGCTCTTTGATCTTGAGCAATGTACCTATGTTTCGGATCTTAGAGATACCCCCTCCAATTACATAAAATGAATTTTAATCTGTGAATCTTTTAACTATATTAAAATGTTATTGTAAAGATCAATTAAATAAAATAATGTAGGTAAAGCCCTGGGCACCTTGCCAGACATATACAATGCATAAGTAAGTGTTGCCTTTACTACTACTAAAGTCAAATCTTAGCGGCTGATCACGGTGGCTCACACGTGTAATCTCAGCACTTTGGAAGGTCGAGGAGGGCAGATCGCTTTAGCTCAAGAGTTCGTGACCAACCTGAGCAACATGGTGAAACCCAGTCTCTACCAAAAATACAAAAGTTAGCCAGACATAGTGGCACATGTTTGTGATCCCAGCTGCTTGAGAGGCTGAAGCAGGAGGACCGCTTGAGCCTGAAAGGCAGAGGTTGCAGTGAGCCAAGATCACACCACCACACCACAGTTTGGGTGATAGAGAAAGACTCCATCCTAAAAAAAAAAAAAAAAAAAAAAAAAAAAAATCTTAGGTTATGCTAACGAAAGGGCAATACAATAACAAAAAAAAAAACTACTGTCATTGAACACTTCAAATATACAGTCTTTGAATTTGTTATGATACTTTTAAACTTATAATTGAAATTTTTGCCTGATGTTCTGACAGTCTGTAAGATTTCACACAAGCGAATAAAACCAACATGCAAGACCTGGGCTAGAAAAAAATCTCCTTGCTTAAAATTCTTCTCTGCTGGCCAAGTGTAAAAAGTCAGCTTTGTCTTTCATATTAAGAAAAATAAACTGCCCTGTCTCTCTAAATGTACTTTTGTTTAATCTTGGTCTGGATTGAAGAAAGTAATTAAGGGCTGGGTTTAAAAGGCCTCCTTATGGGCTGCAAAGTAGATCTGAAAACAAACAGATGGTCAGATAGTTAACCAACAGCTTCTCTCTTAATCTGTTTCCTTTTATTAGTAGGAGATGGAATACAAAATTCAACTTGATAATTCCATTAAAGTAGGAAATGTTTTTGTAAATTATACATGGTTAATGGAACAATATATATTTCAGAAAATGTTTTAAAGATTAGCTACAGAGAGCATTCAATCTGATTGGTATTTGAGGTTTTATTTTATTTTTTTCCTTAAGCCAACCCTGGTGGAGGGTTGAGCTTAAGATTTATTGACCAAAACCCTTCCTCAAGAAAGTATCTTATCTTTGTGCTAGAGATAAATCCATTTTCTCTTTCTCTTCTACCAGATAATGAATCTTTACTAAACTTTCACAGTATATTCTTCTCTACAACCGTTCAACATTTAAGCATCTTTTTAAATGCCCAAGAATCACCATCACTGATACCCAAGCCTCTTTTTGGGCCAAATTTTTCCAATGGCTTTGCCATTGTTTCTGTGAAATTTAGGGAATCAGCCATCAAATACTAAGCATCAATTTGAAAGCATTGATCTTGAGTCTCTGCATTTGCCATGTGAAAACAGACACTTTCCACTGTCAGGAACCTCCAAAAGGCATGTCCAAGTCATTTGGTGAACAGTCTCTAATTTTGGTCTTCTAAATGAACACCTTCTATGAACACCTTTAAACAACATTCAAACAAACTTTGGAAGATACTACAGAAACCCTTGCATACACGAAATCAATGTTCAATGTATAAGTACTGAGCCAGAGCAGCAAAACATTCTGCACCTAAGATATAATTATTTGAGAACCACATAATGAAGAACTGTGTCTTGCTCTTCTATATTATCCAGATGAAGAAAATACTATGAATAGTGACTAATGATTACACAATCAAGAATGTTGTTTTATCTGTTGTTATAAATTATGCAGAGTACAACCATAGTGAAAAATTATGTATATTTAATTTATGGACAATCCAAGCTACAACTGGCTTCTGTTTTATCATTTATATAAAATATATCAATTTTAAAATTCACTTCACAGATAAAACCCTAAGAAATCATCTATTTCCCACAATCTTAAAATTCCTACACCAAAGCACATATAGAATACATAGATGCCATGAAACGGAGATCATTCAGGGTCTTGGGGAAATAAGTATGGGGAGAAAACTCCCAAACCAGTTAAAATTCTCCCAGCTATTATCACTCCAGCAATTCTCATTCTAGGCCAATTTCGATTTTTGCTAAAAAGTTATTGCAATTTATTAAGTTATATAGGCTTTGGGATTACTATTCATTTTCCATTAAATGTAAATTTACAAGGCATTACAATCTCAAGAAACAAAACATGGCATATACCTCTGTGTCACCGTGAGTTAAGACACGCATAAACAGTTCTGAACAAACAGAAATCATTTCATATAGACAGACAACTTGGAAGCTGCATTCTTGTTAAATGGTTCCCATCAAACTAAACAGTATTAAGACTTGAATTTTATACCTTGACCTATCCCAGACCAGTTTAGGCTTTCCTAATATGTAGGTTTTCCCTATCTTCTTGGCCTTGGGTGAATAGTCACTTACCCTACTTACTGACATTCCCTATTAGACATAATATCCCATTTATGGGAAATAGCTGCCCATTTCTCTATTCCCCTATATGCACATGCCAGGCAACTCTTCTTCCACTTACACGACATACTTCTTCCCTTACCTGTCACCTCATGTTCAAATTTATCTCCTCATGCCTACTAGTTGCCATTAATCACTGGGAGGATGCATTTCTTGGTGGTCAAGTACATATTCTTTGGACTCAAACATCTTGCTTAGATTCTAGCTCCATGGCTTACTAACTGTGTAACCTTGAGAAAGTTGTTTACTCTTTGAACCTGTATACTGTATTTCCTTCTTTGAAAAATAGAGATAATCATAGTACTTAATTCAAAGGATAAGTTTAAAAAATGAGATAGTATCTGACATAGTTAAGGGTTTCTACTGGCAATCATTATTATGTTTACTATCAAGAAGTCCATTACATTGGTCTGGGCAAAGATTTTTTGAGTAAAACCTCAAAAACAGGCAATGAAAGTAAAAATTGATAAATGGAACTATATTAAACTAAAAAGCTTCTGCACAGCAAAGAAACAACCAATAAAGTGAAGAGAAATCTAAAAATGGGAGGAAATATTTTCAAATTATCCATCTGACAAGGGATTAATATGTGGAACATATAAGGAAATCAATAGCAAAACAAAACAACAAAAACAAATAATCCAATTTTTTTAAATGGCAAATGATTTCAATAAAGATTTCACCAAAGAAGGCATACAAATTGCAAACAGGTATAAGAAAAAATGTTCAGCGTCACTAACCATCAGGGAAATGCAAATCAAAACGACAATTAGATAACATCTCACTCCAATTAAAATGGCTATTACCAAAAAGATAACAAATGCTGGTAAGGACACTGAGAAAGTGGAATACTAGTACACTTTTGGTGGGAATGTAAACTAGTATAGCTGCTCTGGAAAACAGCACAGAGGTTTCTCCAAAAAACAGAAATAGAACTCATGATCTAGAGCTGCCACTGAAAACAGCATAGAGGTTCCTCAAAAAACAAAAATAGAACTACCACGTGATTTAGCAATCTCACTTTTGGGTATAGATTCAAAAGAAAGGATATCAGTATATCAAAGAAATATCTGTACTCCCGTGTTTATTAAAGAACTATTCAAAATAGCTATGATATGTGGCTAAGTGTCCATCAGTGGAAGAATGAATAGGAAATATTATTCAGCCATAAAAAAATAATGAAATTATGTTATTTGTGACAACATGAGTGAGCCTGGTGGACATTATTTTAAGTGAATGAAGATGTAACACAGAAAGACAAAAGACATATCACACGTTCTCACTCAAGTGGGAGCTAAAAAAGTTGATCCCATGGATATAGTGTAGAATGGTGGTTACCAGAGGCTGAGAAGGGTAGGGGAAAAGAGGGATGAAGAGAGATTGGTTAATGGGTACAAAAATACAGTTAGATAGAAGAAATAAGATCCACTGTTCAATTGCACAATAGTGTGACTATAGTTACCAATATAATTTGTTGTATAGCTAGAAAAAACAGCTAGAATATTTGGAATGTTCACAACACAAATAAATGATAAATGTTTGTGGTGATGGATATTCTAATAACCCTAATTTGATCATCATACATTATATTCATGTATCAAAATATCACGTGTTCCCTATAAATACGTACAATTATGATATATCAATAAAAATAAAAATAAAAAAAGGAATCCATTGCAAAGGCCAACATACTTGTTTTCATTTCTAAACTTTTGAGAAGCAACTGCTACTCTTCACTGTTAGGCCACATTTTTTAAACATTTTTTTTTTTAATAAGGCTATGAGGTACAAAGAGTCTTGGAATATAGACAAAATAAGTTGACATTGATTGCCAGTTATCACAGATCCAGATCCCCCACTCTGCCCAGTATAACACCTATTATTGCTTTTTTTTTTTAATGACAACCAGTAGGAAGATTAAGAAACAGTCAGCTACTATCAATCCAAAGCAAAGAAGCCTTTAACTGTTCTTCAGACAACTAAACTTAGTCACTTATTGAAGTATCTCACTTTGTGTAACAGTAGGGTTCTATCAGGATACTTGTTCAAAATTTTCTAACTTATGTATTAAAACAAACAGGGTGGGCATCAATCTTAAAGGAGAACTTTAGTAGTGCAAACTGAAAAGTGCCTTTCTGAAGTAAATAATCACCACTCCATTCATTTTATAAACAAGTACTCACTTTATACTGTTTTAGTATTATTTAAAAGTGTTGTAATATTATAATAAAGCAAGAATTTATTTTTGGCATTATGAAATAGAATTTTGACAACAGGTTTATATCAACTGAAATTACTACAGGAGACAAATTCCTAATTACCCGTGATAAAAAAAAAAATGAAATAGAATACAAATACCATAAACGTCTTCCATTTGCATGGTCTTCCACAATAGAGTCCAACAAAGATGGAAAAAATAGACACTGGAGACTACAGAGGAGGGAGGGAGGAAGGCAAAGGTAGTAAAACTACCTATTGGGTACTATACTAGGGTAACGGGTTCAATGGTACTCCAAACCCTGCACAGTATACCCGTGTAACAAATCTGCACATTTACCATGTGAATCTAAAATAAACGTTGAAATTAAAAAAAAAAAAAAAAACAATAGAGTCCAATAAAGGAAATAATAGAAGACAGCAGCCATTTCTAAGGTTCTTAGAAACTTAAGACTTAACAAAGAGAGGTGCAGTTATTCTTGCTTGAATAGAAATTCTGAAAGCAGTTTTTTCTTGAATCTACTTTTGAGGGAGGGGTAGAAGAAGGAGAAAGCAAAGAATACGTAACAGTACTGAAACTGCATGACTCTCAAAGCAAAACTAACTGCCTGATCTGTTCAGTCTCATTGGGGGTTTAACTAGAGGCATTAAGCTGGACTTGAGTTGAGACTTTGAGCAACTCAAACTTTATTTTGAAATATTAGACATTATGTGCGGAAAACAATAAAGCAAGATGCTCATAAAATGAGGTCCAACAGAAATATAAAAGGTGTCCTTTTTTTCAACCTAAACTTGTTCAAAAATGTAATATTAAATTTTCTGATATTCCAAAATTGTATAAACATCTCCACATACGATGGCCAGAGAAGACAAAGTTCAAAGATCAAAGCGTTTGTGATTTAACATAACCTTCAGTTCTATTTCACATCCTCTCAGGTGTAAATAAACAAGCCAAAAAAATAAAAACACACAATAATCTTAATTAGTTGCTCCTCTAAAGCTCAAGAACATGGAAGGGGTCCCTGTATCCTACATCCTGAAACCACACATCTGTTCTTGCCACTGTTGGCTTTTCTCTTGAGTTGTGAAAAGCAGAAGCATTTTCATTGATCATGGATATACACTCATCTTTCACCCCAGTTTATCATATTCTCCCCACAGCTGCTGAAAAATTGTTATTCTAAATTAAGAGTAAGTGAATCCATGAAGGAAAGTCCTATCATTTGAAGCAGCACACACTCAACTGGCAACTACACAAGAAGCCACTTATCTCCCTTTCCAGTTCTCAATATATTTGAAGCAGTGAGGGAACTTTAAAATACTTTGAAAGAACAGAAAAAGTCAAAATAAGGGACAATATAGGGGGAAGACTGAATCTCCTGTAATATTAAAAAATATATATATATGTCATTGTTCCCAACTCCCCTCCCAGTCTGTCTAGTTCTAACAGGCCTTTAAGCTCAAGTTAACCACTTTCTTCTACACACTCTCAAAGTGATTCTATTACCAGGGTCTCACTCACCCAAAATAATCACAGTGCCTCAATAGGCCTCCACTCAATCCCCATCAGTTACAGCACGTGTAACCCCATCCTTTACAGAAATGCACTCGTCTTTGCCTCAGTACTTTCAGCGTATTCATCAAAGATCTCTCCCACTCTTTGAAATTCACCAGTGTGCGATTTTACTTGACTTCACCTAACTCTAAAGACCGTGTACCACCATCTCCCATCTCCCAAAACTTGGTAGCTTTCTTTTTCCTTCAAAGGAGAAACTTGGCCCCCAACGTCACGAGGCAAACAAAGCTGAACTCTATGGGGAAAAAAATGAAATCGTTGCAACAAAGAGAAAAAAGGGAAGAAGAGGGGTGGAGTGGGGGATGCATGAGTCTTCCGAAGAAGAAGCTGCCAAAGGAACTTCTGCAATTTAATGGTTCTGGGGCAGCAGAGGACTGGTGTGTAGGAAAAACAACAAAGGTGGACTCCCCACTCTCCTTACCGCCGTAGAGCCAGAGGAAGATGCGATATACACACGGATCACCATCCTGGGAACAGCGGCTGCGGTTGTTTGGGTCCTGAAAAGGGCTGTGGAGCAGCTGCAGCAATGGCTGGAATCCAGCTAGGGGCTGAACAGCGGTTGGCAGAGAAGGGTGGGGGAAGGTGGAAGGGGAACTCGCCAGAGCCCCGCCTCCGCCTTTAGCAGCTTCCACCGGGCTCTCTAAGCACGGCAATTCCAGCCCAAAACCCCGGAAGGAACAGGCTGTTGCATCAATTCTATTTTTTTTTAAATAGGGAATCTCGAATAGCACCGCGAGATCTGTTGAAACATTGATTTTTGACGATTGCTTCTCCGACAAGAGGGCTAGGAGAAGAAGAAAGAAAAAGAAAAAGGAGAACTGAATTGAATTAGATTAGCTTGAAGGACCTTTTCACGCGGAGACTAAAAGTACTGCGTATAACTTCCTGCTCAGCAATGTATGCAAATAAGAAGACAGATCCTGAAAGAGCAAGCTGTATGTTGAAAACCCATGTTCTCAAAGCCTTGCGCATTTTAAGATTGTTATTGCATAGTGGTTTTTCTGCTCTTAGCTCGTTATACGAATTAGGCACTAAAGCACTGAGCAGTGCCACAGAGTATTGAAGGAAAGTTTCAGGTTTCCCTAAGCCAGAAATGGCAGGATTGGTTTTCTTTTTGAGTTTTGCGTTTTGTTAAATTAGGAAACCCTGCTTTGGTGGGAATTTGCAGGAGGCCTGATTGGCAAGTTTAAGAATGGAGCAAGAAATTACAAAGAAAAAAATTGAAAATATTGTGTAATAAGTTGAATGATTTTTGTTTTGCTTTTTAACTGACTGAAGTAAGGGATTTTGGAGAACATATTGCAGATGTTGAAATGGAGAAGAGAGAGATCAGATGTTTATTTGTAGCTCTAGGGAAATAAGCAAACAGCTGATAGTGTCCAGAGACGGACCATATACTTCAACGTGTGGTTTCAGGTTCCAAGATTATGTTAAATGAACAGAAAAAAAGGAATTTGCAAGATGAATGAGAGTGGAAGGAAGGAGTCAGTCACTTGTCCTGCTTCTTTTCCTTTGGGGTTTGTCCACTGTCGCCAGTCTAGTGGTTTACTACCTTTGCCTAGGCGCAGTAATTGCAGTAGCTTTTTAACTGTTCCATGCCCACAGGTTTTCCCTTCTCCAATCTGTCTTAAATACTAATTCCAAATTAATCTCTTTACCTGTTGTCCTTAAAACAACTTCAAGAGGTGGGTACTATAACGTTAATTTTACAGTTGAAGAAACTGAAACTCGGGAAAATAATTTTCGTAAAGTCATATAGCTAGTAAATTCCAGAGTCAGGACTAGAATCCGGTCCAACCAACTCCAGAGGCCACCTTCTTAACTATTAACTGTTAACTCACTGCCTGGAAGAAAGTACTAAAAAAAAGTTAGCTATTTTTTCGACCTAAAACACAAATTTCATATGTCACTGAAGACAGTGTAGGCAGAAATACTTAAGTTAGCTCTCCATTGACTATCAAACTAATCCTAAATTATCTTGCTAAATAGTTTTCACTGCAATCTAACCCCATACTATTCATACAGTCTTACTTATTCCTCCCCCAAACTAACTTCCCTATGTGTGTAATCATTATTGGCTGTGCACTGCAATCGTCATACTTATGGTCACTCTAATGCCTTTGCTCTTCCTCTTTCTTCCTTCACCTTCTCCCCACATTCTCATAACCTTTTCTGACCTCTCCACTTAGCTAACTATTGCCTTTTTTAGACACAACTCAAAATCATTATACAAATAATCAGGCAAAAGTAAGTCAGCATGATCTAGTCTCTTTCCTCATTGCCAATATCAGAGCTACCGTTACTGCACTTTTTGGCCTACGCAACAGGAGACTCTTCCTTCTGTTTTTTTTTGTTTGTTTTTTGTTTGTTTGTTTTTTGGCAAAATGAACATGATTTGTCTTATACTACTATAGTACTAACTCCCTTCCTCTTTTCAAGTGGACGCTGCTGTGCTCTCACTCCTCACTGAGAATTAAGAGTCTCCAGGTGAGTTATTTTCATTCGCCATACCAAAAGTAGCTGAATTTTCTTGGTCAGCAAATGGCAAATGCTACCTCAGTAGAAGCATTCTTTATTATCACTGAGCTCTTTGGAGTTTTAATTCATCATCTTTTCTTGCCCTGATAATCCCTCACTTTCCTCTTGAGGGCTTTGCTATTTCTCATATATTATAAAAGTATCTTTCAACATTTTAAATTTCTTTTATCAAGAGAGTTGTTCCAGAACACCTAGTCCACCGTTTCCAGAAGCAAAGATTTTATCTACTTTTAAACTTTTGAGAAAGTAAAAATATTATTATTTGCGTACAAAAACACTATAAAATTACAACGTAGAAATGTTTAATGAACTATTTGAAAAACATTATAATGTCGACTTTATTAAATATTAAGTTTTTGTTTTTGTTTTTGTTTTGAGACGGAGTTTTTGCTGTTGTTACCCAGGCTGGAGTGCAAAGGTGCGATCTCGGCTCACTGCAATCTCTGCCTCCTGGGTTCAGGCCATTCTCCTGCCTCAGCCTCCTGAGTAGCTGGGATTACAGGCACGCACCACCATGCCCAGCTAATTTTTGTATTTTTAGTAGAGACGGAGTTTCACCATGTTGACCAGGATGGTCTCAATCTCTTGACCTCGTGATCCACCCTCCTCGGTCTCTCAAAGTGCTGAATACATGCTTGAGCCACCGCGCCCGGCCAAATATTAAGTTTAGTATTTATAAAAATTTCATTTCATGCCGGGCACGGTGACTCACGCCTGTAATCCCAGCACTTTGGGAGGCCAAGGCGGGTGGATCATGAGGTCAAGAGATCGAGACCATCCTGGTCAACATGGTGAAACCCCGCCTCTACTAAAAATACAAAAGATTAGCTGGGCATGGTGGTGCGTGCCTGTAATCCCAGCTACTCAGGAGGCTGAGGCAGGAGAATTGCCTGAACCCAGGAGGCGGAGGTTGCGGTGAGCCGAGATCGTGCCATTGCACTCCACCCTGGGTAACAAGAGTGAAACTCGGTCTCAAAAAAAAAAAAAAATCATTTCATTTGAAAACAATTTGGAGTTTACATTTTTATCTCACATAAGCAAAATTCCTGTTTCTGCAGAGAAATCACTGTCAAGTATATTTTAATGAATTGCTTGTGGTTGAAAATTTTAAAATTTAAAAACAAAGTTATACAAATCTTAGAATATGTTTATTTAATATTTATATTTAAGTAAGAGTATAGATACATTTGAATTTTTATGTTTGATAAAAAGTGGTGTGTATTAGTCTGTTTCCACACTGCTATAAATAAATGCCAAAGAATGGGTAATTTATGAAGAAAAGAGGTTTAATTGACTCACAGTTTTGCACAGCTGGTTGGGGGGAGCCTCAGGAAACTTACCATCAGGTGGAAGGCAAAGGGGAAGCAAGCTTGGACATTCTCACATGGCAACAGGAGAGAGAAGAGTGAGAAACAATGGAGGGGAAGCTCCTTATAAAACTGTGAGATCTTATGAGAACTCACTAGCACTAGACCAGCATGGGAGAAATCACCCCCATGATCCAGTCACCTCCCACCAGGTCTCTCCTTAGACACGTGGGGATTATGGGGATTACAATTCAAGATGAAATTTGGATGGGGACACAAAGAGTAACCAAATCTTCATGATTCAAAAATAAGAATGCCTGGGGTCTTGGTGGTCTTCAAAGAGCCTTGATTTTTTGGAAGAGCCACCAACATCACTCAATGATGCCCTGGTGCCCACCTTCCTGCCTTCTCTGCAGATGGGAGACCAGTAATACAACATTTTTCCTCTATTAACACACAACACATTAACACATAAATATGTAAATCACACACAAATTTACTGCACATTAGAGGATATACTGCTGTTCTCCTCAAGTGCCAGCAGAAGGGGCATATCTGCAGTGGAGATAGGGTAGTTTAAGTAACAGAGTTTTATGTTTAGTAATTCTTAGCCTGTCTCGGTTACCTGCTATGTAGTGATACGCATCAGCAGGAATTCAGATTCCTTACGAGAGGGAGAGCCTTGGAAGCACCGTGTTCAAAGGTTTGATCTCGCCCCGGATGGTAAGTTCATAATTCGAACCACTAGAGGGTGCCACTCACCTATAGAAAATAAACGTGCACGGCGTCGAAAAGCCAGGCTTATAGATGTAATTTTTATTAGCTCTGTGCAGAATTCCAGCAGAAGGATAGAATGTCCTTTCATGGGTTGTCCCTGAGCAATAACAGTAAGTGGTCTCACGGAACAATAGGACTCTATGCAAGAGCAACAACTCCTTCCAAAACTTTCTGATAGTTTGAGTTAGAGTTACCTCCCCACTCTTCCATTAGGTATCACTGACTCCACAGGAGAAGCGAATAAATTCGGTTATCATTACGAATAGACAGAATAGGGATAGGGTGGAATTTTAAACCCCTTAAAACCTAAAAAGTCAGTCTAACCCTCTGTGATGGTGAATATTGAGTGTCAACTTGATTGGATTGAAGGGTGCAAAGTGTTGTTCCTGGGTGTGTCTGTGAGGGTGTTGCCAAAGGAGATTAACATGAGTCAGGGGTCTGGGAGATGCTGACCCACTCTTAGTTTGGGTGGGCACCATTTAACCAGTTTTCAGCACTGCTAGGATAAAAGCAGACAAAGGAACTTGGAAAGACTAGACTGGCTTAGTCTCCCAGCCCGCATCTTTCTCCCGTACTAGATGCTTCCTGCTCTCCAACATTGGCATCCAAGTTCTTCATCTTTGAGACTCTTGAACCTTCGACCACAGACTGAAGGCTGCACTGTTGGCTTCCCTATTTTTGAGGTTTTGGGACTTGGACTGGCTTTCTTGTTCCTCACCTTGCAGACGGCCTAACGTGGAACTTCACCTTGTGATCATGTAAGTCAATGTTTCTTAATAAACTCCCCTTTATATATACTCCTATCTGTTCTGCTTTTGATCGGCTCGAAGCATTAGAAAATTATTTTCTGAGATATAATTGAAATCTGAGATATAAAAGTTGAAATCTGTTTCATGTTTCTTTCATTCTAATAATGACCCATTATATAAACTCACCTTTATCCTTGTAATACGAAGCTTTCTCTTCTCCAACTTAATATTTCTTTTCCTCTAAGCATTCTTCACATGCTGTGATCTCTACAGATGTCTCTAAACGTGTTTCAGTTTGTCAGTTTCTCTCTTCTACAAAAGATAGTATGGGAATTAATTGTTATAATCCAAGTATGGTATGACTAGCATTGTATAAAGTAACATAGGATCCTCATTCTGGACCCTGTACTTCTCTTTTAGCACTTCTATTTTCTGAGGAATAGTACTTCATTGTGGTTTTAATTTACATTTCCTTGATTACTAAGAAGGTGTGCATCTTTTCATATATTTATTGCTATTCATATATTTTATTTTGTGGAATATCTGTTAAGAAAAAAATTTTTTTTGTCTTTCTCTCTATTCCTAATAGCAGCCTTTTATCCCTTACATATTGCAAATAACTTTTATCCTGAGACTGGTCTTTTCTTAAAAACATTTATAATTAGTCAAATATAAAATATTTTCTTTATGGTTAATGCTTTTCTGTGCATTGTTTAAGAAATCTTTCCAGACCCTGAGAATGTGAAGATGTTATCTTACATTTATTTATAAAGGCCTTATTGTGGTGCTTTTTTTGGAGACAGAATCTCACTCTGTCACCCAGGCTGGAGTGCAATGGTGCAATCTCGGCTCACTGAAACCTCCACCTCCAGAGTTCAAGTGATTATCCTGCCTCAGCCTACCAAGTAGCTGGGACTAACAGTGCATGCCGCTATGCCTGGCTAATTTTTGAGTTTTTAGTAGAGATGGGGTTTGCTGTGTTGGCCAGGCTGGTCTTGAACTCCTGACCTCGGGTGATCCACCTGTCTCCGCCTCCCAAAGTGCTGGGATTACAGGTGTGAGCCACTGCGCCCAGCCTATTGTGGTGCTTTTTACAGTTAGATCTGGAATTGATTTAGGTGTAAGGTTTGAAATATACATCAAGTTTATTTTTTTTCAAATAGATGTCCAATTATTCTAGCACCAGTAATTGAAACTACATCCTTTTCCCACTGTTTTGCAATACCACCTTTGTCAAAGATCAAATGATTATACATGGATGATTCTGTTTCTGGTATCTGTCTAGTCTTGTGCCATTATCACACTGCATTAATTACTATAAATTTAAGTATCTTGAAATCTAATATGGCAATTTCTCCTATTTTTGTCTTCTTCATGAAGTGTTCTGACTATTCATTGCCCTTTATATTTCCTTTTAAAAAGGTAGAATGTTTATAACTGCAATGTAAAAATATAATTGATTATAGTATGGTGACCTCGTATCAAGAAATTTTCTAAGCTCATATATGAATATTAATAATTTACCTGTATATTGTTTTACATCTTCTGTCTACACAATTATATTAGCCATAAAAAACAGCAGCTCTATTTTTCCTTTCCAATCTTATACTTTTTATTCGTTTTCATTTTCTTATTTCTTTGGACACTTCCACAATACTCATTCCTTTTAACATTGTTGTGTAACAAATAATCCCAAGGCTTAGTGGCATGAAGCAACAATTTTATTATACTCAGAGATTCTTCAGGTCAAGAATTCCCAGCCAGGGCACAGTGCCTACTGGCTACTTGTCTCTTCTCTACTATAATTGGGACCTTAGCTGGAAAGCCTTGAAGGCTGGGAGTCACTTGATGGCTGGAGGTTAAAACCATTTGGATGTTCCTTTATTTGTCTGGTGCTTATGTTGAGATGATTCAGACTTTAAGCTCAGATGTAAGTGTTGACTAGAATGCCTGCATATGGCCTCACCACATGACTTTCTCCTGGCATGGCAGCTTCGGAGAATTGATCTTCTCATACTGCAGCTTATAGCCCAGTGAACAAGGAAGAAACTCGATTATCTTTTATGACCTTATCTCAAAAGTCAGATAGCATCACTTCTCCAAACAGCTATAATCCAGAAACAAGAAAAACAGGATTTGAATGGACTCCAAAGGAACCTTTAAGGTGACTTGGATAGGCTTCAAAAGCAAAGGGTATATGTCTTCAAAGAAATGACAGCATCATCTAGAGCCTCATTATTAATACCACATTATCATCTCAAGGCCTAGCACTCAATCAAAAATTATCCTACTTAAAAACCTAGATATGACTGAAAACCAAAGACAAGAAAAGCACACAGAAATTAAAAAGACGTATTACCACCAAAGGAGCAGCAAGAAAATTTATTGCTGACTGTACGTTGGAATAAATGAGAGGCAGAAGACAATGTAAAGATGGCTTCTATGTTCCAAAAGAATGTAACTGTCAGCATAGAATATAACTGTGCTAAAATAGCATAACTGTCAGCATAGAAATCTAAAATCTAAAGCTAACAAAAATATCCCTTACAAACTAATGTAAAATAAAGACATTCTCAGATAAACAAAAGAGAATTATTCACCAGAAGTTTCACAGTAACTGAAATACTAAAGGATATATTTCAGGTAAAATAAAAGAGATTATAGCTAAGAGATGCAGCAAGAAGTGAAGAACAACAATACTGGCAAATATCTGAGTATATCTGAATGAACAATGACAGTGTAAAACAATAATAATGTCTTGTAAGTTTAAAATATGTACAGAACCAAAAGACAGAAGAAAATTTTAAAATTGCATATATAAATAAGCTTCTCACAAAGTAAACTGTAGGCCCAGGTGGTTTCATTGGCAAAATTTGCAAAACATTTAAGGAATAAATAATGCCAAATTTACCCATATTCTTCAGTATAATAGAAGAAAAGAGATATTTCTCAAACATTTCAAGGGCAGCTTAGTGTTGATTCCAAAGCTTGATGAGTACATTTCAAGAAAACAAATCCACAGGCCAATCTCATCTCTTGAAAAATAGAAGCAAAGTTGCTCAACTAAGTAGTATCAAACCAAATCCAGTAGTATATAAAAAGGGTAGTAATTTATGACCAAATTAGGTTATTCTAACTGTTAAGCAGAACATTGGGCACCACTTACTAATCCCAGGAATCGACCCTAATCACATCTGCACATTGCATCACTTTATCAGAGTCATGAAAGAAAACAATGCAGTCAAGCCCTGGATGAAACAACACTTTACTTACATAGAAAAAAAGACAGAGCAAAATCAGCTTCAATAATGTGTGTTGGTACTCCACATGGCTAGATGGTACCCCCTAGCAAGTAACACAGAGCAATTGGATAAGCACATCCTTCTTGTGCCTTAGAGGAAGGGCCCTTATCCACACCCACCCGAACCCAGTCTGAAAGACAGAAAACTAGGGCATTCCTAAGAGCCATTGTTGCATACACTTAGTAGAAGAAAGAACACTTAGTAAGTCTGAAACATATAAAAAATATTCACAGCCTGGAACAGGCTGTGTAGGCTGCTTATCTTTTGCTACGGAAATGTTTTTGACCCAACACCTATTTTAAATGGTCAAGTGGGGGTCAAAAGATTGCATGCACAAGACTGCCTTTCCCAACACTAAGAATTTAGAGTTGGTTCAACTTTTGGAAAGCAATCAACGTAATATGCCTCATTAAGAAGAAAAATCACATGATCATCTTAATAGATGAAGAAAATAAATGTGATAAATTCAACTTCTCTTCATGATTTAAAAATTAGCAAACTAGAAAAATAAGGAGTCTCTTTAATCTGATAAAAGATATATACAAAAAGCTAAAGCAAATACCATATTTGGTGGTGAAATACTAAGCCTCTTCCTGTGACAATGGGAATGAAACATGAATACCTGCTATTATCTCTTCTATTCAATATAGTGCTAGATATTCTAGGCAATATGATAAAAGAAGAACAATAAAATCAAATTAAAAGTATTGGAAAGAAATAAATTTAAATGTAGTCAATTGTAAATAATATACATGTATATAGAAAATACCAAAACATCTAATAAACTATTTTAAATAATAACTTGTTTCAGCAAGATAACTGCCTGCAAGATCAATATATAAATAGAATGGTATTTGAACATATTAGCAACAGATGTAAGAAATAAAAATATTTAAATATACCATTTAAAATAACATAAAACAATATTGAAGAAAAAAAAAGTTGGAGGACTGACACTACCCAATTTCAAGCCCTAATATAAAGCTACAGTAACCAAGATAATGTGGTATTGGTAAAAGAGCAGACAAATAGATCAAGGAAACAGAATAGAGAGCCTAGAAATAGACTTACATTAATATAGACAACTGACCATTAATAATGGAGGCAATGAAGCTAAGAAGATAGGTCTTTCAACAAATGGTGCTGGAATAACCAGACATCTGTGTGTTAAAAAAAATGACTCTACACATGAGATTTTACACCCATTACTATAATTAATTCAAAATGGATCACAGACCAAAATTTAAAGTGCAAAACTATAAAATTCCTAGATAATACTGTAGAAGAAAATTTAGGTGACCCAGAGTTTAACAATAACATTTTACATACAACCCCAAAACTGCAATCCATAAAAAAATTAATTGATAACCTTAACATCATTAAAATTAACAAATTTCTCACACAGAATAGGAAAATTTATTTATATAGGAAGTAGATTGATAGTTGCTAGAGGCTAGTGGTGAGAGGTTCGGGAAAATAGAGCAGTTGGGAGGTGAGAACTAAAGGGTATGAGTTTTCTTTATGGGGTCATGAGAATGTCCTAAAATTGGTTGTGGTGATGATTACACAACCGAATATAGTGCAGATAAAAGCTATTAGATTGTACACTTTAAATGAATAAATTGTATAATATATGAATTATATTTTAATAAATCTGTTGCCAGGCCGGGCACCGTGGCTCACTTCTGTAATCCTAGCACTTTGGGAGGCCGAGGGGGGTGGATCACGAGGTCACAAGATTGAGACCATCCTGGCCAACATGGTGAAACCCCATGTCTACTAAAAATACAAAAATTAGCTGGGCATGGTGGCGCACACCTGTAGTGCCAGCTACTTGGGAGGCTGAAGCAGGAGAAGTGCTTGAACACGGGAGGCGGAGGTTGCAGTGAGCAGAGATTATACCACTGCACTCCAGCGTGGTGCCTGGCAACAGAGTGAGACTCTGTCTCAAATAAATAAATAAGTAAATAAATAAATAAATAAATCTGTTGCCAAATAAAATTTAGAAGTTAAGCTCTACAGAAGGCAGTGTCAAGAGAATAAAAAGAGAAGCCACAGGCTGAGAGAAAATGTTTATAAAAGACATATCCGATAAGGGACAGTTTTACAAAATATACAAATACTTAAAACTCAACAATAAGAAAACAAACAACCAACTAAAAATTGGCCAAAGATCTTTACAAATACCTACCTCATTAAGGAAAGTACAGATGACAAATACGCATTTGAAAAGATGCTCAGCTTTATATATCATGAGGGAAACGTAAATGAAAACAACGAGCTACCACTACACAGCTATTACAGTAACCAAAATCCAGAACACTGACAACACCAAATGCTGGTAAGAATGTAAAGCAACAGGAACTGTCATTCATTGCTGGTGGAAATGCAAAACGGCGCAGCCACTTTGCAAGTCAGTTTGGTGGTTTCTTAGAAAATAAAGCCTACTTGACTGGGCATGGTGGCTCACGCCTGTAATCCAAGCACTTTGGAGGCCAAGGTGGGCGGATCACCTGCGGTCAGGAGTTCAAGACCAGCCTGACCAACGTGGTGAAACCCCGTCCTAAAAAAAAAAAGTATTAAGAAAAAAAAAGAAAAGAAAGCCTACTTATACCATATTATCCAGCAATCATGCTGCTTGGTGTTCCTCCAAAGGAGTTAAATACTTATGTCTACCTAAGTACACAGACAGTACAATAAGATATAAAGCAGCACATGGATGTTTATAGTACCTTTGTTCACAGTTACATACACATGGAAGCAAATAAGTTGTCCTTCAGTACATGAATGAATATATTAACTGTGGTACATCCAGAAATAAAACATTATTGAGTACTGAAAAGAAATGAACAATCAAGCCATGAAAATACATAGAGGAAACTTAAATCCATACTATTAAGTGAAATAAGCTAGTCTGAAAAGACTGTATACTATATGATTCCAACTATGTGACATTATGGAAAAGGCAAAATTATGGATAGTGTAAAAATATTAGTGGCTTTCGTGTGATGAGGGTAGGTAGAGATAAATAGGTGGAGGTATTTGAAAATACAGTCTATTTGAAAACACACAGCTAGAGGAGACAAAATAAAGAATGATAAACAACCATGAAGCATACCTACAGGATCTAGAAAATAGCATCAAAGGGGAAAACATTAACATAGGTATTGGCCTTCAAGAGTAGGTAAAGAGACACTCTCGGGCAGCAGACATTTTAATGGAAACCTTACAGTCCAGTAGACAGTAGCATGACATATTTAAAGTGCTGGAAGGAAAAAAACTTTTACTTTAGAATAGTATATTCAGCAAAATTATCCTTCAAACATAAAAGAGAAACAAAGACTTTCCCAGACAAACAAAAGCTGAGGAGTTTCATCAATACCAGATCCATCCTACAAGAAATGCTAAAGGGAGGACTTTAGTCAGAAATAAAAGAACATTAGTAAGCCACACAGAATCATCTGAAAATACGAAGTAAACTGGTAATAGTAATTACACAGAAAAGCAAAAAAAATATATAGCACTGTGACTGTGCTATACATATTTTTGTAAGTGTAAACTACTCTTACCTTAAGTAGAAAGACTAACCGATGAACCAAACCAAAATAATAATTTCAGCAATTATCTGGGCACAGTGGCTCATGCCTGTAATCCTAGCAATTTGGGAGGCCAATGTCGGTGGATCTTTTGAACTCAGGAGTTTGAGACCAGCCTGGGCAATGTAACGAAACCCTGTCTGTACAAAAAAAAAAAAAAAAAAAATTATCCAGACCCAGTGGCACATGCCTGTGGTCCCAGCTACTCAGTAGGCTAAAGTGGGAGGATTGCTTGAGCCCAGGAGGCAGAGATTGCAGTGAGTCATGATTTCACCACTGTACTCCAGCCTGGGTGACAGAATGACACTCAGTCTCAAAAGAAAAGGAAAAATAAACAATAATTGCAACTTTTAAAGACACAGACAGTACAATAAGATATAAATAGAAACAACAAAAGTTAAAAACAGAGAATAAAGTTAATATGTATAGTTTTCATCAATTTTCTTTTTGCTCACTTATTAGGTTGTTATGTTATGCAATGTAAAGTTGCTAGCTAAAAATAATGGGTTATAAGACAGTACTTGTAAGCCTCATGGTAACCTCAAATCAGAAAGCATGCAATAGATACATAAAAAAGCAAAACATTAAATTATACAACCAAATAAAATCATCTTTAATAAAAGAAAGACAAGAAGGAAAGAAGTAAGAGGAAACACAAATCAACCAGAAAACAAATAGTAAATCCCATGAGTAAATCCTTACTATCAACAATAACACTGACTAGAAATAGACTAAATGCTCCGGTAAAAACACATAGACTGGCTGAATGGATTTAAAAAATGCCCAATTACCTCTTGCCTACAAGAAACACACTTCCCTTACAAGGTGCACATAGATTGAAAATAGAAAGATAGAAAAATATATTCCATACTAAGAGGAACAAAAAATAAGAGCAGAAGTAGCTATATTAATATCAGACAAAATAAATTTCAAGAAAAAATTCTATAGAAGGAACAAAAAAGGAACTATATAATGATAAAAGTGTCAATACAGTCAGAAAATATGATAATTTTAAATGTAAATGCATTCAACACTGGAATATCAAGATATATAGAACAAATATTATTAGAGCTAAAGAGAGAGAGGGGCCCCAGTACAATAATATCTGGAGACATCACCCCCACGTTCAGCATTGAACAGATCTTCCAAATAGAAAATCAACAAAGAAACATTAGACATAATCTATACTATAGACCAAAGTGAACTATCAGAAATTTACAGAACATTTCATCTATTGGCTGCAGAATACACATTCTCCTCAGCACATGGATTATTCTCAAGGATAGACCATATGTACAGTAACAGAACAAGTCTTTAAAAAAGAAAAAATTGAAATACTATCAGGTCTCTTCTGTAACCACAATGGAATAAAACTATAAATCAATGACAAATTTAGGAAACTATAAAAACACATGGAAATTAAACAATATGCCCCAAATGACCAGTAAATGAATAAAGAAATTAGGAAGGGAATTTAAAAATTGATTGAAACAAATGATAATGGAAACACAACATACCAAAACCTAAGGGATACCACAAAAGCACTACTAAGAGGGAAACGTATAGCTACAAGTGCCTACATTAAAAAAAAAAAAAAAACTTCAAATAAACCACCTAATAATTTATTGTAAAGATGTGCTTATTTCACATTGCATGCCTATATTAAAATATCTCATGTGCCCCATAAATATATACACCTACTTCGTACCCCAAAAATTAAAAATTAAATAAAGTAAAAGAACTGGGAAAGCAAGAGCCAACAAAACACAAAATTATTCAAAAAAAGAAATGATAAATATCAGAGCTGAAATTAATAAACATGAAATGAAGAAAATAATACAAAACATTAATGAAACAGAAAGTTGGTTTTCTGAAAAGATAAATTAACAAACCTTTCACCAAATTAATTCTGAAAAAGAGAGAAGATCCAAATAAAAAAAATCAGAGTTGAAAAATGTGACATTTCATTTGATACTGAAGAATTTCAAATGTATATTAGTGGCTACTATAAGCAACCATATGCCAATTTGAAAATCTAGAAGAAATAGATTAATTCTTACACAAATACAACTTACCAAGATTGATCCATGGATAAATTCAAAACCTGGACAGATCAATAACAAGTAATGAGATTGAAGCCATAGAAAAATTTTTAGTAAAGAAAAGCCTGTCACTCAATGGTTTCACTTCTAAATTTCACCAAATATTTAAAGAAGAACTAATACTAACCTACTCACACTATTCTGAAAACTAGAAGAGGGGACACTTTCAAATTTATTCTATGAGGACAGTATTACTCTGAAACAAAAAACCAGGACAGGTCAAAAAAATAGAGCTATAGGTGAATAGCTTTGTTGAATATTGACACAAAAATACAAAACAAAATACTTCCAAACTGAATTCAATCACACATTAAAAAGATCATTCATCATCATCAAGTAGACTTTAGCCTAGGAATTCAACGATAGTTCAAGATATGCAAATAATTTTATATATACATCATATAAACAGAATGAAAGTCTAAATCATATGATTATTTCAATTAATACTCTAAAAAAATTTTGAAAAATTTGAGTATTCCTTCATGATAAAAACCCTGAAAAAATGTTATAAAAGCAACATACCTCTGCATAGCAAAAGCCATATGTGACAGATCCATAATTAGTAACATACCTAATGAGGAAAAACTGAAAGTCTTTCCTCTAAGATCAGGAACATGACAAGGATGCCAACTTTCACCATGGATATTCAACATAGTACCGGAAGTCCTAACTAGAGCAATCAGAAAAAAAAAAAAAAAAAAAAAAAAAAACAGATAAAATGTACCCAAACTAGAAAGGAAAAATAAAATTATCCTTGTTTGCAGATGATGTGATGATGTAATCTTATATTTGGTAAAACCTAAAAACTCCCCTCAAGAGCTATTAGAACTAAAACATAAGTTCAGTAAAGCTGCAGGATACAAAATCAACATACAATAACTAGTAGCATTTCCTTATGCCAACATAAAACAATCTGAAAAATAAATCAAGAAAGTAATTCCATTCACGATAGCTACAAATAAAATAAAATACTTGGTAATTAACTTAATCAAAGAAGTGAATGATCTCTACAATAAAAACTATAAAACATTGTTGTAAGAAATTGAGGAAAACAGAAAAATTAGAAAGGTATTCCACAATCATAAATGGGAAGAATTAATATTGTTAAAATGTCCACAGTACCCAAAGCAATCTAAAAATTCAGTGTAATATCTGTCAAAATAACAATGACATTCTTAACAGGAAAAAATTCTGGAAATTTATATGGAACCATAATAAACCCAGAATAGCCAAAGCTAGCCTAAGAAAAAGAACAGAACAGGAAGAATCACATTACCTGACTTCAAATTAGACTACACAGCTATAGTAACCAAAACAGCATGGTAACAACATAAAAACAGACATACAGATGAATGGAGCGGAATAGAGAAACCAGAAACAAATTCACACACCTAAAGTGAACTCATTTTCAGTGAAGGTGCCAAAAACATACACTGGGTAAAAGACAGTCACTTCGATAAATGGTGCTGAGAAAACTGGATACTCATTTTCAGGACAATGGAACTAGATCCCTCTCTCTTGCCATATAGAAAAATCAATTTAAAATGGATTAAAGACTTCAACCTGAGATCTCCAACTATGAAACTATTAAAAGAAAACATTGGGGAAAATCTCCAGGACATTGGACTAGGCAAAGATCTCTTGAGTAACAATCCACAAACATAGGAAACCATAACAAAAGTTGACAGATGAGATCAAATCAAGTTAAAAAGCTTTTGCACATCAAAAAAACATATCACACTGCCATGTGTGTACCTATGCAACAATCTTGCGTGTTCTTCACATGTACCCCAAAACCTAAAATGCAATTAAAAAAAAGATGAAGAGAAAACTCACCCAGTGGGAGAAAATATTTGCAAACTACCCACCTGCATTACTCAGTTCTCACACTGCTATAAAGAAATACCTGAGACTGGGTGATTTGTTTTAAAAGAGGTGTGATTGGCTCACAGTTCTGGAGGCCATACAGGAAGCATAGTGCTGTCATTTCTCAGTTTCTGGGAAGGTCTCAGGAAACTTCCAGTTATGGAGAAAGCCAAAAGAGAAGCAAGCACGTCTTACATGGCCAGAGCATGAGCAAGGAGCAGAAGATTCCACACACTTTTAAACAACCAGTTCCCACAAGAATTACTATTGTGATGACAGATCCAAGAGGGATGGTATTAAACCATGAGAATCTGTCCCCATAATCGAATCATCTCCCACCAGTCTTCTCCAGAACTGGGGATAACAATTGAACATGAGATCTGGGTGAAGACAAAGATTCAAACCATAACATTCCACCCCTGGCCCCTCTCCAAACTCATTTCTTTCTCAAATTGCAAAATACAATCATGCCTTCCCAACAGTCTTCCAAAGCATTAACTCATTCCAGCATTAACTCAAAAGTCCAAATTTCAAGTCTCATCTGAGACAAGGCAAGTTCCATCCTTCCATCTAAGAGCCTGTAAAATCAAAGATAAGTTAGTTACTTCAGGATACTATGGCAATATAGGCATTTAATAAGCACTCCTGCTTCAAAAGGGAGGAATTATCCAAAATAAGGGGGGTATAGGCCTCACACAAGTCTAAAACCTAGAAAGGAATTTCTTAAACCTTAAATCTCCAAAATAATCTTCTTCAATTCCATCTCTCACATCCAGGGCACACTGGTGCAACACTGCTCCAACCCCACATTTCTCCTCCACACTGCCCTAGTAGAGGTTCTCCATGAGGGTTCCACCCCTGCAGCAGGCTTCTGCCTGGGCATCCAAGCTTTTCCGTACAGCCTCTGAAATCTAGGTGAAGGCTCCTAAGCCTCAATTCTTATAGTCTGCACACCTTCAGGCTTAACACAACATGGAAGCCACCATGGCTTATGGCGTTCACCCTCTGAGGTAGTGGCCCAAGCTGTACCTGGGCCCCTTTTAGCCACAGCTGGGATTAGAGCAGCTGTGATACAGAAAACAGCCTCCCAAGGCTTCACAGGGCATCAGGGCACTGGATCTGGCTCAGTAAACCATTCTTCCCTCCTAGGCCTCCAGGCTTGTGATGAGAGGTGTTGCCAAGCAAGTCTCTGAAATGTCTCCAAGGCCTTTCCTTCATCATCTTGGCTATCAGCACTTGCATTTCTGTTAGTTATGCAAATTAATGCAGCCAGCTTGGATTCCTCTTCTGAAAATAGGCTTTTCTTTTCTACCATATGGTCAAGCTGCAAATTTTCCAAACTTTTAGTTTGCTTCCCTTTTAAATATAAGTTCCGGTTTCAGGTCATTTCTTTGCTCATCCATAGAACTGCATAGCTTCTATGCAGTTAGAAGCAGCCTGACCATATCTTGAACACTTTGCTGCTTAGACATTTCTTCCCTCAGATACCCTAAATAATCTCATAACAAAAGTGACCTTTGCTCCAGTTCCAAATAAGTTTCTCATCTCTGTCTGAGACTTCCTAAGACTGTCCTTCACTGTCCATATCACTATCAGCATTTTGGTCATAACCATTCAAACAGTCTCTAGGAAGTTCCATACTTTCCCTCATCTTCTTGTCTTCTTCTGAGCCCTCCACACGCTTCCAACCTCCCCATTACCCAGTTCCCATTATCCTTGTCCATTTCTACATTTTCAAGTATCTTCATAGCAATACCACACTTCTTGATACCAATTTGTCATATTAGCTCATTTACACACTGCTATAAAGAAGACCTGAGACTGGGTAATTTATAAAGCAAGTAGGTTTAATTGGCTTGTCAATGGATAAAGAAATTATGGTATATATACACAGGCAGGTGTACAGAAAGCATGGCAGCAGCTGCTTCTGGGGAGGCCTCGTGGCAGAAGGCAAATCAGAAACCAGTATCTTACATGGCAGGAGCAGGACCAAGGAAGGGGAGGGTGTCATGCACTTTTAATCAACCAGATCTCACAATAATTTGCTATTGTGACAACAGCTCCAATGGGGATGGTGTTAAACCATGAGAAATCACCCCATGACCCAATCACCTGCCACCAGGCCCCACCTCCAACATTGGGAATTACAATTGAACACGAGATTTGAGTGGGGACATAGAACCAAACCATGTCACCATCTGACAAGGAATTTATAACCAGAATTTATAAGGAGCTCGATCAACTCTATAGGAAAATATCTTATGATCCAATTCAAAAATAGACAAAAGATTTGAATAGAGATTTCTCAAAAGAAGACAGACATACAAATGACAAACAGGTTTATGAAAAGATGCTCAACACCATTGGTCATCAGAGAAATGCATATCAAAACTCCAATGAGATATCATCCCACCCCAGTTAAAATGGCTTTTATCCAAAGACAGGCAATAACAAATGCTAGTGAGGATGTGAAGAAACAGGAACCCTTGTACACTGTTGATAGTAACGTAAATTAGTACAACTACTATAAAGAACAGTTTGGAAATTGCTCAAAAAACTACAAATAGAGCTACCATATGATCTAGGAATCCCATGTCTAAGTATATACCCCAAAGAAAGAAAATCAATATATTGAAGAGATATCTGTACTCTCATGTTTATCACAGCCCTATTCACAATAGCCAAGATTTGAAAGCAACCTAAGTGTTCATCAACAAATGAATGAAGAAATTGTAGTACATATACACAATTGAGTACTATACAGCCATAAAAAAGAATGAGATCCTTTAACTGGCAACAACATAAATTGCACTGTAGGTCACTATATTAAATAAAATAAGCCAGGCACAGAAAGACAAACATCACACATTCTCACTTATTTGTGGGTGTTGAAAATTAAAACAATTGAACTTGGCCGGGCACGGTGGCTCACGCCTGTAATCCCAGCACTTTGGGAGGCTGAGTCGGGTGGATCACGAGGTCAAGAGATGGAGACCATCCTGGTCAATATGGTGAAACCCCGTCTCTACTAAAAATACAAAAAAAAATTAGCTGGGCATGGTGGCACGTGCCTGTAATCCCAACTATCAGGAGGCTAAGGCAGGAGAATTGCCTGAACCCAGGAGGCGGAGGTTGCCGCGAGCCGAGATCGCGCCATTGCACTCCAGCCTGGGTAACAAGAGCGAAACTCCGTCTCAAAAAAAAAAAAAAGAAAAAAAGAAAAACAATTGAACTCATGAAGATAGAAACTGGAATGATGGTTACCAGATGTGGGGAAGGGTAGTGGCTAGTCTCCGGGAAGTTGGGATGGTTAATGTATTCAAAAACAGAAAGAATGAATAATACCTAGCATTTGCTAGCACAATAGTCTGACTATAGTCAAAAATAATTTAATTATACCTTTTTCAGTAACTGAAGGAGTATAATTAATTTAGCTTGTAACCAAAGGATAAATACTTGAGTTGATGGATACCCCATTTACACCAATATAATTATTATGCATTGCATGTCTGTATCAAATTATCTTATGTAACCCATAAACGTATACACTTTCTATGTACCCACAAACATAAAAATTTAAAAAAACAAAAAAATAATAAATAATTTAAATTGCAATTCATAATGAATAACATTTGGTGTTAACTTAAAGATATGTGAAGGGATATATAAATTTTCAAGATTTGTTTATGAGTTATGTAATCAAAATGTTTAAAGATAAGTGATTTAGAAGACGTTTTCATCTTACACTTATGAAATTTCTTCAAACTCCTTATAAAAATTAACACGCACACACACACACACACACACACACACACATACACACAAATAGAAATTTTCTGTACTTGAATACTTGCTAAATCTCCTGTTTCCCAAATTTATTTGGTCATAGAACAAATTTTTAATTTCAGCACCATTCTATTAACATTCAATATTCTGAAGGACACCAGTTTAAGTAACACTGGTCTAGCATAATACATTCTTAGTGAATCCACATTGACTTTTAGTAACATTAATTTCTTTTTCCAAAGTGCTTTTTAAGACATTTAGAATCTTTCTTAGACTTCCACTGTTTCATTCAAATAAATAAACCATATTCTTCCATCATCAGTCTTATGGACATTCTTTTATTCCTCTTAGTAAGATTACTAATAGTTCTTCATCAGTTTCATTTACTAATCTTCTCACTACTTATTCTAAGTAGTTCCCTCATGCTTTGTAGAGCTTGAGAATTATAACAAGAGTGCCATGTGTGAGTATCAAGTCTATTTGTAAATTTTTGGAATGGAGTACTATACTACGTATATTGGAAAGCAGATAAATACTACTCTTAGGAAAAAAAAATTAATTGCAGAAAAGAACACTTCCATTTCTATACTACAAGACTTTAAGTGAACACTTTTGCAATATTTATTATATGCCAAGTAGTGTGTATTTTATATACATTCATGATTTCATTTAATTCTTCATAACAATCCTATGAAATAGCTATTATTCTCCTTACTTGATGGAGGATAAATCTAAGGCATAATATTTAAGCAATTTCCTCAAGGTCATGTAACTAGTAAAGAGAGAAACAATGTTTCAGGAGTAGATGTTTTTAATTGTTTTTAACCACTATGCTATACTGCCTCCCTGAGGACAAACTTTATATTTTATTTATTCCTTAGTATCTCAGAATGCTTAGTATAGTAGTTGCTCAAAAAATATTTACTGAATGAATGCATTTCAGCTGGGTCAAGGGACTTTCATGCATTCAAAGAATTTATGTACTCTAGGAAAATATCTCTATCCATCTTTAAACTCCTATTTCCTAGTGTTATTCTACCCTTAGCAGTCTATAGATGTCTGTCTAAATACTCTGAGTGTCTTTCACAATTAATTCTTGAAATTCTGTTAAATAAATAAAAAGGAGATTTAAGAAACAGCTTAACAGATTTCTGCAAAGCCTTTAATAAAGGACTGTATGGTGTGTGAGGTCTCTGTGGACAAACACATTAGTGTAATAAACAAATATTGTCTTTAGATTTGATTCTTATTTTCCTATAAGGAGACTATTATTTTACTACAGAGTGATCATCTTACATATGATAATATTAATATCTTTTGTTAACTCAGGAGGAATTACAGAAATAATATTTCTAACTTTATGGAAGTCTCTCTTCACTGTCTTAATTGAACACATACCATATCTCCAGGAGTTCACATGAAAAAGACAAACAAATCTAAGTAAGTAATTCTAACATGAGATAGTGCTAAATGCAATAAAATAGACACAAGTAAGATGTTGTGGGAAGAGATTCACTAAGACAAGGTGGATCTGAAAAGGTTACATTCATTCAAAGACAGTTGACTGGATAATTACCACTTGCCAGGCACTGTGCTCATTCTGAGAGAGGCAGGAATGCCTTAAAACAAGATTCCTACACTTCAGGGGTTCATAGTTTTCTAAGAATTACTGATAATAAACAAAAGATTTTAGTACTCACTGAGGAGTGTTATAGAAATACAGTATATATATATATATATATATATATATATATATATATATATAAAATAGACAAAATAGCATGGAAACACAGCAAAAAGAAAGAGTAAAACTTCTTGGGAGAAATTAAAAAGTTTTGCTGAGGAGATAACTTTCTTCTTTTAAACTGTTATTTATTTATCTTGTTTTCAATGTTTAATATAGTGACATGTTCCAAAACAAAACAAATATAACAAGGTTTATATTTATAAGTCCCATTTCTGTCCCTTCTCAATCTACATAACTCCTCTGACCCCTTCCATTAACTGCTTTTATTCATTTTTGTGACTACTTCAAGTGTTTTTTTATGTAAAAGCAAGAAAATGATGACATACATCATTTTCATTTTCATCCTTTATTTATTACAAAGGTAGTGTACTATAGATATCCTTCCTTTCCTTTCTTTTTTTCACTTAACTTTACATTCTGGAACCTTCTTATGTCAGTATAAATAAAGAGTGGGTTTTCATTATTTGTTTTTTTAAACAGATGCATCGTACTTCATTGTATGAATGTACCATAACTTATTTAATCAGTTCTCTGTGATGTACATTTGAGTTATTTCTAATATTTTATTAATCCAACAGTGCACCAATAAAAAGCTTTGTATACATACACAGGTATATCTGTAGACATAAATTCTAGTAAGATTGTTGAGTCAAATAACAAATTCATTTGTATTTTTAATAAATATTACCAATTAACCTTCATAGGGATTGTTCTGCCCAAATATATGAGAGTGCTTACTTCCTGAAGCTTATTGCTTAACATTCTTTTTCATTGTAGTTTAATGTGTATTTCTCTTTTATGAGTAAGGTTGAGCATTTTTCATATGTGTCTCATCAATTTCTAAAAGTAGAAATATTAGCTCTCAACTGTGATATCAGTTGAAAATATTCTTTCCAGGTTTTCATTTGTCATTTATAACTTTTATCATGGTACATTTCTTGGTCATGTAAATTTTTGGCTTGTTTCATTTAAAGTAGTTGATATTATCAATCTTTGCTTCTTTGGCCTGGATTTTTTACCACAGTTTAAAAGGTCTTTCTTGTCACTCAATTATACAAAAATTCATCTGTTTTCTTCTTGTTATTTTATAGGTTTTTTTTTTTGACATTGGGTGTTTTTTCTGAGTGTTCAGTATACATAACAACAATCTCTGTACATGCATTCTCTCCTTTGCTCTTTGCTGGAATATTTTAAAATGAAAAGGTTACATTCAGACATCATGTCAGTTCACTTCTCAACATTTCAGAATGCATATCTAACTAATTGGACATATTTTTCCACATAACCACCCTGTTTTTATCATAGCTACCAAAATTAACAATAATTCCTTGATAATATCTAATACCCAGGTTATGTTAAAATTTTCCTAATTATCTGAAACATACATTTTTGGAACCTTTTTTTCTCATCTGTATGCAAACCATGTCCACATATGTTTGGGTTTTGTCTTTAACGTTTATTTTATTCTACATTCCCCTGTTTTTCTCTCTATTGTGTACATAAATTTAAGGAGCAGAGGAAAAAACCAAAAGAGCAAAGTGTTGCTCTTTGAAGCAGGATTTACACCCTCCTCAATTTTTTTTAGGCCAAGAAAGCTTTGCTCAAGCACATTCAATTTTATCAAGACACATTATTCGTAAGAAGTAATTTCTTTTTAATAGATCTACATTTTATGGAATTAATCTTGGATTCCCTAAATTGTTTCTTGTGAACGTTCTTATCAGTTACCATTTTGCATACTTGTCATTTATTTCAAATATAATTTCAGTAATGTATCATAATTTGGGTACAATATGTACAATGACCCTGAATCAGGGTGGGTGGAATGTAGTGATCAAGGGTTGCAGTGACTCGAGATGAAGTACAAAAAGAGAAGCAGATGCTAAACTATGTAGGACTTTCGAGGGCCATTAAGGATTTTAGTTTTTATCCTGAGAACAAGGGCGAATCATTAAAAAGTTTTAATTTTGCAGTTATAACTGTAATTCAGGAAAACCATGGATGTTTCTATGTGTGATTAACTATCTCACATAAAAATATACAAGGAAATGTAATCTTTTGGCTCTTATTCATAAATATGTAATTCAAAACTGAATGAATTTTTAAATAATGGTAAATTGTGTTGTCAAGCCTGGGAACATGGCATTACATTTCTGTACACATTTCCACTGACTTCCAAAGTTTATGTAGAACTAGAACTGACCTGCTACCTGACATATTCAGGGTTCAAAATTTATTTGAAAGAAAGTTATATTTATAAAAATCAAAAGTTTATATAGTCATCTTTTCAGGTGTTACTTCAGTCCCATTCATTTTTCTTCTCACTTACCTAAAATGCATGTTCTTCTGTGATGAAAGCTGAAGTCTTATCACTTTTGGTTGGTTCATTTATAAAATCTCAAGCTCTCATATGCAGATCTCCAAAGTGCATTTTATCAATCACTGAATATTCACCAAATGAGATTTAAAGAACTAACAGTACACAAATAAGATATGAAAATAAAAACACATTCTCTCGAATCTCAATAGCAATGTGTTATTCTTGTGACAGCTGTATACATTTTTCCACACTCATTTCAGTGTCTCAAAATCAACCTTCTTGGAAGGCAGCATATTATAATAGAGAGAACTTCAAGATTGAAGTCAATTCGAACAGGATGGCAAATTCAATTCTACCACATTATTGCTGTATATCTCAGAGAGTCACATTCTCACTGAGCCTTAATTTTTCCATCTACAAAATGGCAATAATAGTATCTAATGTGCAGGATTGCTGTGAGGATTAAGTGAGATAGTTTAAATAAAGCATCTAGCACATAGTTAATTACATAATTATGATGTTTTCTTGTGGTATTTAATACTCTACTAATGATAACACAGTGGTCAATTTGAGATATGTTAGCATTTTCTTATATATATATTACCAGCTAGCTGATAATACCTCATTGATAGTTGATGTATTTAATTAGCCATATATCTTGTTGATAACACCTCACTGACAGCACTTGAAGGATCATTGACTTTACTCTTTATGGCCCTGGAGCACCCATTTATAGTTTTATAAATTAGGCAATTAACATTACTAGACAAAGTGATTATGCCTGATCTTGCCTCATTTGCTTAATACAGTCAGTTCTTTTTCTTCTATACACTTATTTTCTTACTAGAAAAGTGATATAACCATAAGTGATTTTCATTTCCCAGGCTACATAATCATGGATATAAAATAGAATTATGCTAACAGTCATCAAATAATATCTCTATGACTCTGAAGCCATTTGCTTTAAAAATATATAGTGCTTGCTCTGCTTCACTCTACTCATGGACTCAGTGCATCACAAATAGTTTTGCAAGTACTTAAGGGACATGGGCACCTGTCAGAGTCTGTGAGAACCAGTCCTCTTGGCTACTATGTAACGACTCCTATTTTCTTCCTCTTCTTGCTGTAGTAATGCCTCCTATGCCAAAAGAAGCTATGGGATCCATTGCCTTTTAAGATATCTTATTACTGATGACAGTTGAAGGTTATTGCTAATGCTGGTACTCCTTGATGGTGGTTTTTTTTGTTTGTTTGTTTGATATGGGGTCTGGCTCTATCTCCCAGGTTGGAGTGCAGTGGCACATTGTCAGTACACTACAACCTCTGCCTCCTGGGTTAAAGTAATCCTCCCACCTCAGCCTCCCGAGTAACTAGGACTACAGGAGTGCACCACCACTCCTAACTAATTTTTGTATTTTTTGTAGACATGGGGTTTTGCCACGTTGCCCAGCTGGTCTCCAGCTCTTGGGCTCAAGCAATCAACCCACCTTGGCCTCCCAAAGTGCTGGGATTACAGGTGTGAGCCATTGTACCTCCACAGCATTTTTATACTAAGGCTGCTGATGTCCACTCTCCTTGCCTAAGAGGAATATCTTTGTGTTTTCTTAATATTTCTCTATGACTAAAATATGAGCCCCTATAAATGAGCTGGATCACTAACAAATCTAAGAGTGATATATGCCTATTCTGTAATTTGAATCACCCTTTCTAATGGACCTGGACAATTGTCTTTGATCTTATCTTGAGTTCTGTTATTTTCTCTTCCCTAAGGACAAATTATTTAACAAAGGTTATTTGGCTTGTTACATAGCTAGGATCTTGGCATTGCTTTATCAAGCAGTTCTCCAAGTATGTTCAGACATGTTAAAAGCCTAAGTGGAACAGAGGTTGAGTATATGCTGAGATCCCCTTCAACTTGTATACTCTTCTGTGTATAATAAAAACTTTATGGTACATGTTACAGTCTATATCTTCACTCATGAATTGGCTCTTGCAAGAATGGGACAATAAGCAGCCCTTTATCTGGGCACTGTTAGATTGGTTCATAGGCTCAGATTCTCAAATACCAAATAGCCCTGTACTTTGTGACATCCTTCCCCAAGATAACTAGAGTGATAGCACAAAGCTGGGCTATTATCCAGGTTACAAATTACTTCTGGTGTGAATTGGCACTCTTTTTCAAGATGAGCATTTTCCCTTCAGTTACTGGTTCTCTTACCTTAGAGACACAGGCCTCCAGGTTTCATTTCTTCTAGAAATTCCCGAGGCCTCTCTAGAAAAGCCACATGTTCAAAGACTCCTGTCCATTAGAGTCTATGGGTACGGTTAGGCAGACTCCCTTGCTTATGATGACAACCACTCCAACCTCATCTCTGACTCACTCTCTAACTTAGTTTCTTCATTTCCCATAGAAACGAGACATAGTCAACTATAAACTTTTTCTAGGCAAAGGACAACCTCATCCATCAGTCTTAGATTCCAAGCACTGGGCTCGTAGACATAGAGTCTTTTCCCCAATTAATCTATAGTTAATAGATCATACTTGTAGACCTTTTGTATTAGATCCACCCTATTTTCTGCCAACTGTTTTTATACAGGCTGTGGCCACAAACTTTAGCCCCACTATATGGGTTGTTAAGTGTACCCTCGACATTCATTTCATACTGAAAAGGGGGACACAAAGTCTACAGTCATCATTCATCTTGAAGTTCCTGGTACCCATCTTGAACACTGACAGTACTGCTGTGAGTCAGTACTGTCAGTACTGATGAGCACAGTCAGTACTGTCAGCACAATAGATGAAGCATATATATGGAAAGAAGAATTTGGTAATAATCCCATTAGTCAATTATCTTCAATATGATTTCATCTGGGAATTTCCAAATGTAGTTTCTCACTTCACATACCCACATGCTAGGTCAAGCTTATTGAATCTCCATTCTCAGTAGCCACTCCAAATTAAGGGTCTGTGGACAGTCAGGACTCTCACCAAATACCGAAAAGTAAAAGGTGAAGAAGGTGACATTTTTTAGAAACTTCATAGCCAAAATTATGTGCTGGTTCCATTAACCCTTTTGCCCCCACTCTGGGTTTCCTAGTATGTACAGCACAGCGCAACCAAATAGTTTAAGTTGTTAATTATAAAGAGGATGTTCTGGATTTTTCTGTATCCACTACCTAGAGTACTTTGCATAATAGTCCATACATAGAGATCACCTGGAATATTTCACATAATAGCCTATATAGAGAGTGGCATTTCTTCCATAAAATCTAGGCAACTATGATTAGAGCCCTTTAATTTGGGGCATGATGGGTAAAAGAATTAGTTTCCAAGAGTCTGCTCTCACAAGTTCTGCTATCTGGTTTTAAAAACAAGAAGTCTTTGTTCATTAACTCTATGAGCTTGCCATTAAGGATTGTTTCCAGATAGGCTGCCAAATTTGGAGGTCTTTTGCAGTATGCAGAAGTTTCACAGAGTATTTAATGTCTTCAATCACCCCTGGCAAACAAAACAAAAAAAAATTCAGGTCCAAATTAGTTCTAGGGTCTTTTCTTTTTTCATAGTCACAGCCATTGCTTAATGCTCTCACAAGTACATGTTTATGTCCTCTGATAAAAATAAGACACACAAAAAAATAAAATGTTTCTACTTCCCTTGCACAGTCCAATGCAAAATATAACATAATTGCTGACTTACTACTTTTAACTTTTGTCATTCTTAAAGTAAAACCTTAGAAACACTAGAAGAATATTTTCGAAGTGCAGATCATAATCCACAGTTATTAAATTAGTTCAGTTGGTCAAAAACAGTATTTGTATAAAAGGAAGTATAAGATAGAATAATAAATATAAGAACATGTGGCATTTAGAAAAGTAATTATTTTGCGAAACTTTTGCTTCAGTTGTATGTTTGTGTGTGTGTGTGTGTGTGTGTGTGTGTGTGTGTGTATACGCATAAATGTTTTCAGGATAAAGCCATAAAGTGTATTTCATTTGTGGATTGTAGTCCAAAGAATTGAAGATTTAAAATTCACTTTTATGGAAGAGTCACCAATTCCCAAAGTGTGGAAAGCCTTTTTCTCTTAGTTCATCATGCTGTCCTCTACCCCATACATTGAGGCACCAGGGGTTTATGCAAGGTGACATAGCTGATAGCTACTACAGATAACTGTCATAGGTCATCCTAATTTTTTAAACAGGCTTGCCTTCCCAGAGTGCCATGTACTCTGGGAATTCCAAATAAACCGAATTCCCTCAATGGGGATAGTTTCTATTTCCCATAAGTGGAATACTTGAGCTGACATACACGTACCTTTCTTGCTAATCTTGGCTCTATAACATAGATTGAAGCCTTTAAATTATACTCAGAGAACACCACTCCCCACTTATGCCTAGAGATATCTAATCTGAAAGTGGTATTCAGTCCCCTCTCCAAGACAAGCAAGTTGTTGGAGACAATAAAGACCAAGGCAGGATGCAGTATTCTGGGAGTCAATGCCAGCAATGATACTGAAGTAGCTGTTCGGGACTTTGTTGTTCATGTAGCTGGGCTGATTGAGTCCAAGAATGTATAAGACTTTGCTTGAACCTTTCTGAAGTTCTTCTTTGCAGGAGTCTCTCTTGAATAGCATCATCATGGAACTAGGGCTTTTCTGTAGGTATTTTGAAATTGGCTATATCCAAGTGGTTTGGGGCTTTACATAGCCAGCATCCATGTTTTTTCAGTTGGTGAAGGCATTGCTGTCATTCAGGATTACCTATACCTCTAGATATTTCATGTAACCCACTGCCTTTCCGTTAGGTGTTGTGGAGTGGCGGAAACTTCTGTTTTCCTCTGACATATCCTTTTAAACCGATAAAGATCAATTTTAATTCATCTTTATCAACACTTGGAATCTGGTGATACATTCAGATGTAATAAAGGAATTTACTAGATTTCTGGTAAGCCATACTGTGTATCTTATATCAACTATAGTAAGTATGTATGACTTACTATGCATATGCATATATACATAGATAGGAAGTATGCATGCATTGTAACTATGATAATCTGTGCCCAATGAAAATTTTTCAGTCCTTTTTTTTCTCATTAGCACAATAGATGAAGCATATATATGGAAAGAATTTGGTAATAATCCCATTAGTCAATTATCTTCAATATGATTTCTTATATCATCTGTCTGATACAGCAATTCTCCCAGATCAGTTGCTATTAACAGGGGGCAATTTTGTCATTCAAAAGACATTTAGCAGTATCTGGAGACATTTTTGCTTGTCACAACTAAGGCAGTGGTGCTACTGGCATTTAGTAAGTAGAGGCCAGGGATACTGCTAAACACTACACAATGCACAAGGCAGTCCCCATCTCCGTCACACAGAGAGAATTATTTGGTCCTAAATGTCAGTGGTGCTGATGTTGAAGAATTCTGTCCTGATCCTAATATTTTTGTTGTTGTTGTTTAAGGACGTTTAGCCAACACCAAGTAACTGCACCTGATATTTCTTATTACGTTAGCATTTAGGGCATTAACAAGATAATCATTTATCATAATACACAAAAAAAGATAGGACAAGAAAGAAGAATGTAGCTTTAGTATCCATGGATGATCCTGATGTTTGACCCTGACATTTACTTAAGTCATTCAAACATAGTGGGCTATTCCTTTTATACACACTTCTATTTATAGAGAGCCTGTACCATGGCAATAACCCTGACCTTCCTCCTCAAGCTTTCATTTAATTTCTCGGAACTTGAAGAGACCCCAGATTCAAAATTAACTTAACATATATCGTAGACTTGGAATTTTATAGAATAATGCCCTGGAAGAAAATAGAAATTGTGGGCTTTTTGTTTCTCTTTGTCTCTACCTTCTGGTGAGCTAATGTGTATAAGACAAGTAAGGGGAGTTTTGTTAAAGATCTATCATCAGTCTGCTGCTGGAAATAATAGTCTGGGACTTGAAAAGGCTAAAATTAGCCTCAATCAATGTTATATACACCACAGCAGGCTTGATTCAGCTCATCTCAGTGGTAAATATGGGGGAAATATAATGAGTTCGATTTTAAATATGATGAGTTTGAGGTGCCTGTGAGTCATTCAAGCAGAGATGTCAAATAGGTAATTGAATATATGGAATTGCAGGTATAAATAGAAATGTAGGCATCATCAGCTTATAGATAGCAATTGAAGCCATGGGAATGGATGAGAGCAACTAAGAAAAAAATATAGATTTAGAAGAGAAAGTAGCCTATACTGGATTCTTAGGTACTTTCAACATTTGATGTCAGATAAAGGATTATTCCAAAACCAATGGTCTTTCCACTATATTACACTGTCTCCCAGATAGAAAGTGAGTTGCATTTAATCATGTAATACAATTTCACATTAAATACCTCTAATATGCCAGACACTATTGTAGACACTTGGGATATACCAGTTTAAAAAAAAAAAAAAAAAAACGGACAAAAATCCCAGACTTTAAGAGAGGTTATAGTCAAGTGAGTTTCTTTATAATGAAACAGGGGCACTCTTCCACAGCTCAGCTGATAGAGTAGAGAACTGTGGGAGTTATGATAAAACAAGGGCTACAGAAGGCGTTACTTCCCTGCTGTAAAGCCTCTAACCCTCTGAGACACTCAATCCCTTCACCTTCAGTATTAGAAAAAAATCCTAGACACCATCTTAGTCTCCCTTTTCCCCTACTCCAGCTTCTTTGTTTGGTACTGCATGTGACTTTAGTTTTTATACAAAGTTGTCGGTTGCCTTGAACAAATAGATAATAAAGCAATGAAGAAATTAGGGAGACACTGACCTTGGATGAAAGGAAAGAGAAAGAATGTCATATAAAAAGGAATGAGAGGCATTCAGAATAAAATAAATAGCATTATAAGCCCAAGTTAAGATAAGTGAACAAAGAAATCTCAGTTCCTGGATTAACAAAATATAACAAAGATGGGAACACATAGCAACACAGTATTGGAAATAGTGAAGGTAAAGAGGTGGTCCTGGTTTGAAAATGCTAGCATGCCTTAGGAAGGAAGAATTAGAGGAAAATGTGGTAAACTCACACAATTATCTTTCTGATTCTATATCTTTCTTCTTGTTATCTTGGATTCCATTTTACTTCCATCAAACAACAAACTGATGTGAGTCACACCACATAATAAATACGTTGAACTAAAATTTCATGATTTAAACTTTTGACTTTCTCAGCACTTTAAAAATAGCTCGTCATTTGAGGGGAGTGGGATTCACTTAGGGAAAGAGCACAGTAATACATAAAGACAGCTTTTCTGCTGCTTCTGAAAATAGCATCGATTGTGTTGGACATCTGTCTGCTTTTGCACATCTCTGACATTTCTGTACCAACCCAGGGGCCACTTTTAAACAAATATGAAACTACAGAGCTGTATGTGGCACTCCAAAGACACTTGTAAAATAATTATATTCTTAGTTCTTTGCCATGCCCCTGACTGCCTAGAATTGAAGGCCTGTGCAGTAAATAACCTGTCTTCAGATCTCAGGAGGGTATTAGTGCACAAATCAGTGAATCTCAAATGGAGATCTCATAAGAATATCCACAATTTAAGGACTTTTTAAAAGTACACATTTCCCCATCTTATCCCCTGTAGATTATTGTATATACCTCCTATCCTTATACCTGGAAGTTAATTCTGTAGAGAGACAATATTACTTATGAGAAAAGGTTTCATTCCTTAGGTTAAGAAGACAGAAAGTTTGAAGAATACTGACATATTTAACACTTTAAATATATTCCATAGATATATCTCTCTGACAAACTCCCAGTTCCAGCAGTAGTGAGTTTTCCATTGCAGTACTGTTTCCAAAATAAAACAAACAAATCATCAAAAATCTAGAAATGGAATTCCTCAGCCAGAACTGTCCAGTAGAACATTCTACCTGTCTGTCTAGAACTTGGTTTAAGAATCAAGGGTACTAGCTATCAGGTATTGTCCCAGTTACTATTTCTACTTGACCAGCCACCCAAACTTAGTGGCATACAACAATTGATTTATTGAGCTTACAGATTCTGAATTAGGGTCAGAAGTTTGGAAAGGACACAGTAGGGATGGATTGTCTCTGCTCCACAGTGTCTGGGGCCTCAACTAGGAAGAGTCAAAAGTCTGAAAGTTAATATTATCTAAAGCCTCACTCACTCCCATGTCTGGCAGTTGATGATGCTGAGTATCAGTCATGATCTCAACTGGGGCTGTCAGCAGAAACATCTATGTGAGACTTCTTCATATAGCTGCTTGGAGTTCATTACAGCATAGCAACTGGGTTACAAGAACAAGTGTCCAATGAGTTATGGAGTGAACCAGCTTTGGAAATCACAAAACATTACATGTACCAAAGTCACAATTCCACTCAGATTGAATGGGGGGAGGGGCGCAGAACCCATTTCTTGATGGAAGAAATGTCAAAGTCACATTTAAAAAGAGCATGTGGGATTGGAGATATACAATGTAGTCATGTTGGAAACTATAATCTGCTATAATCTGCCCACTAGCTGTAACAACTAATATCCTCCCAACATGCAAAGTAAGGTAATTCCCTCCTCCAAGACTTCTAAGTCTAACAGCATAATGACTGCAGCTCAACTATAAGGTCTCATTTTCTTTGTTAGGTCCAGGTGCAGATGAAGATCTTAAGGTTTGATTATTTTGAGTACGGCTCCATAACCACCTCTTGACCTGAAGACATGCAAGCTAAAGTTACAAGTTTTCTGCTCTACACATTCAACATACAATTATGCAACCAGGCCTAGAATAATTGCCATAGATCCTCCCATGGAAATGGAAGAGAGGATGGCAAGACCGCAGCAGTCACCAGTTTGTAACAATTCTGAAATATAGCTAAGTACATATTGCAAGTTTCTTGTTTTGTCGTACTGCTTGAGATCTACTCTCTAGCACTCCTCACTCTGCCTCTAGTCTCTTAGTTCCATTCTCTGTGTCATCTTTCCTTGTTTCATAAAAAAAGCTTATGTTTGCAGCTGAGTATTTTTTTTATTTTAGTTTATTTCTCCTGTAGTTGTCTGGAAGTCTAAAGCACTTCATTTTGTACTATCTCTATCTTTTTAAGTCCAACCTGTTGCACAATTCCTTGAAAAGGATTTCTGTGTACCAATTTATAATCCACTCTATTAGACAAAAGTCATAATAAAAGATTTCTATTGCTTTTTCTACCTTGGGCTCCCTGTGAGGCTGTTGTGGTATAACCCCCTTATACGTAAAAGCTCCATCACTTAGCAAAAAGAGATCTGTATATGCCCTTAAGATTCATAGAAGGCCTTTGTTCTGTCTGAAAAGTTCTAGGAGGAGCTGCTTTACTTATTTTTGAGGCTTTAACAAAGAGTCTTACACTCTGAATCTAGTTTTTATCTTTAGCCTAGAAACTTTGTTGATATGAGAATCACTGTATGGAGAGACTGGGAAAGAGAAACAGTATTGTATTCAAACTCACCAAGTCCTGAATTCTTTATAATAAGAGTTAAAACTTTAGCTCATATCTTTCATTTTGCATTTCTTTATATGCAGCAAAAAGAAGCCAAGTGGTACTTTCAATATTTTCTCTACACTTTTCTATAGTTAGTTCATCAAGTTTACTAGGTATGTCCTATTTTTCATGTTACCACAGAAGGGTATTGCTGCCTTTCTGCTACTAAAGAACAAGGTCTCCCTTTCATTGACCTTCCAATTTTTCTTACTTTCCTTTCAGCCCTCACAAACAGCACCTTTAAAGCTATGAAGGCTTTTTTCT
This sequence comes from Saimiri boliviensis, assembly GCF_048565385.1. Taxonomy (NCBI): domain Eukaryota; kingdom Metazoa; phylum Chordata; class Mammalia; order Primates; family Cebidae; genus Saimiri; species Saimiri boliviensis. Next base: position 68,658,549 of record NC_133470.1, on the reverse strand, counting down.
ACCACTTGCTTCAAGAGTCTTCTGTACTTCTTTGCTTCCTGGTCCACACATTTGCAGGTTTTTTTATAACAGCACTCTACTTGCAGGTACCAAATTATATTTCTGTTAGCAATAATTGAGTAACAAATAATTCTAAACTTAGAAGCACAAAACAACAACCATTTTACTATGCTTACAGACTCTGTAGGCTTAGAATTTGGAAAGGACATAACAAAAATGTCTTGGTTTTGCTCAAAAACTAGGTAAAAACTACCCAGAAGCAAAACTTCTGGGTAGATGCATCGTCATGCAAACCAGGTTGAGATGGCGTAGCAGGGGCCACATAACCCCAGAAGATCCTCTACCCTGGAAACGTTTTAGTTATCTAACAGCAGTTGGAAGTAACTCATCAGATATAAACAATCAGCAGATGATTATACATATCCTTGTGTGAGGTCCTCTGTGAAAGACACCAAAATTGTAGACTGAACTAGAAACACATTCCACAGAATAATCAGTTAAAGATGTCCACTCAAAAAGTCTGCACACTACTTACAATAGCAAACTCATGAAACCAACCCAAATGCCCATCAATGATAGACTGGACAAAGAAAATATGGGGTACAAAGATCCAAGATGACCAAATAGGAACAGCTCTGGAGTGCAGTTCCCAGCAAGAACAACGCAGAGGCCACCACAGGTGATCCCCAGGCAAGCAGGGTCTGGGGTGGACCTCCAAAGTCCTACAGCAGAGGGGCCTGACTGATAGAAGGAAAACTAAAAAACAGAAAGAAATAACTTCATCATCGACAAAAAGGACCTACACTCAGAGAAACCATCCAAAAGTCACCAACTACAAAGACCACAGGTAGATAAATCCACAAAGAAAGAAAGCAGCGCAAAAAGGATGAAAACACCCCAAACCACCCCTCTCCTACTCCAAGGGATCACAACTCCTCACTAGCAAGGGAACAAAGCTTGATGGAGAATGAGTCTGATGAACTGACAGAAATAAACTTCAGAAAGTGGGTAATAACAAACTTCTCTGAGCTAAAATAACATGTTCTAACCCAAGGCAAGAAACTAAGGCCCTTGAAAAAAAAGTTTGGCAAAATGCTAACAAGAATAAACAGCTTAGAGAAGAATATAAATGAATTGATGGAGCTGAAAAGCACAGCATAAAAACTGTGAAGCATACACAAATTTCAATAGCCAAATCGACCAAGCAGAAGAAAGGATATTAGAGATTGAAGATCAACTCAATGAGATAAAATGAGAAGGCAAGATTAGAGAAAAAAAGTGAAAAGAAATGAACAAAGTCCCCCAGAAATATGGGATTATGTGAAAAGACCTAATCTATGTTTGATAGGTGTACCTGAATGTGACGAAGAGAATGAATCCAAGCTGGAAAACACTCTTCAGGATATTATCCAGGAGAATTTCCCCAACCAAGCAAGGCAGGCCAATATTCAAATCCAGGAAACACAGAGAACACCACAAAGACATTCTTCAAGAAGAGAAACCCCAAGGCACGTAATTATCAGTTTCACCAGGGTTGAAATGAAGGAAAAAATGCTAAGGGCAGCCAGAGACAAAGATAGGGTTACCCACAAAGGGAAGCCTTTCAGACTCACGGCGGATCTCTCAATAGAAACCCTACAAGCCAGAAGAGAGTGAGAGCCAATATTCAACATTCTTAAAGAAAAGAACTTTCAACCTAGAATGTCATATCCAGCCAATCTAAACTTCATAAGTGAAGGAGGAATAAAATTATTTATGACCAAGCAACTGCTGAGAGATTTCATCACTACCAGGCCTGCCTTACAAGAGCTCCTAAAAGAAGCACTAAACCTAGAAAGGAACAACCAGTACCAGCCACTCCAAAAACATACCAAATGGTAAAGAGCATCGACACAATGAAGAAACTGTGTCAACTAATGGGCAAAACAGCCAGCCAACATCAAAATGGCAGGATCAAATTCACACATAACAATATTAACCTTAAATGTAAATGGGCTAAATGCCCCAATCAAAAGACACAGACTGGCAAATTGGATAAAAAGTCAAAACTCATCAGTGTGCTCTATCCAAGAAACCCATCTCCCATGCAAGAACACAAACAGGCTCAAAATAAGCGGATGGAGGAAGATTTACCAAGAAAATGGAGAGCAAAAAAAAGCAGGAGTTGCAATCCTAGTCTCTGATTAAATAGACTTTAAACCAACAAAGATCAAAAGAGACAAAAAAAGGACATTGCATAATGGTAAAAGGATCAATGCAACAAGAACAGCTAACTATCCTAAATATATATGCACCCAATACAGCAGCAGCCAGATACATAAAGTAAGTTCTTAACAACCTACAAAGAGACTTAGACTCCCACACAATAATAGTGGGAGGCTGTAACACTCCACAATCAATATTAGACAGATCAACGAGACAGAAAACTAACAAGGCTATCTAGGACTTGAACTCAGATCTGGTCCAAGCAAACCTAATAGACATCTACAGAATTCTCCACCCCAAATCCACAGAATATGTATTCTTCTCAGCGTCACATCACACCTACCCTAAAATTGACCACATAATTGGAAGTAAATCACTTCTCAGTAAATGCAAAATAATGGAAATCGTAACAACCAGTCTCTCAGACCATAGTGCAATCAAATCAGATCTCAGGATTAAGAAACTAACTCAGAACAACACAACTTCATGGAAACTGAACAACTGGCTCTTGAATGCTGACTGGATAAACAATGAAATGAAGGTAGAAATAAAGATGTTCTTAGAAACCAATGAGAACGAAGACACAATGTACCAGAATCTCTGGGACACATTTCAAGCAGTATCTAGAGGGAAAATTATAGCAATAAATGCCCATATGAGAAGCAAGGAAAGATCTAAAATTGACACTCTATCATCAAAATTGAAAGAGCTAGAGGGGCAAGATCAAGAAAACTCAAAAGCTAGCAGAAGACAAGAAGTAACTAAGACCAAAGCAGAACTGGAGGAGATAGAAACACAAAAGGCTTTCAAAATATTAATAACTCCAGGAGCTGGTTTTTTGAAAATATCAACAAAATAGACTGCTAGCCACATTAATAAAACAAAAAAGAGAGAAGAATCAAATAGATACAATCAAAAACGATAAAGGGGATATCAACACTGATTCCACAGAAATACAAACTACCATCAGAGATTACTACAAACAACTCTATGCACATAAACCAGTAAATCTGGAAGAAACAGATAAATTCCTGGACACTTCCCTCCTCCCAAGCCTAAACCAGGAGGAAGCCAAAACCCTAAATAGACCAATAACAATGGCTGAAGTTGAGTCAGCAACTAATAGCCCACCAACCAAAAAAAGCCCAGGTCCAGATGGGTTCACAGCCCAATTCTACCAGACATACAAACAGGAGTTGGTACCACCCCTTCTGAAACTTTTCCCAACAATCAAAAAAGAGGGAATCCTTCCCAAATCATTTTATGAGACCAATATCATCCTGATACCAAAACCTGGCAGATACTCAACAAAAAAAGAAAACTTCGGGCCAATATCCATGATGAACACAGACGCAAAAATCTTCAATAAAATACTGGCAAACCAATTTCAACAGCACATCAAAAAGCTTATCCATCACGATCAAGGAGGGTTCATCCCGGGGATGCAAGGCTGGTTCAACATACACGAGTTTACAAATGTAATCGATCACATAAACAGAACCAAAGACAAAAACCACGATTATCTCAATTGATGCAGAGAAGGCCTTTGACACAATCCAACAGCTCTTTATGCTAAAAACTCTCAATAAACTAGGTACCGAAGGGGCATATCTCAAAATAATAAAAGATATTTATGAAAAACCCACAGTCAATATCATACTGAATGGGCAAAACTGGAAGCATTCCCTTTGAAATCTGGTACTAGAAAAAGATGCCCTCTCTCACCATTCCTATTGAATATAGTATTGGAAGTTCTAGCGAGAGCAATCAGGCAAGAAAAATAAATAAACCGTATTCAATTAGGAAAGGAGGAAGTCAAATTGTCTCTATTTGCAGACAACATGAGTGTATATTTAAAAGAACCCATTGTCTTAGCCCAAAATCTCCTGAAACTGATAAACAAATTCAGCAAAGTCTCAGGATACAAAATCAATGTGCAGAAATCACAAGCATTCCTATACACCAGTAACAGACTTAAAGAGAGCCAAATTAAGAATGAACTGCTATTCACAATTGTTACAAGGAGAATAAAATACCTAGGAATACAACTAACAAAGGCTATAAAGGACCTCTTCAAGGAGAGACGCCAGTTAGAATGGTGATCATTAAAAAATCTGGGGCAACAGATGCTGGAGAGGATGTGGAGAAAAAGGAATACTTTTACACTGTTGGTGGAAGTGTGAATTAGTTCAACCATTATGGAAGACAGTGTGTTGATTCCTCAAGGACCTAAAAATAGAAATTCCATTTGACCCAGCAATCTCATTACTGGGTATATATCCAAAGGATTATAAATCATTCTATTATAAAGACACATGTACCCATATGTTCATTATGGCACTGTTTACAATAGCAAAGACCTGTAACCAACCCAAATGCCCATCGATGATAGACTGGACATAGAAAATGTGGCACATATACACCATGGAATACTATGCAGCCATAAAAAATGATGAGTTCGTGTCCTTTGTAGGGACATGGATGAACCTGGAAACCATCATGCTCAGCAAACTCACACAAGAACAGAAAATCAAACACTACATGTTCTCACTCATAGGTGGGTGTTGAACAATGAGAACACATAGACACTGGGAGGGGAGCATCACACACTGGGGTCTGTTGTGGGGGAATAGGGGAGGGACAGAGGGGGGTAGGGAGTTTGGGGAGGGATAACATGACAGATATAGATAATAGGGCATGGAGGCAGCAAACAATATTACCATGTGTGTACCTATGCAACAATCCTGCATGTTCTGCACATGTACCCCAGAACCTAAAGTGCAATTAAATAAATAAATAAATGAATAAATAAATAAATAGAAAATGTGGCACATATACACCATGGAATACTATGTGGCCATAAAAAGGAAAGAGATCATGTCCTTTGCAGGGACGTGGATGAAGAGGGAAGCCATTATTCTCAGCAAACTAACACAGGAGCAGAAAACCAAGCATCACATGTTCTCACTCATAAGTGGGAGTTGAACGATGAGAACACATGGACACAGGGAGGGGAACAACATACACCAGGGTCAGTTGTGAGGTGTGGGGCAAGGGGAGGAGAGCATTAGAAAAAATGGCTAATGCATGCAGGGCTTAAAACCTAGATTACTGGTTAGTAGGTGCATCAAACCACCATTGCATACATATACCTATGTAACAAACCTACACATTCTCCCCTTGTACACTGGAACTTAAAGTAAAATTAAAAATAAATAAATAAATAAGAAGGAAAAAAGAAAAAGAAAAAAGAAGTCTGCACACGTTATTAGCCTCTGGACATTACCGTAGCATCTTCCTAATACACTGAAAGTAAATTTTCTGGGATTTCTATTGATCTTATATGTGGAATGATGTCTTCAATAAGCCACAAATTTTCCTGAATCAAGAAATACCCAACAAGTCCTAAGCCTGCTAAGATATATTTACTGAAGTTGATATGGGATTGAGACTTGAGATTATATAGCAAATACAATTTTGAATGAGTGCACTTCACGTACAACTATATCATAAGCATTTTTCATATAATTGCATTATTTTTATTACTAGAAATATTAAATTTAACAGTTTTCTCTTAAGGTTTAATTGCATAACAGCATTTGAATGACAAAAATACTCAAGTATACCAATAAATTATATCCACATTTCAAATCTCAGAGATGAATATTGTATAGGGATTTATTTTAAAGAAAAAGTACCCCTTTTTTGCCCTTTTTAAAATTAATACATTAAAAGTTGTGCCTTTATCATAAATTTATATACTTTTTTAGTATTAAAAAAACTGACAGCCTAGGAACTATGGCTTATCCCTGTAATCTCAACACTTTGAGAAGCTGGGAGGGGCATGGCTTGCCAGGAGTTTAAGATCAGCCTGGACAACACAGTGAGACACTTTCTCTGTTTAAAAAAAACTGATGGAATTTCACAGGTGAGTTAAGTATTAACCAAGAGAGATAAAATCATCATAAAATTTTTGTTTACCTCCTTAACTACCATTTGAAGTGTCCCTCTGGCTCAAATGGTCATCGGTTCATCTTATCCCCCAAGAGCCTCTGGCCCTCTGGGTAGGACTTTCACTGAACTCTCCACAACCTAAAGTGTAGGACATGATCATCATATTATGAAACCCATAGTTTCAGAAGCACTACACATATTGATATAGATGAGCTGGCAACAATTGTGCAGACTTTTTTAATTTTTATTTTTATTTGAAGTTTTGGGGTACATGCGCAGGATGTGCAGGTTTGTTACATAGGTAAAAGTGTGCCATGGTGGTTTGCTGTACCTATCAACTCATCACCTAAGTATTAAGCCCAGCATGAATTCACTCTTTTTCCTAATGATCTTCCTCCCTATGCTCTATTCCTACCCACAACAGGCCCCAATGTGTTTTGTTCTCCTCCCTGTGCCCATGTGTTCTCATTGTTCAGCTCTCACTTATAAGTGAGAACATGCAGTGCTCGGTTTTCTGTTCTTGCATTAGTTTGCTAAGGATAATGACTTCCAGTTGTATCCATGGCCCAGCAAAGGACATGGTCTCATTCTTTTTATGGCTACATACTGTTCCATGGTATATATGTACCACATTTTCATTATCTAGTCTGTTATTGATAGGCATTTGGGTGGATTTTATGTCTTTGCTACTGTGAATAGTGCTGTAGTTAACATACATGTGCATATTTGTTTGTAATGAATGACTTATATTCCTTTGGATATATACCCAGTAATGGGATTTCTGGATCAAATGCTAGTCATATGCAGAAAATTGAAAGTGGACCTCTTCCTTACACATTATACAAAAATTAACTCAAAATGGATTAAAGACTTAAATGTAAAACCCAAAACTATAAAAACTCTAGAAGAAAATCTAGGCAATATCATTCAGGACATAGGCACAGGCAAAGATTTCATAATGAAAACTCCAAAATCAATGGCAACAAAAGCAAAAATTGACAAATGGGATCTAATTAAACTAAAGAGCTTCTGCACAGCAAAAGAAAATATCATCAGAGTGAACAGGCAACCTACAGAGTGGGAGAAAATTTCTGCAATCTATCCGTCTGACAAAGGTCTAATATCCAGAATCTACAAGCAACTTAAACAAATTTGAAAAAAAAAATTAAAAAGTAGGCAAAGGGCATGAACAGACACTTCTCAAAAGAAGACATTCATGCAGCCAAAAAACATATGGAAAAAAGCTCAACATCACTGATCATCAAAAAATGCAAATCCAAACCACAATGAGATACCGTCTCATGCCAGTCAGAATGGTGATTATTAGAAAGTCAAGAAACAACAGATGCTGGCAAGGTTGCAGAGAAATAAGAATGCTTTTACATTGTTGGTGGGAATGTAAATTAGTTCAACCATTGTGGAAGACGGTATGCAGTCTTTTCATTAGGAAACATTATTGGAAAGTAACTAAACAATTTTTGGAAGAGAGCAATTATAGAACTATTGGTTCTGTAATCAAAGGTCTTACTCTTACATCCCAGGACACAACTTTTGTACAATGTTTCAGGCATATAATGCCATTTAAAACATTTTACTTTATCTGGGTCAGTGGAAAAAAATTTTTTATATAACTCCTGGAAACTCAGGTCTCATTATTCTGAGGAAGAAAGAATGTTTTAAATATCCTGTCTGATGGAAAATATATAGACTAGGTCATTCTCTCCATAGGTTCCTATGCCAGAGCTATATTGAGTTAGTATTAGTACTCTGGAGGGTATGGTGACTTCTTGTATATGAAGAGATTCCAATACTTTCAAGGTAGGGGACAGACATTGTGTAAGAGTACCAGTTTTGGAAAAGATGTGCTATGGGACTAATGCTACCCTAACCATGACATTCAAGGAAAAGCTTTAGACACTTTTATGTGAACAAGTGTTATAAATAGCTAAGGCTGGTCATCTGGGACCTGTATACACAGCTGAAAGGCTACCTAGTCACCTGTATCCACCTCTTAGGCATCCTGCTTCAGTCTAGTACCAGCTATGACTGAGTGAATGCACTAGAAGGAAACACCTTATTGCAGAAAATTATGGAAATTTATGTAAAAGTGTGCCAGACTCACTGGCAAGAAATGCTGCAGCTACTCAGTAATGATAATATCAGCTAAGCCCTCCCACTAACAGCTTTATCTTAAGTTAGGGGGATCTTGGCTGCCCGTATACCCACACACTAACAGATTTCAAGGCAATGGGAAACTTAATAATGGTCTAGCTTCATGGATGTTGAACAATGAGGACACATGTATACAGGGAGGGGAACATCACACACTGGGACCTGTCAGGGGGTGGGGGGCTGGGGGAGGGATAGCATTAAGAGAAATACCTAATGTAGCTGACAGGGAATACCTAATGTAGATGCAGCAAACCACCATGGCACGTGTACACCTGTGTAACAAACCTGCACATTCTACACATGTACCCCAGAACTTAAAGTATAATTTTTAAAAAATGTGAAAAAAATAATTGTCCAGCAGACCCAGACTCACTTCAAACCTCTGCCAGACTTTGCACACATGTAAAGAGCATCTGCTTCCAAGAGAGTCCCACTATCCATAAGAATCTACTAGGATAGGAAAATTCGTGGAGCTTCTCATTCTTGTGTTAGTACTTAAGGTTAATTTTTCTAGACCCATGACTGAACTATAATCAGAAGACTCCTGAACTATGAGCTTAATCTTAAACAACTGATATCAATGACCACAGGTTATTCAGGGGTACCTGCTTTATCAATCACACTGACAAGCAGAGTGCAAGACAAGAAATCAATCTACTGAGAATTCACCTCTCAATAGAATACAGAGGAGTTATCCCATTTATTCATTTATTAAATAAGTAATTATTGAACACTTACAATGAGATAGGCCCATGGGATACAGTGGAGCAAAGTAGACAAAAATCCTTGCTCTATAGAGCTTATATTCTAGAGTAGGAGATAGAAAATAAACCAAATAAATAAGTAAATTAAATTAAATTAAATTGCTTATTGAAAGTGATAAAGCAAATAAAGGGAATAGAGAGATTATTTTTTAAATACATCATCAGGAACGGTCTCATTAAGACACTAATATTTAACCAATGACTTGAAGTTTGAAGTTGGAAGATCTGTAGGGGTGTGGAGCTCTACACAGAGGGACAAAGCATCGGGAATTTCAACCCTGATTTAAACTTTAGGCTGTCTCAGTCATTTTGGTTAAATAACAAGTGAATCAGCATGATGGTACATGTTGCTAATATGTGTTAGCCTGGCTTCACTTCTGTCCATACCTTGGCCCCCCTAGACCTGGATCACATTCACATAGTACAATGTCTGCCTGCATTACTACTTTGGAGGCAAACATGCTGCAGGAGGATACCAGCCACACCACCAACTACGATGACCATTTAATTTTTAGAAAACAAAATGATATTAGTTTTTTAAAGAAGTTGACAAACTCTATTCCATGAGCCAAATTTATCCACCTTTCTTTAATTGAAATTGTTGTTGAGAGAACTATAGATTCATATGGAGTTATGAAATAATATTAAGAAATAATATAGAGGGCCAGGTACGGTGGCTCAAGCCTGTAATCCCAGCACTTTGGGAGGCCAAGGCAGGTGGATCATGAGGTCAAGAGATCGAGACCATCCTGGTCAACATGGTGAAACCCTGTCTCTCCTAAAAATACAAAAAAATAGTTAGCTGGGCATGGTGGCGTGTGCCTGTAATCCCAGTTACTCAGGAGGCTGAGGCAGGAGAATTGCCTGAACCCAGGGGGCAGAGATTGCTGTGAGCCGAGATCGCGCCATTGCACTCCAGCCTGGGTAACAAGAGCGAAACTCCGTCTCAAAAAAAAAAAGAAAGAAATAATATAGAGTGATTCCATGTACTTTACCCAGTTTCTACCAATCATAATGACTTTAAAAACTATATCAAAAACAGGTTATTTACAAGAGATAATCCTCTGATCTTATTCACATTTCTACATATTTATATGCACTCATTTGTTTGTGTGTGTGTGTGTATTAGGTTCTTGTACACACTATCACAGTCTAGATACAAAACAATTCCATTACCACAAGAGTCCATTGTGTTGTGTTTTTCTAACTATACCCTTAGCTCCTTCCTAATGTCTACCCTGTTCCTAATCCCTGGCAATCTGTTAATCATTTCTAAAATTTTGTTATTTAAAGAATGTTTTTAAAAAGGATTCACAAAGTATGTGACTCTTTGGGGTTGTTGTTATTTTTTTTTCCACTTAGCTTAATTCCCTGGAAATTTATTCAAGCTATTGGATGTATCAACAGTTCATTCCTTCACATTGCTGTGTAGTTATTCCATGGTATAGATGTTCCATACCTTAACCATTAACACACTGAAGGACATTTGCACTTTTACAGTTTTTGACTATTATGAATAAAGCTGCCATGAACATTCCTCCACAGCTTTATGCGCGAACATAAGTTTTAACTCTCCAGGGAAAAATCACCCAGAGGGCAATTGCTGAGTGGCTGTACCATTTTACATTCTCACCTGCAATGTATACATAATCCATTTCTCTACATTCTTGCCAGAATTTTCTAATATTGCTAATTTATATTTTAGCTGTTTTGATAGATGTGTAATGATCACTTTTGTAGTTTACTTTGATTTTCATAATTGCTAATAATGTTGAACATCTATTTATGTGCTTATTTGCCATCTGGAATCCTCTTTGATAAAATGTCTATTTGTGTCTTTTGGCCACTCTCTAATTACTTCTAATTGTTTGATGGGTTGTAGGGAGTTTTTTTTTTTTTTTTTTTTGGTTAAGTTTTAAGAGTTATTTATATATACTAGACCTTTGTCTGATACGCAATTTTCAAATTTTTTCTCCTTTTCCATAGTATGTCTTTTCATCCTCCTCACAGCATCTTCCATAGAGCAAAAGTTTATTGTTTTGATTGGGCACAATTTAGCAACTGTATTTTCGGTTTTGAATCATAACTTTGGTGTCAAATATAGGAATTCTGTCTAGTTCCTAGATATCAAAGATTTTCTCCCTTTTTTCCCCCTAAAAATGTTACAGTTTTATATTTTACATGTAAGTCCATGATCTACTGTGAGTTTTCTTTTTATGTTTCTGTTTTATATTAATTTTTGATTTTTGTGGGTATATAGTAGGTGTACATATTGATGGAGTACATGAGATGTTTTGATTCAGGCTTGCAATCTGAAATAATCACTTCTTAGAGAATACAGTATCCGTTTCCACAAGCACTTACTCCTTGTGTTACAAACAGTCTAATAACACTCTTTAAGCTATTTTAAAATGTACAATTATGTTATTATGGACTATAGTCACTATGTTGCGCAATCAAATAGTATGTCTTATTCATTATTTCTTTTTTTTTTTTTTTTTTTTGAGACGGAGTTTCGCCCTTGTTACCCAGGCTGGAGTGCAATGGAGCGATCTCGGCTCACCGCAACCTCCGCCTCCCGGGCTCAGGCAATTCTCCTGCCTCAGCCTCCTGAGTAGCTGGGATTACAGGCACGTGCCACCATGTCCAGCTAATTTTTTGCACTTTTAGTAGAGACGGGGTTTCACCATGTTGACCAGGATGGTCTCGATCTCTCGACCTCGTGATCCACCCGCCTCGGCCTCCCAAAGTGCTGGGATTACAGGCTTGAGCCACCGCGCCCGGCTCTTATTCATTATTTCTAACTATTTTTTTTTTTTCGCTCATTAACCATCCTCCCCTACCACCCACCCCTGAATCCTGCACTATGCTTCCCAGGCTCTGATAACCTTCATTCTTCTATGTCCATGAGTTCTTTATTTTTAGATCCCACAAATAATTGGAAACGTGTGATGTTTGCCTCACTTATTTCCCTTAACACAATGATCTCCAGTTCCATTCATATGTTGCAAATAACTGTATCTCATTCTTTTTTTATGGCTGAATAGTACTCGATTGTGTATCTGTACCACATTTTCTTTATCCATTCATCTGTTGGTAGACACTGAGGTTAATTCCAAATTTTGGCTATTATAAACAGGGCTGCAACAAATATAGGACTGCAGATATCTCTTTAGTATACTGATATTATTTATTTTGGGTGGCTTGATCTTGACTTACTGCAACCTCCACCTCCCAGGTTCAAGCAATTCTTATGCCTCAGCCTCCGGGTAGCTGGGATTACATGCGTGGGCCACCAAACCTGACTAATTATTGTATTTTTATTAGAGATTAGGGTTTCATCATGTTGGCCAGGCTGGTCTTGATCTTCTGGCTTCAAGTGATCTACCCGCCTCAGCCTTCCAAAGTGCTGGGATTACAGGTGTGAGTCATCAAGCCCAGCCTGATCTTTTTAGTGTATTTTGAATTAAGTTTTGAAATATTTTGTTGAGGATTTTTGCATCAATATTTGTGAGGTATATCGGCCTGTAGTTTTCTTTTTTTAATATGACTTTGTCTGTTTTTTTTTTGTTGTTGTTGTTGTTGTTGTTGTTGTTTATCAGGGTAATAGTAGCCTTGTAGAATGAGGTTGGAAATATTCCTTGTGCCTCAATTTATCAGAATTGTTTGAATAAGATTGGTATTAATACTTATTTAAATGCTTGGTAGAATTTAGCAGTGAAACCATCAGCTCTTCTTTACTGGTATACTTTTTCTTATGGCTTCAATTTTGTTATCTGTTGATCTGTTCAGGTTTTGGATTTCTTCCTGGTTCAATTTTTGTAGGTTGTATTTGTCCCGGAATTTGTTCATTTCTTCTAGATTTTCCAATTTATTGGCATATGGTTGCTCATAGTAGCCACTGATGATCCTTCAAATTTCTACAATTTCAGTTGTAATATCTCCTTTTTCATTTCTTATTTAATTGAATCTTCTCTCTTTTTTTCGGTTAGTCTGCTCATAGGTTTGTGAATTTTGTTTACTTGTTCAAAAAAGCAACTTTCTGTTTCATTGATCTTTTGCTTTGCTTTCCCCATTTCAAATTCATTTATTTCTGATCTTACATTTTTTATTTTCATAGTTTCCAAAATTCCTTCTGTTATTGATTTCTAATTTTGTTCCATTGTAGTCAGAGAAGATGCTTGATATTACTTCAATTTTATAAAATGTTTTTAAGATTTGTTTTGTAACCTAATGTATGGTCTATTCTTAAGAATCATTTATGTGCTCAGGAAAATAATGTATATTCTGCAGCCGATGAATGAAGTGTTCTGTAAATATCTGTTAGAAACTGTTAGTCTATATAGTGCAGATAAAGTAATTTTTTAAAAATTTTCTGCCTGAAAGATCTGTATAATGCTGAGAGTGGGGTGTTGAGGTCTCCAGCTATTAGTGTATGGGGACCTATCTCTCCTTTTAGCCCTAATAATATTTGCTTTATAAATCTAGGTGCTCCAGGGTTGAATGCATGTTTAACATTGTTATAACATCTTGCCGAATTGACCACTTTATCATTACATAGTAACTGTCTTTGTCTCTTGTTACAGTTTTGTCTTGAAATCTATTTTGTCTGATGTAAGTATAGCTATTCCTCTGCTTTCTTTTGGTTTCCATTGGTATGGAATATATTTTTCCATCACTTCATTTTCACTCTGTGTGTGTCTTCATATGTGAATTGTATTTCTTTCAGACAACAGATTATGGGTCTTGTTTTGTCATTCATTCAGTCACTCTGTGTCTTTTGATTGGAGAGTTTGGTCCATTGATATTCAACATTATTATTGATAAGTAAGAACTCACTCTGCCATTTCATTATTTGTTTTCTGGTTGTTTTGTGGTATTCTCTTCTTTCTCTCCTTTCTGTCTTCCTTTAGTGAAGATGATTTTCTCTTCTGATATAAACAAGTTTCTTGTTTTTTTTTTATTATTATTATTTTCTGTGTATCCATTGTATGGCTTTTTTGTTTGTTTGTTTGAAGTTATCCTGAGGCTTGCAAATACCATCAAATAATGAATTCTTTTAAGCTGATAATAAATACTGTCTACATAAACAAATAAACAATTTAAAAAATTAATAAAAACTTTACACCTTAACTTCATTCCCTTGCTTCTTAGCTTTTTGTTGTTTCTATTTATATCTTACTATACTGTCTATGTATTGAAGAGTTGTCATAGTCATTTTTTATTGATTCACTGTTTAATCTTTCTACTTATCAAAAGTAGTTTACATACCACAGTTACGGTGTTATAACACTTTGTGTTTTTCTGTTTAACTTACTATTACCAGTGAGATTTGTACCTTCAGGTGATTGCTTATTGTTCGGATATTCAAAAGGACTTGGGTGTTGTATTCTAAGCTGTATCGATTTGAGAATGCTTTCAAAGCCCAGTAACATTTTGGTTCTTGAAAACTAGTAAAGGTGCCACCTTGATGACCTTGGACAAGATATGAGAGAATACTCTGGGTTACCAGGCAGAGAGTGTTGTTTTCTTCCCTTACTTTCCCTTACTTTCTCCTAAACAAAAGGAGTCTCTCTCTCTCTCTCTCTCTCTCTCTCTCTCTCTCTCTCTCTCTTTTTCTCTCTCTGTTATGCACCACCTGAAGCTGGGGGTGGAGTGACATAAGCACTCTTGTGGCCACTGCCACTATAACTGAGCTGGGTCAGACCTGTAGTCAGCACAGCACTGGGTCTCTCCCAAAGCTTGCTATAACCACTCCCTTGCTATTGCCTATGTTCATTTAATGCCCTGGGGATTTACGATCAGTAGATGGCAAGACCAACCAGACCTTTGTCCCTCCCTGCAGGGTGGTGACTTCCCCCAGGCCTTGGGTGAATCCAGAGGTGCCATCTGGGAGTCAGGGACTAGATTCACAAACCATGGAAGCCTACCTGGTGTTCTATTGTACTGTGGCTGAACTGGCACTCAAACCACAAGATGCAGTCCTTCCCACTCTTCCCTCTCCGTTTCAAAGGCAGAGGAGCCCCTTTTGGTAGCCACCACCATCTGAGACCACAGGGAGTTCTTCTAGACTATCACTGATGTTCCCTTAAGGTCCAAGGGCTCTTCAGTCAGCTTGTGATGAATGTTGCCTGGCCTGGGGCTCACCTTTCAGGACTGTGGGCTCCCCTCATCCCCAGGGCAGGTCCAGAGATGCTAACCAAGAGTCAAGTCCTAAAATCAGGGATCCCAGGGGTCTGCTTGATACACTATCCTACCGTCGCCATGCTGGTAAATAAGGTGCAAGACAAAGTTCCCTTTACGTTTCCATCTGCTTTTCTCAGCCAGAAGGAGTTTGGCACTGTATCCACCACAGCTGGTCATATTCTGAATCTAACCTGAAGGCAGAAAGTCTCAGAAGCTTACCCAAGGCCTTGATGTACTACCAGGTAATCACTACCTGTTGTTCAGAGCCAAATGGCTTTTCAGTTAGTGGGTAATGAATGCTGCCAGACTGGGTCCTTCCCTTTAAGGTAGCAGATTCTCTTTTGGCTCAGGGTATGTCTGGAAATGTTATCTGGGAGATAGGGCCTGAAACAGGCAACTCATAACTCTGGTGCTCTATCCTGCGGTGACTGAGCTGGTATCCAAGGTACAAAACAAAGTCCTCCTCATTTTTTCCTCTCCTCTCCTCAAGTAGAAAGAAGAGGTCTCTTTTAAGACTGCGAACTGTTCAGCCTGGGGGTAGGGGAGGGCTGATGCCAACATTCCCTTGACTGCTCCAGCTGCTATCTCAGTAGGTTGTGAGCTCCCCAGTCCACTGTCTCTGGGCTCAACTCAGCCCTAGGACTTGCCTAAGAGTTGCAATCCTTATTGCATAGACTGTCTTTAAAGTTTGCTTGAACACAGAGGGTGCTGGAGCCCTCCGTGGTGTGGTTTGCAGGAAATCAAATTCTGACCAATAGGATCACAATTTCCTTCTGATTAGGGCTGGTTTAAATGCTCCCTCTGTGAGCAGGCATCAGCTGAGTTTGGTTCAGTCTTCCTTTCTGCTATAACAGGATAACACTGAGTTCAGTGCCTCACTATTGCTGTACTCTTTCTCTTGCAGTACCGAGTTGCTCGCTGCATCATGCTGCTTCTCCTGGGGTAGTGGTGGAGGGGCGGTATCAGCGATTCAAGACTGCTTTTTCTATCTCTTCAGTGCCTCTTTTAGCAATACAGAGTTAAAACCAGGTACTTTGAGGGCTCACCTGAGTTTTGGTTCTTATGAAGATTTTTTTTTTTCTGTGTAGATAGTTGTTAAGTTGGTGTTCTTGCAGAGAAGACAATTGCTTTCCATTCTGCCATCTTGCCCTGCCTCTTCGTGAGTTAGTTAGATAAGGTGTAAGTTAAGGCCAAGGTTCATTGTTGCCTGTGGATATCCAATGGTTCTAGTATCATTTGTTGAAAAGACTACCCTTCATTGATTTGTGTTTGCACGTTTACAAAAAATCAGTTTCCTACGTCCCTTGATCTTTGCATCTCTTCCTCTGCCAAACCACACTGCTTTGATTACAGTGGTCATATAGCAAAGCTTAACATGGTATGAAGTGATTCTTCCTGCTTTATTCTTCTTTATGAAACTGCTTTAGTTATTCCAGGACCTGTGCATTTTCATAGAAGTTTTAGAATAAACTTGTCTATGTCTACAAAAGCTTGAAATTTTAACAAGAATTACATTAAATCTATAGAACAATTTGGAGAGAATTGGTACCTTTTAGATATTGAGTTTTCCATTCTGTGAACATTATATGTCTCTCCATTTATTTGAGATATTATTTCCTTCATCAATAGTTTATCATTTTAAGCCTATAGAACTTGTACATATTTTAAGTGTATACATAAATATTTTTTGTAACAATTGTAAATGGCGTTGTGCTTTTAATTTTACTTTCCACCTGTTCATAGTTAGTATACAGAAATGTAATTAACTTTTGTATGTTGATCTTGCATCTTCCAAACTTACTGAACATACTTATTAGTTCTAGAAGTTTTTTATAGACTTCAGTGGATTTTCTGTGTAAATAATCATATCATCTGCAAATAGGGACAATTTTTTTTTCCTTTCCTTTCAACTGCATATCTTTTATTTCTTTTTCTTGTCTTATTGTGCTGATTAAAACTTCCTGGACAGTGTTAAGAAAGAGTGGTGAGAACATACTCTTTCCCAGTCTTAGAGGGAAACCATTCAGTCTTTCACCATTTAATATGATGTTAACAATAAGATTTTTGTACATGTTCTTTATCAAGTTGAAGTAATTTTTCTCTATTGCTAACTGGCTGAGGGTTTTTATCATTAATATCTGTGGAATTTTTTTCAAAATTGCCTTCTGCATACGTTAATATGATCATATGATTTTTCTTCTTTCACCTGTTGACGAATATATACACCTACTATGAACCCACAAACAATTAAAAATCAAAAATTTTAAAAGATGGATTACCTTAATTGAGCCAAATGTTCAATCAGCCTTGCATACCTGGAAAATAAATCACACTTTGTCATGGCATGTAATGTTTTTGTACATTGTTGGATTAGATCTGTCAAAGTTTTTTCAAAAATTTCTCTTTCTACTTTCTTGATAGATATTGGTTTGTAGTTTTCTTATTTTATACTGTCTTTGTCTGGTTTTGGTAGCAGGGTAATACTGGCCTCATAAAATTAGGAAATGTTATGTCTTTGAATTTTTAGAAAACATGGTGTAAAATTTCTTTTAATTATTTTTAACTGTTGAGTACCAAGGAATATTTCATCATGGTTGAGATTTTAGAGTGTGTGATTTTTAGAAAACTGTTCCATTTCTTATAACTTGTAAAATTTATGAGTGTAAAGTTGTTCATATTCCTCCCTTATTACCCTTTTACTAAGTGCAAGATCTCTACTACTATCTCCTGTTTCATTTCCCATATTGATTACTTGTGCAGTCTATTTTTTTGTCAGCCTTGCTAGAGGTTTATCAATCTTATAATTTTTTTTGAGAATCAGCTTTTAATTGTATCAACCTCTCTAATGTTTTTCTATTTTCAATCTCATTGATTTCTCCTTTTCTCTGTATTATTTCATAATCTTTCTACATGCGTGCATGCTTTGTGTTTGTCTTTTTTTCTTTTTCTAGCTTTTTGAAGGTATCAGAATATTAATTGGAGACTTGCTTCTTGTTTAATGTAATAATGCCATGCTATGAACCTCTCTCTGAGCACTGCTTTAGCTGCATCTCCTATATTGTGATATGTTTATTTTACTGTTTAGTTTCCCTAGAGACTTTCTCTTTGACTTATAGGTTATATAAGGGTGTTTTGTTTAATTTTCAAGTACTTGGATATTTTCTTGTTTTGTTTTATTATTGATTTCTAATTTGATTTCATTATTGTCAGTGACCATATCTATATCATTTCAATTATTTTATATGTATTGAGGTGTCTTATGATGCTGGGTATGGTCTATCTTGACAAGTGTTCAATGAATGCTTAAAAATGTGTATTCAGCTGTTGCTATGTGGAGTGTTAAATATATATCAGTTTGATCCTTTTGGTTTATTGTATTTTTCAGCTCTTTTATATCTTTGATGACTTTCTATCTTATAGTTCTATCAGTTCCTATGAAGAATATGTGGAAGTCCCCAACTATACAAATCCACAAGTACAGTTGGGGACTTCAACATACTCTTTTTCCCTTTGGGTCTATCAGGTTTTGCTTCACGTATTTGGGTCATGCATTTGTTTTGGGTCTCTATTGTTTAATCCACAAACATTTAGGATTATTATGTCTTCAGAGTGAACTGATCTTTTATCATAATTTAAAGTCCCTCTGTCTCTAGTAATTTATTTGTCCTGAAGTTGGCTTAATTGGAAACTAATGTGTTAACTCTTACCTTTTAAAAATTGATATTTACTTGCTGTGTCTGTCTGCATTCTTTTATGTTTAACCTACCCCCATCATTGAATTTGACAGGTTTTCCTTGCAAACACTGTTTTGGTCATGAAGTCCTTGCCTACACCTATGTCCTGAATGGTTTTGCCTAGATTTTCTTCTAGGGTTTTATGGTGTTAGGTCTTATGTTTAAGTCTTTAATCCATCTGGAGTTAATTTTAGTGTAAGGTGTCAGGAAGGGGTCCAGTTTCTGCTTTCTGCACATGGTTAGCCAGTTTTCCCAACATCATTTATTAAACAGGGAATCCTTTCCCCATTGCTTGTTTTTGTCAGTTTTGTCAAAGATCAGATGGTTGTAGATGGCTTGTGTTGCCTCCAAGGCCTCTGTTCTGTTCCGTTGGTCTATATCTCTGTTTTGGTACCAGTACCATGCTATTTTGATTACTGTAGACTTCCAGTATAGTTTGAAGTCAGGTAGTGTGATGCCCCCAGCTTTGTTCTTTTTGCTTAGAATTGACTCAGCATGTGGGCTCACTTTTGGTTCCATATGAAGTTTAAGGTGGTTTTTTTGAGTTCTATAAAGAAGGTCATTGGTAGCTTGAGGAGATAGCATTGAATCTATAAATTACTTTGGGCAGTATGGCCATTTTCATGATATTGATTCTTCCTAATCATAAGCATGGAATGTTTCTCCATCTGTTTGTGTGCTCTCTTATTTTGTTGAGCAGAGGTTTGTAGTTCTCCTTGAAGAGGTCCTTTACATTCTTTGTTAGTTGTATTCCTAGGTATTTTATTCTCCTTGTAGAAATTCTGTGAGCTTTCTTATAATAATGGATTTCTGAACTAAGATTCAAAAGCAGAATTACTAAAAAAAATAAAGGTTGAAAGAACTGAAAATTAAGAGAGCAGAAGCTCTGGATTTAAACTGTTCTGAGTTTGAATTCTTACTGAACAATTACTAGCTTTATTATCTATAAATTGAGGAGCAGAAATAATTCATATAATGCCTAACAAAGTACCTTATAGTAAGCTCCTGATTAGTGAAAGCTATTATTATTAATTTAACCTGGAGAAAACTAAGGCATATCTTACTAATTATCTACAAGTGGTAATTCTGTGAGGTCTGGGCTGAGTGACAAATATAAAGAAGTCCAGTTTGGCTAAGAGAAAAATATAAAGAAGTCCAGTTCTCCCCTCTCACTTTGCTACCATTCCAATCCCAACCCCCTCTCATGATAGCATTATGATCATTACCTTCCCAACTTATGCCAATCACTAAAGCATACCTGGTTTCTCTCTTTCTCTCTGAAGTTCCTGTTGTAAATCTCTACACAAAGAAATAAATTATTTTCTAAATCACACTTTCCT
This sequence comes from Saimiri boliviensis, assembly GCF_048565385.1. NCBI lineage: Eukaryota > Metazoa > Chordata > Mammalia > Primates > Cebidae > Saimiri > Saimiri boliviensis. The sequence continues at coordinate 68,638,194 of NC_133470.1, read as the reverse complement.
GGTGGCACGGAGATCATTGTTTAAGTTATCATTTTTTTTTTCATCTAATTTATACTAGCTTAGAGTAAATCAGAATGCTGTCAAGCCAGAAAAGTACTTAATTAAGTAGAGAAGGTGACAGTGAGTCAGTGTACTTTCTTGGAAAAATTACAGGCCAAAAGTTTAAGTAGGAGACCAGATTTCTAGTCTCAATTTTGGTAATAACTTACTTAGAAATTTTAGGTGAGTTGTTTAGTTGCTCTTGCCTCAAGTTCCTTACCTGAAGATGGTAAGTTCTGTGCCACTGAGACAGTGGCTTATATTAAAAAATAAATAAATAAATAAACAAAGCTGTATCCCCTACTCACTCCTGAAACCAAAATAAATTCCAGAAGACTGAACAAATATTTAACTATAAAAAGTGAAAATATATAATTTCTAAAGAGAAGGGTAAATGGATGTGTTTATACTTTTGGAATGGGGAAATTCTTCTAAAGGAAAACAAAACCAGAAGTAATAAAGGAAAATAATAAGACTACATAAAAGCTTAAGTCTTCTTTCTAGAAAAAATACTGCTATTAAAAGATGAACAAATGAAAGAGAAAATCCAATAGAAAAAAAAAGAATATGGTTGAAAAATTCACAGGAAATACAATGATCATCAAACATATGAAAAGATGTTCAACTTCACTTGTAATTAAAGATATACACATCAAAAGAAGCTATTTCAGCCTATTCAAATTGTAAAAACTAATACCTTTACAGATACTAAATGCTGCTCAAGGTAATCGAAGTGAGCATGCTTCTGTGTTGGTCAGAGTGTAAATTGGTACTTCTCTCCAGTGCTAGTTCTTGCCACCTGTCTCTGAAGCACTTCTCTCCCAATCATTCTCAGAGATGACACTCTTGCAGTATTCCTATTTTCTAATTTGGCATCCCACAGCTACTTTAAAGCCTAGGACACTATGTGCAAATAGGTACTCTGGTTTCCATCACACATAATGTCACTTCCTCTGCATTATGGAAAGTACAAATTTCCTTCAGTATGGCTCTTTTTCTCTCTCCTGCTCTTTGGAGTCTCTTCTCTGATAAACAAGTCTCACAAATTCTAATAACCTAGCCAGTGTAATTCTCAAAGAAGAGTGATTAGCAGTTGGCTGAGAGGAAGAAATGAACACTTGACTAAGCTCTTCAAATTGAAACAAAGCAAAAATTAACATTGAGGAAATTTATCTTACCACAGTTATTTTAAAGATGAAATTAAGATTACCAAATATAATAGAATACTATCTTTTGTACACAAAATTTAGCATAAACACACAAAACAATGCTTTTGTCTCCAAGGGCTATACAAATGTTAATATTTTTCACAGAGCAAAACCCATCTCATAAACCAAAAAAGGATGAACCATAGATACTTGTTACCTTTTTTTCATCTCCAGTGTGGGCCTTATTCAGAAGAAATTAAGTGCTACATGGACTCAGAGGGGGAAGCATCACACACTGGGGTCTGTCAGGAGGAAATAGGGGCAGGACAGCAGGGAGTGGGGAGTTGGGGAGAGATAGCATGGGGAGAAATGCCAGATATAGGTGATAGGGAGGAAGGCAGCAAATTCCACTGCCATGTGTGTTCCTATGTAACAATATTGCATGTTCTTCACATGTACCCCAAAACCTAAAATGCAATTTAAAAAAAAAGAAATTAAGTGCTAAATGGCATTCAATCTTACAATACATTTAGAAGTAAACTAAAACATAAAAACAAATAGAAGACTCAAGGAGTAATTATATTTTCCCTTAAACCTAAATTGATCTTGTGTCTGTATAAGAAGTAGACTAAACAATATGTATTCTAACAAGTAAACTATTTAGAGAGCATATTTTAAAAAAAATATTGTCTTATTTCCATTTAGGCAATTTAACCCTGACACCAAGGGAAGGCATTCCAAAGATGTGCTTAGTTTATTGGAAATAATGAAAATATGTAAATGTGGATTATACTATTGTCACTAAAATTTGTGAGAATTAAGCATGTCCATTTGCTTGAATGGCTACTCATTTCAATATAAAATATAATTTTTTAAAGTTTTGAGCAGGTGGAAAATGATTGAAGCATGTCAGCTATTGTTTAACAAAGGAATTGAGCATAGACTGAATAAAAACAAGATAGAAATAAACAAAAAAGAAAGATTTCTTGAAAAACCAGTAAATGTGAGAATGTCACCATGTCTTTAGAAGGTAAGAAGACAGATATATACATATAATAATAATATATTACATATATACAATAATATGATAAATCTGAAGTGGGTTGACAGCCAGAGCTGCTTTTTGAGTTTTAGGGTCATTGAGATGGAACAGAATTTGTGTTTACCAAATGTGCCATTTAGTCATACTATATATACAATATATATTATAAATAATATTATATAGTATATATTATATGAGTCATATATGGAGACATTATGTGTATATATAATATATAGTATATATATTATACACAATATGCATAATCTATATATATGTAGTGAAGTCTCTTCTTTCTAAAGAGAAGTGTAAATGGATTTGTTTATACCTTAGGAATGGGGAAATTCTACTAAAGGAAAACAAAACCAGAAGTAATAAAGGAAAATAATACTACATAAAAGCTTAAGTATTCTGTCTAGAAAAAAGTACCACTATTATTAAAAGCTGAACAAATGAAAGAGAAAATCCAACAGAAAAAGAAAGGATATGGTCGAAACATTATAATTATATGTATAATATATATACTGCCTCTCTCTATATATAATGCCTCCAAATATGACTCTTAAGATATATTTTCTTAATGATTCCTCCTTAGTGAATCTCCCTTTCTTTCTTCTAGCCTGTACTCTACCTTTGCTGTACATTCTAGAGCATTTTAAAATGTAATACCTTTGTTGAACAGCCATTTGTCCATTTATCCTCTTAAAGGACTATACCAGGGGTCCCCAAACTACTGCCCGCGGGCCGCATGCGGCCCCCTGAGGCCATTTATCCGGCCCCCCGCCGCACTTCAGGAAGGGGCACCTCTTTCATCGATGGTCAGTGAGAGGAGCACAGTATGTGGCGGCCCTCCAACGGTCTGAGGGACAGTGAACTGGCCCCCTGTGTAAAAAGTTTGGGGACGCCTGGACTATACGGTTAATGTTAGCAATAGCATAGATTGCCAATTCTCCATACAAGAAAATCTAATTGAGCTCTACTACTTCATCAGAGTGTTCATATCTACAGTTTGAGAATTCAAGACAACTAATTTTAACATCATTTTATCTCACTTTAAATGTGTCTAAATTAAGGCAAGCTCCAACTGATGGCCCGTGTGTTTCAAATAATTTACAACAAATTAAAACTATTTGTAGGTTATATGAAGCTTGTTATAAAATGATCTGATAAGTAAGGCTCTAAATGAATGATAAAACCCAAAATAGAAAAAGGAAAAAAAAAAAAATCCCAGCATGACACAAACTTAAGAAAATCAATTGCTATAGGCATCTAAAAAATTGAATTTAACTTTAGCTTTTGGTTAAAATGACATCAGTTTACTAAATTGAATATTTTTCTTAATGAAGACATTGCTTTCTAACACACAGCCTGTTTAACAGGTCACCACCATTCTCTTGTGAAGGGTGATTATTTCTAATCAACCCTCACTAGTGAACAGTTGGACTGCACCGAAAACTGATCTATTCTTGAAAACAGGCTTTTGTCTCATATAGGCAGCCTGAGGCATTTATCAATTCTTGTTTCATTTCTTTTTATAAGAGTAACCATCATTAGTGAGCTTTCTAAGGAGATAGAAAAAGCCTGAACATTAACGCCAATTAAGATACATAAAGTGAAAATGTAATTGCTTTACACTAAAGATGTCATTTTTTCAATGTTCCACAATAGCCACACGACTTCAGAAGTGTCACAATTTACATTTTCACATTTTATAAGCTATGAATTAATATCTGTGCTTCTATAAGATGAGGATGAAGGTTAAACATTAAACATTAAAATTTGGTAAAAAGTCTTCTATTTCACCCAAAAACAGATATAAACTATACCAAAAGTATAAATTATTTTCAATAGATAGGGTTTAGTAAATGCCCTAGAAATTTGCTAAGAGAGTAGATTTTAGGTGCTCTTACCACAAAAAAAAAAAAAAAAAAAAAAAAAAGAAAAAAAAAAATTGTTGGGTATGTTGACTTGCTTGACCATAGTAATCATTTCATTATATGTATATCAAAATGTCACATTGTACATCTTAATATATACCATTAATCTTTTAATTTTAAACAATAAATATGTATTATAAATAAATTTAAGGGAAGTCGAAATCTTATAAATTAAGAAAGTTTGAAACACTTTTGAAGTAAATGATGACACCTACTGGATGTTAGAAATCTTCAAATAACATTTAACCAATAATGAATCTCTTCTGCAATTTTATCTGAAACCCTCCCTGCTGGCAAGGGAAAGAAGAAAACATGGGCAAGTATTTGGATGTTCAAGTTTTTTTTAATTGCATTTTAGGTTTGGGGGTACATGTGATGAACATGTAAGATTATTGCATAGGTACACACATGGCAGTGCGGTTTGCTGCCTTCGTCCCCATCACCTATATCTGGCATTTCTCCCCATGTTATCCCTCCCCAACTCACCACCTCTGCTGCCCCTCCCCTATTTCCCCTCCACAGACCCTAGTGTGTGATGCTGCCGTCCCTGTGTTCATGTGTTCTCATTGTTCAACACTCGCCTATGAGTGAGAACATGTAGTGTTTGATTATCTGTTCTTGTGTCAGTTTGCTGAGAATGATGGTTTCTAGGTTCATCCATGTCCCTACAAAGGACACAAACTCATCGTTTTTTATGGCTGCATAGTATTCCATGGTGTATATGTGCCACATTTTCCCTGTCCAGTCTGTCATCGATGGGCATTTGTGGACATTCAAGAGTTAAAAACTCACATTCACTAGACATACCTTAGTCCAAAATAAATAAATAAATAAGGAATAAGGTAAAAGTTAGTTTCTCCTCTTCTGAATTTTCTACTTTCTTGAGATAGAAAACCAACTAGAGAATACAAGTTTAAGATCATAGATGGGTAAGGATCCAGTGAATAGGCAAAAAGATATATCTGAAGTAGGTTGACAACCAGAGTCTCTTTTTGAGTTTCAAGATCACTGAGATGGAACAGAATGTGTGCTTACCAAATGTGCCATTTATTCATTAACATTTCAGTATAAATTGTGTAATTGCTGATACCACAACCATAGATAAAATTTTTAGTAAAAAAGTGAAAGAAAACTACTCATTTTTTTTTTTTTTTAGACTGAGCCTTGCTGTCTCTCAGGCTGCAGTGCAGTGGCATGATCTCAGCTCACTTCAGCCTCTGCCTCCTGCCCCAGTGATTCTCCTGCCTCAGCCTCATGAGTAGCTGGGATTACAGGCACCCACCACCACCCCCCACTAATATTTGTATTTTTGGTAGAGAAGAGGTTTCAGCCTGTTGGCCACATTAGTCTCAAACTCCTGACCTCAGGTGATCCACCCATCTAGGACTCCCAAAGTGCTGGGATTACAGGCGTGAGCCACCTTGCCCAGCCAACTGCTTAAATTTTAATAGATGATCTTTGGCAAGTAATTTAAGCTCTCTGGGTTTGAATTTATTTATCTGCATTCCAAAGGTACTGAAATTAGAAAATCTCTATTAGTATCCTCTAAACTTGAATTTCTGAGAGCCTAAAAATAGTATTCCTTTAAATTTTTGCTTTAAAAGTCAGTAGAAATTTTACAAATAGAAACATAAAATGTATTATATTCCTTTTTCCCCTAGAAAGCAGCTCAATTTATTTTTACCACTGGAAATATACCTTCCATATCTACCATATCAGTGGCCACTCTTTAATTCAGTATTTTATTAGTCTTGGGCCAGCTACAAATAAACATAGGACATAGGAAGATTTGGGTCACCAAAATTACAGTTTTTCCAGAGTCAGTCTTAGCTAAGTGGCATCACCAATCCAAATAAATGTCTCATATCAATCTTAAACAAGGCTCAGAAATAAGTGCATTGATGTATTTGGCTCAGTGTAGACTTGTATTTATTTTACTCTCTGAAAATACCATCAAAAATTTCTAAAACACAGTATTTTAATAATATGCTACAAGTTTTGCATTATTATGTGTTGACAATAGTAAATAGTTTTCCAATTTTTTATTTTATGAAAATACAACAGGAGGCTGTGCGCGGTGGCTCAAGCCTGTAATCCCAGCACTTTGGGAGGCCAAGGCAGGTGGATCACGAGGTCAAGAGATCGAGACCATCCAGGTCAACATGGTGAAACCCCATCTCTCCTAAAAATACAAAAAATTAGCTGGGCATGGTGGCACGTGCCTGTAATTCCAGCTACTCAGGAGGCTGAGGCAGGTGAATTGCCTGAACCCAGGAAGCGGAGGTTGCAGTGAGCCAACATCACGCCATTGCACTCCAACCTGGGTAACAAGAGCGAAACTCCGTCTCAAAAAAAAAAAAAAAAAAAAGAAAAAGAAAATACAACAGGAATAATAATGGTAGTGGATGAGGTCAAAATTAGAGATATTTTAACAGAGAAAAAATATTTCTTACTAGTCAATCAGTATTTTTGAGATCTTATTGCATGCAAAGTAGTATATTTAGAATGTTTTTATTTAAGCACCGTGTGTGTGTGTCTCTCTGTGTGTGTGTGTGTGTGTGTGTGTGTGTATAGTTTTAAACTATGAATACACAGAACATTTGAAGACCTGTTTTATCTTGACTGTCTAGCGCTCCTTTTCTCATACATACATATTTTCTTTTGGATTCTCTCTCTTAAAATATTTTAATGTTGATGTTTTTAATCTGTAAATTTTTATATCTTTCTGTGTCATTATCAACTGATTACTAAATGGACACATTACAGTTCCTATAAATTTTGGGAGTGGTGGTAGGCATGCTTAATAGCTAGGGAAAATTAGGGAATCCTGTGGAGAATTGTCAGGCAATCAATTTTCCTAGTCATTAACAAATTAAAAAGAGAAATAAGCCAATGTAATTTCAGAAAAAAATGCTCCAATCAAATGTCTCACTTTGACAATTATGTAAAAATAAACTTTTTACTCTAGAATAATTTATCAATTTTAGAAAAATATATTGGAAAAGTAGTAAATTCTACAGAAGGTATGTAGAGTGTGATATGCTGAGAAACATTTAGGCAAAAGGAAGTAAGTATATACAAGTTTCATACAATGTGAAGAAGTTTGATGGAGTGGTTGGGGAAAAAAGGAAAAATCAAGCTTGCTTGTGTCATATGAGCAGTACAATCTAGATTCTATAGTATAAAAGGAGGGAACAATTTCTTAGGGCTGAAATGATTGAAGAAGACTTTTGTCAAAGAGGTGATATTTGAATTGGGTCTGAACAGTTTGGTAAAGATTTGATAGGTGAAGATATACAAGAATGGGGCTGCAGTCAGAGGTAATAATATTGCAAAGGCAGAGCCTAAACCAGGTTTGCTAATAAAGGACCGCTCTGCTTAATGGTTAGAAGGAAGAACATGAGGAGATGAGGAATTGGGGTCAAGAAACAGAAGAATGTTTCACACTTAGAAAATGTTCTCATGCATACATGACTATTTTTTTCAATTTAATATGATATAAATCACAGTTGCAACAGGTTAGGCCCCCCCCACAAAAAAAAGCCCCAAAAAAGAAAATTGCTGACAAATTTAAGAGGAGTTTTAGAGCTCACTGATCTGCACATTTTGCTTTGCCTCAAACCTCTAAGCTTTCAAGGCTCCTCAAGATAATTTGTTTCAACCCACTTGAACTAGGCACTATGTTCCCTGAACAAGTACAAACTTTTCCTGCTTCTGAATTTGCTATAATGTAACAGTCTACCAAACATTCTCAGGCAAGCCAAATTCCACTCCCCTCAATCAAAGATTTTGCCAAATTACCTTAGTCCTAAAAGATCCTTTCCCTCCTGTTTTATTATTGAATTTTGATTGCACCATTCAGATAACACAATCAGCTTTGATTTGTAAATAGGTATGCATCTGTTTGCTTGATCCTACAAAATTATAAAATTCCTTAAAGACAGAAGCTGTTTAATGCAACTTGGCATGCCACAGTGTTTTGCATTTTCATAAGCTAGTCTACAAAAACAAAATACAACTCAAAAATAATGCTAAATAAAAATTTATTGAACGGATGCATTCCACTGCTGACACATTTTCATTCCCTTCATTTTTCTCCTTATCCTGAAACTCAATTTTTATGCTTATCTTCTAACTGCTGGAGAATAAAATGATTGAAACATGTCTAGATTCACCCAACGATGCTTTTACCATAAGGGCAAAAAGTGACATCAGGAGCATCTAGGGATTATCCCAATAACTGTGGAAAAAGGAAGCAATTTAAATGTCGTTCTGATTTACTTAGTTGATTTAGAATGCAGCATGAAGTTAGGGGAAGGAAACCGAGCCACAGTCACGGAGGCTCACTCTACCTGATCTATTTAATTCCACACTATCAGTGCTGGGGAAGAATAAGCAATAACAATAATAATAGTAATAGTATAAAATATAATAAAAGAAAAATAATGTAATAAATATAATAATAATAATGGTTTATTCTGTGATGCTGTATTTTTGCTTGAAGGGATGGTTTGACACTCTGTAGTAGATATAGTGTTTATCTCTTAAACTGATTATTTCTAAATTTTTAACCTACATGAACACAAATAAATTTTTCCTAAAGCAACTGTTCAAAAGGTTAACTTTCTTTTTTTATTAATCTTCCAGGACAAGGATTTGGGCTGTTGCTTAGGAGTGCTTTTAAACACAGGTAGCTCTTACAACAACCACATCAAGGTGCCTCTTCTTTGGGGAATTAGATCCTCTATTTAAACCATATTTATTCCCAAGAAATTTGTTCACCAATCTTTACCTCAACGCTGAAACCTTTAGGTCTCAGGAACTGACACTGAAAGGCACCTATAAGCCTCTCTTACAGTCGAAAGCCCCCTGAATATGACTGGAACTAGAGTGACGCTGTGGAGACATTCTCCTTTGGCAAAAATTTTAAAGGGCCACCTAGAAACTCAGTAATTAAGATACTTAATATTTTAAGACAATGTTTTTAAATATCAAAATTATTGCCAAAAAGTCCACGATTAGCCAAATATCAAAAATTTAAATAAAGACAGGATCCTACCCTGCACTTGCATAACTCACCACATTCGCGTCATCTTTGCCTCCTGGGTTTTTGTCACAAGCTTAAATTTTGTGCCTGAGGTGAGTACCTCAATTGCTTTATGCTAGTCTAGGTTCTGAGTCATAAACGCTTTCGTGGATAGCACCTTCTTGAGTCCTTTCACTAAATGCCACCTTCGGATTAAAAATCTATTCTCAGTGCTTTTCCTTTGGATAGATCTCTGCTATTACATATTTCCCTCGGGGTCCCGCTGAATTCTTGGTATATCCACTCCAAGTGGAATAACGGTATAGCTCCCAGTTTTGTCGCTACTCTCCACCTGGGGAAAACACGCCATTTTGGCACCCTCCTCTTGCCAGCGCCACAGTTCTGCTTTGGCGGGAAGTTCCCACACCAGAGAAACATCTCCTCTTTTCCACTCTCTGAATGAGTGCTCCTGTCGGTTCATCACCATCCCGCCAAAGGTGGCAGGGAAAGACTGGAGCCCAGACTCAACGGGTCTTAAAAGCACTTTCCTCCCTAGGAATAGGGAAAGGTGGGGGGTTTGGAGACTGTGGAGAAAGCAACCGTTGTGGCTTTCGCCTGTAGTTATAACATAAAAGAAAAAAAAAACTGATCAAGACAACTCTGGCTTTCCTGCCATTCTTATTCCTGATCGCTCAGCCCTTGCTAAGTTCGCGTGCTCCTCCACTACACCAGCGGTTAGAGCCGTCAGCGAACGAAGGCTTCGGGCAAGTTCGCGGGCCACGCCCCCCAAAGCCGGCTCCCTCTCCTTATTGGCCAGAGAGCCTGTCACTCCAATGTGGCTCCCACTCCGGCTAACCATTCACGTAGTTTGGTTGCGTCTTGGCGTGTTTAATGTTGCCAATAACGAGGGATTTTTTTTTTTTTTTTTTTTTTTTTTTTTTTTTTTTAGAGGAGAGTACAGGTCGTGCTGCAATTAGTTCATTGAAAACTCATTCGCTCTTGGAGCAGTCAGGCAGTGACTGCTTTCGGCTTTTTTCTGCTGACTAAGATCTCCTATAGAGAGCTACAACAATGCCCAAAAGAAAGGTAAGTGAAATGGAAAGACAGAAGGGGGATTAGCTGCTGAGTTACCTATTTCCTAATAGGAATAATTTATTTGTTTATTTGTTTGTTTGTTTTTAAAGCTTTTTGGCTTCTTCCATTTTGTGATGCACTGAAACGGAATGGGGGAGAAGGGCAAAGAGCAGTCGTTGTAAAGGTTTATGATGGTCTTGCATGCAACTGGTAGTTCACTTTTGGAGTGTTTTAAGGAAGAGAATCTCTTGAAAGGTGTCTCCATGCTGAATTACAAACAGCCATAGCGCTGTGCTGTCGCTTCCTACCCCAACCCCCTTCCTTCGCTTACCCTATTGGAGAACACTTCTTCCAACCACACTTCCAGGCACCAGTTTCCTCCTTTGCCTCCGGCTTTTCTCGGGGAACCGTCCCGTTTGGGGGAACGAAAGACATGGCTTTCTCCTGTATTTGCCTTTGTTCTTCCCCTTTTCTTTTCTCTTTTTTTTCTTCCCTCCTCCACTTCTTGTCAGGCCAGATGGCTATGCAATGGTAATCCTGTGCCATTAGGCGGCGCAGACTTCAAACTGTCCTAGAGAAGAGAGATTCACCGCTGTAATTAGAAACTTCAGGGGTGAGAAACCTGGACCTTTCCAAGCTCTTTAGCTAAAGGTGGGAAGATTATAAGAAAACAGTGTCGGGTAAACTTGCCGATGTTGGGGTAGCCTGGATTTGTTCACTTCAGTTATGCAGAATTGATCTGAGCCTTTCGAGCTCCACAGGTCTTCTGCAAACCCTCACTTCACAATTCCTGGCTCCTCTCAGACAGGAAACAAGTTCACCCTCGGTGTTTTCTTGCTTTTTTTTTTTTTTTTTTTCTTAGTCCCCTAAGAAGTGAAATCGAACGCTGTTTCATTGCTTGGTAAAACCGTAAACACTGTGCTAACTTAAGACATGATTGTTTTTGGATTATTCCTGTAAACAAGTCCGCCTTCCTTATTCCTAAAACATAGGAATAAGGCTGAAATTCCGCTGTGCTCTGTGGCTGTATGAATCGTGCAATAGCTTGATAATTTCCAGGCTAAAGGGCTGCTCTGATATGGAAAGCAAGTGTTTCTAATCACCATCCCCCCTTCCTGAGATTCCCGCCACTGTGCCTTTCTATACTTGTGCAGTAGGTCTTGCTGTTTTGCAGAGCTGACAGCAACCTTATAGCAGGTAGTGGCGGGAAGTTTTAAAATCGGCAGCCAGTTTCTTAGGATAAAGCACTGACTTTGTAACAAAGAGGTCCCCCCACAAAACACTGTGGGGGCTGTAATTATTGCATGCAAAACTTGAAGAGAATAGTCCAGAGTCAGTGCAGAGGGTAAGATAGGTACAATTCCATGGCAAACATAAGGCAAGAAAGGGAAATTACATGAAGCTCCGCCTTCATTTGACCCGCCCCCACATTTTTGGCTTTTACGTGTCTAAAGCAGGTGGATTTCAAAATTAGAAAGGTTTGCTTTTAGGAGACGCAATTTACACAAAAGAATGAAATTAACTATCAATTGTGTAAAGGCATGTCTTGTGCATGCACTTGCATCTTGGTGCACATTAGTAAAACAGGAGTATGTAGCATTGGTTCCTAAGAAACAACACGTGTCTACTTGAGCAGGAACCCAGGAAAAAGTAATAAGCAATTATATTCAAATTTGTAATCTTCAGGCAGTATTTTCTGATTTACATGTTTATATCAATGACCTTATTTCTGTGTGGTTTTCTCCTCTGTGTAGGCTGCAAGTCAAGGTGATTCGAAGAAGGAGGTGAGTTTCTTTACTCCTAGTAACTGTTAGGAAAAACCACTAGTTTTATAAACTTGACACACATAAGCAGCTAAAAATTAGATGCTGGTTGGTATATTTGTACTATATGAGGACCAATATGGTGTGCGAATGGGTTCTCTCAAAAATATATATCTGAATTTCGGAAGAGAGGACTTTTTAAAATTGCCATTCAGAATAAAATAAAAGGCTTTTTCACTTTTTTTTTTTTTTTTTTTTCCTGAGACAAAGTCTTGCTTTGTCACCAGGCTGGAGCTCAGTGGCGCAGTCTCGGCTCACTGCGACCTCTGCCTCCTGGGTTCGAGTGATCCTTTCGCCTCAGCCTCCCGAGTAGCTGGGACTACAGGCGCGTGGCACCACGCCCGGCTAATTTTTGTATTTTTAGTAGAAACGGGATTTCACCATGTTGGCCAGGATGGTCTCAGTCTCTTGACCTCATGATCCTCCCGCCTTGTCCTCCCAAAGTGCTGGGATTACAGGCGCGGCCTTCACTTTTTTTATAGAAATGATGGTGAGGAAATATTCTTGACAACAGAGATGTGCTAACATTTGATTTCGGTGTCGTGTGAGTTAGTCTCATTTGGTGTGTGTACTTTACAGGCTTACATATTGCTTACTTTAGAAAGTTGAGGTTCTAAATGACTGTTCATGTTATCTGAAAAATTTCTTAAAGTACTATGCAGTTTTTGTTATTGTATTGAATATATAATGGTTCTAATTTTTAGAGTATGCCATATTCTATATGTCCTACAAAGCAGGAATCATTGTTGTGTGACTATTATATTAAAGAACCGCTCAGTTTATCTTTATGGTTTTGTTAATCTAATGTCTTGGTCAATGCGTATTATTAATTTTCGTCTAATTAATGCACAATAAAAATATACTGAGTATGAGAAAAATATATAGTAAGTATTAAAAACTGCAAGCTTCTTGAAATTGTTCAGATATGGAGAGAACTTATTCCTTTTAAGCAAAATAATTTCTTTGTCACTTGGCAAGGAAAGGCCATATTTTCATTTCTAAATGTGCTCCTTACTAGCTACTGTGTTAATTTAGCCTAGCCACTTAAGATTAATTTGTGACTTTTTTCTTAGTATATAAAGTGTTCAGAAAAGGGAAAAGTCAAAACTTATATTTCTTTTACGGTATATTCTAACCAAATTCACAATTGCTTCTTTAATGACAAGATTTATGTACTGTTACACCATGTATTTTCACCTCAGTAAAAATAATTCTAGCTTTATGTATCCATAATTCTAACAGATTTTTGTTTTTCGCTTATAGCCAAAGAGAAGATCTGCCAGATTGTCTGCCGTAAGTAATCTTTTCAAAAACCAGCCCATGTATTGTGAAATGTCATTTTAAATTTTAGGACATTCTTAAACATTCAATACACAATTTATTTTTGAAGTTTTAAGAAAAACTTTCACACCAAAGAATGTGTTTTTTCCTTAATACTCAGATTTAATCATATCCATTTATTTCAATTCAGAGGTCAGATATCATTTTTAGCACTTTTTCTTCAAATATGATTTTTTTTTCCTTTTCTTTTCTTTTCCCACAACTTGATGCAGATGCTTATGCCCATTACATCAGAGGTGAGGCCCCAAAGAACATCAACTCCAAGGGTAAATATTCAACTTGGAATGTTGAAATAAATTTGCTTTTTAAAAAAAAAATAATTTTTGAAATGGCATACAGCTGATCATTTTACTTTGCTTATGTTTTGTTCGGTTAGTATATATTCTATTCTATCATATGATACATGGAAACCACTGGATGGGAAATATTTGTTCCTGTTTTGTGATTGTCCACAGGGTTTTGACATTTTCATTGGGTAGAGACAAAACAATTTCAGTTGAATAGGCCCATTAAATGTACATGCCTTTGCTATCATATAGTGACAGTACTGTTTTCCTGGGAAAACAGAAGGTGAAAACAGGAGTAACCACAAAGTTGTGCTTTGTAATAAGAGTAATAAATAACATTTGATAATATTTTACAGTTGGCAAAGTACATATAAGATAATATATAATTATATATAAAAATAAATATATATAATATATTTGCATATATTAATTTTGAATTGACACAATTGATTTTGTATGGACTTATATACTCTGGTGTTGTGGCTAACGATGTAGAAATAGAAATAATCTAAATATTTAGTTTACTGTTAATTGCCTAATACATAAGAATATTGGTTGAATTCCTGAAATCATAAAAGGTTAAGGCTATGAGGAACATTAGAGACCATCTAATCCTACCATTTTATAATTTAAGAAACTGTAAACGGTCATCATGTTCCTAAGTGAAATCCTTTATTAAAAAATATTGCTAAACTTAGGGCAATTGAAGTTTTAGTAATAATTTATATATTTAATGGTGACCAAAGAAAAGAAAGTTTATTTTCTTCTGTGTTTACTTTTCAAGTCCACTATTGTGTAAGATTACATATTCAACTTACAAGTTATTAAAACAGAAAATACAGCATATTTTCTTTTAAAAATAAAAGTAAGGCCAGATGTGGTCACTCATGTCTGTAATCCGAGTATTTTGGAAGGCCGAGGTGGGTGGATCACTTGAACTCAGGAGTTCAAGACCAGCCTGGGCAATATGGTGAATCACCGTCACTACAGAAAATACAAAAATTAGCCGGGCATGCCTTTAGTCCCTGCTGCTTGGGAGGCTGTTGTGGAAGGATCAGTTGAGCCTGGGAAGTGGAGGTTGCAGTGAGCAGAGATTGCCCCACTCCAGCCTCGGTGACAGAGGAAGACTTTGTCTCAAAAAGAAAAGAAAAGAAAAATAGTGCTAGACTAAAACATATACTATATAACCAAAGATTTTACCCTTGGTTTTGTTTCTCATGTCTTAAAGGAGTAATTACTTATATCTATATTATAGTTTACAGTTTCTAAAGCAATTTTTCATGTATTTTCTCATTTTCTCCTTATAACATCCGTGTGAGGTGGGTGGTATTACTCTCTTTTTATATATGAAAATAATAGCCTCAAAGATACTTATGCCTTTGCTCAAGATCACATCACATAAGTGGCAGAGCTAGAATTCAAACACAGGTTTTCTGGACCCTTAATCCAGTGGTCTTTTTATTACATACACAGGTTGGCAAAAAATTTTCTTGGTAAAGTCAAAGTCATCATGAATCAGTGCATTCCAAACTTGTAGATACAAAGATTGAAACACATCACCATAAGATCTTTTAAAAATATATCTAAATTGATGTTCTCACTAAAAGCATTTCTCTTAATTATTACCAACGAAGGCTTTACAATGAACACAACCCTGTTCCTCACTAATTAGACTTGAAAGAAATAGACTGACCCTCTCTAGTCAGAGGTAGTTAATAGATCAGTCTAACCTGATGTTGGCAGTTTGTCCTTGGCAGTGACTAGTCAGCATTCTAACTGGTTGCCTGTCATCTATGTCACTCAAAAGAAAATTTATTTTATTTATATCAAGGAAACATTGTTTATTTTAATGCTTCTTTAGCCTTACAATGAAACTGAAAGTATTATATGAAAATTTTGTTGCTACTAGGTTTATATGTGATTTTTAAAGCATTTGCATAAATTATTACAACAGCTGGTAGAGTAATTGTGGCCATTTAATCACACAGCAATTAAATTGTGTATTTACTTTTATTATTTTATATTGCTTGGCAGAAAATGAAGGCAGAAAGTGATATGATGGAAGAAAATGCAGATACAAGTGCCAGAGCTGTTGCTGAAACCAAGCAAGAAGCAGTTGTTGAAGAAGACTGCAATGAAAATGCTAAAAATGGAGGAGCCAAAATTGTAGAGGTATCTTCTTATGTTAACAGTTTTGTCCATTTGAAAGTTTAAGAACAGGGACAACTGAAAGGAATCTTCTTTGTCCTTTAGTTTACAAGTTGGAAAAAAGTAAGCAGTGGTTCTATAGTATAATGGTATCTAAGGAGAAAATAAAATGAATTTAAAATATGAGAATTTATAGGGACCAGTAGTACAAACAGTGGCTTAGCATTGCTCTTACTAGAACAATGCTAAAGATTATGACTTAGTACTAACATAACGACCTTCTTATTAAATACAGGCCAATTCTTTATTACTTTTGTCAGCACATGGGCTATGTGTGAAACCATTTTCCAGAAATCGTGATTTTTTTAATTTCCTCTATAGATGGCAAAGAAAATCAGTACATAAATGTTTTTAATGTTATTTTGCATATTTAATGTATACGATCTTTAGGTATTGTAGTAAAACACTAAAAATGGGATGTAGTCACCAAATCTATAAACTAAACATATGCAAATATGGAAAATCTTGTGTAAGTTATGTTATAATATAAAAATACTTTCCAAGTAATTTTTCATTAAAAAATCATTATTATAGAAACAAAAGATGTTCTTTTTCCAAGGAATATATTTTGTTTACATGCATAGTCGTCATTAAGAATTGCTGGTATAGAATAAATATATGTCATCCTTCAAGTATTTACTTTGTGCTTCTTCATATTTGAAATGAAAATTATATGACAAATGTTTTTGAATTTATTACTTCAAATATCTACTTGTAGGTATTTCTCTAGACATTTTAGTTAATCTCATTTCTTAGAATATTTTCCTCATAGTGTCATATTTTGGAGGCTTCTTTCACAGGACAATTCCTTTCTTGTAAATGCAGTATTAGTCTTTCTGTAAAATAGATACAATCCAGTGTAAGTATTTAGGGGAAGCCATTCTAAATTTATAAACAGAATCTTGGTTTTTTTTCACTATGCATACAGGAACCCACTTATGAAAAAGAAATTGTGGAAGTAAAAGAAGAAAAGATTGAAGATGCCACAGAAGAGGGAGGAGAAAAGAAAGAACCAGTGGCAGCAGAAGGAAAAAATGAAAAAGAAGATCAGAAAGGAGATGAAGAAGATCAAAA
The DNA here is from genome assembly GCF_048565385.1 of Saimiri boliviensis. Taxonomy (NCBI): domain Eukaryota; kingdom Metazoa; phylum Chordata; class Mammalia; order Primates; family Cebidae; genus Saimiri; species Saimiri boliviensis. Next base: position 68,621,198 of record NC_133470.1, on the reverse strand, counting down.
CAAAGAAGAGAAAGGGGAAGATGGAAAAGAAGACAAAGATGAAAAAGGGAAAGAAGATGGAAAAGAGGATAAAAATGGAAATGAGAAAGGAGATGATGGAAAAGTGGAAGATGCAAAAGAGAAAGGCGATGGAAAAATAGGTGAAGATGGAAAAGGAAATGGAGAAGATGGAAAAGAGAAAGGAGATGAAAAAGAGGAAGAAGACAGAAAGGAAACAGGAGACGGAGAAGAGAATGAAGATGGAAAAGAGAAAGGAGACGAAAAAGAGGAGAAAGAAGTAAAAGTCAAAGAAGATGAAAAAGAGATAGAACATGAAAAAGATGAAGATGGAAATGAGGAAGAAGCTGAAAAAGAAAAAGAAGATGAAAAGGAAGAGGAAGAAGGAAAAGAGGAAGATGAGGTCAAAGAAGAAGATGGAAAAGAAGAGGAGCCTCAGAGTATTCTTTAAAACTGCCCTATATAGTTTCATAATTTGGTAACATGTACCTTCATGTTGTAAAGTGAATAGAGATAAATATTTTTATCAAAAATTTTATAAGCATAGTCTTTCTTTAGCATTGATTTAATTTCAGAACATCTTCATGCTGATTATTAGCCATAAACTTTCTAACATAAAACATTTATCTATAAATTTTGTGATTATAGTAGTGGAATATATAGAAAAAATTATGCTTTCAACTTTGCGAGTGAATTTCGTGTTGTGTAAGTTATGTGTCGGATCTTTGAATTTTAATTTTACTCTTTTATATATGTGATAATTTCACAAAGTGAGGGATCCCAAAAGAAAAAGTTTCATCCAACATTCTTGTTCTCTAGGTTGCTTTTATAAAGAAGGTGAAATATTTTCAGGTAATGCTAAGAATTAAACTTATCTTTCCAAATAGAACTTTATTATTAGCTTGGGAAAAATGAAATTGTATTTCCATTTTTAAAATAAATACAAATGTTTATTTCAGAAGGGCAGTTTTGATTATATGTAAATGCACAAATTTTACTGGATTTGTCTTAATAAAAAGACTCTTTCATGATGATTGTGTTTTGTTATATGTTCAAAGTTGTAGCTAGTGAAATATTATGCTTCATTTTTTATTGTGATATGAAAATATTCAAATTTTTCACTGAAATGAAATTAATATAACATAAATTTCACCATTTTAATTATAATAAAAATGATAAAGTATATAATTCAATGGTTGTCAGTATATTCACAATGTTGTGTCTACTGTTTAATTTCAGAGCATTATTATCACCCAAATAAAAAACAAAGTACCAATTAGCAGTCTTTCTCCATTTTCCCGCAACTCATCCCCCACATTCCAACCCTTGGCAACCACTAATCTGCCTTCTGTCTCTATGGGTTTGCCTTGTCTGAACATTTAATATAAATGGAATCACACAATATGTGTGAGGCCTTTGGTGTCTAGCAAAATGTTTTCAGGTCAATCCACGTTGTAATCTATATCATTACGGCAGGTCTCAACTCGTTTTGTTCAATGCTGTTTGGTTATAATGTTGAGAAAATAGATTCCCAGCTGGGATCACTGTTTGTGGAGTTTGCAGGCTCTCCCTAGGTCTTCATGAGTTTTCTCCAGGCATTTCAGTTTCCTCCCACATCCCAAAAAATTGTATATTAGGTGAATTGGCGTGTCTAAATGATCCCAGTATGAGGGAGTGTGGGGATGTGTGCATGCGTGAGTTCCATGTGATAGAATGGAGTCCTGTTTATGGTGGGTTCCTGCCTTTCCTTCTGAGCTGCTGAAATAGGCTCCAGCGATCCACTACTGTGAACTGGAATAAACATAAGCATGTAAATAATTATCTTGTTCTTATTAATTTTCTTCACTGTATGCATAGCTTATATTTATTTCAGTGTTTAATAGAAGTATTTACTACTTTATTTAGAAGTTTGGTGATTTTGTTGTAACCAGAAATATTCGGTAGGAATTTAATTCTTGTTTATTTCAATTAGCCTTTTGGTAAAATTGGTTTCCTTATGTGTCACTTAACTTAAAATCACAGTTTCTAAAAATCTGTCAACGGCATTAAGTAAGGACTTACTGTACTTTATTTCTTAAAATGACTGAATAATATTCTCTTACATCAATATACCACATTATGTTTGTTGATGGACATTTGGGTTTTCTCCATGTTTTTTCAATTATAAATAATAATGCCATGAACATTCATCTGCAAGTTTTTTTGTGGATTTATGTTCTTATTTCTTCTGAGTATATATCTAGGGGTGAAACTATTGGATCTTATAATAATTCTATGCTGAAATTTTTGAGGAACTTTCAGACTTTTCCAAAGTGGCTTCAGCGTTTTAAGTTTTTACCAGCAATTTATGACTGTTCTAATTTCTCCACGTCCCTGCTAACACTTATTGCCTGTTTTTTATTAATGCCATTCTAGTAGGGTGATTTGGAGGTGATGCAGATCATGTGATTTTGATTTGCATTTCTCTAATGATATTGAGCATCTTCTCACATGCTTATTGGCCATTTATGTATCTTCTTTGGAGAAATGTCTATGCAGATCATTTTCCATTATTTGTGTTATCTCTTTAGCATTGAGTACTAAGACATGTATATCTTTTATCTACAAGTCCCTTATCAGATACATGATTTGCAATATTTTTCTCCTGTGGCTTACAGTTTCTTGATAGTAACCTTTGATACACACATTTTTAACTTTTATGATCAAGTCTTTTTTTTACTTTATGGCTTATGTTTTTGGTGGTATATCTAAGAATCTTATCAAACCCTAGGGTTATTAATATGTACACATATGTTTTCTTCTCAGAGTTGCATACTTTTTTCTCATACATTTAGGTCTTTGGTACATTTTGTGTTAATTTTTCTATATGTTGTGAAGTAGGGATCAATTTTCACTCAGTTACATGTGGCTATCCATTGTCCAAGTATGATTTATTGGGAAAAAAAAAAAACTATTCTTTCCCCATTCAGTGGTCTTGGCACCTATGTCAAAATCAATAAACCATTGATGTATGGGTTTCTTTCTGGACCCTGAATTTTACAACATTGATCTATGTCAATCTTTATGTCAGTACCACAGTTTTGGGTACTGTAGCATTATAGTAATTTTGACATCAGAAATATTAGTTCTCCAACTTTGCTCATTATTTCAGATCCCTTGAAATTCCACAGAAATTTGAGGATCAGCTTGTCCATTTCTGCAAATATATGGCAGGGAGCAGTTGGTGTTTTGATTGGGATTGCAATGAATATGGAGGTCATTTTGGGGAGTAGTGCCATTTTAACGATACTAAATTTTCCAATCCATGAACACAGTATATCTTTTTATTTATTTAAGTTCTCTTTAATTTCTTTCAGCAACAATTTGTATTTTTTTGGTGTACAAGACTTCCACCACTTCCTTAGTTAAATTTATTCCTATTAATCTTTGCTGGTGTAAGTGAAATTCTTAATTTCCATTTTGGATCATTCATGGGAGCATCTAGAAATACAGCTGATTTTTGTATACTAATCTTGTATTCTGCAATTTGGCTGAAATTGTTTATTAGCTATAATAGACATTTTGTGGAATTTTCAAGGTTTTGTATTTTTAATATTATGACACCTGGGGAGATAGTTTTATTTCTTTCTGTCTAATTTTGATGACTTTATTTTTCTTGCCTAATTGTCCTGGCTTTAAAAAGACTTCACAATATTAAAAATAAAAAAGAATATACACTAAATGCAGGAGGTCTAGCTTTGAAAACAAAGACCTCTGCCTCTACTTTTTCCAGCGCTGTCAAGTCCTGTACCATTTTACACCCTCTCTCAAAACTTTGTACAATGCTACAGTTGCCAAAACCAATCCCAAAGATCAGATTGAACTTTTAGGCACCTTGCTTGGATACCCTGCTTCCTAGCCACATTGTGCAACACAGAGAATGGATTATTATAATGTTGAACAGAGAAACTGGTCTCTTAAACACCTTGATCCCATTCATTATCAATGCAAAATGAAAATAACAATCTTGGTTTCCTCTTTAGAAACACCTTCCAGGTTTCCAGCAGAACTGTGGTAAAGGATTATCTTGAGTTTTCGTGTGAAAGCTTACCTTCTACAGAAGGAAGGTAGTCAGCTTCACCATGCAATGTTATTTTAACTACATGATAAAGCACTTATATAGCAAGAAATTGTAATATACTAAAAAAGGGTCATTCCTTCATACCATATTACAAAAGTAACCTTTCTTCTTCAGGTCTTGTCTTATTTTGTTTCTTGATGTTGAATTGGATTCTACTTTCTCTTTACCATCAAAACATTGCCATACACAATTTATCTACTAAAAGCCTCGACAACTGCAGTATGTGGAGGGAAGAGTGTGGTAGGAGTGGAGCTAATTTATAAAGACTGTACACCACCTCTGTAAGTGAAAGTGAATATACATTACAAATCTACTGTAGTAGAACAATCTTTATCAAAGTTGGAGAGAAATAGCCAATGGTACCAAAAAATCTATAAGAAATACTACAGGTAAAAGTTGTTCAAAAAGGACTCTTGATGCCTCTTTAATGTCAAGAGACATATTTTGCTAATTATCTCATTTGCAACATAAGTTTTCAGTAACATATGATGCTGATTTAGACAATAATTGATTTTCTGAGTTCATACTGCTGATGTTTTAATCTAAAATCTTCTGGTGATACTATAAAGTATTTATCCCTTGATAAGCTTTATTTTGTCTGGTAGGAAGGCATTCCTCAGAATCAACAGTTTTCTAATAGGAATAACCTTAGAAGTCATATTGTAATCAGACAGGAAAGCATGATTCGGTTTATTGCTGCTACTTAAAAAAAGAACCATTAAATGTAATTCTTCTAGGGCAATTCTACTACATAAAAAAAGGCCTGCTGTTACGGTTTCCTCCAATAACATTTAAATGTTCTATGCTGGTTATTATTAATCCTTGTTTTAAAAGCCCATGTTTAGTATGGCATGAAAAAAGGAGATATAGAGCAAGTGCATGTCACAGCTGAAGTCTAATCTTATGAACCATAATATAATAGGCATTATTAATGACCTACTGAGATTACACAGAGAAATCTTGTTATCATTTTTAAAAATCAGGTTTTGATAATCCTCAAACAATAATGTATTGGTCCTAAAAATTTATTTTTTGAATATATTATTGCAGCAATTTTCTAAAATTAAAAAGCAGAACTGTTAGAACAAGTTGTTCAACATATAAGAAACAGAGAATAAGTACACCAAGTCAGCTATGGTTTAGAGCCTCCTGTGCTAAAATTAAATTAAATCTAAACCAGGCAGTACCCAAATTACGAGTGTGAGAATATTTTTTAAGAATACAGAGGCATCACTGCCTCTGCCTTGGTCACCTCAGGCTTTACCACCACTGCCTCAACTGCCTTGACCACCTCTCACCTACCCTGCCTGCCCCACCCTGGCCTCCCTTCATCAGCCTATAGGATAGCACTTTGGAGATGTATTTCCACAGAATCTGACATTATATGTTCCTATTCAGTAGTGAGTAGTGGATGTAACTGCTATCCTCTAGAGGACCGTTTACAAGAGAGAAGCTCCTCACATGGTTCATTGTAAATATTAGGAGAGGGTTATCTTGATCGTGGTATGTGGACTCTACAACAAAAGCCAATCTTTCTATAAATCACTCATTCTGGTTATGATTTTCTGAGTATCAATAAGTTTACACCTATTGCAATAACAATAAATGTTATTATTGCCTGCTTATGGGAGAATGCTGGTCATCTGAGAAACCATGTTGGGATGCATCATGGCAGCAGACACAGGAAGACGAGAGAAGCAAACCTGGGAACCATCCTGTCTGGGCTCATCATGGAGCCAGGAGAATCTCTTGAATATAAAAAAGAGTGAGTGAGTGAGAACTCCCTGGGGGATTCACAGTCTCCATGAGGATCTGTGCAAGACAAGAAATGGGAGAATCCCTTGACCTTCCCTCACCCCTGCCACCAACCTTCAGACTGAGGCAAAGAGCCACCCAGAAGTTTTGTAGGGGCAACTCTCAAGCTCCAGGAAACCTCTACAAGCCTTTGGCCCAAGAATAGATGAGCACTGGCACCATTGCCCCAACAGAGGACACAGTAATGGGACCTGGGAACAGAAAGATTGCTTAACTCCCACTTGCCAGATGAGGTTCAGTACCAGCTTTCAGCCCAGCAGTCCTGCTTCTGCCTAAATTCAGCACAGCCACAGCAACCTACTGTCCTGGGAAGGACTTGAATGTCTGGGCAAGATACCCCCACCCACCACTGTCAATGGTAACAAAGCAGGCAGTGCCTGCTAGAGATTCCAGCCAACTGGTGCCACTTCTGTGTTAACCAGAGGGTGCAACCTCCTCCTGTTGTCTCAGGAAACACCCAAATGACAGGTAGGGTGACCCTAACATCTCCACTGGTAGTTGGATGGACAATGCCTGCTAGAGCTTCTAGCCTAGTGGTTTGTTTCTGTCTGAACTCAGCCAGTGGGCATAGCCTCCCATTATTAAAAATAACACCCTGATGGCAAGGTGGGTTTATTAGTTTGTTCTTGCACTGTTATAAATAAATATGAGACTAAGTAATTTACAAAAATAAGATGATTCGTTGGCTTGTGGTTCCTTATGCTGTATAGGAAGCATGGTGGGATCTACTAGGGAACCCTCAGGAAACTTACAATCATGGCAGAAAGCAAAGGGAAAACAGGCAAGTCTCACATGGCCAAGATAGGAGGAAATGGAAGGAGCGGGGAGGTGCTATACAATTTGAAAAAACCAAATCTCAGGAGAATCCACTCACTATTGTGAGGACAGTACAAAGAGGGAGATCTGCCCCCATGACCCAATCATCTCCCACAAGGCCTCACCTCAAACATTGGGGATTACAGTTTAACATGTGATTTGGGTGGAGACACAGATCCAAACCATATCATTCTGCCTCTGGCCTCACCCAAATATCACATGCTTCTCACATTGAAAAATAAAATCATACCTTCTTAACAATGCCCCAAAGTCTTAACTCATTCCAACATTAACTCAAAAGCCCAAAGTCCAAAATCTCATCTGAGACCAGAAGAGTCCCTTCCACTTATGAGCCTGTAAAATGAAAAACAAGTCAGTTACTTTCAAGATGCAATGGGGATACAGACATTGCATAAATCCCCTCTCTAAGAGAGAGAAATTAACCAAATGAAGGGTGCTACAGACTCCAAACATATCTGAAACCCAGCAGGGAAGTCATTAAATCTTAAAGCTCCAAAATAATTTCTTTTGACTCCAAGTCCAATATATAAGATCCATTGCTGTAAGGGCTGGGCTCCCCAGGCCTGAGGCATCTCTGACCCAGTGGCATTGCAGGGTTCAGCCCCAGAAGCTGCTTTCATGGGCTGCCATTGAGTGCCTGGGGCTTTTCCAGGTGCAGGCTGCAAGCTGTTGGTAAATCTACCATTCTGAGGTCTGGAGGATGGTGACCCCCTTCTAAAAGCTCCACTAGGCAGTGTCCCAGTGGGGACATTGCTTTAACCCCACATTTCCCCTCCACACTACCCTGTAAGAAGTTCTCCATGAGGCCTCCACCCCTGCAGCAGGCTTCAGCCTGGACATCCTGGCATTTTCATACATCCTTTGAAGTCTAGGTGGAGGCTCCCAGCCTCAAATCTTGCACTTTGTGAACCCACAGGCTTAACAACACATACAAGCTGTTGAGGATTATTATTGCTTGCATCCTTTGAAACAGTGGCCCAAACTGTACCTGTGCCCCTATTAGTCATGGCTGACCTGGAGCAGGTGGGATGCAGAAAGCAGTGTCATGAGGATGTGTGGGGCAGTGAGGCCTTGGGCCTGGCCCAGGAAACCATTCTTCTCTCCTTGGCCTCCAGGCCTGTGAGGAGAGGAACTGCCATGAAAGTCTCAGAAATGCCTTCAAGGTCTTTCATCCTTTGTTCTGGCTGTCAGTACTTGGCTCCTCTTTATTTGGGCACAGTTTTGCACCCTGCTTGACTTCCTCCTCAGGAAATAGGTTTTTCTTTTCTACTGCAAAGCCAGGTTGCAAATTTTCCAAACTTTTATGTTCTACTTTTCCCTTAAATAGAAACTGAAGTTATAGTTTCAGGTCATTTCTTTGCTCATGCATATAATCATTGGTGGTTAGAAGCTGCCAGGTCACATCTCCAACGTTTTGCTCCTTAGAAATTTTTTCCACCAGATAGCCTAAATCATCTCTCTCTCAAGTTTACAGTTCCACAGATCCCCACGGCAAAGGCACAATCCAACAAAGCTCTTTGGGAAAGGATAACTAAAGTGACCTTTGCTCCAGTTTCTAAGAAGTTCCTCATCTCCATCTGAGACCTCCTCAGGCTGGACTCACTGTCTATACCACTATCAACTTTTTGGTCACAACTATTTAACAAGTCTCCAGGAAGTTCCCAATTTTCCCTCATTTTCTGGTCTTCTTCTGAGCCCAGCACACTCTTCTAACCTCTGCCTATTACCCAGTTCTGAACTCACCTCCACATTTTGAAGTATCTTTACAGCAATGCTCTGTCTTCAGTACCAACTTTCTGTATTAGTTTGTTCTCAAATTGCTATAAAGAAATACCTGACACTGGGCAATTCATAAAGGAAAGAAGCTTAATTGGCTCGTGGCTTTAGTGGCTGTACAGAGAAGCATAGCAGCTTCTCTTTCTGAGGAGGCCTCAGGAAACTTTCAATCATGACAAAAGGCCAAGGGGAAGCAGGAACATCTTACCTGGCCAGAGCAGGAGGAAGCAGGGTAGGAAATGCTACACACTTGTAAACAACAAGATCATGTGGGACTTCACTAACTATACAGTACCAAGGGAGGATGTTACTAAGCCATTCATGAGAACTCTGTCCTCATGATCCAATCACTTCCCATCAGGCCCCACCTCCAACATTGGGGATTACAATTTGACATGTGATGTGGATGGAGACACATATCTAAACCATATCAACAGGTAACCATGACTACCTCTGCTGCTAGTAGCCAGGCAGGCAATGCCAGCTAGACTTTCCATCCCAGTAATAGTGCTTCTAGCAGAAGTTAGTCCATAGGTGAAGCCTCTTATTGTCCTAGAAAATACCTGGAGAGCAGATGTTTTTCCCAACTCTCATAGCCAGGCAATCCATGTCTGCTAGAGCTTCTTGACCAGTGGTACTAACTGCCTAAATTTTCCAAGAGGTAAAGCCATGGAAATACTGGATCAACAGGGTGGACAACTCCACCCACCCCCAGCTCCCATAGGCAGACAGGGCTACACCCACTAGAGTTTCCAGTCCAGTGGGCCTGCATCTGCCTGAACTCAGTAGACAGGTGCAATCCTGTGCTCCCCAGAGAAACAATCAGACAGCAGATTAAGGTCAACCCAGAAAGGATATAACCTTTCTATCAACTGCAGCACCTACTTAAGGAAGTCTTATGGACCAAAACACACAAAAACCAAATATAGCCATGGAAGCAGAAATCGGAAGGGGCATCTCCAAGCCCAGGATTGGAGTAGCATAAAAGCCAGTTGACTGAACCCACCTTATACCACAATCAAACACCAAAGGGAATTAAAAAAATCAACAACAACAACAAAAAAAAATCCAAAGGATAGCAAGTTCAAAGATGGAAGGAACATTAGCCCACGTAGATGAGAAAAAAAAACAGCACAAGAACTCCAGCAACTCAAAAAGTCTGACTTTTTGAGTCTTCTTACCTTCAAACAACCACGCTTGTTCCCCAGTAATGGTTTTTAACCAGGATGAAATGGCTGAAATATCATAAATATAATTAAGAATATGGATAGGAATGAAGATCATCAACATTCAGGAGAAAGTTATAACTCAATTCAAGGAATTTATGGGATACAATAAAATTATACAGGAAATCAAAGATGAAATGGTCATTTTAAGAAAGAATTACACTAAACTGATAGAGCTGAAACACTCACTTCAAAATTTTATAATAAAATTACAAGTATTAACACCAGAATCAACAAAGCTGAGAAAAGAATGTCAGAGCTTGTAGATTGATTCTTTAAAATAACACAGCCTGACAAAAATAAAGAAGAATAAATAAAGAAAAACAAAACCTCCAAGAAATATGAAAATCTGTAAAGAGACCAAATATATGACACATTGGCATCCCTCAAAGAGAGGGGGAAAAAAGCCAGCAATTTGTAAAATATATTTGAGAATATCATCCATAAATATTTTTCAAACCTCACTAGAGAGGCAAACAGTCAAACTGAGGAAATGTAGAGAATCCCTGTAAAATACTATCCAAATGCCATCCACAAGACACATAGTCATCAGATTCTATGAGATTAAAATTAAATTTAAAAACTGTTAAAGACAGCTAGAGAAAAGGGGCATTTTCATGTGCAAATGAAATCATATCAGGCTAGTAGAGGAACTTTCAGCAGAAACTGCAAAACAGAAGATATTTGAGACCTGTATTAAGGATTCATAAAGAAAATAAATTCCAACCAAGAATTTCATACTCAGCCAAACTAATTTGCATAAGTGAAGGAGAAATAAGATTCTTTTCCGACAACAATGCTGAGGGCATTTGTTACCACCAACTCTGCCTTATAAGAGGTCCTTATGGAAATGCTAAATATGAAAAAAAAAAAAAAAAAAAAGATTGTTACAAGCCACCAGAAAAGCACACTTGAGTACATAAACCATTGGCACTATATAGTGGCCACACAATCAAGTATCCTTAATAACCAGCTAACAACATGATGACAGGATCAAACTTACATATATATGTTTTTTTCAGAGTCTCACACTGTCATCCAGAGTGGGGTGTAGTGGTGCATTCTTGGCTCACTGAAACCTTTGCCTCTCAGGTTGAAGTAATTCTCATGCCTGAGCCTCTCAAATAGGTAGGATTACAGGCACACACCATGACACCCAGCTATTTTTTGTATTTTTAGTAGAGACAGGAGTTCATCATGTTAACCAGGCTGGTCTCAAACTCCTGGCCTCAAGCAATCCACCCACCTTGGCCTACCAAAGTGTTGGTTTTGCAGGTGTGAACCACCACAACCGGCCCAAACCTAAATATATTCACATTAACCTTTTGTGTAAACAGGTTAAATCCCCCAATTAAAAAGCACAGGGTCATAAATAGGATAGTGATACAACTGTTTGCTGTCTATAGGAGCTGCATCACACACGCAATAACACCTATATGCTCAAAGTAAAAGGATAGAGGAAAATCTAATAAGAAAATGGACAACATTAAAAAGCAGGGGTTGCTATGCTAATTTCAGACAGACATTAAACTGAAAATGAGCAAATAAATAAATAAATAAATGAAAAAGGGGCATTACATAATGGTAAAGTGTTCAATTCAACAAGAAGACCTAAATATTCCAAATATATATGCATCCAACACAGAAGCACCCACATTAATAATGCAGGTTCTTAGAGACCTATGAAGAGACTTAGATAACCATAAAATGAAAGTGAGAGATTTCAATACCTCATAAACAGATCATGGAGGCAGAAAACTAACAAAGGTATTAAGGACCTGCACTCAATGTTTGATCAAATTAGCAAAACAGACATCTCAGAACTCACCATGCCAAAACAACAGGATATATATTCTTCTTATCTGCACATTAGAATGTACTCTAAAATCCACCAAACAATCAGCCATAAAACAATCCTCAGCAAACTCAAAAAAATTAAAATAATAAGAAAAAATACATTAGACCATAGCACAATAAAAAGAAAAATAAATCCTAAGAAAATCACTCAAAACAAAACAATTGCATTAAAGTTAAAGTGCTAGTTCTTGAATGACTTGCACATAAACAAAGAAATAAAGGTGGAAATCAAGGAATTCTTTGGAATGCATGAGAAAAAAAATAAAGCAAATTAGAATTGCTGGGACACAGCTAAAGCAGTGTTAACAAGGAAGTCTAGTGCTAAACATCCACAGTGAAAAGTTAGAAAGATCTCAAATTAACAACTTAAAATGACACCTTGAGGAACCAGAGAAGCAACAGTAAACCAACCCCAAGCTAGCAGAAGACAAGAAATAATCAAGAACAGAGCTGAACTGAAGTAAATTAAGATGTGAAAAATAGTACCAAATATCAACAAATTTAGGTGTTGGCACTCTGACAAAATAAGGTTGATAAACCATAAGCTACCCTAATAAAGAAAAAAAGAGAGAAAATCTAAATAAGCACAATATTGTCAATAGGATTGATACCAACTTTTCTCTGAATGACTGGTAAAATTTATCTGTGAGTCCATTTGGTTCTGGACCTTATTTTGTTGGTAATTTTAAAGTTACCATTTCAATCTCGCTGCTTGTTATTGGACTATGCAGGTTATCTAACTTTTCCTGATTTAAGGTAGAAGAATTGTATTTTTCCTGAAATTTATTTATCTTTTCTAGGTTTTCTAGTTTATGTGTGTAAAAGTGTTCATACCGGCTTTAAATAATCTTTTGTATTTCAGTGGTGTCAGTGATAATTCATTCTGCTTTATTTCTAATTGAGCTTATTTGGATTCTCCCTCTTCTTTTCTTGGTTACTCCTCCTAATGGTTTATCTACTTTATCTTTTCAAAGAGCCAGCTCTTTGTTTCACTTATCTTTTGAATTTTATTTTGTTTGTTTTGAGTTCATTTATTACTGCTCTGATCGTGATTATTTCTTTTATTCTCCCGGGTTTGAGTTTGATTTGTTCTTGTTTATCTAGTACCTTGTGGTGTGACCTTAGATTGTCTAATTGTGCTCTTTAACACTTTTTGATGTAGGCAATAGGGCTATATACATTCCTCTTAGCATCACATTTGCTATATTTCAGAGGTTTTGATAGGTTGTGTCACTATTGTCATTTAGTTGGAAGAATTTTTAAATTTCTATCTTGATTTTGTTGTGGACTCAATGATCAATCAGGAGCAGGTTATTTAATTTCCATGTATTTACATGGCTTTGAGATTTCCTTTTGGACTTTATTTACCGTTTTATTACACTGTGGTTTGAGAAAGTACTTGATATCATTTAAATTTTTCTAAATATATTGAGACTTGTTTTGTGGTTTATCATATGGTCTACCTTGGAGAAAGTTCCATAGGCTGATGAATAGAATGGTTGTTTGGTAGAATGTGCCATAAATATTTGTTAAGTCCATTTGTTTCAAGGTACAGTTTAAATCCATTTTGTTGTTGTTGTCGATGTTCTGTCTCAATGATGTGTCTAATGCTGTCAACAGAGGTCTAAAGTCCCCAACTACTATTTTGTTTCTGTTTATCTCATTTCACAGGTCCAGTAGTGATTGTTTTATAAATTTAGGAGCTCCAATGTTAGTTGCCTATATACCTAGGATTGTGGCATTTTCCTGTTGGACAAGATTTTTTTTACTATATAACATTTCTCTGTATTTATTTAAAAAGTTAAATATTTTATTTATACATATACATGTCAGATTGATAAAGGAAGAACAAAGAGAGATATGTAAAATAGAAATGAAAGAAAATAGATTGGCAAATAATTTTAAAATCTTGTCTAACATGACATTGAAGACAAAGTCATAATTGAAGATTGATAGACTTGATTGTAAATATATTAAAACTTCTTTCATATAAAACAGAGAAGAGACTCAAATAGCATAAACCTAACAAATGTTTGAAAATTGCATTTTCTTTTCTTTTTTAACTTTGCAAGATTGTGACATAGGTATACACGTGCCGTGGTGGTTTACTGCACCCATTGACCTGTTATCTATGTTAGGTATTTCTCCTAATGTTACCCATCCCCTAGCCTGCCACTCACTGACAGGCCCGAGTCTGAGATGTTCCCTTCCCTGCATTCATTTATTCTCATTGTTCAACTCTCAATAATGAGTGAGAATATGCAGTTTTTGGCATTCCGTTCTTGTGTTACTTTGCTAAGAATGATGGTTTCCAGCTTCATCCATATTCCTGAAAAGTACATGAACTCATTGTTTTTTATGGCTGTATAGTATGCCAAGGTGTATATGTGCCACATTTTCTTTATCCAGTCTATCATTGATGGGCATTTGGATTGGTTCCAAGTCTTTATTATTGTGAGCAATGTCACAATAATACATGTGCATATGTCTTTATATTAGAATAATATATAATTCTTTGGGTACATAACCCATAATGGAATTGCTGAGTCAAATGATATTTCTAGTTCTAAGTCCTTGAAAAATCGCCACACTGTCTTCCATGATGATTAAGCAAATTTAAACTCCCACCAACAGTGTGAAAGCATTCCTATTTCTCCACATTCTCTCAAGCATCTGTTGTTTCTTGACTTTAATGATTGCCATTCTAACTGGCATGAGATGGTAACTCAATGTGATTTTGACTTGGATTTCGCTAATGGCCAGTCATGATAAGCTTTTTAAAATGTTTTTTGGCTCTATAAATGTCCTTTTTAGAAGAGTCTTTTCATATCCTTTGCCTACTTTTTGATTTTTTTTTCTTTTCTTGTAAATGTGTTTAAGTTCTTTGTAAATTCTGGATTTTAGCCTTTGTCAGATGGATAGATTTCAAAAATGTTCTCCAATTACACAGGTTGCCTATTCACTCCAATGATGGTTTATTTTGCTGTGCAGAAGCTCTTTAGTTTAATTAGATCTCATTTGTCTATTTTGGCTGTTGTTGCCATCATTTTTGGTGTTTTAGTCATTAAGTATTTGCCCATGCCTATCTCCTGAATGGTATTGCCTAGGTTTTCTTCTAAGGTTTTTATTGTTTTCAGTCTTATGTTTAAGTCTTTAATCCATCTGGAGTTAATTTTTGTATACAATGTAAGGCAGGGATCCAGTTTTAGCTTACTGCATATGACTAGCCAGTTTTCCCAACACCATTTATTAAATACGAAATCCTTTCCCAATTGCTTGTTTTTCTCAGGGTTTGTCAACAATCAGATGATTGTAGATGTGTGGCATTATTTCTCAGGTCTCTGTTCTGTTCCATTGGTCTACATATCTGTTTTGATATCAGTACTACGCTGTTTTCATTACTGTAGCCTTGAAGTATAGTTTGAAGTCAGGTGATGCCTCCAGCTTTGATTCTTTTTTTCTTAGGATTGTCTAGGTTATATGGACTTTTTTCAGTTCCATATAAAACTTAGAGTAGTTTTTTCCAATTTTGTGAAGAAAGTCAATGTTAGCTTGATGGGGATAGCATTGAATCTGTAAATTAATTTGGGCAGTATGGCCATTTTCATGATATTGATTTCTCCTATCCGTGAATATGCAATGTTTTTCCATTTGTTTGTGTCCTCTCTTATTTCCTTAAGCAGTGCTTTGTAGTTATCCTTGAAAAGTTTCTTCACATCCCTTGTAAGATGTATTCCTAGGTATTTTATTCTCTTTGTGGCAATTGTGAATGGGAGTTCACTTATGATTTGTCTCTCTGTTTGTCTGTTATTAGTATATAGAAATGCTTGTGATTTTCAAGCATTGATTTTGTATTCTGAGACTTTGATGAAGTTGCTTATCAGCTTCAGGAGATTTTGAGCTGAGATGATGAGGTTTTCTAAATATACAATAATGTCATCTGCAAACAAAGACAATTTGACTTCCACTTTTTCTAATAGAATAGCCTTTATTTCTTTCTCTTGCCTGATTGCCCTGTCCAGAACTTCCAATATTATGTTGAATAGGAGTGATGAGAAAGGGCATCCTTATCTTGTGCTGATTTTCAACTTTTGCCCATTCAGTATGATATTGTCTGTGTGTTTGTCATAAATAGCTCTTATTATTTTGAGATACGTTCCATCAATACCTAGTTTATCGAGAGTTTTTAACATGAAGTGGTGTTGAATATCGTCAAAGGCCTTTTTTGCATCTGTTGAGATAATTATGTGGTTTTGGTCATTAGTTCTGTTTATGTGATGGATTACGTTTTCTGATTTGCATGTGTTGAGTAGGGCTTGTATCCCAAAGATGAAGTCAACTTGATTGTGGTGGATAAGCTTTTTCATGTGCTGTTTGATTTGGTTTGCCAGTATTTTGTTGAGGATATATGCATCAATGTTTAACAGGGACGTTGGTCTGAAATTTTCTTTTTTTTGTGGAGTCTTTGCCAGATTTTGGTATCAGGATGATGCTGGTCTCATAAATGAGTTAGTGAGAATTCTCTCTTTTTCTATTATTTGGAATAGTTTCAGAAGGAGTGATACCAGTTCCTCTTTCTAATTCTGTTAGAATGCATCTGGGAATACGTCTGGTCCTGGGTTTTCTATGGTTGATAGGCTATTAATTGTTGCCTCAATTTCAGAACTTGTTATTGATCTATTCAGGGATTCGACTTTTTGGTTCAGTCTTGGGAGGGTGTATGTGTCCAGGAATTTATCCATTTCTTCCAGATTTTCTAGTTTAGTTGCATAGAGGTGTTCATCATATTCTCTGATGGTGGTTTGTATTTTTGTGGGATCAGTGGTGATACCCCTTTTTTCATTTCATTTTTTATTGTGTCTATTTGATTCTTCTCACTTTTATTCTTTATTAGTCTGGCTAGCAGTTTATCTATTTTGTTGATCTTTTAAAAAACAGCTCCTGGATTTATTAATTTTTTATTTATTTATTTTTTTATTGAATTTTAGATTTTGGGGTACATGTGAAGAACATGCAAGATTGTTGCATAGGTACACACATGGCAGTGTGGTTTGCTGCCTTCCGTCCCCTCACCTGTATCTGTCATTTCTCCCCATGCTATCTCTTCCCCCCTCCCCACCCCCCATCCCTCCCCCATTTCCCCCCAATGGACCCTAGTAATTTTTTGAAAGGTTTTTTGTGTCTCTATCTCCTTCATTTCTGCTCTGATCTTTGTTATTTCTTGTCTTCTGCTAGCTTTTGAATTTGTTTGCTCTTGCTTCTCTAGTTCTTTTAATTGTGATGTTAGAGTATCAATTTTAGGTATTTCTTGCTTTCTCTTGTGGGCATTTAGTGGTATAAATTTTCCTCCACGCACACCTTTAAATGTGTCCCAGTGATTCTGGTACATTTGTCTTCATTCTCACTGGTTTCAAAGAACATCTTTGTTTCTTGCCATAAGTTCATTATTTACCCAATAGTCATTCAGGAGCAGGTTGTTCAGTTTCCATGTAATTGTCTGGTTTTGATTGAGTTTATTAATCCTGAGTTCTACTTTGATTGCACTGTGTTCTGAGAAACTGTTATGATTTCCATTATTTTGCATTTGCTGAGGCATGTTTTACTTCCAATTATGTGATCAATTTCAGAATAAGCGTAATGTGGTGCTGAGAATAATGTGTATTTTGTTGATTTGTGGTGGAGAGTTCTTTAGATATCTATTAGGTCCACTTGGTCCAGAGCTGAGTTCAAGTATTAAATATCCTTGTTAATTTTCTGTCTCGTTGATCTATTATTGACAGTGGAATGTTAAAGTCTCCCACTATTATTGTGTGGGAATCTAAGTCTTTTTGTAGGTCTCTAAGAACTTGCTTTATGAATCTGAGTGCTCCTGTCTTGTGTGCATATATATTTAGGATAGTTAGCTCTTTTTGTTGCTTTTATCTCTTTATCATCATGTAATGCCCTTTATTGTCTCTTTTGATGTTTGTTGGTTTAAACTCTGCTTTATAAGAGGCTAGGATTGAAACTCCTACTTGTTTTTGCTTTCCATTTGCTTGGAAAGTACTCCTTCATTCCTTTATTTTGAGTCTATGTGTGTCTTTGGATGTGAGAGGAGTCTCCTGAATACAGCACACTGATGGGTCTTGACTCTTTATCCAATTTTCCAGTCTGTGTCTTTTAATTGGGGCATTTAGTCCATTCACATTTAAGGTTAATATTGTTATGTGTGAATTTGATCCTGTCATTATGATGCTAGCTGGTTATTTTGCCTGTTAGTTGTTGCAGTTTCTTCATAGCATCTATGGTCTTTAGACTTTAGTATGATTTTGCACTTTAGTATGGTTTTGCAAGTGGCAGTTGTTCCTTTCCATTTTTGGAGCTTCCTTTAGGAGCTTGTAAGGTAGGCCTGGTGGTGACAAAATCTCTCAGTAAGCATTTGCTTGTCTGTAAAGGATTTTATTTCTCCTTCACTTATGAAGCTTAGTTTGGATATGAAATTCTGGGTTGAAAATTTTTTCTTTAGGATTGTTGAATATTGGCCCCCACTCTCTTCTCGCTTGTAGGGTTTCTGCTGAGAGATCTGCTTTTAATCTAATGGGCTTTTCTTTGTGGGTAACCTGATCTTTCTTTCTGGCTGCTCTTAAAATTTTTTGCTTCCTTTCAACCTTGGTGAATCTAAAGATTATGTGTCTTGGGGTTGCTCTTCTCAAGTATCTTTGTGGTGTTCTCTGTATTGCCTGAATTTGAATGTTGGCTTGCCTTACTAGGTTTGTGAAGTTCTCTTGGATAATATCCTGAAGAGTGTTTTCTGTCTTGGTTCCATTCTCCCCATCACTTGAAGATACAGCAATCAAAAACAGATTTTGTCTTTTCACATACTTCCATATTTCTTGAGGGCTTTGTTCATTTCTTCCTACTCGTTTTTTCTTTAATCTTGTCTTCTTGCTTTATTTCATTGATTTCATCTTTAACCTTTGATATCCTTTCTTCCACTTGACCAATTCAGCTTTTGATATTTGTGTATGCTTCACGAAGTTCTTATGCTGTGTTTTTCAGCTCCATCAGGTCATTTATGCTCTTCTTTAAACTGATTATTCTAGTTAGCAGTTCCAGTAACCTTTTATTAAGGTTCTTAGCTTTCTTGCATTGGGTTAGAACATACTCCTTTAGCTCACAGGACTTTGTTATTACCCATCTTCTGCAGCCTACTTCTGTCAATTAGTTAATCTCATTCTCTGCCAAGTTTTGTGCCCTTGCTGGAGAGGAGTTGTGATCATTTGGAGGAGAAGAGGCATTCTGGTTTTGGAAATTTTCAGCATTTTTGTACTGGTTTTTCCACATTTTCATGGGTTTAGCTACCTTTGATCTTTGAGGCTGATAACATTTGGATGTGGTTTTTGTGTAGGGGTCTTTTATGTTGATGTTGATGTTGTTGCTTTCTGTTAGTTTTTCTTCTAACAATCAGGTCCCTCTTCTGCAGGTCTGCTGCAGTTTTATGGAGGTTCACTTCAGACCCTGTTCACTTGGGTATTACCAGAGGAAGCATCAGAAGAGCAAAGATTTCTGAATGCTTCTTCCCCTGGTAGCTTTGTCCCCGAGGGACACCAGCCTGATACCAGCCAGGGCTCTTCTGCATGAGATGTCTGTCAATCCCTGTTGGGAGGTGTCTCCCAGTCAGGAGGCTAGGGCGTAAGGGACCCACTTGAGGAGACAGTCTGTCGCTTAACAGAGCTGGTGCATAGTGCTGGGATAATCCTTCTTATCTCTATCAGCTGCTCTCTTTAGAGCTGGCAGGTAGGAACATTTAAATCAGCTAAAGCTGCATCCATAGCCGCCCCTTCTTCCAGGTGCTCTGTCCCAGGGAGATGGGGGTTTTGTCTGTAAGTCTCTGACTGGGGTTGTTGCCTTTCCTTCAGAGATGCCCAGTCCAGTGAGGAGAAATCTAGAGAAGCAGTCTCACCATAGCTGCTTTGCCATGCCCAGCCCAGACCTCCCAGTCTCCTAGAACTGTCAGGGAAACCCACCTACTAAAGCCTCAGTAATGGCAGACACCATCTCCCCACCAAGTGTGATTGTCCCAGGTTGACTTCAGACTTC
This sequence comes from Saimiri boliviensis, assembly GCF_048565385.1. Lineage (NCBI taxonomy): Eukaryota > Metazoa > Chordata > Mammalia > Primates > Cebidae > Saimiri > Saimiri boliviensis. The sequence continues at coordinate 68,601,491 of NC_133470.1, read as the reverse complement.
TGTGCTGGCAGCGATAATTTCAATCCAGTGGATCTTAACTTGTTGCGTTCCATGGGAGTAGGACACTGAGTGAGACCACTTGGCTCCCTGGCTTCAGCCTTCTTTCCAGGACAGTGAATGGTTCTATCTCACTGGAGTTCCAGGCACCACTGTGGTATGAAAAAAACTCCTGTGCCTAGCTGGGTGTCTGCGCTAACAGCAGCTCAATTTTACACTTTAAACCTAGAGCCCTGGTGGTGTAGGCACACGAAGGAATCTCTTGATCTACAGATTGAGAATATTGCTGGAAAAGTGTGGTAATCTGGCTGGGCAGCACAGTCCCTCACATCTTCTTTTGGCTGGGGAAAGAAAGGTCCCTAGCCCCTTGCACTTCCCAGGTGAAGTGACATCCCACCCTGCTTCTGCTCGCCCTCAGTAGATTGGACTTATTGCATAACCAGTCCCAATAAGATGAACTGGGTACCTCAGTTGGAAATGCAAAAATCACCTGCCTTCTTCATTGGTCTCACTGGGACCTGCAGACTGGAACTGTTTCTACTCGACCATCTAGGCTCCTCCCTCTTACTATTTTTTATTTTTCTTTGTAGGATTGAGTTAATTTGAAAACCTTGTCTTCAAACTCTGAAGTTTTTTCTTCTGCTTGTTCATTTCTATTGCTGAGACTTTCCAGACCATTTTTCTTTCTCTAACTGCATCTATTATTTCCTGAGGTGTTATAGTTTTTTCTTTATGATATCTATTTCATTGAAGATTTCCCCCCCATGTTTCTTGTATCATATTTTTAATATTTTTAAAATTTAACTTCACTTTTCTCTGGTATCTTCTTGATTAGCTTCATAACTTACCTTCTGAATACTTTTTCAGATACATCATAAATTTCTTCTTGATTTAAATCCATTGCTGGTGAGCTAGGGTGATTTTTTGGGGGGTGGTTACATAATCTTGTTTTGTCATATTACAAGAATTGTTTTTCCAGTTCCTTCTCATTAGGGAAGACTGTGTGAGAGGAAAGATTGAGGACTCAAGGTAGCTCTTCAGACTCTTTTGTCTCATGGGGTGTTCCATTGGTGTAGTACTCCCCCTCCCCATTATTTTTAGGGATGTGCCTTTTTCAAAGCTGAGCTCTAGTGATTGCTATCTGTCTTCTGGATTTAGTCACCCAGTAGGTCTCCCAGGCTCCATGCTGGTACTAGTGGCTGTCTGCACCAATTCCTGTGATGCGAATCTTCTGCAGGTCTCTCAGAAATTTATTCCAGCACCTGCTCTGGTGGAGGTGGCAGGGGGCTAAAATGGACCCTGTGAGGTTCCTTAGTTTTGGTTGTTTATTTTTAATGTATTAATTTTGTGCTGGTTGGCCTCCTACCAAGAGGTGGCACTTTCAAGACAGCCTCAAGCTGTGGTAGTATAGAGAGAATCATGTGGTAGCCTGTGCCCTAGAACCCCCAAGAGTATATGCCTTTTGTCTTCAGCTACAAGGGTGTGTAGAGAAAGATCATGAGGTGAGGGTAAGGCTGGGAGTGTCTGAGCTCAGACTCTTCTTGGGTGCGTCTTGCTGCAGCTGCTGTGGGGAATTGCAGTAGGGTTCCCAGGTCAGTAGATTTATGTTCCCAGGATGATTATAGCTGCTTCCACTGTATCATGCAAGTTGTCAGGGAAGGGGAGGAAAGCCAGTAGTCACAGCCCTCACCCAGCTCCCATTCAATCCAAAAGGCTGGTCTTACTCCTACCATACTCCGCCAACAGCACTGAGTCCATTTTCAGGCAGTGAGCAAGCAGGGCTTAGAAATTGCCCCAGGCTACCAACCTTTCAGCTGCAAAAGCAAAATGGCTTTCATGCCACAGCACCTGTGGAGTCTACACACCAAAATCATACCATCCCTTGAGTTCTGGCAATTAGACTTTATGTTCGGTTGGAATTGTTACAAAGTTCAGCTGGAAGGTTCCTTCTCCCTGTGGTTTTTTCCCAGTACTTCTGATAGCCCTCCTCAAGGTCCCCTGTGAGACTAGGCATAAATAGACCTACTAAGCCCACAGGGCTGTTCTCACTGCTTCCCATACCCCTGTATTTTGCTTTGCTCTCTAAATTGACTCAGTTCCACATAAGATCAGAATATTCTCCCATGATCTAGACCTTCAGGTTCCCCAGAGAGAGTGTGTTCAGGGGCAGAAGATCCCTTTTTCTCACATTAACTTCTTGGGTACTCACAGTATATGTCATGTCTCCTGGGCCTTGCAGGAGCAATCCACTTTCTTCAGGGGGGTCTGTGGTTTTGTTTTGTTTTGTTTGGCTTTCCTAGTTTATTCCTGCAGTAGTTCTGGTGCAAAAGTTCACAATGTGAGTCTCCACACACAGCTTTGTCCATGTGTGTAAGAGTTGCCTATATATCATCTTTTGAGAAATGTCTATTCATATCCTTTGACCACATTTTAATGAGATTATTTACTTTTTCTTGCTTATTTGTTTGGGTTCCTTGTAGATTCTGGATATTATTCCTTTGTCAGATACAGAATTTGAAAATATTGTATTTTGTTGTATAATTTATCTGTTTACTCTAATAATTTTATTTGTTTGTTGTGCATAAATTTTTGGTTTAATTAAGTCTCATTTATTTATTTGTTTTTCTTGCATTTGCCTTTGGGGTCTTAGTCATAAATTCTTTGCCTAGGCCATTGTGCAGAGTTTTGTATTACATTTTCTTCTAAAGTTTTTATAATCTCAAACCTTAAATTTAGGGCTTACTCTATCTTGAATTAAGTTTTCTATACAGTAAGAGAGGAATCCAGTATTATACTTCTACATGTGCCTATCCAATTTTCCCAGAATCATTTATTCAATAGCATGTCCTTACCTCAATTTATGTTTTTTAATGCTTGTTCATAGATTAATTGGTTGTAAGTATTTGCCTTTATTTCTGGATGCTCTATTCTGTTCCATTAACTTATGTGTCTACTTTTATACTATACCATGCTGTTTCCATTACTACAGCCTTGTATAGTTTAAAGTTGTATAATGTGATACTTCCAAATTTATTCTTTTTGCTTAGAATATCTTTGGTTATTAAGGTTCTTTTTTGGTTCAATATAGATTTTAGAAAGTTTTTTTCCCTAATCCTCTAAAAATGTTAGTATTTTGGTAGAAAATGCATTTAATCTCTAGATTGGTTTGGGTAATGTGGCCATTTAGGTAATATTTATGATATTGATTCTTCCAATTCATGATCATGGGATGTATTTCCATTTGCTTCTGTCATCTATAATTTCTTTCAGCAGTAGTTTGTAGTTCTCCTCACAGAGATCTTTAAACCTGCTTGTTTAAGTATTTCCTAGATTGTTTTTATAGCTACTGTAAAAGAGATTGAGTTATTTATTTGGTGCTGAGTTTAGTTATTGTCAGGTGTATAACAGTACTACTGATTTGTGTACATTGATTTTGTAACCTAAGACTTTACTGAATTTATTTGTCAGATCTAGGAGTCTTTTGTGGTTGTCTTTAGGGTTCTCTGGGTATAAGAGTATATAAATGACAAACAAAGATATACTGACTTTCTCTTTTCCAATTTGAATGCCTTTTTATTTCTTTTTCTTTGGGCCTAGACTTTAAAACAGGTTTTTTCAAACTTGGTACTATGGCCATTTGGGTTTAAAAAATTATTTTCAGCATTTGACTATCCTCTACACTGCAGAGTTTCCAGCAGCATACCTGACCTCTACTAACCAGATGTCAGTTGCACTGTCTTTCCAGTTGGAATAACTAAACGTTATCTCTAGACATTGTCAAATATCCTCTGGTGCAAAATAGCATCCATTTGAAAACCACGAATTTAAAAAGATTAGTGGTTTCTGCTTTATTTTTAGTAGGACGCTTAATGTGTGCTTTGAGGGAAGCCAGCCTACCTTTAAGAAGTCTGACTATCCTGAAATAGTCATGCTATTAGGAAGCCCACATATGGAGAAAGATGCCTGATTGTCCTTCAGCTATTCTGATTATCCCAGCCCAGGTGACAAACATGTACATTAAAAAGCCACCCTGGATGATCAGCCAGTAAAAATTTATTTATTTATTTATTTATTTATTATTTTTAAAGATAATTTCAAATTTTGGATACTAGGAGTATATATGCAAGTTTTTTACATGTGTATATTGTGTGATGCTAAGGTTTGGGGTAACGATTCTGTCACCTATGTAGTGAAGAGAGTACTCAACAACTAATTTTTTGGCCTGTATCTTTCCTCCCTGCCTACTTCCTCTGGTAGTCCAGAATGTCTATTGTTTCTATCTTTATGTTCATGAGTACCCAATGTTTATCTCCCACTTCTAAATGAGAACATATGATATTTGGTTTTCTTTTCTTGCATTAACTCACTCAGGATGATGGTCTCCAGTTGTATCCATGTTGCTGCAAAATACATTATCTCATTCTTGTTCAATAGCTGCATAGTACTCCATGGTGCTTGTGTACCATATTTTCTTTATCCAGTTCACCAATGATGGGCACCTAGGCTGATTCATGTCTTTGCTATTGTGAATAGTGCTCTGAAAAATATACTAGTATACATGATTTTTAATAGAACAATTTATTTTCATATGGGTATATATTCACTAATATAATCACTGGGTCAAATAATAGTGTAGATTCTAAATTAGTAACCAGAGAACCTACTAGATTTTGGATACCTGAGGTAATCTTGTTTCTTAGATTGCTTCTAAAAGTTGTTTTAAATTGTATTTATTTTTATATTTTTATTAATATATAATATATGTATATATTTTCATGATAGATGTGATAATTTAACACATTAATATATTTGTAAAAATTAAATCAGTGTCATTGAAATACCCAGTACCTTAATTATTTGTCTTTTCTTATGATAAAAGCACTCAAAATTTTCTCTTCTAGATATTTTCAAATACAAAGTACATTATTGTAAACTATAGTCACCCTTATAATCTATCAAATACTAGGTCTTATTTCTTCAATACAATTGCTATACCTATTTCTTAAGATCAAAAGAAAATACCTCATCATGGTTATTTTTATTTTCCATTTTGTCTTATTTTAATATGCAAGGAATTATCTCTTCCCTTACAAGTGAATGAGGAAAGCCATCCTGAAGACAATAGCTAAGATAACAACAAAGAAATACAACTAAAGCCTTTGTAAAAGCATACCTGCCTGGAAAGAGTGGGACAACATTTTCAAAGTGATGAGACCAAAAAGGCCTGCCATTCAAAAATACTGTGTCTAGAGTAGCTATCCTTCAAATATTAAGGAGAGAGAAAGTCTTTCCCAGAAAAACAAATATTGAGAGAATTCACTACCACCAGAAACATCTTACAAGAAATGCTAAAGTGAATGCTTCAATCTGAAAGTGAAAACCACTAACATGCAAAAAGCACACATTTAAAAGTATGAAACCTACTAGTAAAATTAAGTAAGAAAACAAGTCCAAAATACTCTAATACTGAAATTGCTATGTGTAATCCATTCTAATATGAAGCACAAATGACAAATTTATTAAAAAAAAAACCTACAGCAATCTGTTAAGAGATAGAAAATGTAGAAATATGTAAATTGAGACAACATAAGTCAAAATATGGAGGGAATAAAGTAAAAATGTGGAGGATTTTTTCAGTTTTTGCTTTGTTTCTATTATTTTATCTGTGATTTAAAATAAATTGTGATCTCTTTAAAATATTTTGCTATATCTATAAAATGTTTTTGCAATCCTCATGGTAACCACAATATAAAAACCTATAATAGATGCACTAAAAATAAAAAGCAACTAATTAAAACATACTATCAGACAGAATCATGCACCACAAAGAACAATAAGAAGGGAAGAGAGAGGCTACAAAACAACCAGAAAACAAGCACAAAAAATGGCAGTAGTAAGTCTTTATTTATCAATAATAGCACTTAATGTAAATGAACTAAATTCTTCAATTAAAAGGCAGAGGGGGACTGAATGGGTGAAGAAACAAGACCCAACTATATGCTGCCTACAAGAAACCCACTTCACCTATAAATACACATATAGACCAAAAGTGAAAGAGTAGAAAAGTATATTCCATGCAACTGTAAACCCAAAAGAGCGGGAATAGCTATGCTTATACTAGAAAAAATAGACTACAAATAAAATACTGCAAAGAGAGACTAAGAAGGCCACTACATAATAACAAAAAAAGTCACTTCAGCAAGATTATTTTTTATTAATCTTATTAATCTTTATATATATATATATATATATATATATATATATATAATCTTACATATATATATATAAAAAAAATTGCATTTTAGATCCTGGGGTACATATGAAGAACATGCACGATTGTTGCATAAGTACATACATGGCAATGTGGTTTGCTGCCTCCATCCCCATCACCTATATTTGGCATTTCTCCCTGTGTTATCCCTCCCCAACTCCCTCCTACCCACTGCCCCTCCCTTAATCACCCCCACAGACCTCAGTGTGTGATGCTCTCCTCTATGTCCATGTGTTCTCATTGTTCAACACCCACCTATGATTGAGAACATGTGGTGTTTGATTTTCTGTTCTTGTGTAACTTTGCTGAGAATGGTGGTTTCCAGGTTCATCCATGTATCTTCAAAGGATACAAACTCATTGTTTTTATGATTGTATAATATTCCATGATGTATGTCTGCCACATTTTCCCTGTCCAGTCTATCATTGATGGGAATTTGGGTTGGTTCCAAATCTTTGTTATTGTAAGCAGTGCTGCAATGAACATTTGTGTACACGTGTCCTTATAATAGAACAATTTATAATCCTTTGGATATATACCCAGTAATGGGATTGCTGGGTCAAATGGAATTTCTATTTCTAGGTCCTTGAGAAATCACCACACTGTCTTCCACAACGGTTGAACTAATTTACACTCCCACCAACAGTGTAAAAGTGTTCCTATTCCTTCATATCCTCTCCAGCATCTGTTGTCTCCAGTTTTTTTAAAGATCGCCATTCTAACTGGCATGAGATGGTATCTCAATGTGGTTTTGATTTGCATTTCTCTAACAACCAGCGATGATGAGCATTTTTTCATATGTTTGTTGGCCTCATATATGTCTTCTTTTGAAAAATGTCTGTTCATATCCTTTGCCCACTTTTGAACGAGGTTGTTTGTTTTTTTTTCTTGTGAATCTCTTTTAGTTCTTTGTAGATTTTGGATATAAGTCCTTTGTCAGATGGGTAGATTGCAAAATTTTTTTCCTATTCTATTGGTTGCTGGTTCACTCTAATGATTGTTTCTTTTGCCATGCAGAAGATCTGGAATTTAATAAGATCCCATTTGTCTATTTTGGCTTTAGTTGCCAGTGCTTTTGGTGTTTTAGTTGTGAAGTTCCTGCCTATGCCCATGTCCTGGATGGTTTTGCCTATGTTTTCTTCTAGGGTTTTTATGGTGTTAGGTCCTATGTTTAAATCTTTAATCCATCTGAAGTTAATTTTAGTGTAAGGTATCAGGAAGGGTTCCAGTTTCTGCTTTCTGCACATGGCTAACCAGTTTTCCCAACACCATTTATTAAACCGGGAATCCTTTCTCCATTGCTTGTTTTTGTCAGGTTTGTCGAAGATCAGATGGTTGTAGATGTGTGGTGTTGCCGCTGAGGCCTCTGTTCTGTTCCATTGGCCTATGTCTCTGTTTTGGTACCAGTATCATGCTGTTTTGATTACTGTTTAGCCTTGTAGTATAGTTTGAAGTCCGGTAGTGTGATGCCTCCATCTTTGTTCTTTTTGCTTAGAATTGACTTGGCTATGTGGGCTCTCTTTTGGTTCCGTATGAGGTTTAAGGTGTTTTTTTCCAGTTTAGTGAAGAAGGTCATTGGTAGCTTGATGGGGATAGCATTGAATCTGTAAATTACTTTGGGCAGTATGGCCATTTTCACTCTATTGATTCTTTCTAACCATGAGCATGAAATGTTTTTCCACCTGTTTGTGTCCTCTCTTATTTCATTGAGCAGTGGTTTGTAGCTCTCCTTGAAGAGGTCCTTTACATCCTTTGTCAGCTGTATTCCTAGGTATTTTATTCTCTTTATAGCAATTGTGAATAGCAGTTAGTTCTTCATTTGGCTCTCTTTAAGTCTGTTATTGGTGTATGGGAATGCTTGTGATTTTTGCACATTGATTTTGTATCCTGAGACTTTGTTGAACTTGCTTATCAGTTTCAGGAGATTTTGGGCTGAGATGATGAGGTCTCCAAAATGTACAATCATGCTGTCTGCAAGTACAGACAATTTGACTTCTTCCTTTCCTGATTGAATACCCTTTATTTCTTTTTCTTGCCTGTTTGCTCTGGCTGGAACTTCCAATACTATATTGAATAGGAGTGGTGAGAGAGGACATCCTTGTCTAGTGCCAGATTTCAAAGGGAATGCTTCCAGTTTTTGCCCATTTAGTACGATACTGGCTGTGGGTTGTTGTAAATAGCTTTTATTATTTTGAGATACATTCCATAAATACCTAGTTTATTGAGAGTTTTTAGCATAAAGGGCAGCTGAATTTTGTCGAAGGCCTTCTCTGCATCTATTGAGATAATCATGTGGTTTTTGTCTTTGGTTCTGTTTATGTGATGAGTTATGTTGAACCAGCCTTGCATTTCTGGGATGAAGCCTACTTGATCATGATGGATAAGCTTTTTGATGTGCTGTTGCAATCCATCTGCCAGTATTTTATTGAAGATTTTTGCATCTATATTGATCATGGATATTGGCCTGAAGTTTTATTTTCTTGTTGAGTCTCTGCCAGGTTTTGTTATCAGGATGCTGTTGGTTTCATAAAAAGATATGGGGAGGTTTCCCTCTTTTTGGATTGTTTGGAATAGTTTCAGAAGGAGTGGTACCAGCTTCTCTTTGTATGTCTGGTAGAATTTGGCTGTGAACCCATCTGGACCTGTGATTATTTTGGTTGGTAGGCTATTAATTGCTGCCTCAACTTCAGTCCTTGTTATTAGTCTATTCAAGGTTTCAGCTTCTTCCTGGTTTAGGCTTGGGGGGGTGTGCAAGTGTCCAAGAATTTATCCATTTCTTTCAGGTTAACTGGTTTATGTGCATAGAGTTGTTTGTAGTAATCTCTGATGGTAGTTTTTATTTCTGTGGAATCTGTGGTGAAATCCCCTTCATCATTTTTTTAATTGCATCTATTTGATTCTTCTCTCTTTTCTTTTTTATTGATCTGGCTAGTGTTCTATTTTGTTGATCTTTTCAAAAACCCATCTACTGGATTTATTGATTTTTTGAAGGGTTTTCTGTGTCTCTGTCTCCTTCAGTTAGGCTCTGATCTTAGTTATTTCTTGTCTTCTGCTAGCTTTTGAGTTTGTTTGTTTGTTTGTTTGTTTTTTGTTTTTGTTTTTGTTTTTTTTCTCCTCTTGTTTCTTCCATTTTGATGATAGGGTGTTGATTTTAGATCTTTCCTTGTTTCTCATGTGGGCATTTATTCCTATAAATTTTCCTCTAGACACTGCTTTAAATGTGTCCCAGAGATTCTGGTACATTGAGTCTTCATTCTTATTGGTTTCAAAGAACATCTTTATTTCTCCCTTCATTTCATTGTTTATCCAGTCAACATTCAAAAGCCAGTTGTTCAGTTTCCATAAAGTTGTGTGGTTCTGAGTTACTTTCTTAATCCTGAGAACTAATTTGATTGCACTGTGATCTGAGATATTGTTTCTTATGATTTCCATTCTTTTGCATTTGCTGAGGAGGGATTTATTTCCAATTATGTGGTCAATTTTAAAGTAGATGTGTTGTGGTGCTGAGAAGAACGTATATTCTGTAGATTTGGGGTGGAGAGTTCTGTAAATGTCTATTAGGTTTGCTTGGTCCAGGTCTGAGTTCAAGTCCTGGATATCCTTGTTAATTTTCTGTCTAATCAATCTGTCTAATATTGACAGTGGAGTGTTAAAGTCTCCCATTATTATTGTGTGGGAGTCTAAGTCTCTTTGTAGGTCATTAAGAACTTACTTTATGTATCTGGGTGCTCCTGTACTGGGCACATCTATATTTAGTATCATTAGCTCTTCTTGTTGCATTGATCCTTTTACCATTATGTAACACCCTTCTTTGTCTCTTTCGATCTTTGATGGTTTAAAGTCTCTTTTATCAGAGACTAGTATCGAAACTCCTGCTCTCCATTTTCTTGGTACATCTTCCCCCATCCCTTTATTTTGAGCCTTTGTGTATCCTTGCATGTGAGATGGGTTTCCTGGATACTGCACACTGATGGGTTTTGACTTTTTATCCAATTTGCCAGTCTGTGCCTTTTGAATGGGGCATTTAGCCTATTTACATTTAAGGTTAATATTGTTATGTGTGAATTTGATCCTGCCATTTTGATGCTAACTGGTTGTTTTGCCCATTAGTTGACAGAGTTTCTTCATTGTGTTGATGCTTTTTACCATTTGATACATTTTTGGAGTGGCTGGTACTGGTTGTTCCTTTGTATGTTCAGTGCTTCTTTCAGGAGTTCTTGTAAAGCAGGCATGGTGTTGATGAAATCTCTGAGCAATTGCTTGTTTATAAAGGATTTTATTTCTCATTCACTTATGAAGCTAAATTTGGCTGGATATGAAATTCTAGGTTGAAAGTTCTTTGCTTTAAGGATGTTGAATATTGGCCCCCACCTTCTTCTGGCTTGTAGGGTTTCTGCTGAGAGATCCACTGTGAGTCTGATGGTCTTCCCTTTGTGGGTAACCAGAGCTTTCTCTCTGGCTACCCTTAGCACTTTTTTTCTTCATTTCAACACTGATGAATTTGATGATTTTGTGCCTTGGGGTTGCTTTTCTTCAGGAATATCTTTGTGGTGTTCTGTGTATTTCCTGGACTTGAATGTTGGCCTGTCTTGCTTGTTTGGGGAAATTATCCTGGATAATATCCTGAAGAGCCTCAGCAACAGTGGACTATCTCTCTAATGGCAGACTGCCTGGATAATGGTGGACTGCCTCAGTGATGGCAAACTGCCTCAGTAATGGTGGACTGCCTCAGTAATGATGGATGCCCTTCCCCCCACAGAGCTGGACCATTCCAGGTCCAGCTGTGCTTGCTGCAAAACTCAATCCAGAACGTTCAGATTGCTGGTCTTTGTAGGGGTGGGACCAGCAAAGCCAGATCACTTTCAGTCCCCTTTTTTTCAGTTGAATGGACAACTCTGTCTCCCAGGTGTTCTAGTTGTCAGTTGAGACCACCACGCCCAGATTTGTGTGAATTTTTATGCAGAGACCTGCTGCGCCAGCTGAAACAGCCATTCTGGAGACTTGGGGCACTTTTCCACCTGGGAATCTCTTGATCTGTGATCAGTAAAAATTCATTTGGAAATGCAGTGATCACTCATCCTCTATGTTTTTGCTGGGAACTGCAATCCAGGGCTGTTCCTATCTGGCCGTCTTGGATCGGTCACCAGCAAGATTATATACTAATTCTAAATATATATGCACCAAACACTGGAGTACCCATATATATAAAGAAAATATTTTTCTTATTGCATTTTAGGTTTGGGGGTACATGTGAAGAACATGCAAGATTGTTGCATAAGTATACACATGGCAGTGTGATTTGCTGTCTTCCTCCCGTTCACCTATATCTGGCATTTCTCCCCATGCCATTCCCCCCAACTTCCCACTCCCCACTGTCCCTCCCCTATTTCTCCCCAACAGAACCCACTGTGTAGTGCTCCCCCTCTGTGTCCATGTGTTCTCATTGTTCAACACCCACCTATGAGTGAGAACATGTGGTGTTTGATTTTCTGCTCCTGTGCCAGTTTGCTGAGAATGGTGGTTTCTAGGTTCATCCATGTCCCTACAAAGGACACAAACTGTTCATTTTTGATGGCTGTGTAATATTCCATGGTATATATGTGCCACATTTTCCCTGTCCAGTCTATCATCGATGGGCATTTGGGTTGGTTCCAGGTCTTTGCTATTTAATGCCAATATTTTTATCTCTAAAGGGAGAAATTGACTTCAATAAAATAAAAGTTAGGGACTTCAACTCCCCACTCTCAGTGGTAAACAGATCATTTACACTGAAAATCAACAAGGGAACATCAGCATTAACATACATGCTAGATTAAATAGGCTTAACTGACATTTACAGAACATTTTAACCAGCTGCCAATGAATACACAGTATTTTCATCAGCAAGTGGAACATCCTCCAGAATGGATCATGTCTTAGGCCAGAAAACAAATCTCAATAAATTTTAAAAAGTACAAATCATATCAAGTATCTTTTCTGACCACAATAAAATAAAACTAGAAATCAATAACTAGAGGAACTGTGGAAAATACAAAAACACATGAAAATTAAACAAGTTGCTCCTGAACTATTTTTGAGTCAAAAAAGGAATTAGAAAGAAAATTTAATCTTTTCTTGAAATAAATAAAAATGGAAGTACAACATAGTAAAATCTGTGGGACACAGCAAAAGCTGTAGTGAGAGATAAGTTTTTAGCAACAAACAGCTAAATCAAAAAAAACAATACTTCAGATAAACAACCTAAAATTTAATTTCAAAAAAACTATGAAACTAGAACAAATCAAACCCAGCATTAGTAGAAAAAAAAAGAAATGATAAAGATCAGAGCAGAAATAAATAAAATTGAGACTAAGTAGAAAACAACACAAAAGATTAACAATATAAAATCAGTTTTTCTGAAAAGAAAAAAAATTGACAAATCTTTAGTTAGATTTAAAAAAGAGAGAGAGAGAGAAGACCCAAATAAATTAAATCAGAAACAAAAAAGAAGACATAACAACTGTGACCACAGTAATACAAAGAAAGATTAGAAACTGTGATGAACAACAATATACCAACACATTGGGCAAGGTAGAAGAAATAAATTCCTGGGCACACTAAGCTGGAACCATGAAGAAATAGATAACCTCAACAAACCAATAATGATTAATGAGATAGGAGCTGTAATAAAGAGTCTTTCATTAAAAACAAAAAAACAATAAAACCAGGATCTGACGGCTTTAGCACTGAATTCTACCAAACATTTAAAGAATAGCTAATGCCAAGTGTAGTCAAGCTCTTCAAAAACATTGAAGAGAACACTTCCAAGCTCATTCTGTGATTCCAGCATTATCTTGATACCAAAACCAGACAAGAACATAACAAAAAGGAAAACATCAGGCCAATAAATATTACTTATAAACATAGATACAAAATCCTCAGTAAAATACAGCAAACTTATTTTTAAAACTTTAAGTTCAGGTATATCAATGCAGGTTTGTTATATATGTAAACTATGTAACAAATGCATTATTTACAAATGTTTTCTCCCATTTTTGGGGTTGTCTGTTTATTCTACTGATAGTTTTGTCTGCTTTGTGGAAGCTCTTCAGTTTAATTAGATCTCACTTGTCAATTTTTGGCTTTGTTGCAATTGATACTAGCAAACTTAATTCAATAACACATTAGAAAGATAATTTACAATGATCACGTAGAATTAATATCTAGGATGCAAAGGTGACTGAACCCTCATAACCAATAAATATGATACATTATGTTAACAGAACCAAGAACAAAAACCATACGATCAATTTAATACAGCCTACAAAAGCACTTAATATAAATTCAACATCTCTTAATGACAAAAGCTCTCAACAAACTGAATACAGAAAAACAGACATCTTGAAATAATAGAGGTCATATAGAAGAAACCCGCAGCTAACATTGTTATTTTATTGAAAGGACAAATATTGAAAGTGTTTCCTCTAAGATCTGGAACATGACAAAGATGTCCACTGTTACCACTGTTATTCAGCATAGTACTAGAAGTTCGGGCCAGATAAATTAGGCAGGAGAAGGAAATAAATAGTATCCAGTTGAAAAGAAAGACAGATTTTGATTTGCTACTGAACTCTGGTGAAGACTGAAAAAACTGAATGTTCAAAATTGTTCTTCAGCTAACCACATGACCTGAATTACCCGTTATGAATTATATGGAATCAAATCCACATAGCCAAAAAGTACTCCTCTGTTATCAAATGAAGGTTTTACATCAGATATGTATCCCAAGCAGGCCGTAAAGCCCCAAATAAGTTGCACACACAGTTTGCTTACACTTTTTGGAATACTTGCTTCTGCCACACTATTGTCCCTCACTTGATTTTTATCTATGGCCTTATAAAGTTTTCACCTAAGATGAGATTGTTTTCACATATATGGTTCTACATAATAATGCCTGCCAAAAGTTGACAGATGTGGCATCATAGACACACTCAGGAGACAAGTTCAGCAAAGAAGAGAAAGCCCCACAATGGGCAGAGCTTTAAGCAATATGTCATTCTGTATGACATAGCCTAGAAGGAAAGATAACCTAAGGTCAAAATATACAATAATTCACAAGCAGTGGTTAATGTTCTGGCCACAAAAGTCAGAGATTTGGAAGAAACACAACTGGTGATAAGACTAATTGAAGAGTCAGAGGATTAAATTCTCCAAATAGGTTCAGAGTCATAGAGTACTCAAGTTCCGTATAAATGCTCATCTGAAAGTTGGATCTGCAGCAGAAGATATCTAACAACCCAACAGACAAGATGGCCTTTTCTGTAGATATCAATTTACCTTCTTCTTTGGTCAGAGCAGCTTTAGTTCAAGTAAGATACCACTTCCCCAGCCAATGTAGACATTTTAAGGAAAGTATCAGAGGGTTGGGGAAGTTTGCAATTCTCTAAGTCCTCTAAAAACAAGCAAATATGGCTATTCCTTTTGTCAGAATATCAATCTTTTCTAAGTAATTTCTGAACTTCAGTATAAGAAACCAAACAGGATTGATACTTTAAATGGTATTTTAATTTAACTAACACACTCTGGCTTGGAGTTTTATTGTTAGCAATCTCAGCCCTACAGTTTCAGGTAGTTTCAAAAACACTCTGAAATTCATTCTTCTTTTTGAGGTGAAAATCTCAAGATTTAAGATTTTAATTGTCTTTCATTAAATCATCCATATCATCAGAAGTAATCAAAATATTGTGGAGTTTCAGTGTTTCTTATTTTCTTGAAATTATTCCATGACAAATGTCCCAGATGTTTCCTTTCAGTGAGTACTTGGCTTTAGGTCACCACATACAACAAATTAACTAGCTGTTTATTACTACATACTGTAAGCTGGAATATAAATGAGTATCTCACAATCTTATTTCTCATCTCAGCTAGATAAGCAATTCTAAATACTCTAAGTTTCCTTGAGATTATTTTGCCTACAAGATACTTTTTAGAACCAGTTTCTATATCACTTTGTGTTATTTAATTGCAAATAATAGAAATCAACTCTGTCTAACTTAAGCCAAAGAAGAATCTATTGTGAGGATAATGGGTCTCTCACAGAATCAAATGAGAATCTGAGAAACCATAGCAACATGGAATTTACCCATGTAACAAACCTGCATATGCACCCCTGAACTGAAAATACAGGTAGAGAAAAAAAGAAGAAAGAAAAAGCTGAACAACCAAACATCAGCATGTACAAGGACAAAGAAAGTTCCAAAGATAACACAATTTATATCGCATTTGGCATATAACAATGTAGACAATGTACACTCAACTTTAACTGACTTAATCCTTGTGATCTTCTACTAAGCCAAATTTTCAGACAAGCCACACTGATTGGTTCAGTTTATGTAACGTGCCAACACCATAACCAGCAGCTTTGAAACACTGCGATTCACAGTTTGTTTAAGATCACACAGAAAGAGGGAGGGGCATTTCTGAAAATAAACGCGGGATGCTGTCACCAAAAAAAAAAAGGGGGAGAGGAAAACAACACATACACAAACATTTACCATGACTCAAATGATAGTTCTCTATGTACAAAATATCAGAAGAATATAGATGATGGGTAAAAAGAAAAAAATCATTAATATATACTTCTATTGTTAAGTTCACTATCAGAAATTTAGGCCTAGGCAAACAATATGCTTCATCTTACCTGTTTTCTAATTTAAATTATATTGTTTTTCTTTTTCTTTAGTTCAACGGTACATAAGCAGGTTTGCTATATAAGTAAACTTGTGTGAGGGGGATTCGTTTTACAGATTATTATGTTACATAGCTATTCAACCTGATACTTATTACTTATTTTTCCTGATTCTCTCCCTCCTCCCACCCTCCACCCTCCACACACACCCCCCCCCCCGATAGGCTCCAGTGTGTGTTGTTCCCCTCTATGTGTCCATGTGGTCTCATCATTTAGCTCCCACTTACAAGTGAGAACACGTGTATTTTGTTTTCTGTTTCTGTGTTTGCTAGGGATAATGACCTGTATGTAGTTCCATCCAAGTCCCTGCAAAGGACATGATCTCAAATTTTTATTATTTATTTGTTTGTTTGTGTTTGTTTGTTTTTGAGACAGCATCTTGCTCTGTCTCACAGGCTGAGTGCAGTGCATGATCACAGCTCTGCAGCCTCTACCTCCCAGGGTCAATCCATCATCCTGCCTCAGCCTTCTGAGTAGCTGGGACTACTAGTATGGCAGAAGCAAGTATTCCAAAAAGTGTAAGCAAACTGTGTGTGCAACTTATTTGGGGCTTTACGGCCTGCTTGGGATACATATCTGATGTAAAACCTTCATTTGATAACAGAGGAGTACTTTTTGGCTATGTGGATTTGATTCCATATAATTCATAACGGGTAATTCAGGTCATGTGGTTAGCTGAAGAACAATTTTGAACATTCAGTTTTTTCAGTCTTCACCAGAGTTCAGTAGCAAATCAAAATCTGTCTTTCTTTTCAACTGGATACTATTTATTTCCTTCTCCTGCCTAATTTATCTGGCCCGAACTTCTAGTACTATGCTGAATAACAGTGGTAACAGTGGACATCTTTGTCATGTTCCAGATCTTAGAGGAAACACTTTCAATATTTGTCCTTTCAATAAAATAACAATGTTAGCTGCGGGTTTCTTCTATATGACCTCTATTATTTCAAGATGTCTGTTTTTCTGTATTCAGTTTGTTGAGAGCTTTTGTCATTAAGAGATGTTGAATTTATATTAAGTGCTTTTGTAGGCTGTATTAAATTGATCGTATGGTTTTTGTTCTTGGTTCTGTTAACATAATGTATCATATTTATTGGTTATGAGGGTTCAGTCACCTTTGCATCCTAGATATTAATTCTACTTGATCATGGTAAATTATTTTTCTAATGTGTTATTGAATTAAGTTTGCTAGTATCAATTGCAACAAAGCCAAAAATTGACAAGTGAGATCTAATTAAACTGAAGAGCTTCCACAAAGCAGAAGAAACTATCAGTAGAATAAACAGACAACCCCAAAAATGGGAGAAAACATTTGTAAATAATGCATTTGTTACATAGTTTACATATATAACAAACCTGCATTGATATACCTGAACCACAACACTCGACTAATTTTTGAATATTTTGTAGAAATGGGGTCTTGCTATGCTGTTATGGCTGGCCTTGAACACCAGGGCTAACGTAATCCTCCTGTCTCAGCCTCCCAAAGTACTGGGATTATAGGAGTGAGCCACCAGTACTGTTTCCACAATGGACTATTCTTCTCCACTTTTCCTGGGAATTTTCTTTCACCAATTCCCTGTTATTCTTATTTATTTATGTATTTATTTATTTATTTGTATTATTCTTTAAGTTCTGGGGTACAAGTACAGAAAGTGCAGGTTTGTTATGTAGCTATACATGTGCCATGGTGGTTTGCTGCATCCATCAACCCATCATCTATATTAGGTATTTCTCCTAATGCTATCCCTCCCCTACCCCCCGACCCCCCTACAGGCCCCGGCATGTGATGTTCCCCTCCCAGTAACCATGTGTTCCCATTGCTCAATTCCCACTAATGAGTGAGAACATGTGGTGTTTGGTTTTCTGTTTCTGTGTTAGTTAGCTAAGAATGATGGTTTCCAGCTTCATCCATGTGTCTGCAAATGACATGAACTCATCCTTTTTCATGTCTGCATAGTATTTCATGGTGTATATGTGCCACGTTTTCTTTATCCAGCCTATCATTGTTGGGCATTTGGGTTGGTTCCAAGCCTTTGCTATTGTGAACAGTGGTGCCATAAACATACATGTGCATGTGTCTTTATAATAGAAAGTTTTATAATCCTTTGGGTATATACCCAGTAATGGGATTGCTGGGTCAAATGGTATTTCTATTTCTAGATCCTTGAGGAATCACTACACTATCTTCCGCAATGGTTTAACTAATTTAC
This sequence comes from Saimiri boliviensis, assembly GCF_048565385.1. Taxonomy (NCBI): domain Eukaryota; kingdom Metazoa; phylum Chordata; class Mammalia; order Primates; family Cebidae; genus Saimiri; species Saimiri boliviensis. The sequence continues at coordinate 68,583,283 of NC_133470.1, read as the reverse complement.
ACTCTTAGAGCATAAAAACATTCCTATTTCTCCACATCCTCTCCAGCATCTGTTGTTTCCTGACTTTTTAATGATCACCATTCTAAATGTCATGAGATAGTATGTCAATGTGGTTTTGATTTGCATTTCTCTAATGATCAGTGATGATGAGCTTTCCTTACATATGTGGGTTGACTGCATAAATGTCTTGTTTTGAGAAGTGTCTGTTCATATGCTTTGCCCAATTTTTGATGTTTTCTTTGTATTGTAAATTTGTTTAAGATCTTTGTAGATTCTGGATACTAGCCCTTTGTCAGATGGATAGATTGCAGAAATTTTTTCCCATTCTGTAAGTTGCCTGTTCACGTTGATGATAGTTTCTTTTACTGTGCAGAAGCTCTTTAGTTTAATAAGATCCCATTTGTCAATTTTGATTTTCATTGCAATTGCTTTTGGTGTTTTAGTCATGAAGTCTTTGCCCATGCCTGTGTCCTAAATTGTATTGCCTCAGTTTTTTCCTAGGGTTTTTATGATTGTAGGTCTTACATTTAAGTCTTTAATGCATCTTCAGTTAATTTTTGTGTAATGTGTGAGGAAGGGATCTAGTTTCAACTTTATGCACATGGCTAGCTAGTTTTTCCAACACCATTTATTAAATAGGGAATCATTTCTTCATTGCTTGTTTTTATCAGGTTTCTCAAAGATCAGAATTCTGTAGATGTGTGATGTTACTTCTGAGGACTCTGTTCTGCTTTACTGGTCTATATATCTGTTTTGGTACCAGGACCATGCTGTTTTGGTTACTGCAGCCTTGTAGCATAATTTGAAGTCAAGTAGCATGATGCCTCCAGCTTTGTTCTTTTTGCTTAGGATTGTACTGGCTAAGCGGACTCTTTTTTGGTTTCATCTAAAATTTAAAGTATTTTTTTTTCCCAATTCTGTGAAGAAAATCAATGGTAGCTTGATGGGAATAGCATTGAATCTATAAATTACTTTGGGCAGTATGGCCATTTTCATGATATTGATTCTTCGTATCCATGAGCATGAACTGTTTTTCCATTTGTTTCTATCCTCTCTTATTTCCTTGAGCAGTGGTTTGTAGTTCTCCTTGAAGATATCCTTCATATCTCTTGTAAGTTGTAATCTTAGTATTTTATTTTCTTTGTGCCAGTTGTGAATGGGAATTCACTCATGATTTGGCTCTCTCTGTTATTGTTGTATAGAAATGCTTGTAATTTTTGCACATTGATTTTGTATCCTGAGACTTTGCTGAAATTGCTTATCAGCTTAAGGATATTTTGGGCTGAGACGATGGGATTTTCTAAATATACAATCATGTCATCTGCAAACAGAGACAATTTGACTATTTTTTTCTTAACTGAATACCATTTGTTTCTGCCTTTTGCCTGATTGCCCTTGCCAGTACTTCCAATAGTGTGTTGAATAGGAGTGGTGAGCGAGGTCATCCTTGTCTTGTGTCAGTTTTCAAAGGGAATGGTTTCAATTTTTGCCCATTCAGTATGGTATTGGCTGTAGGTTTGTCATAAATGGCTCTTATTATTTTAAAATATGTTTTGTCAACTCTTATTTTATTGAGAGTTTTTAGCATAAATAGCTGTTGAATTTTGTTGAAGGACTTTTCTGCATCTGTTGAAATAATCATGTGTTTTTTCATTTGTTTCTGTTTATCTGATGGATTGCATTTACTGATTTATCTATGTGGAACCAGACTTGCATCCCAGGGATGAAGCCAACTTGATGGTGATGGATGAGCTTTTTGGTGCGCTGTTAGGTTTGGTTTGCCAGTATTTTACTGAGGATTTTGGCAATGATGTTCATCATGGATATTGGTCTAAAATTTTTGTTGTTGTGTCTCCACTGGGTTTTGGTATCAGGGTGATGCTGGCTTCATAAAATGAGATAGGGAGAATTCCCTCTTTTTCTATTACTTGGAAGGGTTTCAAGAGGAATGATACCCAGTATCTTTTGTACCTCTGGTAAAATTTGGCTGTGAATCCATCTGGTCCTGGACTTTTTTTGGTTGGTAGGCTATTAATTGCTGTCTCAATTTTAGAACTTGTTACTGGTCTATTCAGGGGTTTGATTTCTTGCTGGTTCAATCTTAGGAGGTTTTATGTGTCCAAAAATTTATTCATTTTCTCTAGATTTTCTATTATATTTATCTATAAGTCCCTGACTGAGGCTGCGGCCTTTTTTTCGGAGATGCTCTGCCCAGAATGGAGGAATCTAGAGAGGCAATGTGGCATCAGCATCCTTGCTGAGCTGTGGTGGGCTTTGCCCAGTTTGAACTTGCAGGCACCTTTGTTTACACTGTCAGGGGAAAAATACTTACTCAAGCCTCAGCAATGGCAAAAGCCCCTACCCCCACCAAACTTGAGCAACCCAGGTGGACCCCAGACTGCTGTGCTTGTAGGGAGAATTTCAAGCCAGTGAATCTTAGCTTGCTAGGCTCCATGGACATTGGATCCACTGAGCTAGACCACTTGGCTCCCTGGCTTCAGCCCCTTTTCCAGGGGAGTAAATGGTTCTGTTTCTCTGGTGTTCCCAGTGCCTCTGGGGTATGAAAAAACAGCTTCTGCCACTAGCTCACTGTCTGCCCAAATGGCCACCCAGTTCTGTGCTTAAAACCTAGGGCCCTGATGGCATAGGCACTGGAGGGAATTTCCTGATCTGACAGTTGCAAAGACTGCGGGAAAAGCACAATATCTGGGCCAGAATGCACCGTCCTTCTCAGTACAGACTCTCCCGGCATCCCTTGGCTAGGAGAATGAAATTCCCCTACCTCTTGCCCTTCCCAGGTGTGGCAACACCCCACCCTGCTTTGGCTGGTGCTCCGTGGCTGCACCAACTGTTTAACCAATCTTGATGAGATGAACCAAGTACCTCAGTTGGAAATGCAGAAATCACCCACTTCTGCATCGATCTCACTGGGAGCTGTAAACCAGAGATGTTGTTTTTCAGCCACCTATGATCTCATTTTTATGGCTGCATAATATTCTATCATATATATGTACCACATTTTCTTTATCCAGTCTATAATTGATGAACATTTAGGTTGATCCCATGTCTTTGCTATTGTGAATAGTGTTGCAATGAAAATATGTGTGCATGTGACTTTAGGATAGAACAATTTATATTGCTTAGTGTATATACCCAGTAATAGGATTGTTGAGTCTAATGATATTTTTGGTTTTTGGTCTTTGAAGAATTGCCACACTGTCTTCCAGAATGATTGACTAATTTATGCTTCTATTAATAGTGCATACGTGTTCTTTTTCACTGAAATCTAGCCAGCATCTGTTATTTATTAACTTTTTAGTAACAGCTATTCTAACTGGTGTGAGATGGCATCTTATTGTGGATTCAGTTTTCTTATTATTATTTCATTCTTTGATTTAATATGGTTTATGTTTGTTTATATTTAAGTAACATGATAATAAAAATCATTTATGCTAACTCTGAGAATCTGTGAAAACTTTTTAAAAAGTGGTCCATTTTAAGAGCCTTATACAGGCCGGGCACGGTGGCTCAAGCTTGTAATCCCAGCACTTTGGGAGGCCGACGCGGGTGGATCACGAGGTCAAGAGATCGAGACCATCCTGGTCAACATGGTGAAACCCCGTCTCTACTAAAAACACAAAAAATTAGCTGGGCATGGTGGCACGTGCCTGTAATCCCAGCTACTCAGGAGGCTGAGGCAGGAGAATTGCCTGAGCCCAGGAGGCGGAGGTTGCGGTGAGCCGAGATCGTGCCATTGCACTCCAGCCTGGGTAACAAGAGCGAAACTCCGTCTCAAAAAAAAAAAAAAAAGAGCCTTATACAAAAAAATTAAACTGAATCCATATCTCTATGTAAAAAACTAACTCAAGATGGATTAATACAAAAATGTAAGACCTGTGAACATCCTAGAAGAAAACCTAGGAAAAACTCTTCTAGGCATTGTCTTAGGCAAAGAATTTATGACCTAGTCTTCAAAATCAAATGCAATATAAAAGAAGTTAAACAGATTGGATTTAATTAAATTAAAAAGCTTCTACATAGCAAAGGAAACAATAAATAGAGTAAACAGACAACCTACAGAATGGGAGAAAATATTTATAGGCCACGAATCTGACAAAAGGCTAATATTCAGAATCTATAAGAAACACAAACATCTCAACAAGAGTAAAACAGGCAACCCTATTAAAAACCAGGCAAAAGATATGAACAGACATTTTTCTAAAAAAAGACATACAAGTGGTAAACAAGCATTTGTAAAAATGCTCAATGTCACTAATTATCACAGAAATGCAAATCAAAGCCACAATGAGGTATCATCTCACACCAGCCAGAAAGGCTGTTATTGAAAAGTCAAAAACTAACAAATATTGGAAAGGATGTGGAGAAATGAGAACTCATACACTAAAGGTGGGAATGTAAATTAGTACCACTTCTATGAAAAACAGCTGGAGATTTCTCAAAGAATGAAAACTATAACTACCAGTTGATACAACATTTCCACTATTGAGTATCTGCCCAAAGGGGAAAAAAATTATATCAAAAAGACAACTGTATTAATATGTTAATTACAAAACTATTTACAGCAGCCGAGATATGGACTGAACCTAAGTGTGTATCAATGGATGTTTAGATAAAGATAATTATATACCCATATGGAATGTAAATATGTGTGTGTGTGTGTGTGTGTGTGTATCTCACAGACCATTACACACACACACACACACACACACACAAAATGACATACTACCCTGCTATATTGAAGAATGAAATAATATCCTTTTCAGCAACATGAATGAAACTGGAGGTCCTTCTCCTAAGTAAAATAACTTGGAGACAGAAAGTCAGATACTGCATGCTCTCACTTACAAGTGAAAGCTAAACAAAGGGTTCATATGGACACACAGAGTGGAAAAACAGACATTGGAGGCTACCAACGTGGTGGGGTGGGAGGGAGTGAAGCTTAAAAAATTAACTGTTGGGCACAATGTTCGCTATTTTAGCTACTCTATTTTACCTTTCACATATTTTTAGAGTAAGCTTCTCGATGTTTACCAAAAATCATTCAGAGATTTTGATAGGCATTACATCAAACCTACAGATCAATTTGGGGAGAAATGAGAATTTACATCTTAACTATGTTGAGTCTTCCAATTTATGAACATAATATGCCTCTACATTTATATTATTTCATTTCTTTCATTAGCATTTTGTAATTTCTATCACGGATCCTATATATGTTTTTCTATGTTAATACCAGGGTTTTTTTTATTTTTGGAATCAAGTAAACAGTATTTTTAATTTCAGTTTTCATGTTTGTTGCTGGTGTAGATAATCTGCCTTAATTTCCTACATGGAATGGTTATCATGTGATATTCTTTCAATGCAACATACTTTAATATTTAGAATTGATTCACCCTAGAGGGCACCTATTCAGGTGTAACAGCATTATTTTGTTATCTTAGATCATTTGCTTAAACATTTCATAAATTGTTTTGTAGGAGATAAATGGAAAAACAAAAATAAAGGTTGTTCCTAATAAAGTTATAAGAGTATTCTGAAAGTACATGGATTTTCCATGAGACACATGCTCAAAGGATTAAACATTTTCAAACAGTTTGATATTTTCACATGATTATAAATAAAAAACATTTGCTTAAATATGCATGAGAAACAATGTTCTATTCATGTTCAGCATCCAATTTTAAAATATTTTTCATCATTTGTCAAGGCACAATTATGGGTGGGTTTGTTTGTTTTCACTGATGAGTAAATTTGAAATTAATAGGTTTTACAGATAATTATTTTTGAAGTATCTAAATAGAAAGGAAGAAACTTTAATACATTTGAAACATCAAAATATTCACTAAATTCTGTGTAATTACACATTTGTCTTATATGTAAATGTTTAACTCACTGTATAAAGTATCTTGTTTTAATAAGCTTTGAGAATAAAATTAGTATGAGAATACACAACCCAAAGGTGTTTAAAGTTTCATGAGTTCTGGAATACATTCACTTGATTTCAGTTTTATATTTAGACTTCTCCTTTTGTTTTTGTTTGTTTGTTTGTTTGTTTGTTTGTTTGTTTGTTTGAGACAGGATTTTATTTTGTCACATAGGCTAGAGTGCAGTGGTACAATCATAGGTAGGTCACTGCAGCCTCAAACTCCTAGGCTCAAGTGATCCTCCTACCTTAGCTTCTGGAGTAGCTAAGAATTCAGGCATGTGCCACCATGCCTGACTAATTTTTTTTTTCAATTCTTGGTAGAAATGGGCCCTTGCTATGCTGCCCAGGCTGATCTCAAACTTCTAAGTTCAAGCAATTATCCTGCCTCGGCCTCCCAAAACACTGGGATTACAGGTATACGCTACCATTCCCAACCAACTTAGAGATGGACTTCTACAGCTATAAAGAAAATGGAGGGCATTTAGTTCAATACACTTATTTTATATATGAGAAAACTGAAGTCCACAGAGTGTAAGTAGATTATACAAGATTCTGCAGCTCTTAAGTGGCAGCATTGGGGACTTGCACCTAGAAATTTTAATTCCCACTGTATTAGTCTGTTTTTATGCTGCTCTTAAAGGCATAGCTAAGACTGAGAAGAAGAAAAAAAAGATTTAATTGGACTTACAGTTCCACATGAGTGGGGAAGCCTCAGAATCATGGCCGGAGATGGAAGGCACTTCTCACATGGCAGTGGCAAGAGAAAATGAGAAAGATGCAAAAGCAAAAACCCCTGATAAAACCATCAGATCTCATGAGATTTATTCACTACCATGAGAACAGTATGTGGGAAACCACTCCCATGATTCAAATTCTCTCTTACTGAGTCCCTCCTACAACACATGAGAATTATGGGAGTAAAATTCAGGATGTGATTCGGTGGGGACACAGACACAACCATATCACCAGTCTACCATTCTCTCAATTAGCTACAATTGGGGTGAATAAATGATTCAGCAATTATTTAATCAAATCTTGGCTTATTCTATCAAAACAATTATTTCCCACAAAATTGCATGCATCAGGTAATCCATTTGATTCACTAACTGGCAAGTCTACTAGATTGGCCATCCTTCTATCAAGTATTTTCATAAAACAAACATTAGCTTTTAGTTAATTACATACCAGGTATTTAAACTAATGTTTCAGAGAGATTAATTATCTAACTTCAGAGTGAAGTGGATAAATGAAGTGATTTCTTACTAATCTAGAGAGAAGGCTCTCTATCTGAAATAGCCATAATTGAGGTAAGCATTTTTCTCAATCCAAAACAGTCAATGGCTAGAATGCCTCACTTCTGTCATTTATGCAAGTCTGGAAACTGATGAATACTATCTATCCAATAATAAAATGATGGATCTTCACTAATCAGAAAATGAGATAATATGCCATCTATCTGAGTTTTAAAATTGTTATGTAGATTTAATATTTATTGATAAAGATGTTTTACAAAGTTTGTTACTTAGTATTTTAAAATTAGATGTTGCGCTGGGAAGCCACTACAACACTGTTATAAGGAGATGAGGAAATGATATTCTGCACTGAAAAATAATCTATTGACAAACCAGATTTAAATACAACTTTCATGCTTGAAGGCAGAGAAAGCTGAATAGAGCTGTAGGTCATTATCCTAAGCAAACTAATGAAGAAACAGAAAATGAAATAATGCATGTTCTCCCTTAAAAGTGGGAGCTAAACAGTGAGAACACATAGATCCTAGGAAGGAACAACAGAAGCTGGGGCCTACTTGAAGGTGGAGGGTGGGAGCAGGGAGAGGATACATTGATGGGCATCTAGGTTGATTCCATGTTTTGCTACTGTGAAAAGTGCTATCATGAGCATATGCATGCATGTGTCTTTTGAATTGAAAGGTAGTTCTAAGTCTTTGAAAAATCAACAAACTGCTTTGCACAGTGGCTGAGCTCATTTACATTCCCAACAACAATGTACAAGCATTCCTTTTCTTTACAACTTCATCAGCATCTGTTATTATTATTATTTTTAAACTTCCTAGTAATAGCCATTCTGACTTGTGCAAGATGGTTCCACTTTGTGGGTTTGATTTGTATTTTTGTAATGATTAGTGATGTTGTACGTTTTTCCATATGCTTGTGAGGCACATATATGTTGTCTTTTGAAAAGTGTCTGTTCATATTTTTGGACTACTTTTTAGTTTTTTTGCCGTTTTTTAAACTTTTAGTTTCAGATGTATATGTACAGGTTTGTTATATAGGTACACTGCATGCAACAGGTGTTTGGTGTACATTTTTTCCAATTCTCTGTAGATAGTCAATGGTAGCTTAATGGTGATAGCACTTAATGTGTGAATTACTATGGGTAATATGGCCATTTTCACAATATTGATTCTTCCTAACCATGAGCATGGAATGTTTTACCATCTGTTTGTGTCCTCTCTTATTTCCTTAAGCAGTGGTTTGTAGTTCTCCTTGAATAAGTCCTTCACATCCCTTATTAGTTGTATTCCTAGGTATTTTATTCTCTTTGTAGCAATTGTGAATGGGGGTTCACTCATGATTTGGCTCTCTGTTTGTCTGTTATTGGTGTATAGAAATGCTTGTAGTTTTTGCACATTGATTTTGTACCCTGAGACTTAGCTGAAGTAGCTTATCAACTTAAGGAGATTTTGGGCTGAGACAATGGGGTTTTCTAAGTATACAATCGTGTCATCTGCAAATAGAGACAATTTTATTTCCTGTTTTTCCAATTTAATATTCATTATTTCTTTATTTTGTCTGATTGCCCTGGCCAGAACTCCCAATACTATGTTGAATAGGAGTGGTGAGATAGGGCATCCTTGTCTAGTGCCAGTTTTCAAAGAAAATACTTCCAGTTTTGGCCCATTCAGTATTATATTGATGGTGGATTTGTCATAAATATCCTTTGTTATTTTGAGAAAACATTCCATCAATACCTAGTTTATTGAAAGTTTTTAGCATAAAGTGCTGTTGAATTTTCTCAAAGGAATTCTCTTCATCTGTTGAGATAATCATGTGATATTTGTCTTTAGTTCTGTTTATGTGACGGATTACATTTATAGATTTGCATATGTTGAACCATGCTTGCATCCCAAGGATGAAGTCAACTTGATCGTAATGGGTAAGATTTGTGATGTGCTGTTGGATTTAGTTTGCCAGTATTTTGTTGAGGATTTTTGCATCAACGTTCATCATGGATATGGGCCTGAAATTATCTTTTTTATTCATGTCTCTGCCAGGTTTGGTATCAGGATGACATTAGTCTCATAAAATGAGTTAGGGAGTATTCACTGTTTTTGAATTGTTTGGAATAGTTTCAGACAGAATGGTACCAGCTCCTGTTTGTACCTCTCGTAGAATTCTGCTGTGAACCCATCTGATCCTGGCCATTTTTTTGGTTGATACGCTATTAATCGCTGCCTCAACTTCAGCCCTTGTTATTGGTCTATACAGTTGTTGTAGGCACTAGCGGGAATTTCCCAGCCTCAGGTTTTTAGGATGATGGGAAAAGCGCAGTATCTGAGCCAGAGTGCTGGAGTGACCAGCAAAGTCCCTAATGGCTTCCCTTCACTAGGAGAGGGAGTTCTTCAGACCTTTGCACTTCCTGAGTGAGGTGATACCCCACCCTACTTCGGATTACCCACCTTGGACTACACCCACTGCCTAACCAGTTCCAGTGAGATGATCCTGGTACCTTGGTTGGGAATGTGGAGGTCACTCACCTTCTGCTTCACTCTCATCGTGATCTGCAGACTGGAGCTGTTCCTATTCAGCCATCTTGGTGGAGGTCAAAAGCTCTTTTCTTTATAAATTACCCAGTGTCTGTTATTCTTTTATAGCAATGTAATAATAAACTAATACAGTGTGTTTTCAGTTTTTAAAAAATTTTCTGAGAATTGTTTTATGGCCGATTGTGTGGTCAGTTTTAGAGTATGAGCCATGTGTTGTAGATCAGAAGAATGTACATTCTGTTGTTTTGGGGTGGTGAGTTCTCTAGCTGTCTGTTAGGTTCATTTGGTGATGTATATATTTGAGGTCCTAAATATCTTTGTTAGTTTTCTGCCTCAGTGATGTGTCTTATAGTGGCAGTGGGATGTTGAAGTCTCCCACTATTAGTGCATGTTTATCTAAGTCTCTTCATAGGTCTCAAAGAACTTGTTTTATGAATACAGGTTCTCCTGTGTTGAGTGCATATATATTTAAGATAGTAAGGTCTTCTTGTTGAATTGAATCCATTACCATTATGTAATGTCTTTCTTTGTCAGTTTTCATCATTGTTAGTTCAAAGTCTGTTCTATCTGATATTAGAATAGCAACCCATTATTTTTATTTTTCTGCTTCCTTAGTGTACTTTCTCCATACCTTTATTTTAAGCCTATGTGTGTCATTGCAAGTGAGATGGATCTCTTAAAGATAGAATGCAGTTGAGTCTTCTTTATTCAACTTGTCACTCTTGGGTTTTTAATTGAAGAATTTAGCCCATTTACATTCAAAGTTACAATTAATATGTTGAATTTAATTCTATCATCCTGTTGTTAGTTGGTTGTTATGCTGACTTAACTGTGTGGTTGCTTTATAGTGTAAATGGTCTATGTACTTAAGCATGTTTTTGTGGTGGCTAGTAATGGTCTTTTGTTTTTAAATTTAGCACTGTCTTAAGAACTTCTTGTAAGGCAGGTCTGATAGTAATGAATTTCTTTAGCATTTGTTTTTCTGAAAAAGTTCTGATTACTTTTTTATTTATGACACATAGTCTGAGTGGGTATGACAATCTTTGTTGAAGTTTATTTTCTTTACGTATGCTGAATATAGACCTTCAACCTGTCGTGGCATTTAAAGTTTCTACTGAAAGTCTGCTGTTAGCCTGATGGGGCTCCTTTTATAGGTGAAGTGCCCCTTCTAACTGCCTTAACATTTTTTCTTTTATTTCAACCTTGGATAATATGATGACTCTGTGTGCTGAAAATGATCATCTTATATATCTTGCAGAAGTTCTCTGCATTTCCTGAATTTGAGTTGGCCTCTCTAGTGAGGTTGTAGACATTTTTGTTGATGATCTCCTCAAATATGTTTTTGAGTTGCTTGCTTTCTCTTCCTCTCATTGAGGGACACCAATGGGTCGCAAATTGGGCCTTTAAAAATCCTATATTTTTTGAGATTTTGATCATTTTTAAAATTACCTTTTCTTTATTCTTTTTCTGAGTTAATTTGGAAAATCAGTCTTTAAGCTCTTACATTTTTTTCTCAGCTTAGTCTATTCTGCTCTTAATACTTATGATTGTATTATAAAATTATTGCCATGTGTTTTTCAGCTCTATCAGATCAGTTTGGTTCTTTCTTAAAAGGGCCACATTCTGAGTGTGGTGTCTCATGTCTGTAATCCCAGCACTTTGGGAAGCTGAGGAGGGTGGATCATGAGGTCAGGAGTTTGAGATCAGCTTGGACAACATGGTGAAACCCCATCTTTACTAAAAATACAAAAATTAGCCAGGCATGATGGCACGTGCCTGTAATCCTAGCTACTCAGGAGGCCAAGTCAGGAGAATCACTTGAACCTGGGAGGCAGAGGTTACAGTGAGCCAAGATCATGCCATTGCACTGCAGCCTGAGTGACAGAGTGAAACTCTGTCTCAGAAAAAACAATGGCTATATTATCTTTTTAACTCATGTATCGTATTGCTATTTTAGATTGTTTGAATTGTGTTTTAACTTTCTCCTGAATGTTGATGATCTTTCCCCTCTATATTCTAAATTCCATTTTTGACATTTGATCCATTTCATCCTAGTTAAGAACTATTGTTGGATAACTAGTGTTGTCATTTGGTAATCAGACACTCTGGCTTTTAGAGTTGCCAACATTCTTGCACTGGTTACTTCTCGTATTTGCAGGCTGATGTTGCTTTAAGCATTGAAATTCCCCCTTTTTTTTTGGATTGGTTTATTTGCTTTTATCATCTTTGATGCCCTTGTTGGTCTGATTGTGATATAAGGTAGGTTCAGTCTACTGGCTTTGATTTTAGAAGACTTCAAGGGGCCAAGTTTCGCTCAACACACCTGAGATGCATGCTTTTATTTTGGTGCCAGATATGAGGCTCACAAGATTATTCTCTGTCCCCTCAAGCTTAGGAACCTACTACACTGGAGGGGCCAAGGTGTTCCCTTTCTGCCAGCCACAACAATCCAATTGGGGGCTGCTGGACAAAATGCTACATTGGGGTGGTGGTAGTAAAATTAATGCTTTATCACAGCAGGGTGCACGTGTCTCAGCTGGGGTACTGCATCAGTGGGAGTATATGGTGGCATCTGTGCATGCATTCATGCTGGCAGCAGTGGTGGGGTGAGAGTGGGGCACCTGTTGAGGCAAGGTTTCAGCATCTGTGCATGCACCTGCACTGATAGCCGTGGCAGTGGTGGTATGGTGGACTGCCCATGTCTTATGGGCTAAGCACCAGCAGCAGTGGGCTGGGCACTGGGTCATTCATGCACATCATCATGAGAGGTGAGGTGAGGTCTGCCCACATACATGCACTGGCAAAGTGGTGAGGTTGAGCCATGGGTGAGTACATGCTCTTAAAGTAGGGGGAGGCTGTAACATGGAGAGGCTGCAGATGGACTGGTCATATCATCAGGGGCTGATTTGCTGGTGCTCTCTGAGGGTTAGGCATGGTCTATGAGTGAACAAACTATGATAAGAGCCCCCTGGAAGCACCCTGGTTGGGCATCTGAGATTGTGCTGCAAGTGAGTGTGACTAGGCTGTGGCCTCAGGAGAGGCTGGCTGACAAGAGGTTGATCAGATTAGACTGGCTTTGTCCTACAGGCAAGATTACACTACGCTCTGTGTATGCCCAACAGGCATCCAAATGATAAATCCACAATTGAGGAGATGGCCAGCCTCAGATGATGAACACTGGCCATGTTCCACTTCAGCCATTACTGTGCCACATCCTCTGACCTCCACACAGACCTAAGTCCTGGTTTTTGTCACCTCTCTAAGCAACTCTCCTTGCCAGCTCAAGTGCCTGTGGCCATGGGGTCTTCTGCAGCTGGGATTCCAGTGGTCTGTGGTGAGAGCAGGCTGCTGCTCACCTGTTTAATTTACTCCTTCCCCAGGAGTCAATGGCGGCCAGGAATGGGTCCTGGTGCTTGGTAAGTGCTGAGTTCCCAGCTTCCTCCACCTTCAGTCTAGTGTCTGTGTCCTCTCGGCATCCACTCTCAATGCCTTCCCTTCAATGACCCATTCAAAGTGTGCCAGTCTTCCCAATGATCCAGCCTCTCAGTGGCTCTCCTAGATGCATATACTCAGCCTTCTTATCTCTGTCTGCCTAATTTTAGTAATTTTCTAGGGAATGAAATTAAATATTTTCTGATTTTGAAAATAGTTAAAAATCAGAAAGGTAGCTTAATGAAAAGAAGCACAATCTTTATACATCTCCAAGGACTTTGCACCTGGTATTCAAAATGCCTAAGGATCACTGCCTTATTACATTTCCCACAATCCTAGAAAATACGTGTTTGTTAGCATTGTACTACTGTTTTATATCCTCTGAAACTAGTGGAAACACAAGGGCAGTTCTTACCTCTGTTCTGAGTTTATTTTGTTTTCTTTCCTCTATATTGCAATTTTAATTGTCTTAAAATATGGGTGAAAATTAGAGGAATACAAACCAAAACCATGATGAAATACCATCTCATGCCAGTTAGAGTGGTGATCATTAAAAAGTCAGAAAACCACAGATGCTGCAGAGGATGTGGAGAAATAGGAACACTTTTACACTAGCAGTGGGAGTATAAATTCATTCACCATTGTGAAAGACAGTGTGACAATTCCTTAAGAATATAGAACCAGAAATACCATTTAACTCAGCAATCCCATTACTGGATATATACCTAAAGGATTATAAATCATTCTACCATAAAGACACATTCACATGTATGCTTATTGCAGCACTATTCACAATAGCAAAGACTTGGAACCAACCCAAATGCCCATCAATGATAGACTGGATAAAGAAAATGTGGCACATATACACCATGAAATACTATGCAGCCATAAAAAGGATGAGTTCATGTCATTTGCAGAGACATGGATGAAGCTGGAAACCATCATTCTCAGCAAACTAACACAGGAACAGAAAACCAAACACTGCATCTTCTCACTCATAAGTGGGAGTTGAACAATGAGAACACATGGACACAGGGAGGGGAACATCACACATGTGGTCTCTTGGAGGGTGGGGGACAAGAGGAGGGTTAGCATTGAGAGAAATATCTAATGCAGATGACGGGTTGATTGGTGCAGCAAACTATCATGGCACATGTATACCTATGTAACAAAGCTGTATGTTCTGCACATGTATCCCAGAACTTAAAGTATATTTTTAAAAATGCATTATATAAAACAAACAAACAACAACAGCAAAAGAGACTGATAAGCCCACTCCCTGGGAAGTCACAGTAAAAAGTGCAGTTGTGAAAATACATATTGATACTCTGCATTTAAGTATATATTTCCACAAAGAAAATATGAGTACACCCTGTTGTGCCCAACCCCTGTTAACCTCAGTACTGAAGGCATCAGGTTCAAGAGGCTGAAGAAGAAACCCAGAACTAGCAAATGAGACATGGGTTTTATTAGGAGCTACATACAGTGGAGAGACTCTGGTGGCAGTAGCCTGGACAACATATCCACCTTACATACAGTCCAGTGGCAGCAGGCGAGATAGGAAAACCTGCAACTACCTGTGAACATCATGCAGTTTCTATAGCATTTTCACCTCAAACTTTCCCCTTAATGACCTCTATCTGGCAAACTTCATTTATCCCAAAAGTGAGGGCTTCAATCCCCCATACACCCCGTGTACCACACCAGTTGGGCCAGCAGCTCAGATGTTTATCATAGACAAGGAACAAGACTCGAGGTTGGCCATTCCCGGATTCCCTATCTCAGAGCACATTCAGGAGTGTCTGCCATATACCGTCATTCTAAGGATATGCTTCAGTTATTGCTATCAGGTGCATTAACCTACACACATATGTTTTTGTGTATTTGAAGGACCATACACCAACTCTCAGCAGTGGCTTTATATGGAGGATGGAATTCTAGGGGCTTTCACATTTGACATTTTTTTCTTTCTTTAATGTTTGGATTCTCCATGAAAAATCTTTATTACTTCTGTAAGCAGGGGGAAAATGACATATATTTGATAAATACACACTCCCACTTTCAGGACTCTGGCAGACATACTCACTACAGATCAGTCTGCAGCTCTTGCTGTGTAGTTAGTAAACATGTGATACCAGTGAACTATTTGAAAAATATAGGCCAGGCAAGGTGGCTTGCATCTGTGATCCCAGCACTTTGGGAGGCTGAGGCAGCTGGGTTACTTGAAATCAGTTCAAAACTAGCCCGACCAACATGGTGAAACTCCATCTCTACTAAAAATACGAAATGTAGCCAGGTATGGTGGTCAATACCTGTAATCCCAGCTCCTGATGAGGCTGAGACATGAGAATCACTTGAACCCAGGGGCTGGAGATTGTAGTGAGCCAAGATAGTGCCACTGTACTCCAGCCTCGGTGACAGAGTGAGATTCTTGTCAAAAAAAAAACACAAAAATTAATTAATTAAATTGAAAAATAAAATAAAATGAAAAATATCATTAAGACTTATAAAATAATGCCTGTAAAGAAGCTAGCAGCCTCTGGGCTAGATGATTTTTGTTTCTGCTTGACAGTATTCTACTGTGGCAGATTTTGTAAAAATTAAGCTAAAACAAATAAGTGAATTCCAAGCAACTAATACAGCTTTCTGTGCACTCTGTCACCCTTTAAAATCTTTCATGGGCAGAATTTCAGCTCTGCCATCATCCATTCTTGTAGCCACCCTGGAAAACTCAACAGTGATCATTAGCCATGCTTCCAGCCAACACCGGTACCTAAGTGAGGCCTGGGGTTTCAGGAGCAGGTGGGAAATGCATGCTTTTCTAAGAAACCAATGCATCACATCCACTGGGATGGCTATTATGAAAACAAAACAAATAGAAAGTAACAAATGTTGGTAAGAATGTGGGGAAGTTAGAACCCTATGCATCGCTGGTGGAAGTAGAAAATGATGTCACCGGCTGGATGCAGTGGCTTACACCTGTAATCCCAGCACTTTGGGAGGCTAAGGGGGCAGATCACATGAGATCAGGAGTTCAAGACCAGCCTGGTCAACATGGTAAAACCACATCTCTACTAAAAATACAAAAGTAGCCTGGCATTGGGGCACATACCTGTAATCCCAGCTACTTGGGAGGTTGAGGCAGGAGAATTGTTTGAATTTGGGAGGCAGAGGTTGCAGTGAGTCAAGATCATGCCACTGCACTCCAGCCTGGGCAACAAGAGCGAAACTCAATCTCAGAAGTAAATAAATAAAATAAAATATAAAATAAAATGGTGCTGTCATTGTTGAAAACAATATAGCAGCTCCTTAAAAAATTAAAAGTATAATTACCACATGATGCAACAATTCCACTTCTGGATATACATCTGAAAGAATTGAAAGCAAGGTCTTTAAGATATATTTGCATACCCACGTTCATAACAGCACTATTCACAACTGCTAAGAGATAGAAGCAACCCAAATGTCTCTTGGATAAATGGATGGACCAAATATTGTATATATGGTCAATGGAATACTTAAAAAGAAAGGAAATTTGGACACCTGCTACAAAATGGATGAAACCAGAGGACATTCTGCTACATAAAATAATTCAGTTACAAAAAACAAATGCCAAATTATTCCATTTATATGAGATACCTAGAGTAGTCAGATTCATAGAGACAGAAAGTAGAATGATGGTTATCAAGGCTTCACATGGGGAGACTGTCTTTGAGAGGTTACTCAACTGCCCAAAGGCTACCCAAAGTCACCTAACTAGAGAATGGTAAAAGCAGTCCCAAATCTAGGGTATCTGACTCCAGAGCTCAGCACACAAGCACTGCACTGCTTCCTCAGCCAGCAGGCGTCTTGGTTCCTGCCCAAAAGTATTTCCCTGAGTTTGCAGCACCATCAACTCTTAAGTGACAGGTAGGTGCCCTGTGGGTTCTGGGTGTGCCTCTTGCTGATTTTTTACTCTCAAAAGCAGGAGATATATACATATAAATTTATATATATATATATATAATTATTTTTGAAATCCTGGGCTTGAGTAATCCTCTTGCCTCAGCCTCCAAAGTAGCTGGGACTGCAGGAATGAGTCACCATGCCTAGCTATCTGTATCTCTGGAGGGTGAAGCCAACCTGGAGTTCAATCCCAGTGTGGCTGTTAAGAGTCAGGCTAGGGATGACCTATGGGAATGGCATGGGGGTAGTAACTGCTAAGGGGATTCAAGGGCTCTTGGGAGAATGAAGACCTAATTTTCAACCTTCTTGCTGGTTACACAGGTGTGTTCACCTTATGACAATTCTTCAAGCTGTTCACTTAGGATATGTGTGTATAACGCACTTCAATATAAAGGACTTTTTTTAAAAATGTGAATTCTTTACAATTCTATCTCTTTGAAGTTTTGTCTTCAGTTTGGAGAAGGAAATCAACAACATTAAATACCTATATATGTATGTATTAATATATGCATAAACACATCATAATTATTATCATGATTACTCAGTGGCAAAATGTCTTATGAGGGGCTTGAAATCTACAAAACTCAACATATTCAGTTTTTAAATAAGCAAACTGAGGCCCAAAGAGGAAGACCTGCTGAAGGTAAAATTAATAGTAGATGTCAGAGTCTGGGCTAGAATTCAGCATTTCCAGTGCGAAGTGTAGCAGTCCTGCACTGTCACTCAAAATGTCCCCAATGATTTTTAATATTTGTTCAAACGACTATGGATTGGCTTTGAATAAAGCCTATATAGACATATTCATTTAAATTGTCCCCCATGTAAATTAATCCACAGCAACTTATTTTAATCTTTGGTAAATTACATGGGTAAAGGCAAAGGAACAGAGTGCATTTAACAATTTCAAGGTAGATAACACAGGTAGAAAGGAAATAACAAACTGTACACAGTACCTTAACAATACGATGTGGGAGTAGGTTGGTCTAAAAATGAAACTGCAAATCAAGCACATGAGAATAAAATTGGCTTCACTAATAAGAGAACAAAGGAAGCCACAGGTGATAATGTTATAAGAGAAATGAAATGCTACAGAATGCTATGTATGCTCTATGGGAATCACTCAGTAAAAACATGTCATTATTGGTTGACAGCAAATTAGATATATGAAGTAAGCATAATTACTGTTGCTATGTTTGTATCCAAGCAGAAATACTTATAATTAGGCAAATAAGAAAGTATACCAAATTAGTGCAAAAAAAATGGAGGACAATTTTTCCAACTCTCAGCTTTCCTGAGCACATGAAATTAAGCATCAATCTTCTCTCAGAATGCCAGACAGCATTCTTTCTTCCCCAATATACTGGGCCAGCCTTCTCCACTGTATTTATAAAATAAACTAATTTTAATATTTCCTAAGACAAATAAAAAATGATAAATAATCATACATATACTCATTTAATTCAACAAATATTACCTACTATGTGCCAGAGGTTGTACAAAAAACTGAAACATATTGCTATAAATGATAACATGTTCTAAAGCTAAATATAAATGACATGTAGACTATTTTCTGTTACTCAAACAAGATGGATTTGAATCCCAGTTTTGCCCCTTACTAACTGAGTGGCACCGTCATTTACTTACTGTGAATCATCAACTGTAAAATGAAGATATTAATAACAACCTTTTAAGATTATTATAAGTATTAAGTTAGATAACAAATGAAAAGTGCCTAACATGGTGCTTGGTGAACTGTGAAAGATAAGTGTTAGCAAAAAGTTCTAAATGAAATGACTTGATGCTGCCATGTTTTTTCTTTACACATTTCTTAAAGTTAAGCATGGGTGAGAAATGTGCCAAATATTTTACTACTATTATTATTATTTTAATTTTTGTGGGCACATGCCCAAAAGAAAGGGAATTAATATATCAAAAATATTCTGCTCTACCTGTTTACTACAGCACTATTTACAATACCTAAGATTTGGAATGTGCCAAAACTTGATGAATTTTTTTTTTGCCGAGATGATAATGTTAGCCTCCTCTCAGCAGATCATTACCTCTATATTCACTTCCACTTTGATGTATTTATTCATATAAAAACCTTGTTCTCAATATTCTTGGTGCACTCTGTACTCAAAGCCTACTTAACAATAGTAGTCATCACTGAATAGTAATTTTTTATTTGTTAATTGCCACATGATAATGGATAGAGATGTTTCATTATTGTTTAATTGGATGTAAATTACAGACATCCTAAGTATAATTATTAATTGTTATTTGTGTTGACAGTGGATGTTGTAAAAGAGATTCACATATAAATTGAAGTATTAGATTAGAAGTTCTCCATAAGCTGCTCTGATAGTATAATATCACAGTAGCACTGTATCAAGTTATATAAAAATGTCTTTATATATCTTTGGGTCTTGAGGCAGCCAAGGAACAATTTGATCCTTTTAAAAACTAAATTTAATACTGTGTCTATAGATGGTCGTAATATCTGAGTATTCTTATATCATACTACTTTAATTAGGTTATCATTTTGACTCAAAGAGAAGCATTATAGGATAACTTAAAACTTGAAAAGAGCCACCATACTAGAAGAAACTAGCAAGATGCTCTTTTTGAATTTACATGCATGCATATTCGGTTGATACTAATCCAAAGCACTGTGTACTTGCAGACACATCTTAGGACACTTCACAAATGTTGAAGTTAGATAAACAATTGCAGTGAATACTGTACACTTAATACATATAAACACATGATTATATATGTGTGTGTACATATATATATAACAAATTATTTCACTTATCAAGTTACAGAATTACACATATTATGTATTAAGATATTCACATAGTTAGAGTCAAGAAAATACAATGTATTCCTTTAACTATACATTCTTCCAGGTGGTGCATTTCTCCTTAGCGAATACATACTAAATCTGTGAATTGTGACCAGATGTGAATTACGATTACTAAATCTGTGAATTATGATTACAAAAGTCCAGAGGGGCCATTTTTCATGATTCGGCCTTTCTTTGAGGGAAATTTTCTTATTGGGGCTTACATTGTAATTGATTTTATATGCAGTCCATAGATATCAAATGAGGAACCACCCAATACACAGAATAGAAGAAGAGGGAGAAAGAAGACTTAGCAAGAGGAAAGTTGGAAGCATAAAGAGAACAGGATTTAAAAGGCTAACAGTGTAGTCCATTTCCTACAGATAAAAAAATAAAGAGCTTCTCCTTTTTATAGTGTTTTTCATCTTTTTGAAAATTAATGGGCAAAGCAGTAAAAACCATGAATGAAATAGTATTTATAGACTTCACACAGTGGTCTGTTCTTCTGGAGTCAGAAAGGCAGAGAAAAGTTTAGCTGAACAAGACTTACAAGGTAATCTAGTCCAGCAATTGTAAAACATTTGCTCTCAGGACTTCTTTACATTCAAAACTTATTGAAAAACCCAAAGAGCTTTTGTTTTAAACGTAACTTTTCAATTAATATGTATTAATTTATTTAAAATAGTAACAAAAATCCACATTATATGATAATATGAATAACATTTTTGTAAAATAATTATATATCTAAAATGGTAAGAAGAGTGATATTGTTTCTAATTTTGCAAATCCCCTTAATATGTACCTTAAAGGAGAGCTATGGTCTCAATTTGTTTCTGCATTCAATCTGTTGTGACACAACACATTGTATAACCTTTGAAAAACTATGATTTACACAACAAGAGAAAGAGAATGAAAATTGCAAATAATTTTTTAGAACTATTAGGAAAATCATTTTATCTCACAGACCCTCATAAGGATCTCAAAACTTCTACTGATATTTCTACAAGGGAAGAAACAACTTATTTTTCAGTTTATATCCACACAGTATTTTAAACACCATGTACATAAATACACAACAGAGAATCAAATATTAGTACTGTATACATGGACGTAATATATTGCTTATTTTATGTTAAATCAACTCAATAAGTAGGATTAAGTGCACCTTGATCAGCGAAAGTAAGCACTGTAATTCCACAAGCAGAAAAACTCATCTCATTCTCACTAGGTGACTAGCAAGCCTTATCTCAATCTGTGTGTTATGCTGATATATGAACCAAAATCAATACCTACAACTGGCTGCCTGTCTGTGAAAAGTGATTAAGCAAAGTAAAGAATCTCTATCTTGTATAAAAACGTATAAGATAATATTTTATTTGTAAGAAAATAATTATGTAATAAGCTTTTCTCTAGTTTGGTCATAAAACCATTATAGGACTTGTGTGTCCACAGCACTCCTTCTCGGTTTAATTGCCTGTCCTTTTATATCTGGAATTATAAATAAATATTTGATCTTGTGATTTTGAGTGGCATTATTCCCCAAAGTGGCAAAAACGTGCTGTGTGACTGCTGGTATTTCTTGTCTGTGCTATTAACATGTTGCTTCCTTTTGCTGCCTGCCCCCTCCCTTTTCACCCATAGTGGTATTGTGCTGGAAAAAAAATCAGAAATTATTTAAGTTAAAAACTTTTCATCAAAAGGCATTATTAAGAAAATATTTAAATTATAGACTAGAAGAAATATTTTCAAACATATATCTGAAAAAGGACTGGAATCCAAAATGTATAAAGATTTCTTCCAATATAATCATAGAAAGACCAAGTGTAAAATGGACCAAAAACACCAAGAAACTAGTAAAAGAAGAACAATCCAAACCTGAAGCTAGCAGGATAAAAAAAAATAATAACAAGAATCAGAACAAAACTAAATGAAATAGAGACAAAAAAATACAAAGAATCAATAAAAGAAAATGTTGGTTATTTTTTTAAAAAATTAAAAAATTGATAAGCCACTAGCTAGACTAAGCAAGAAAATAGAAAATCCATATAAACATAATCAGAAATGAGAAAGGTGACATTACATGTGGTGCCATAGAAATACAAAGATAGGCTCCACCAAGATGGCTGAATAGGAACAGCACAGGAGTGCAATTCACAGTGAGAGCAACACAGAGGGTGATTGATTACTGCATTTCCAACCAAGTTGCCAGGTGCATCTCAATGGGACTGGTTGGACAGTGAGTGTAGCCCAAGAAGAGCAAGCCAAGGCAGAGTGGGGTGTTGCCTCACCTGGGAAATGCATTGGACCAAAGGACACCCCCTCCTACCCAATGGAGACCATCAGGGGCTTTTCCAGCCACTCCAGCACTGTGGTTCAGATACTGTGCTTCTCCCACCGTCCTTATGGCCCAGACTAGGAGATTCCCACCAGTCAACAAATCTGGGCAGTCATTTTAACTGGCACTTGGAACTCCTACGAGACAGAGCCACACATTCCTCTCAAAATGGGGGGCATTGCTGAGGGCAGGGAGCCAGGTGATCTGGCTTGAGGAGAGTTCCCCACCCCACAAAGACCAGCAATATGAAATGCACTGGCTTTAGTGTTTTGCAGCCAATGCAGCAGTTTGCGCTTGACCCAGGATGGTTGAGCTCCATCTGGGGAAGGGTTTCCATCATTAACGAGGAAGTCTGTAATTACCAAGGCAGTCTGCCATTACTGAGGCAGTCCACCACTGCCAAGGCAGTTCTAACATTACCTGTGTAATCAAAACTGCAAGGACTTTACACAGCAGCTGGACAGAGCCTGCAGCAGCTCAGCAATGCCTATACAGGCAGACCGTGACTAGACTCCCTCCTTGCTGGGGAAGGCATTTCAGAAAAAAGGCAGGAGCATGTCAGGGACTTATAAATAAAGCCCCAAGTTCCTGGGACAGAGCACCTGAGAAAAGAGGCAGTTGTGAGTTCCACTGCAGCAGACTGAAATGTCCCTGCCCAGCAGCACTGAACAGAAGAACAGAGCTCCCAGCACAG
Source organism: Saimiri boliviensis (assembly GCF_048565385.1). NCBI lineage: Eukaryota > Metazoa > Chordata > Mammalia > Primates > Cebidae > Saimiri > Saimiri boliviensis. The sequence goes on along the minus strand of NC_133470.1, from coordinate 68,560,298 downwards.
TACTTGAGCTCTGATAAGGGACAGACTGCCTCCTGATGCAGCTCCCTGACCCACGTATATCCAAAGAGGCACCTCATAAGGAAGAGCTCTGGCTGACATCCGGTGGGTACCCTTCCAGGACAAAGATACCAGGAGAAGGAACAGGCAGCAACCCTTACTGTTCTACAGGTCCCACAGGTAATTCCAAGGCAAACAGATTCCGGAGTGGACCTCCAGCAGTCCTGCAGCAGAGAGACCTGACTGTTAGAAGGAAAATTAAAACACAGAAAGAAATAGCTTCAACATCAACAGAAAGGACATCCACTCAGAGACCCAACCAGAAAGTCACCAACTTCAAAGACCAAAGATATATAAATCCACAAAGATGGAAAGAAGTCAGCAAAAAAAAGTATGAAATCACCAAAAACCAGAATACCTCTCCTCCTCCAAGCAATCGCAACTCCTCACCAGCAGGGGAACAAAATTGGATGGAGAAGGAGTTTGATGAATTGACAGAAGCAGGCTTCAGAAGGTGGGTAATTACAAACTTTTATGAGCTAAAGGAACATATTCTAACTCAATTCAAGGAAACTAGGAACCTTGAAATAAGGTTAGACAAAATGCTAACTAGAATAACCAGCTTAGAGAAGAACAGAAACTACTTGACAGAGATTAAAAACACAGTACAAGAACTTCACGAAGCATACACAAGTTTCAATAGCTGAATCAATCAAGCAGAAGAAAGGATATCAGAGATTGAAGACCATTTCAATGAAATAAAATGAGAAGACAAGATTAGAGAAAAAAGAGTGAAAAAAAGAACAAATCCTCCATAAAATAAGGGATTATGCAAAAAGACCTTATCTATGTTTGATCAGTGTACCTCAATGTGACAGGGAAATTGAATCCAAGCTGGAAAATGATCTTCAGGACATTATCCAGGAGAACTTCACCAACCTAGCAAGGCAGGCTAACATTCAAATCCAGTAAATACAGAAAACACCATAAACATATTCTTCAAGAAGAGTGATCCCAAGACACAATCATCAGATTCACCAGGGTTGAAATGAAAAAAAAAAAAAAAAAAGAAAAAAGAAAAAATACTAAGGGCAGCCAGAGAGAAAGGTTGGGTTATTCACAAAGGAAAGCCTATCAGACTCAAAGCAGATCTCTCAGCAGAAACCCTGCAAGCCAGAAGAGAGTGAGTGTCAATATTCAAAATCCTTAAAGAAAATAACTTTTGACCCAGAATTTTATATCCAGCCAAAATAAGCTTCATAAGTAAAGGAGAAATAAAATCCTTTACAGACAAGTAATTGCTGAGAGATTTCCTCACCACCAGGCCTGCCTTGCAAGACCTCCTAAAGAAGATGCTAAACATGGAAAGAAACAACCAGTATTTGCCACTGCAAAATGTACCAAATGGTAAAGACTGTCAACATAATGAAGAAACTACATCAGCTAACGTGCAAACCAGCCAGCTAGCAACAAAATGGAAGGATCAAATTCACACATAACAATATTAATCTTAAATGCAAATGGGCTAAATGCCCCAACCAAAAGATACAGACTAGCAAATTGGATAAAACGTCAAGACCCATCAGTGTGTTGTAATCAGAAGACCCATCTCAGGTGCAAAGACAAACATAGACTCAAAATAAAGGGATAAGGGTATAGAGAGAGTGAGGAAAAAAAGCAAGGGTTGCAATCCTAGTTTCTGATAAAATGGACTTTAAACCAATAAAGATCAAATGAGACAAAGGAGGGCTAACTATCCCAAATATATATGCACCCAATACTGGAGCACCCACATACATAAAGCAAGTTTTAAACAACTACAAAGAGACTTAGACTCCCACACAATAATAGTGGGAGACTTTGACACTCCACTCTCAATATTAGACAGATTAATGAGACAGAAAATTAACAAGGATATCCAGGACTTGAACTCAGACCTGGACCAAGTAGGCCTAATAGACATCTACAGAACTCTCCACCCCAAATTCATATAATATAAATTCTTTTCAGCACCACATTGCACTTACTCTAAAATTGACCACATAATTGGAAGTAAATCACTACTCAGCAAATGCAAAGCAACAGAAATCATAACAAAGAGTATCTCAGACCACAGTGCAATCAAATTAGAATTCAGGATTAAGAAACTCACTCAAAACCACACAACTATGTGGAAACTGAACAACCTGCTCCTGAATGACTACTGGATAAATAATAAAATGAAGGCAGAAAGAAAAATGTTCTTTGAAACCAATGATAACAAAGACACAATGTGCCAGAATCTCTGGGACATATTTAAAGCAGTGTCTAGAGAGAAATGTATAGAACAAAGTGCCCATATGGGAAGCAAGGAAAGATCTAAAATCAACACCCTATCGTCAAAATTAAAAGAGCTAGAGAAGCAAGATCAAACAAATTCAAAAGCTAGCAGAAGATAAGAAATTACTAAGATCAGAGCAGAACAGAAAGAGATAGCGATGCAAAAAGTCTTTCAAAAAATAAATGAATCCAGGAGCTGGCAGTTTTGAAAAGATCAACAAAATAGATAGACTGCTAGTCAGACTAATAAAAAAACAAAAGAGAGAAGAATTGTATAGATACAATAAAAAACGATAAAGAGAATATCACCACCAATTCCACAGAGATATAAACTACTATCAGAGATTACTACAAACAATTCTATGCACATAAACTAGTTGACCTAAAAGAAATGGCTAAATTCCTGGACACTTACACTTTCCCAAGACTAAACCAGAAAAAAGCTGAGTCCCTGAATAAACCAATAACAAGGTCTGAAGCAAAAGTAGCAACTAATAGCCTACCAACAAAAAAAGGTCCAGTTCCAGATAGGTTCCCAGCAGAATTCTACCAGAGATACAAAGAGGAGCTGATACCATTACTTTTGAAATTATTCCAAATGAAACAAAAAGAGGAAATACTCCCTAACTCATTTATGAGACCAACATCATCCTGATACCAAAACCTGGCAGAGATACAAATAAAAAAAAAATTTTCAGGCCAATATCCATGATGAACATTGATGCAAAAATCTTCAATAAAATACTAGCAAACCAAATGCAACAACACATCAAGAAGTTTACCCATCATGATCAAGTAGTGTTCATCCCTGGGATGCAAGGCTGGTTCAGCATATGTAAATCTATAAAGATAATCAATCACATAAACAGAACCAAAGACAAAACTACATGATTGTTTCAATAGATGCAGAGAAGGCCTTCAACAAAATTCAACTGCCCTTTATCCTAAAAACTCTCAATAAACTAGGTATCAATGAAACATATATCAAAATAATAAAAACTATATATGACAAACTCACAGCCAATATCATACTGAATGGGAAAAATTGGAAGCATTTCATTTGAAAACTGGCATTGGACAAGGGTGCCCTCTCTCACCACTCTTATTCAACCTATTGTTGGAAGTTCTAGCCAGAGCAATCAGGCAAGAAAAAGAAATAAAGAGTATTCAGTTAAGAAAACAGAAAGTCAAAATGTCTCTATTTGCAGACAACATAATTGTAGATTTAGAAGACCCTAATGTCTCAGCCCAAAATCTCCTTAAGCTGATAAGCTACTTCAGCTAAGTCTCAGGGTACAAAATCAATGTTCAAAAATCACAAGCATTTCTATACACCAATAACAGACTAACAGAGAGCCAAAGCGTGAGTAATCTCCCATTCACAATTGCTACAAAGAGAAAAAATACCTAAGAATACAACTAACAAAGGAGGTGAAGGACCTCTTCAAGAAAAACTACAAACCACTGCTCAGGGAATTAAGAAAAGACACAAACAGATGGAAAAACATTCCATGCTCATGGCTAGGAAGAATTAATACCATGGAAATGCCCATACTGCCCAAAGAAATTTGTGTAGTCAATGCTATCCCCGTTAAACTACCATTGGCCTTCTTCACAGAACTGGAAAAAAACACCTTAAACTTCATATGGAACCAAAAAAGAGCCCACATAGCCAAGAAAATCCTAAGGGGTGGGGGGAAGCTAGAGGCATCATGCTACCTGACTTCAAACTATACTACAAGGCTACAGTAATCAAAACAGCATGGCACTGGTACCAAAACAAAGACATAGACCAATGGAACAGAACAGAGGCCTCAGAAGTAACACCACACATCTACAACCATCTGATCTTTGACAAACCTGACAAAAACAAGCAATCGGGAAAGGATTCCCTGTTTAACAAATGGTGTTGGGAAAACTGGCTAGCCATGTGCAGAAAGCTGAAACTGGATCTCTTTCTTACACCTTATACAAAAATTAACTCCAGATGGATTATTATCCAAGATTTAAACATAAGACCTAATACCATGAAAACCCTAGAAGAAAACATAGGCAATACCATTCATGACATAGACATAGGCAAGGACTTCATGCCTAAAACACCAGAAGCACTGGCAACAAAAGCCAAAATAGACAAATGAGATCTAATTAAACTTTAGAGCTTCTGAACAGGAAAAAAAAAAAAAACAATCATTAGAGTGAACCATCAACCAACAGAATGGAAAAATAACTTTGCAATCTACCCACCTCACAAAGGGTTAATATCTAGAATCTACAAAGAACTAAAACAAATATACAAAAGAAAAACAAACAACCTTATCAAAAAGTGGGCAAATGACATGAACAGACATATTTCAAAAGAAGACATTTATATGGCCAACCAACATATAAAAAAATGCTCATTATCACTGGTCGTCAGAGAAATGCAAATCAAAACCACATTAAGATACCATCTTATGCCACTTATAATGCTGATCATTAAAAATTCTGGAGACAGCAGGTGCTGGAGAGGATGTACAGAAATAGAAACACTTTTACACTGTTAGTGGGAGTGTTAATTAGTTCAACCATTGTGGACGACAGTGTGGCAATTCCTCAAGGATCTAGAAATAGAAATACCATTTGACCCAGCAATCCCATTACTGAGCATATACCCAAAGGATTATAAGTTGATCTATTATAAAGACACATGCACACATATGTTCATTGTGGCACTGTTTACAATATCAAAGACTTGGAACCAACCCAAATGCCCATCAAAGATAGACTGGATAAAGAAAATGTGGCACATATACATCATGAAATACTATGCAGCCATAAAAAAGGATGCATTCATTTTTTTTTTTTTTGCAGGGACATGGATGAATCTGGAAACTATCATTCTCTGCAAACTGACACAAGAACAGAAAACCAAACACCACATGTTCTCACTCATGAGTGGATGTTGAACAATCAGAATACATGAACATGGGTAGGGGAACATCACACACTCGGGTCTCTTGGAGGTGAGGCGCTAGGGGAGGGATAGCAGGGTGTAGGGAGATGTGGTGGGATAACATTAGGTGAAATTCCTAATGTAGATGACGGGGTAATGGAGGCAGCAAAACACCATGGCATATGTATACCTATGTAACAATCCTGCAAGATCTGCACATTTACCCCAGAACTTAACATAAAGTAAAAATAAAGAAATACAAAAAGATTATCAGAGACAATTACAAACAGCTATATATTCATAAACTGAAAACCCCAGAGAAAATTAATAAGCTCCTAGAAACACACAATCTCCCAAGGCTGAATCAGGAAGAAATAGAACTTCTGAACAGATCATCAATGAGTCACAAGATTGAATCAGTAATAAAAAAAAATCTCCCAATAAAAAATATCTCAGAGATAGATTGATTTATGGCAAAATTCAACCAAACGTGAAGAACAACTAATACCAATATTTCTGAAACTATTCTAAAAAAATGAAGGGGGAGGAAATTCTCTTTAGCTTATTCTAAATAGTCAGTATCTCCCTGATACCACAGCCAGACAAGGACACAACAACAACAACAACAACAAACTACAGACCAATATCCCTGAGGAGCATAGCTACAAAATCTCTCATTAAAATACTAACAAATAGGATCAAATAGCACACCAAAAAGATAATACACCATTATCAGGTGAGATTTATCCCAGGGATATAATGTTTCAACATGTGCAAATCAATACATAGGATTCATTACATAAACAGAATTAAGGACAAAAATTTTATAATTATCTAAATAGAGAAAAAGCACTTAATAAAATTTAGTATCCATTTATGAGAAATACTCTCAACAAACTAGGCATAAAAGAATCATATATCAACATAATAAAGGCTATATATGGCAAGGCAACAGTCAACATCTTACTTAATGGACAAAAGTTTAAAGCATTTTCTCTGTGAACTAGAACAAGGCAAGGATGCCCACTTTCACCACTCTATTCAACATAGTACTGGAAGTCCTTGCCAGAGCAATCAGGAAATAAGAAAAAAAAAAGCATTGAAATTAAAAAAGAAGAAGACAAAATATCCTTGTTCACTGATGATATGATTTTGTATCCAGAAATCCCTGAAAATTCCAATAAAAATACTCTTAAATTTGATCAATGAATTTAGTAAAGTTTTAGAATACACAATTGACATTCAGAAATCAGTAGCATTTCTGTACACCAATGATGATCTAACCGAGGACCTAATCAAGAAGGCAATCTCATCTACTATATATTTTTTTAAACTTAGAAATATATTTGACCAAGGATGTAAAAGGCCTTTACAAAGAGAACTACAAAACACTGATGACAGAAAACAAAGAAAGAATAAAAAAATAGAGAAACATTTTATGCTTATGGACTGGAATACCCAATATTTTAAAAATAGCTATACTTCCCAAAGCAAACTACACATTCAGTGGAATTCCTATCAAATTACCAGCATTGTTTTACACAGAATTAAAAAGAAAAAAAAAAAAAAGAAATCCTAAATTTCATGTTGAACCACACACACACACACACAAAGATAAAATAGACAAAGCTGGAGACATGACATTATCTGACTTCAAATCATACTACCAGGCTATTGAAAACAAACTGCAAGCTACTGGTATTAAAATAGATACATAGAAAAGTAGAACAGAATGGAGAACCCAGAAATAAGGTTACATACTGACAATGAACTGATCTTTGGCAAAGTCAACAGAAATATACATTGAGGAAATGGCATCCTATTCATAATACATAATGTGGAAACAGTTTGCCATGTGCACACATAAGCCATATGCAGAAGAATGAAACTGGATGCATACCTCTCAGCATATAAAATATTAACTCAAGGTGAATTAATGTCTTAAATATAAGACTTAGAAATATAAATTTCCTAGAAGGAAACCCAGGAAAACTCCCCTAGACATTAGCCTATGCAAAGAATTTATGACCCAAAGGAAAATAAGTCATTTTTTAAATCAAAAAGACCCTTGCACAGTTATGTTCATTGCAGCACTATTCACAATAGCAGACTGATAATTAGGAATCAACTTAATTATCTATTAATTGATAATGAAATTTTAAAATATGGTATATATCTACCATGTAATACTACTCAGTTATAAAAAAGAATGAAATATGTCTGTTGCAACAACATGGATGTAACCGGAGGCTATTATCTTCAGTGAAATGACTCAGAAATGTAAAGTTAAAACCTGCATGTTCTCACTTATATGTGGGAGAAAAACAATGGGTACACACGTACATGTAAGTGGAATAATATACATTGCACACTCCAAAAGGTGGGAGAGTGAGAGGTATGAGGAATGAAATACTACTTATTGGGTATAATGTACAGTATTCAGAGGAAGCGTACACTAAAAGCCTAGATTTCACCACTATACAATATATCCATGTAATATAACTCTACTTATACCCCTAAATCTATAAAAATAAAAATTAAATTCAAAAAATAGCTACACTTTCATGTTTATTACAGCACTACTTACAATAGAAAAGATATGGAATCAATGTAAGTGTCAATCAACAAATAAATTGATAAAAAGAATGTGGTGTATATACACAATGGAATACTACTTGGCCAGTGAAATAGAAGAAAATCATGTCATTTGTAGCAACATGTGTGGAACTGGAAGTCATTATGTTAAGTGAGATAAGCCAGGCACACAAAGACAAATATGACATATTGTCACTCATGTGGGAGATAAAAAAGTTGATGTCGTGCAGGTACAGAGCAGAATGATGAATACCAAAGGCTGGGAAATGTGTGTGTGTTGGGGTGGGGAATAAAGAGTGGTTGGTTAATGGGTACAATTATTTCCATTATATTAGGTAGAAGAATTATGCTCTAATGTAAGATAGCAGGATAGCAGAATAGGGTAACTATAGTTAAGAACAATGTGCTGTATACATAAAAATAGCTAACAGAGAGGACTTGACATCTTTCCAATGCATGAAAATGAGAAATATTCAAGGTGACGAATACTGTAAATACCCTAACTTATCATTACACATTATATGCATGCAATGAAATATTACATGCCCTCATAAATATGTGCAAATATTATCTGTAAATAAAAAACCCTCGATATTGATCTTGGCATACATTTTTGGACATGAAATCAAAAACACAGTCAGCAAAAGCAAAAAATAAACAAGTGGGACTACATCAAATTAAAAAGTTTCTTTTTCAGTTTTTTTAAATTTTATTTTAAGTTCAGGGGTACATGTGCAGGTTTGTTACATAGATAAACATTTCATCACCCTGATATTAAGCCTAGCATACATTAGTTATTTTTCCTGATTCTCTTTCTTCTCCAACTCTCCACCCTCCAATAGGCCCCAGAGTGTGTTATTCCACTCTATGTGTTCGTGAATTCTTACCGTTTAGCTCCCACATATAGTGAGAACATGCAGTATTTAGTTTTCTGTTCCTGCGTTAGTTTGCTAAAAATAGTGGCCTCCAATTTCATCCATGACCCTGAAAAGGACATAATCTAGTTATTCTTTATGCCTGTGTAGTATTCCATTATGTATATGTACCACATTGTCTTTATCCAGTTTACCATTGATGGGCATTTAGATTCATTTCATGTCTTTGCTATGGTAAATAATGTTGCAATGAGCATAGATCTACATGTTTCTTTATAATAGAATGATTTATATTCCTTTGGGTATATACCTAGTTATGGAATTGATGGGTCAAATGGTATTTTTGTCTTTTTAAAATTTTTTTATTTTACTTTAAGTTCTCGGGTACATGTGCAGGACGTGCAGGTTTGTTGCATAGGTATACACGTGCCATGGTGGCTTGCTGCACCTATCAACCTGTCACCTAGGTTTTAGGCTCCACAGGTATTAGCTATTTTTCCTAATGCTGTCCCTCCTCTCCCCACCCCACCCCCCGACAGGCCATGGTATGTGTTCTTTCTCTCCTTGTGTCCATGTGTTCTCATTTTTTAACTTCCATTTATGAGTGAGAATATGTGGTGAATCTAGTTTCTTGAGGAATTGCCACACTGTCTTCCCCAATGGTTGAACTCATTTACATTCCCACCAACAGTGTGAAAGCATTCCTATTTCTCCACAGCATCTGTTGTTTCTTGCATTTTTGGTAATTGCTATTCTGACTGACATGAGATGGTATCTCATTGACGTTTTGATTTTCATTTCTTTAATGATCACTGATGTTGAGCTTTTTTTCATATGTTTGTTGGCCACATAAATGTCTTCTTTTGAGAAGTATCTGTTAGTGTCGTTTGCCCACTTTTTAATGGCGCTTTTTTCTTGTAAATTTATTTAAGTTCCTTGTATATTCTGGATATTAGACCTTTGTCAGATAGATAGATTGCAAAACTTTTTCTTCCATTCCATAGGTTGCCTGTTCACTCTGATAATAGTTTGTTTTGCTGTGGAGAAATTCTTTAGTTTAATTAAATACCATTTTTCAATGTTGCAATTGCTTTTGGCGATTTCATGATAAAATGTTTGTTCATGCCTATGTCCTAACTTAAAATAAAATTTAAAAAACTAAAAAAGAGTACCTATGCAACAATCTTGCATGTTCATCATATGTACCCCAAAACCTAAAATGCAATAAAAAAAAATAAAAAAAGAAAAAAAAAAAAAAAAACTAAAAAAGAAACTTTTTAATTTGATGTAGTCCCACTTGTTTATTTTTCTGGTTCCACATGAGTTTTAAAGTAATTTTTTTTCTAATTCTGTGAAGAATGTCAATGATAGTTTGATAGAAATAGCCTTGAATCTATAAATTACTTTGGGCATCATGGCTATTTTCAAAATATTAATTCTTTCTATCTATGAGAATGGAATCTTTTCCCATTTGTTTATGTCTTCTCTTATTTCCTTGAGCAGTGGTTTGTAGTTCTCCTTGAAAAGTACCTTCACATCTCTTGTTAGCTGTATTCCGTATTTTATTCTCTTTGTAGCAATTGTAAATAGAAGTTCATTCATGATTTGGCTCTCTTCTTGTCTATTGTTGGTGTATAAGAATTATTGTGATTTTTGCGCATTAATTTTGTATCCTGAGATTTTGCTGAAGTTGCTTATCAGCTTAAGAAACTTTTAGGCTGAGACAATAAAGTTTTCTAAATATAGAATTATGTCATATGCCAACAGAGACAATTTGACTTCTCTTCCTATTTGAATACCCCTTATTTTTTTCTCTTGCCTGATTGCCCTGGCCAGAATTTCCAATACTATGTTTAATAGGAGTGATGACAGAAGGCATTTTTGGTTTTTGCCAGCTTTAAAAAAGAATGCTTCCAGCTTTTTTCCTTTCAGTATGATATTGGCTGTGGGTTTATCATAAATAGCTCTTACTATTTTAAGATATGTTCCATCAATACCTAGTTTACTGAGAGTTTTTAACATGAAGTGGTGTTGAATTTTATCAGAGGTCTTTTCTGCATCTAATGAGATATTTATATACTTTTTGTCATTGTTTCTGTCTATGCCATAAATTACATTTATTAATTTGCATATGTTGAATCAGCCTTTTATCCCAGGGAGGATGCTAACTTGATCACGGTGGATAAGCTTTTTGATGTGCTGCTGGATTCAGTTTACCAGTAATTTACTGAAGATTTTTCACTGATGTTCATCAGAAACACTGGTATGAAGTTTTCTTTTTTTGTTGTTGTATCTCTGCCAGCTTTTGGTATCAGGATGTGGCTGGTCTCATAAAATGAGTTAGGGAGGAGTTCTTCTTTTTCAATTGTTTGGAATAGTTTCAGAAGGAATGGTACTAAGATGGAAGGGAAGTGCTGGGAAGGGAAGGGCATAGTTTCTTTAAATAATGTGGAACGGGGAAAGAAATTGCTGGGTGTAGGAGGACATGGTTTCTGGCTAGGGCTCCACCCCTGGGCCTGTGCACATATACCTAGGTGAAGACGGGAATTTTGTTGTTGTTGTTTTTCTGCTTAAATGTTGCATTTCCCAAGGCCACCCTGGCCTGCCATGGCCCCATCCTGTACCTATAAAAAAACTATCAAGACCCTAACATGCAGACACACGAGCAGTTCCATCAAGAGGAACACATAGGCAAAAGAAGACACAGGTGGCTGGATGTCGAGAGCAGCACATCAGCAGAGGAACACATAGGAGACAGGAACACACAGACAGGCACGGGCCCACCAGCAGGCCACCAACTGAAAGAATCAGGTGGTGTTTGGCTGGCATAGTTGGAAGAGAGCTTGGGCCACCCAGCAGCTTGACTCCAGGGGAAAACTATCTCACTTCTGGCTCCCCCATCTGCTGAGAGCTACTTCCACTCAATTAACCCTTGCACTCATTCTCCAAGCCCACTTGTGATCTGATTCTCCTGGCACACTAAAGCAAGAACTCCAGGATACAGAAAGCCCTCTTTCCTTGTGATAATGCGGGAGGGTCTAGTGTAGCTTACTAACACAAGCCACTTACAGGTGACTAAACTAAAAGAACAACGTGCAACACCATGCCTAGTGGTGCTTCAGCTATAACCATTCACCCCTAGACACTGCTGTTGTGTTGAAGCCTCACAGCCTGCATGTCTGTATGCTCTTCGAGAGGTTTGAGCAGTGGGGCACTGAAGAGGTGAGCCACACCCCCACTGCATGCCCTGTTAGGGGGACAAGGGATATGTTACTATTTCAGTACCATCTTCTCTTTGTACCTCTGTTACAATTGGGCTGTGAATCCATCTGGTTCTGAGCTTTGTTGTTGTTGTTGTTGTTAGGCTATCATTGTCTTTAATTTCAGAGCATGTTATTGGCTTATTCAGGGATTTGATTTGTTCCTGATTTAGTCTTCAGAGGGTGTATGTGTCCAGGAATTTATCCATTTCTTCTAGAATTTCTAGTTTATTTGCATAGAGGCATTTATAATATTCTCTGATTATAGTTTGTATTTCTCTTGGGTCAGAGGTAATATTCCCTCTATTATTTTTTATTGTGTCTATTTGATTCTTCTCCCTTTTATTCCTTATTAGTCTAGCTAGCAGTGTACCTATTTGATTATTATTTCTTAAAATTCAGCTCTTGAATTTATTAATTTTTTGAAGAGGTTTTGTGTGTCAATATCCTTCAGTTCCTCTTTGATCTTAGTTTTTGTCTTTTGCTAGCTTTTGGATTTGTTTGCTTTTGTTTCTCTAGTATGATCAGTTGTGATGCTAGGGTGTTGATCTGAGATCTTTCTAGTTTTCTTATGTGGGCATTTCGTGCTATAAATTTCTCTCTTAACACTGCTTTAGTTGTGTCCCAGCGATTCTGGAACGTTGTCTCTTTGTTCTCATTGATTTCAATGAACTTCTTTATTTCTGCCTTAATTTAATTATTTACCCAGGAGTCATTCAGGAGCAGGTTGTTCAATTTCCATGTATTTGTGTGATTTTGAGTGAGTTTCTTATTCTTGAGTTGTAATCTGATTGCACTGTAGTCTGATAGACTGTTTCTTATGAGCTCAGTTATTTTGAAATAGCTGAGGAGTGTTCAATTCCAATTATTTGGTCAGTTTTAGAGTAAGTGCCATATAGTGCTGAGAAAAATGTATATTCTTTTTTTTTTTTTTTTTTTTTTTTTTTTTTTTGAGACGGAGTTTCGCTCTTGTTACCCAGGCTGGAGTGCAATGGTGCAATCTCGGCTCACCACAACCTCCTCCTCCTGGGTTCAAGCAATTCTCCTGCCTCAGCCTCCCGAGCTGGGATTACAGGCAGGCGCCACCACGCCCAGCTAATTTTTGTATTTTTAGTAGAGACGGGGTTTCACCATGTTGACCAGGATGGTCTCGATCTCTTGACTTCATGATCCACCCGCCTCGGCCTCCCAAAGTGCTGGGATTACAGGCTTGAGCCACCGCACCCGGCCTTTAGATGAATTTTTTTTTTCTTTTCTTTTTTTTTTTTTTTGAGACAGAGTTTCGCTCTTGTTACCCAGGCTGGAGTGCAATGGCGCAATCTCCGCTCACTGCAACCTCCGCCTCCTGGGTTCAGGCAATTCTCCTGCCTCAGCCTCCTGAGTAGCTGGGATTACAGGCACGAGCCACCATGTCCAGCTAATTTTTTGTATTTTTTTTAGTAGAGACGGGGTTTCACCATGCTGACCAGAATGGTCTCGATCTCTTGACCTCGTGATCCACCCGCCTCGGCCTCCCAAAGTGCTGGGATTACAGGCTTGAGCCACTGCGCCCGGCAAAAATGTATATTCTGCTGTGTTCCGATGGAGAGTTCTGTAGATATCTAATATGTTCACTTGATCCAGAGCTGAGTTGAAGTCTTGAATATCCTTGTTAATTTTCTGTCTTCTTGGTCTTTCTAATATTGACAGTGGTTTAAAGTCTTCTTTTATTGTTGTGTAAGAGTCTAAGTCTTTTTTATGTCCCTAAGAACTTGTTTTATGTATCTGGGTGCTCCTGTATTGCATGCATATATATTTAGGAGAGTTAGCTCTTCTTGTGGAATCAGTCTTTTTACCATTATACAATGCTCTTCTTTTCTTTTATTGATCTTTGTTGGTTTAAAGTCTGTTTTGTCAGAGACTGAACATATATATATACATACACATACACACACACACTCACACACACACATATAATTGGCCATGTGGAACACCTTTCCTTATATCTGTAGGTAATTTATATGTCTTTTCTAGAAAAACAACTATTCAGGTTTCTTTACTATTTTTTAAATTTGATTGTGTGTGTTATTGAGTTTTAGAGTTTTTAAAATATTTTTTGAATATTAATCCCTTATCAGATATATGGTTCACAATTTTTTTATTCTATAAAGTATCTTTTCATTTTGTTAATTATATGCTTTGCAATGTAGAAACTTTTAAATCTGATGTTGTCCCACTTGTTTATTTTTGCTTTTCTCTAAGAGTTGGAAAAAGGCATGAAGAGCACTCGTTTTTACTATTTTTATTCAACATAGTACAAAAAATGATAACTATAGCAATCAGACAAAAGAGAGAAAAAAAGCATATAAATTCAAAAGGTAGAAGTCAAATTATCCCTGTTTGTAGATGATATAATCTAATATTTGGAAAAACCAAAAGACTCCACAAAAAAATTTATTAGAACTGAGAAACAAATTCATTTTAATTAGTTTCCAAGAGTTTCTTGGTTTCTGTTTTAGTTTCATGTTTATTCAGAAGTCATTCAGGAGTAAGTAAATTAATTTTTATGAAATGGTATGGCTATGAGTGATTTTCTTAGTATTGATTATATTTTTATTGCACTGTGATCTAAGAGTGTTTTTGATATAATTTTTTTTTTCAATTTGCTGAGGATTGTTTTATGCTGATTGAGTAGTCAAATTTAAAGTATGAGCCATGTATAGATGAGAGCAACATATTTTGTTGTTTTGGGATGGATAGTTCTATCAATGTTTATTAGGCCCATCTGGTCAAATGTTGAGTTGAGATTCCAAATACCTTTGTTGGTTTACTGCCTCAGCAATCCATCTAATACTGTCAGTGAGGTGTTGAAGTCACTCCCTATTATTGTGTGGTTATCTAAGTCTCTTCATAAGTCTCTAAGAATTAACATTATGAATCTGGGTGCTCCTGTGTTTGGTGCATTTGTATTTAGAATAGTTAGGTCTTCTTGTTGAATTGAACCATCTCTCTTTACCCTTGTTTGTCTTTTGTGCTCATTGCTGATTTAAAATCTATTTGTCTGAAGTTAGAATATAAACCTCTGCATTATGTCAGTTACTTTGTATATTTTGTCTCATTTCTTTACTTTGAGCTTATGGGTGTCATTGCATTTGAGATTGGTCTCTTGTAGACAGCATACGGTTTGGCTTTGTTTCTTTATCAAACTTGCTGCTCTGTGCTTTGCAATAGAGGCACTTAGGAAGTTTATAGAAAAGGTTAATATTTACATGTGTGAGTTTGATCCTATCATCACGTTGTTAGTTGGTTATTATAAAGACTTGTTTGTGTGGTTGCTTTGTAGTGTCAATGATCTATTGTACCTAAGTGTATATTTGTGGTAGCCAGTAACAGTCTTTCCTTTCCATATTTAGCACTTCCTAAGAACTACTTGTGAAAAAAGGTCTGATAGTAACAAATTTTAATAGGTTTTGCTTGTCTGAAATGGCTCTTATTTCTCTCTTTAGGGGATGCTAATGAGTCATAAATTTGGTCTTTTCTTTTTTAAGTGCCACATTTCTTGGTAGTTTTTAATCATTCTTCTTTATTATTTTTATTATTTTTTTCTGACTAAATTTTTTTAGAGAACCAGTCTTCAAACTCTGAAATTGTTTTCTCAGATTAGTCAATTATGCTGTTAATACAAGCAATTGTACAATAAAATTTTTGAAGTGAGTTTTTTGTTAATATCCACAAGATAACTTGTGAGATTTTCATTGTGATTGCATTGAATCTATAGATTAGCTTGGGAAGAATTTACATCTTGCAAATATTGAGTCTTTCTACTAATAAATATGGAATATCTTGTTTATTCTTTTATTTTTTATCATGCTTTTATAGCTTTCTTCAGATAGATTCTATACATATTGTGTCAGCTTTACATTGAAATATTTTATTTGAAGAGTGCTAGTGTAAATAGTATTGTATTTTTTAAACTTCAAATTGCATTTTTATTAGGTATATAGAAAAGTCCCTGGGGGAAGTGTGAAGATGGCCAAATAAAAAAAGCTGGCCTGTTCTGACTTCATAAAATGGTGATAGAGTAGTCAGTAGACACCAGCTCTTTTTATATGTCATCCAAAAGGTTGTGTTAGAATTAATCAAGGAAGCAATAGTGACTCATGGAGAGCAGAGAGGAGTGAGGCATGACAGCAGCCTACTTGGGATCGATGCAAAGACAGGAGTGGCTCTCCATTCTGGGGAAATGGTGAATGATTGAAAATCCTTTGAAACCCACATTTCTGCCATAAAACTTTGCAATCCTGAGCATATGAGATACCTCTTGTGCCCCCAGCCCTGGGCTTCCAGACTGACATAAAGAGCTGTGTGTAGTCTGTGCAAAACTGCCACTCAGGTCCACATGGATTCCCAAGGGCCTTGAATCCCTGAGCACCCAATCCCATCTGCCATACCTCTGCCAACAAGGGAGGCCAGGCTTTCTCTTGTGCCCTCAGGACAGGGGCCATATCCTTGGTGCTGAGGACTGGATGGACTGCTGGCCTTGCCTCTGCCTCACATCACCAGGCAAAACCCACTGACCTGAGACTCCATCTCAGACACCCTAATTTTACCTGTGCACTCAGGCTGGTTGCCACTCTGCATTTCCCTGGGACAGAGCTCTCAGAGTTATCTAACATGCCCACAGATTTTGCCACTGTGGCAGCCCCTGTTTCTACCATCCTCAAGCTGGGGAGGCATTGAGGAGCCCAAGAACTGTCTTGAGCATCCAGCATTTGGAGGTTACCATTTGGAAAAGAAACCAGACTGTTTTCTACATGATTATCTGCTCCTGCTACTCCTCACTGGGCAGAGCCTTTCAGCCTGGGCCCTCAGAGCAGCTGCAGTATTTCCACTTGGTCACATCAGTTGGTGACAGCTCTGAATTTCTCTGGAATGGAATTTCCATTAGACAACCCTCGGGCTCTCTGTCTTCACCATTGCATTACATGCCCTTAGTGCCCTCAGGCTGAAGAGAAAACAAAAATTGTAATCACTTTGTTTACCCCTCCAGCACACAAAAGGCACAATACGGGAAGCTGTCCAGCCTCTTTTCCCTGTAAATCCCTGACACCCGCTCTTTACCAAGCAGGGCTCCTGGTTTGGGCCCACAGTGCAGCTGCCCCATCCCTGGCTGAACATTCCCATTGACAGCAGGTCTATGTCTTTCCAGGGTGGGTTTCACAGAGGAAACTGACAGCTCCTCGGCCATTGCCAGTGCAGCGTGTCCACCCTTGATATCCTCAGAATGGGAAACAAAGACCCTAATCACTTTGCTTGAACATTCAGCATGCCACAGCTTTCTTACAGAGAAGAGCCAAGTTTCTCTTATCTGTGATCCCCCAATCTTCAGCTCTTCACTGGGCAGGACCCTGTAGGTTGAGTCCATAATGTAGCCTCTCATACTTAGCTAATTATTCCAATTGGTAGAGGTTCTGCCTTTCTTTGGAGTGGAGCCCTGAGAGATAAGTGATAGGCACTATACCATTGCCACTTCCAAGGTTGCTACACATGCTGCCCCCACTGGGGTGAAATCAAAAAGTCTAAGCTTGCCCCAGGGCTGTAGTGCACAGCCCAGGAGTGGCAAGCCAAGATTTCCTACAGGGACTCAATCTGGAGAGAAGCCCACAGTCTCAGAGAATGAATGCAAACATGAGAAAATATAGAGGAGTAGTGCAGCTAAGAGACTATCTATTGACCATTACAATTAATGGCCTTATATAGGATGGCAGCTCAAACTACATCAAAAATACTTTTAAAATATTTTCCACTAAATCATGGGCAAAAATTTAATCACAAATAAAGACCCTGAAAAATACCTCAATACTCCGAAAAAGAAACAATAAGACAATTGACTATACCCAAATTACACAACAGTTAAAGGAATACCAGCCCACACAGATAAGAATCAGCACAGAAACTTTGAAAACTTTAAAAGCCAGAGTGTCTTCTGCCTCCAAACAACCATGTTAGACCCCAGCAATTGTTCATAATCTGAATAAAATGACTGAAATGACCAGCAAAGAATTCTGAATTTGGATGGCAGCAAAAATCATTCAGATTCGGAATCTAAGAAATCCAATAAAACTACAAAAGACCAGAAAGATTAAATACAAATTATAACATAAGCAAAACTGATATGACAGAGATTAAAAAAAAAAAAAAAACTACGAGAATTCTAAAACACAATCACAAGTATTAACAACAGAATAGGGCAAGCTGAAAAAAGTCTCAGAGCTCAAAGACTTCTTTTAAAATTCAAATCATTCAGACAAAAATAAAGAAATATTCATTTTTAAAATAAACAAAACATAGAAGAAATATGGAATTATGTAAAGAGACCAAACATAACCCATTGGATTCCCTGGAAATGAGAAAAAGTAAGCAAGCAACTTGTAAAACATATTTCAGGATATCATCCACGAAAATACTTCAAATTTTACTAGAGAGATTGATATGCAAATTCAGAAAATTTACAGAAACTCTGTGAGATACTGTGCAAGGCAACTATCCCCAAGACACATAGTCATCAGATTCTCCAAGGTCAAAGAAAAATAAATAACAATTATACAGACATTTAGAGAGAAGGGGAAAGTCACCTACAAAAGGAATTCCATCAGTCTAACAATGGACATTTCAGCAAAAACCCTACAAGCCAGAAGAAATTAGAAGCTTATATCCCTAAAAATATAAGAATAAAAATAAAAATATGCAAATGACTTCATGACCAAAACAACAAAAGCAATTTTAACAAAAGCCAAAATTTACAAATGACATATAATTAAACTAAAGAGCTGCTGCACAGCAAAAGAAACTAACATCAGAGCGAACAGGGAACCTACAGAATGGTAGAAAAATTTTGCAATCTACCCATCTGACAAATGTCTAATATCCAGAATCTATAAGGAACTTAAACAATTTTACAAGAAAAAAATCCCATAAAAAGTGAGCAAAGCAATGAGAAAACATGGACACAGAGAGGGAAGCATCACACATTGGGGTCTGTTGGGGGAGAATAGGGGAGGGACAGGGAGTGGTAGGGAGGTTGGGGAGGGATAACTTGGGGAGAAATGCCAGATATAGGTGAAGGAGATGGAGGCAGAAAACCAAATTGCTATGTAGGTACCTATGCAACAATCCTGCATATTCTGCACATATACCCCAGAACCTAAAGTGCAAAAAAATGTATATTAAAAGTGAGAAAAGTATATGAACAGATCCTTCTCAACAGAAGACATTTATGCAGCCAACAAGCATATGAAAAAAAGATCATCATCACTGATTATAAAAAAATGCAAATCAAAACCACATTCTCACACCAGTCAGAATGGTGATTATTAAAAAGTCAGGAAACAATAGATGCTGATGAGACTGTGAAGAGACAGAAATGTTTTACACTCTTGGCGAGAATGTAAATTAGTTCAACCACTGTGGAAGACAGTTTGGTGATCCCTCAAGGATCTAGAACTAGAAATACTATTTAACACAGCAATCCCATTACTGAGTAGATGTCCAAAGGGTTATAAATTATTCTACTATAATAATACATGCACACATATGTTTATTGTAGCCCTATTTACAATAAAAAAGATTTGGAGCCAACCCAAATGCCCATCAATGATAGAATGGATAAAGAAAATACACCATGGAATACTATGCAGCCATAAAAAATAATGAGATTATGTCCTTTGCAGGTACATGGATGAAGCTGGAAACCATCATTCTCAGCAAACTAATATGGAAACAGAAAGCCAAATGTGACATGTTCTCACTCATAAGTGGAAGTTAAACAATGAGAACACATTGACACAGGGAAGGGAATAACACACACCAGGGATTGTAGTGGGGTGGGGGTCAAGGGGAGGGAGAGCATTAGCACAAATACCTAATGCATGTGGGGCTTAAAACCTAGGTGATGGGTTGATGGGTGCAGCAAACAACCATGGCACATGTATACGTATGTAACAAACCTGCACATACATATATGTATCTCTGTACATGTATCTCAGAACTTAGTA
The DNA here is from genome assembly GCF_048565385.1 of Saimiri boliviensis. Taxonomy (NCBI): domain Eukaryota; kingdom Metazoa; phylum Chordata; class Mammalia; order Primates; family Cebidae; genus Saimiri; species Saimiri boliviensis. The sequence goes on along the minus strand of NC_133470.1, from coordinate 68,540,284 downwards.
AAAATTTTTAAAAATTAAATAAATAAAAATATAAATTAACTTTTAAGCAGTTTATATTTATTAAAATGTTTTATAAATATAAAGATATAAATAGTAATAATAATAAATATAAAAATATAAAAAGGATGTAGGGACCTACATACTTAAAAATAATTTCAACTAAGAATTTTATATGCAAACCAAGCTTCATAAGCAAGGAAGAAAATTTTTTATCACCAGACATGCTTTAAAAGAGATCCTTAAAAAGTGCTAAACACAGAAACAAAAGACCATTATAGGTTAACACAAAACCTCAGTGTAACACATAGACCATTTACACTACAAAGCAATGATACAATTAAGTCTACATAACAACAAGCTAAAAATATGACAGAATCAAATCTCCACATGTTAATATTAACTTTGAATGTAAATGGGCCAAATGCTCCAATTAAAAGCATAAAGTGACTAATTAGATAAATATGCAAGATCCAATTGTATGCTGTCTACAGGAGACTCATCTCACATGCAAGGACACACAGGCTCAAAGTACCCCAGAACATGTACCCCAGAACCTAAAGTACAATAAAAAAAATAAATCAAATAAATGAAAGAAAATTATTTTCTTTAAGGATGTTGAATATTGCCCCCCACTGTTTTCTGGCTTGTAGGATTTCTGACGAGAGATTAGCTGTGTAAGTCTGATGGGCTTCTCTTTGTGGGTAACCTGACCTTTCTCTCTGGCTGCTTTTAGCAGTTTCTCCTTTTTCAACCCTGGTGAATCTTATGATTATATGTCTTGGGTTTCTCTTCTTAAGGAGTATCTTTGTGGTGTTTTTTATATTTCCTGAATTTGAATGTTGGCCTGTATTGCTAGGTTGGGGAAGTTCTCCTGAATATTATCCTGAAGTTGTCCAATTTGGTTTCATTCTCCTCATCACTTTCAGGTACACTGACCAAGCATGGGATTTGGTCTTTTCACATAATCCCATATTTCTTGAAGGCTTTGTTCATTTCTTATTACTCTGTTTTCTCTAATCTTGTCTTCTCACTTTATTTAATTGAATTGATCTTTAATCTCTGATATCCTTTCTTCTGCTTGATCAGTTCAGCTATTGAAACTTGTGTATGCTTTGTAAAGTTGTTGTGCTGTGTTTTTCAGCTTCATCAGGTCGTTTATGTTCTTCTATACACTGATTATTCTAGTTAGCATTTCATCCAACATTTTTTTCAAGGTTCTTACCTTTCTTGCATTGGGTTAGAACATGCTCCTTTAGCTTGGAGAAGTTTTCTGAAGCATGCTTCTGTCAATTAGTCAAACTCATTCTACATTCAGTTTTGTTCATTGCTGGTGAAGAGTTGTGATCCATTGGAGGAGAAGAGGCATTCTGGTTTTTGGAATTTTGAGTCTTTTTGCACTGGTTTCTTCCCATCTTTGTGGATTTAACTACCTTTGGTCTTTGAAGTTGGTAACTTTTGGATGGGGGTCTCTAAGTGGATGTCCTTTCTATTGATGTTGAAGTTATTTCTTTCTGTTTGTTATTTTTCCATCTAACAGTCATGCCCATCTGCGGCAGATCTACTGGAGTTTGCTGGAGGTCCACTCCAGATGCTGCTTGCCTGGGAATCATCAGCCAAGCAGCAAAGATTGCTTCCTGTTTCTTCTTCTTGTAGCTTCATCCCAGAAGGGTACTTGCCAGATGCCAGCCAGATCTCTCCTGTATGAGTTGCCTGTCAATCCCTGCTGGTAGTTGTCTCCCAGTCAGGATACACGGGGGTCAGGTACTCACTTGAGGAGCCAGTCTGTCCCTTATCAGAGTTCAAACGCTGTGCTGGGAGATTCACTGGTCTCCAGAGCTTCCAGGCAGGGACATTTAAGTCTGCTGAGGCTGCACCTACAACCACCCCTTTTCTCAGGTTCTCTGTTCCAGGAAGGAGGGGGCTTTATTTATAAGTCCTTGACAGGCTGTGGCCTCTTTTCAAAAATGCCCTATTCATCAAGGAGGGAGTCTAGTGATACAGTCTGCCTGTAGGGGCCTTGCTAAGCTGCCATGGGCTCCACCCAGTCACTGCATAAACTTCTTGGTGACTTTGTTTACATGGACAAGGTTAAAATCACCTACCTGAGCCTCATTGATGGTGAACAACATCCCCCCAACTGAGCTTGAATGTTCCAAGTCAAGATCTAACTGCTGTGCTAGCTGCAAGAATTTCAAGCCAGTGGATCTTAGCTTGCTGGTCTTTTGGAGGTGGGACCCACTGAGTCAGATCACTTGGCTCCCTGGCTTCAGCCCCCTTTTTCAGGGGAGTGAATGGTTTCTGTCTTGCTATCATTCAAGGTGCCACTGGAGTATAAAAAACAAAATAAAAACTGCTGCAGCTAACTTGGTGTCTTCCCAAACAGCCACTCAGTTTTGTGCTGGGAACCCCAGGCCCTCATGTTGTAGGCACTGGAGGAAATCTCCTGGTCTGTGGGTTGTGAAGACAGTGGGAAAAGCACCGTATCTGGGCCAGAGTGCTGGGAAAAGTCCTTAATAGTTTCCCTTGGTTAAGAGAGGAAGTTCCTCAGCCCCTTGTGCCTCCCGGTGAGGCAATGTCTCACCCTGCTTCGACTCACCCTCCTTGGGCTGCACCCACTGTCTAACCAGTCCTATTGAGATGAACCTTTTGAGATGCCTTTTGTGTCACTCTCACTGAGAGCTGTGCACCAGAGCTGTTTCTATTTGGCCATCTTGCCAGCAAATCCCTATTTTCTTCATTTTAAATTCCTTTATTTCTGTTCTGATCTTTATAATTTCTTTCCTTCTACTAACATGGAGTTTAGTTTTCTCTTGCTTTTCCAGTTCTTTAAGATGTATCATTAGGTTATATATTGGAAGTTTTTTTTTTCTTTTTTGATGCAGGCACTTGTAGCTATAAATTTTCCTCCTAGTACTGCATTTGCTGTATCATGTAGGTTTTGGTATGCTGTGTTTCCATTACTATTTGTTTTAAGAAACTTTTCAATTTTCTTCTTAATTTTTTAACCCACTGGTCATTCAGGAGCATATTGTTTGATATCTGTATGTTTGTTTAGTCTCCAAAATTTCTTTTTTTTTTTTAATTTGCAGTTTTATTCTATTGTGGTCAGAGAAGATGTTGATATTACCTCAATTGTTTTGAATTTTTAAAGACTTGTTTACCTCACATATGGTCTATGCTTGAGAATAATCCATGTGCTGAGAAGAATGTGTATTTTGCTGTTGCTGGATAAAATGTTCTGTAAATACCTATTTAGATCCATTTGATCTATAGTGCAGATTAAGACTGATGTTTCTTAGTTAATTTTTTTTGCCTGAAAGTACTGTCCAATGCTGAAAGTCAGTTAGTGAAGACTGCAACTATTATTGTATTCAGATCTATCTTTCTTTACCTCTATTAATATTTGCTTTATATATCTGGGTGTTCCAATGTTGGGTCCATATATATGTATAATTTTTATATCTTCTTGCTGAATTTACCATTTTATTATTAATAATTACTATCTTTGTCCCTTTATATAGTTTTTGTCTGTAAATCTATTTTGTCTGATATACATAAAGCTACTTCTCTGGGTGTGGTAGTGAACACCTGTAGTCCCAGCTACACAAGAGGCTGAGATGGAAGAATCTTTTGAGCATAGAAAGTAGAGGTTGCAGTGAGTCATGTTTGTGCCACTGCACTCCAGTATGAGTGACAGAGAATGACCCTGTCACAAAAAGATAGATAGATAGATAGATAGATAGATAGATAGATAGATAGATAGATAGATACTCTTGCTCTTTTTTGGTTTAAATTGGTATGGGGTATCTTTGTCCATCCCTTTATTTTCAACCTATGTGTGTGATTATAGGTAAAGTGTGTTTCTTGTAGGCAACAGATTATTGAGTCTTGCTGTTTTGTCCATTTAGTCACTCTACATCTTGATTGAAGAGTTTAGTCCATTTCCATTTACATTCACTGTTATTGATAAGTAAGCACTTACTCCTACTCTTTTGTTATTTGTTTTCTATTGGTTCTGTAGTCTTCTTTTCCTTTTTTCCATTTTTTCTGTCTTCTTTTCAGTGAAGGTAATTTTCTCTGGTGGTATTGAGGGAATGTGTTCTCTTTCCAGGTAAAGAGGGGGACATAGTTTTAAAGGCAAGAACTTTCCAGCGCTATGCCTCCCTCCAATCTCTCTCCATCTGGGAGATTTAATGGTTTATGTTTGAATTTTTCAGGTGTGGGAAGAAACTAAGAGTCAATCACTCCAGTGGAAGTTATGAGAAACTCCTTTCAATGGCCTAGGGTCTTAGAGAAGGTGGGGGTTCCTCCCAGGTTAAAAGTACCCTTCTTCCACACCCCTTCAGATATTTCTCTCTCTTGGATTTCCCCTCTGGGGTCCCCTTCCACATGCTCTCATGGAAGCCTGTCCTCCCATAATAAACTCCATCTCTCTCTATTCCCTTCCACTCAGTGTGGAAGCTGCTTTCCTCTCCTGGATTCCATCTTTCTGGATTCTCTCACTCAGTGTGAGAGGAGCTCTCCTTCTCTGGTTTCTCTCTCTCTCTAAATAAATCACTTTCTACAAATACTTTTGAGTCCAGCATTTACTGCACACTGCGCCCTGGTCCCCTCTCTCATTCTTGAGAGGGCAGGAGACCAAGAACCTAGAGAAATGTCCTCTCAGAGGAGCTGAGGGCACCCTAAACCCCAGAACCCCAATACTACAGTATTATTCAATGTTTGGTTTTTTATTTTATTTTTGAACTAGTTATATGTTTTCTGATTTAAGGTTACATGAGGTTTGTTAGTAGTATCTTGTAACACATTATTTAAAGTTGATGAGAACTTAACACCAATTGCATGACAAATAAACAAATAAGCAAAGATAAAACTAATAAAAAAACTCTATATCTTAACTTTATCTCCTTACTTTTTAACTTTGTAATGTTTCCCTTTTGTGTCTTATTGTACTCTCTATGTCTAGAAAACTTGCTGCTCTAATTAATTTTGATTGATTTATCATTCAGTCTTTTAATTTGAGTATTTTACACACTGCCATAACCATATTCTAATATTCTGTGTTTTTCTGTGTGCTATTACTAGTGAGTTTTGTATCTTCAGTTGAATTCTTGTTGCTCATTAACATCTTTTTTATTCTGATTGAATAACTTCCATTAGCATTTCTTGTATAACAGATCTAGTCTTGATGAAATTCCTCAGATTTTGTTTGTCTGGGAGGGTCTTTATTTCTCCTTCATGCTTAAAGGATACTTTAACTGTACACATGATTTTAGTGTATTTTTTTAAATTTTTTCAACTTTAAATATGTCATGCAACTCTCTCCTGGCTTGTAAGGTTTCTACTGAAAAGTCTGCTACCAGGTGTATTGGAGCTCCATTGTATGTTATTTGTTTCTTTTCTCTTGCTGCTTTTAGAATCCTTTCTTTATCCCTGATCTTTGTGACTTTGTTTATTAAATGCCTTGAGGTAATTTTCTTTGAGTTAATCCTGCTTATGTTTTTTAATGTTCTTGTGTTTAGATATTAATACCTTTCTCTTGGTTTCTAAAGTTCTCTGCTAGTATTCCTTTTGATAAACCTTTTATCCCTATTTCTCTTTCTTCTCTTTAAGGAAAATAACTCTTAAATTTGTCCTTTTGAGGCTATTCTCTAGATCTTGTAGGTGTACTTCATTGTTTATTATTCTTTTCTTTTTTTGTCTCCTCCTACTGTGTATTTTCAAATAGCCTATTTTCAAGCTCATTAATTTTTTTCTTCTGCCTGATCAATTCTGCTATTAAGAGACCGATGCATTCTCAAGTATGTCAATAGCATTTTTCAACTCCAGAATTTCTACTCGATTTTTTAAATTATTTTAATCTCCTTGTTAAATTTATCTCATAGAATTCATCTTTATTATCTTGAATTTCTTTGAATTTCCTCAAAACGACTATTCTGAGTTTACTGTCTGAAAGGTCACATATCTGTTCTTTCAGTGCTTGTCCTTGGTGCCTTACTTAGTTTGTTTGCTGAGATCTTATCTTCCTAGATAATCTTAATGCTTGAAGTTGTCCATCTATTATTGTAGTCTTCACAGTCTGGTCTTGTTCATGCCTATCCTTCTTGGGAAGGTTTTCCAGATATTGGACAGATTTGGGGCATAAACTCAACAACACTGTGGTTCTTGCAGACTCGTTGAGGTACCACTATGCTGGTCTAGGATAATATACAAAAGAATTATCTGGATTACCAAGCACAGTCTCTTTTTTTCTTCCCTTAATTTCTTCCAAACAAATGGAGTCTCTCTCTCTCTCTCTGAGGTGAGGCACTTGAAGGTGGAGGTGGGAAACACAAGCATCCCAGTGGCCACCACCACAGGGATTACACTGGCTCAGACCTAAAACCAGCACAGCACTGAATTTCACCCAAGACCCACTACTGTAACCACTACATGGCTGCCACTTAAGTTGACTTAAAGCCCTAAGACTCCACAATCAGCAAGTGGCAAAGCCGGCCAGGTTTTTGTCCCTTCTCTCAGGGAAGTGAACTATCTTAGGCCCTAGGGATGTCCAGAGATACTGTCCAGGAGCCAGACATTAAAGTTAAAAATCTTAGAAATTTACCTGGTACTCCACTCTAGTGTGACTAAGGTGGCACTTAAATAGCAAAACAAAGTCCTTCCTACTCTTCCCTTCTTTTTCTACAGGCAGAGGAATCTTTACCTATGGTTGCCACCACTACTGGCACATGGGGGTTCTGCCAGGCCATCACCAATGTGCACTGAAAGCCCCAGGGCTCTTAAATCAGCTTCTGATAAATGCTGTCAGGCCTGGGAATCACTCTTTGAGTCAGGGCTGCTCGAGAAGTGTTGACAAAAAGCCTAACCCTGGACTCAGTGACCCCAAGTATCTTGTTGGTGCTCTACTCCACTGTAGCTGAGCTAGTTCCTAAGATGCAAGGCAGAGTTTTATTTACTTTTCCCCTGCTTTTCTCAAACAGAAGTCTCTATAGCCACCACATCTGGGAACGTGTTTAGTCACACCTGGAGCCCACACATCACAAAGCCCAATGCCCATGGCATATTACCTGATATTATTGTAGGCTATTCAAGGCTCAAGGGCTTTTTAGTTACCAGGTGATAAATCCTGCCAGGTCTCAGCTGTGACAGGGAAGCACTGAGGTCAATGTAAAATCTCACATTTGCTGTATTCTCCCTCACAAACACATATTTTTTTTCCTCTCATCATGTGGCTGCTGCCAAAGAGTGTATGTGGAATGACACAATTACTCCGTAAGCAACCCTGGCTGATGTCTAAGACGGTCACATGCCCACCCATCCACTGGCTCTGAGCCCAGCTCGACACTAGGACTTGCCTAAGAATTGCAGTCCTGTGGCCTAGACAGTCTCTCAAGTTTACTCAGGGCATCAGAGCACTCCAGCTTGCAGTGGTGAGGCTTGTGGAAATCCAAGTTACAATGCTGAAATGGCTAATTTCCCTCTGGCTAAGGCTGGTCAAAACACTCCTTCCACAAGTGGATATTAGGTGAGTACAGCCTGGTTCAACAATGCAAATCCTCACAGTTGCTGTGCTCTCCGTCTCCAAAGCACATGGAAAAGCCATTTTATGTGGTCACTGCCAGGGGATGGAGGAGGGTTGGCCTTGGCTCTTCAAGACTCTCTTTCCTACCCTCTCCAATGTCTCTTTCAGTGAAATAAAGTTAAAAGCAGATAGTGTAATTGTTCACCTGATTTTTGGTTCTTGATGATGCTTTTTGTGTGTAGTTAGTTGTCAAAATTTGGTCTTCCTGAGGGGGAATAAATTATGTAGCCTTCTATTCTGCCATCTTACTCCATCTAAAAGTTTCCTTTTAATTGAAGAAATCTACCTGCCAAAAAGTTCTAGAAATAAAAAAATGCCCAAATGGCTTTTAGTTTTTTATGTTCCCTTGAAAAGCGGTGTGTGTGTGTGTGTGTGTGTGTGTGTGTGTGTGCATGCGTCTGTGTCAGGTGTATTCAATGAATCTCAGGAGACCTGAAGAAACAAAGCCATGAAAGAGTAGATGGTTCAAAGGCAAGGTGTGGGCACTGAAACATTATTTTAGTATGAGTCTACTTTATTCCAAAACCTAAAATGCAATTAAAAAAAAAAAAGAAATGGAGAGTAAAGAAGAGATGGAAGGAAGAAGAAAGATGGGGAATGAGAACAGGCCAGGGGGCAGAGGCTGGGGCCATAGGGAAGAATGGCCATGAGGTATTCTTTTAGCAGGGCAGCCAAATAACTTTTAAGATGAAGGAAGTATAAGATTTAATGTTATGCATACATGTTCTAATGTAGTACTATAAATACTATAAACCTCCCTTCAATGTGCCAACTTGTTAATAAACTTTATACACACACACACACACACACACACACACACACACACACACACACACAGATTCACTGCATTAGCAGCACCTTCCTTTTAGCACAAGGATCAGCAAATTAGCACTTGTGGGCCAAATCCAGCCCACTGCCTGTTTTTCTAAGTGAAGCATCTTGGAGCACAGCCATGCTTATTCACCTTATAGTCCATAGAGTCCATTAGCTGGGTGTGATGTTGCACACCTGTGGTCCCAGCTAGTAGAGAGGCTGAGACGGGAGAATCACTAGGACCCAGAAAGTCAAGACTGCAGTCAGCCATGATCATGCAATTGCACTCCAGCCTGGGAGACAGAGTGAGACCCTGTCTCAGAAAAACAAATATATATAACCCACAAAGCCTGAAATATCTACTAACTGAGTCCTTGCAGAAAAAGCTGGCCAGCTCCTGGTTTAGTGGATCAAAGATCCTTTGATGTATTTTAATAAAAGTTTTACCCAATATACTGAAATGTTTATATTAAATATAGATTTCTATCTAGTTTTCCCATCTTGTCCCTAAATTCTAAGTATAATCCTGGTACTCACTCCCAAGTTTATGTTAAATGCTAGCCTATACAAAAAAATACTCTTTCTCTTACTTTCTTCTTTTTGTTATTTACATGTTGCTTTGTTTCAATAAAGAATACAAAAATGCCCTACAAAAAAAAAAATATGAGTCTAGGTTCAAGCAGTGAAATTAAACTGAAAGTAAGGCAAATTATAACTTTTCCTTAATGAGAAGCAACCATATTTCAGGTGACTTTATACATCAAAACCCTCAGATTCTGAAATAACAAGGAACACATCCTATTTCCCATCCTTCAACGTCTGTGGCTTTGGGCACTTGATTGGCTTGTTCTTAAAACAGAGGCTGTATTTAGAACACAAGTAAGACTTGTGTTTAATATCACACCACTTCTACAAGTGCAGACCATTCTCTGGATCACCTATTTTCATTCCTTTTTTTATTTTACTTTAAGTTCTGGGGTACATGTGCAGATCTTGCAGGATTGTTACATAGGTATACACATGCCATGGTAATTTGTTGCCTTCAACCCCCCATCACCTACATTAAGTATTTCTCCTAATGTTATCCCTCCCCAATCTCCCCACCCCCTGCAATCCCTGCCCTAGCCCCCGAGTCCCCAGCAGACCCCGGTGTGTGATGTTCCCCTTCTTGTGTTCATGTGTTCTCATTGTTCAACACCCACTTAGTAAGAACATGTGGTGTTTGGTTTTCTGTTCTTATGTCAGTTTGCTGAGAATGATGGTTTCCAACTTCATCCATGTCCCTGCAAAGGATATGAACTCATCCTCTTTTATGGCTGTATAGTATTTCATGATATATATATGGTACAAAGGCAAGTTTGGGCTCTGGAACATATGTGCCACATTTTTTTTTATCCAGTCTACCATTGATGGGTATTTGGGTTGGTTCCAAGTCTTTGCTATTGTAAACAGTGCCACAATGAATATATGTGTGCATGTATCTTTATAACAGAATGATTTATAATCCTTTGGGTATATACCCATTAAAGGGATTTCTGGGTCAAATGGTATTTCTATTTCTAGATCCTTGAGGAATCTCCACACTGTCTTTCAAAATGGTTGAACTAATTTACACTCCCACCAACAGTGTAGAAGTGTTCCTATTTCTCCACATCCTCTCTAGCATCTGTTGTCTCCAGCTTTTTTAATTATCATCATTCTAACTGGCATGAGATGGTATCTCAATGCAGTTTTGATCTGCACCAGTGATGATCAGCATTTTTTCATGTGTTTGTTGGCCTAATATATGGCTTTTTTGAAAAGTGTCTGTTGATACTCTTTGCCCACTTTTTGATGGAGTTATTTGCTTTTTTCTTGTATATTTGTTTTAGTTCTTTGTAGATTCTGATATTAGCCCTTTGTCAGATGGGTAGCTTGCAAAAATTTTTTCCCATTCTGTTGATTGCCAGTTCACTCTAATGATTGTTTCTTTTGCTGTGCAATAGCTTTTAAGTTTGATTAGATCCCATTTTTCTGTTTTGGCTTTTGTAGTCATTACTTTTGGTGTGTTAGTCATGAAGTCCTTGCCTGTGCCTGTGTCCTGAATGGTATTACCTAGGTTTTCTTCTAGGGTTTTTATGATGTTAGGTCTTATGTTTAAATCTTTAATCCATCTGGAGTTAACTTTTGCATAAAGTGTAAGGAAGGCGTCCAATTTCAGCTTTCTACACATGGCTAGCCAGTTTTCCCAACACCATTTATTAAACAGGAAAATCTTTCCTCATTGCTTGCTTTTGAAAGGTTTGTCAAATATCAGATGGCTGTATATGTGTGGAATTACCTCTGAGGCCTCTGTTCTGTTCTATTGGTCTATATCTCTCTTTTGGCACCAGTACCATGCTGTTTTGATTACTGTAGCTTTGTAGTGTAGTTTGAAGTCAGGTAGCATGATGCCTCCAGCTATTTTTTTTTTTTTTTTTTTCCTTAGGATTGTCTTGGCTATGTGGGCTCTTTTTTGATTCCATATGAAGTTTAAGGTGATTTACAGTTCTGTGAAGAAGGTCAATGTTAGCTTGATGGAGATAGCACTGAATCCATAAATTACCTTTGGCAATATGGCCATTTTCATGATACTGATTCTTCCTGACCATGAACATGGAATGTTTTTCTATCTATTTGTGTCCTCTCTTATTTCCTTGAGCAGTGGTTTGTAGTCTCCTTGAAGAGGCCCTTCATGTCCTGTGTTAATTGTATTCCTAGGTATTTTATTCTCTTTGTAGTAATTGTGAATGGGAGTTTGCTCATGATATGGCTCTCTGTGTGTTACTGTTATCTAGGAAGGCTTGTGATTTTTGCACATTGATTTTGTATCCTGAGACTGCTGAAGTTGCTTATCATCTTAGGGAGATTTTGTGTGAACATGATGGGGTCTTCTAAATATATAATTATGTTGTCTGCAAATAGAGACAATTTGACTTCCTCTTTTCCCAGTTGTATACCCTTTATTTCTTTTTCTTGGCTGATTGCTCTGGCTAGAACTTCCAATACTGTGTTGAATAAGAATGGTGAGAGAGGGCACTCTTGTCTAGTGCCAGATTTCGAAGGGAATGCTTCCAGTTTTTGCCCATTTAGTATGATATTGGCTATGTGTTTGTCCTAAATAGCTTTTATTGTTTTGAGATACATTTCACTGATAGCTAGTTTATTAAGAGTTTTTAGCATAAAGTGCTGTTGAATTTTGTTGAAGGCCTTCTCTGCATCTGTTGAGATAATCAAGTGATTTTTTTCTCTGGTTCTGCTTATGCAATGGATTATGTTTATAGATTTGCATATGCTGAACCAGTCTTGCATACCCAGGATGAAGCCTACTTGATCGTGATGGATAAGCTTTTTGATGTACTGTTCCATTTGGTTTACCAGTATTTTATTGAAGATTTTGTATCAATGTTCATCATGGATATTCGCCTGAAATTTATCTTTTAGTTGTGTCTTTGCCAGGTTTTGGTATCAGGATGATGTTGGTGTCATAAAATTTATTCTTACAATTCACCAAGGGAGAAAAATTACATTAACATTTCTAACTCATACATACATCTATAGTAAAATAAAATAGCTTAAAAATAGACATGTAATTTTGTTTAAAAAAAAAGAGTGGAATATAATTATAAAATGAATTATGAAGTATTTTTTATATCTCTCAATGCTCAATCATGTAACATTTCTCTTAAACTTTTTTATCTTTACTGGTAGGAATTATTGACTTCAAATAAAACAAAGTCATACATGAACTGATTTATCTCTAGATCTACCATTTAATCCTGCCATAACAATATATCATGTTAGGCAATACCAATACATTTTAATTTCAAGCTAGAAATAAAAACACAATTTTTAAGATCTTTTTATCTTAACCCCACACCCACAAAAAAATTCAATGTGACAACCATATTTCATAAGGTATAAAATATAAGATCCAACCAGTATTTCTTTTTTTTTTTTTTTTTTTTTTTTGAGATGGAATTTCGCTCTTGTTACCCAGGCTGGAGTGCAATGGCGCAATCTCGGCTCACCGCAACCTCCGCCTCCCGGGTTCAAGCAATTATCTTGCCTCAGCCTCCCGAGTAGCTGGGACTACAGGCGTGGGCCACCATGCCCAGCTAATTTTTGTAGTTTTAGTAGAGACAGGGTTTCACCATGTCGATCAGGATGGTTTCGATCTCTTGACCTCGTGGTCCACCTGCCTCAGCCTCCCAAAGGGCTGGGATTATAGGTGTGAGCCACCACGCCCAATCCCAATCAGTATTTCTGTTCACATCTTCACATTCTGCTTATTGTTCCTATAGTCATATTTCAGTATACATTTCAGGATAGCTTGGTTTATAGAAGTGAATGAAGATGATTACATGGGGCCTGACTTAGAACTAGAGCTGCTTATCAGGGTAAGGCAAGTTCTGTCAGTCTCTGCCTTTTCCAGCCATTTCTTTATAGGTACAAAAGAATTTCAAATTGTGGGCTCGACTTTGCCAATACATTAGTAATCCAGTATCACCAGCAGGTAAAATGTAAAACTAGTTGTCTTATTCTCATCCTTAAAGCTGGTATTTCCAGACCAAATCCTGGGCCCACACCAGTCCTCCAAAATGCTTGTCTTCCTCCACAGAACCACCTCTCCCTAAGCTTGTATTATAGTTATTCAGTCCTTCTGCCTCAGTTTCTGCCTTATTCTTTTGAATTTATCAGTTAGGATTTTTTTTTGTCACAAACAGAGTATGCACTGGACCCTTTGCTAGAATAAAATACACTAAGACTTGTTTGTTTATTTGTTGTTTCCTTCCATTTTCAAATTTCAAGTCTTAAGTTGGCCTTATTTTGGTCACTTACTTATCCCTTAGAGGAGGATGTGGGGCATAACTGTAGACCTACCAGACTTTATGCAAGGGGAAGGGGTGATTCTACACAATTAAATTAAGGTACTAAACCAGAAAGAAAAGGTAATGCTGTCAGCTCAAACCAACAAATATCCATGATGCTTAAGATTTTTTAGTTTTCCTATACTCACTTGAGCAGTACTCTTGGCCTTTTTAAGAACAACTACCCAGTTCTTGAAAATGTATTTATTTCAAATGCCAGACCTTAGTTTTTATATCCCCAGCTATCTTCCCAAAACTGTACAGATGAAAAACAAACAAACAAACAAAAAACCTAAAATTACCAAAAATTCTATGCCTTAATGCAAGTGTTGTCTCTGGCTGAAAACTAGAGGTATTAAGCAGTACTGATGAGATCATACTCAAATAGAGTTTGTTTACTATGCATCCTTGGAAAGTGTGATTTTAACTTCAAGCTACCCATACAGGGTCCAATACTGGAACCAGAGCCTGATAATTTCCATCTTTTGCTTACTCTCTTTTCATTCAAAATCCAGCTGTTGAGGTCTCAGCATACCTCACAGGTAAAAACATCATGTATGTCAGGCAGTAGAATACATACAGACTCAGTCCTTTAATATCTATGAAGTTTAATTTTGAATTAGCATGCAAATTATATGACAATATACAGAAAGAAACAGTTCCTTTGCAAGCCTTAATTGTAATTTATAATGTTTGTCAAAGTGTGGCATGCTGACCACTTGCATCAAAATCACCAAGAAAATTTGTTAAAAATGAAAAGCCCTGGGCTTTACCTCAAATCACAATAAATCACAATCCCAGATGACAAAGCTCATATATTTTAAATTTTAATACATACAAGCAATTTATATGCACACTGATGTTTGAAAGCATCAGGCATGGGGTTATCTGCTATATAGCAATGATAATTCCCAATAGGCCAACTGAGCTGAGAGAAAATAAATTCAGGGGGCTAAGACTCAGAAATCTAAGTAAGCTATCAGCAAGGAACATGAACCTGGCTATTGGTATAGTGTTCAGGGACGAGAACTCTAGGTAAAAAGGAGGAATGAACAGAAGCAAAACAAAATTCTAGTCCTAGCTACCCTGTGGCATAAGGCAGGTTACCAAGGTAGCAAAGACTTAGGCACAAAAAGCAATGTTGAAAACCAATTACCAGAATTGCGAGTAAGATGAGAACCCAGTATCAGAAACAAATAACAAGAGCACTTATCTAAAACAGAATAATTTCAAGGCCACACAATCATCATGATTAACTTGATGCTGAGTCACAGAGAATTAAGATAGAGATTCTTATAACCCTACATTCTAAAGTCATTGGTTCCAGGCTAATCCTGCAGGTGAAAACAAGCGGTCGCAGCTATGGCAACATGAGACTAAGAATGCTTATCAAAATCAAGCAAAACACAATACCCAGAAATAAAAAAAATGCTAGTCATGGTAAATTTCTTTCCTGGAGCAGTCCTTTATGACTTTGCTCTGAATTTAATATTTTACCTCTACAATAAGAGATAATGAATAGGGTTGCTCACCACAAATAACAGGCATAAAGAAACAGCAAAAGAGAAATTGATCAAATCAAAGGGCATTACACAGAAAAAAAAGAAAGAAAAATAATGGGAGAAGACAATGGAAAGGAAAGAAACAAGATAAAAAGGAGAAATTCAGGGAAAAGAGAAAAAAGCAGGGATAAACAAATATCTGTAGTAGAACTGCACAAACTTCTTGCAAAAGGCATTGCAACAGAAGGAGTAAAAGTCTAAGAGGAGAAGAAGCATTTCAGCTACAGAAATTTACATACAGTCATATATCACTTTATTGTACTTTCTTGTGCTTCACAGACATTGCATTTTTTACAGTTTGAAGGTCTGCAGCAACCCTGAATGAGCAAGGCTACCAGTGGCATTTAACAGCGTGTACTCCCTTCGTGTCTCTATATCACATTCTGGTAATTCTCACAATATATAAAACATTATTATTATTTTATCTTTTATGGTAATCTTTGATCCGTGAACTTTGATGTTACTATTATACCTGTTTAGGAGCACCAAGATCTGTGTCCATGTAAGACAGCATATTTAACGGATTCGTGTTGCGTGTGTTCTGACTGCTTCACTGACTGGCTGTTCCCTCATCTCCCTCCCTCTTCTCAGACTTCACTGTTCCCAGGGACAAAAAAAATCGAAATTAGGCCAACAGATAACCCTACCATGGCCGTTAAGTGTTCAAGTAAAATGAAGAGTTGCACATCTCTCACTTAAGTCAAACGCTAGAGATGATTAAGCTTAGTGGAGAAGGCAGGTCAAAAAGCTGAGTTAGGCTGAAAGCTAGGCCTCTTGTGCCAAACAGTTAGAAGTTGTGAGTGCAAAAAAACTGTTCTTGAAAAAAATCCAAAACGCTATTCCAGTGAACACATAAATGATAAGAAAGCAAAAGAGCCTTATTGCTAATATGGGGAAAATTTAAGTTGTCTGGTTAGGTCAAACGAGCCACAACATTCCCTTTAGCCAAAGCCTAGTCCAGAGCAAAGCTATAACTCTCTTGAACTCTATGAAGGTTGAGAAAGGTGAGATAGCTGCAGAAGACAAGTTTAGAGCTACCAAAGGTTTGTTCACGAGGCTGAAGGGGAAAAAAAGCTGTCTCTATAACATAAAAATGCAAGATGAAGCAACAGGTGCTTATGTAAAAGCTGCAGCGAGTTATCCAGAAGATGTAGGTAAAATATTGATGAAGAAGGCTACACCTAACAACAGATTTTCAATGTTGACGAAACAGCTATGTACTGAAAGTAGATGCCATCTAGGACTTTCATAGGTAGGGACAAGAAGTCAATGCCTGACATTAAAGCTTCAAAGGAAAGGCTGATTCTCTCATTAGGGGCTATACACCTTTGAGTTGAGTTGATCCAACACTTGTTTATTTACCATTCTTAAATTTGTAGGTCCCTTAAGAATTATGGTAATTGTACGCTGCCTGTACTCTATAAATGAAACAGCAAGACCTAAATGATAGCACGTTTGTTTTCCAGCACTAATGTACTGAATATTTAACACACCAATTTTTACACACCAATATTGAGACCTATTGCTAAGAAAGAAAAATTCCTTTCAAAATATTAGTGCTAGCTGACAATGCACCTGGTCACCCAGGAGCTCTGATAAAGATTTACAAGTAGATGGACATTGTTTTCATGCCTGCAAACACAGCATTCATTCTGTAGCCCATGGATTAAAGAGTAATTTTTACTTTTAAGTTGTATTATTCAACAAATACATTTTGTAAAGCTATACCTGTCATAGATAGTGATTACTCTGATGTATCCAAGCAAAGTACATTGAAAACTTTCTGGAAAGAATTCACCACTCTAAATGTCAGTAAAAACATTTGTGATTCATGGGAAGAGGTCAAAATATCAACATTAATAGGAGTTTGGAAGAAGTTGATTCCAGCCCTCATAGATGACTTTGAGTGGTTCAAGAACTCATTAAAGGAAGTCACTGCAGATGTGGTAGAAACAGAAAGAGAGATAGAATTAGAAGTGGAACTGAAAATATGACTGGATTGCTGCAGTCTCATTATAATAAATAATTGGATGACAAGTTGCTTTTTATGGATGAGTAAAACAGGTCATTTTTTAGATGTAGTCTACTCCTGGTGAATATTCTGTGAACATTGTTGAAATGACAATAAAAGATTTAGAATATTACATAAGCATAGTTGCTAAAGTAGTGACAGGGTTTGATAGGATTGACTACAATTTTGAAAGATCTAATGTGGGTGACATTGCTAACAAATATTGCATTCTACAGAGAAATCCTTCATAAAAGGAAGAATCAATGGAGGTGACAAACTTCACTCTTTTTTTAAACAAATTACCACAGCCACGTCAACCTTCAACAACCACCACCCTGATTAGCCAGCAGCCATCAACATTGAGGCAAGACCCTCCACCAGCAAAAAGATTATGACTCACAATTTGGATGATCGTTAGCATTTTTAGCAATAGAGTATTTTAAAATTAAGATACATACATTGTTTTTTAGACCTTATATTATTGTACACTTAATAGACTTACACTACAGTATAATGTAAACATAACCATTATATTCACTGGAAAACTGGAAAGGTTTTGTGACTCACTTTATTGTGATATTTGCTTTATTATGCTGGTGTGGAACTAAACCCACAATATCTCTAAGGAATGACTGTAGTCATAATGAAACAAATCAGCATAGAGCAATGGAGTAAAATTTTATAGTAAGAAAGAAACAAAGTAATAGTTAATGAACTACTGGAACACCTGATGTTGATGGTCAGAATTGAACATACTCTCAAATAATGTACTTATAGATACTGTAAAACAAAATATGCATAATTCATTACAAATATTTAATTTCATGCTTACTAAGTTTTAATTATAATCATATTCACACAGCATATATATTGTTATTCTTCAAGTATTCCCTTCTTATATTAACTAATTAAAGTCCTGGTTTAAGAAATCTGACACAGTTTTGGCTGTATTTTACAATATCATCAGATGTCTTGCTTGAAAACCATTGTCTTTAAACACTTTGGAAACCAAGACCATTCGATGAGTCTCTTTAACAAATGAAACTGGGACAACTAGGGAGATCTACATAGAGAATTAAATTTGCCTTTTACCTCACAGCTTACAATACCTCCAAAGTATGCTTATAAACTATTTTCTCAGTTAATCTTCACAAGACTATGACAAAGTTACTCTTATTATCCTTATTTTGCCAAAAATAAAATGGGCTTGCAGAGACGCTATGTAATTTGCTTAAGTATGGAATCAGATAGCCAGTGTTTGAATCCTGACTTTTCTTTGTCAAAGTCAGGATTCAAACACTGGCTATCTGATTCCATACTTCTAACCATTCTATTATAAAGGAGAACTTGTGGTATCTCCCTCCATTTTACTAAATCTTAACTTTAATGTCATGGAACCATAAACAAAATGAAATGGAAAGAATCTTTATAGTATACCTAGCCAAGAGATTGCAAACTAGTAGCTCAAAGAACCAATATAGCTTATAAATATTTTATTTGGTCTTTATACTCTTCTCATGTAAACACCTTGTCAAAAATTAAAACTTAAAAAGATTTCACGGCCGGGCGCGGGGCTCAAGCCTGTAATCCCAGCACTTTGGGAGGCCGAGGTGGGCAGATCATGAGGTCAAGAGATTGAGACCATCCTGGCTCACATGGTGAAACTCTGTCTCTACTACAAATACAAAAAAAATTAGCTGGTCATGTTGGCACGCCCCTGTAGTCCCAATTAGGATTCTGAAGCAGGAGAATCGCTTGAACACGGGAGGTGGAGATTGTGGTGACCTAAGATGTCACCACTGCTCTCTAGCCTGGGCAACAGAGCGAGACACTGTCTCAAAAAAAAAAAAGATTTCACATAAAAATATAAATTTGGGGAGTTTCTAGAAATATCACACTATTGAGTCTGCATCGCCACTTAGCCATAAATAGTTGGAAATGATGTTAGGCTATTTTTGTCTATATATGGCAGACATGCATTAGTCAGGTTTCCACCTGCCTTTTACTCATGTAGCTACTTGGCCATTGTAGGAATTTGCATTTACGACCTTCAGTTTGATTGAATTATAGGTGGGGAATAAAAACTTAGTTATGGAAACGGATTTACCCAAAACAACACAGATAGTTGGTAGCAAAACCAAGACTAGAACCTAAGTCTTTTTAACTGTCAATTTAAGTCTTGCTCCACTATATGATGTTTAATTTTCTGTGCCTTTGAATAAGTTATCTCTTTTACTAGCAATGCTCCCTCAACATTTCTTTCAGTCTTCTCATTATTTCATTCAAAACTGGCCTCAGCATTTACTCTCGATGCATACTCTCTCAGATTAATCCATCCTGACTCTGATCACAAATACTCAGCATACCTCTTAGAACTTAAGAATTTGCACTTTCTGACATGTTTTTTGTTGTTGTTGTTTTTTTTTTTTGTAAAACATTCCGTCACTTCCTCTGTGTATGTTTTGTTCTCTCACCTGGACTATGTTCAATAAGATTAAGGTAGGCCTGAGATAAAATTGTGAACTTTTTTGGGAGAACAAGATTTCACTCTGTCACTCAGACTGGAGTGCAGTGGTGTCATCATAGCTCACTGCAGCCTTGAGCTCCTGAACTCAAGTAATCCTATCACCTCACCCCCCTAAGTAGCTAGGACTGCAGGCATGTGCCGTCACACTCAGCTATTCTTTTCAAAATTTTTTGTAGAAATGAATTCTTGCTATGGTGCCCAGGCTGGTCTTGAACTCCTGACCTCAAGTTTTCTTTGCGCCTCAGCTTACCAAAGCACTGGGATTAAAGGTGTGAGCCACTGAATCCAGACTTGAAGTTGATGAAACTGTATTTCAGTGCTTCCAATTTTTTCTTTGCCCTCCTGACTACCCAGTGCTTACTCCTGTGTCCTCTTCCTACCCCTGTAAAAGCTTTATCAAAGTAATGCCTCTAATATCAGTCATTTACTAAGGGTTCAAAAGCTGGTGCTCTGCAAGCTGAATTTGGGCAGCAGACAATTTGTTTGTATGACAAACATTTTTGACTTTTTGAATTTGAAAATCTTTAGATAAGACATTGAATTTCTAGTTAATCACCAATTTCTTTAATCTAGTTTTATAGACCTGGCCTGATTTACATACTCATGTTAACTGTTTGTCCACTATAGACATTTAAGCTAGTGTTCCCTGTATCATATCTTCTATTTGGGCTTCTGCATTATTCCTGAGACCCATTTCCACTTTGCCCCATATGTGACAGCTGAATGTCAATCATGCTCCCTGTGCTTGCAACTAGGTAGTCTTAATAACATTCCCAAAATCTCAAGGTCTGATTTGCTATCAGGTGACCCAATTCATGATGCTAAACATCTGCTTTAACTGTGTTCTGATTGACATCTGTTCCTTGATTCAGTGGACTTGTACTCTGATCTACATTGGGGAACATGTTGTTTCTTTCCCCTGGACCCTGTCATACTATTTGTGTAAATGACCATCTGTTGCCATGCCAATGGTGACTTTCTGCCAGATATAACTTCTCTCCAATGCTTAAGACTGAATCTGATCTCAAGTATCTACTGCTGCATCTTGAACAGAACTAATTCCATGTCTTATTTTTGCCCAGTTGATTTGATAGTACTTGAAAAAATTTGTACAAGGTCACAATCACAGAGGTCTATTCATAGGAAATCAAATGTAGTCTTAAGTTCATAAATTCCCTTTTCCCGGGACATTTTTATATTTGGGCATTTTAGATATCAGGCAATAAGGTTTAGGAGAGGTTTGGAGAGAAACAAGAGGTGAAAAACATAAATAAGAATTCATCAGAGTCTCTGGAAAAATTTAATCGATGTCCAGGATCCTGATGCTGTTCATAACGTTCGTAAGGTTTTTTTTTTTTTTTCCTTGTAATCCTACAAAGTGCTGAGCATAAATGAAGGATCATTAAATATTATTCGGTCTCTGGGAAGCTATTCACAATGCACTACAAATCACATAATTCGGCAAACCAAAAACTGAGAAGCAAGTTACTCAAAACCAGGTTCTTAATTTAAAAAGAAATTTACAGCAAAGAAACTAAGAGTTATAGAACCTATTGACATTTTAGCCATGAAATCCTGGCTGAAACGAAGAAATGGTGAGTCCAATAACAATACAATACCTTGCAAAAAGATTAGTCTGTTCCTATTCTAATTAAATTCTTACGCTAATTTTTTTCTTTAGTTTTATTCCC
This sequence comes from Saimiri boliviensis, assembly GCF_048565385.1. Lineage (NCBI taxonomy): Eukaryota > Metazoa > Chordata > Mammalia > Primates > Cebidae > Saimiri > Saimiri boliviensis. Next base: position 68,519,209 of record NC_133470.1, on the reverse strand, counting down.
AGGTATCTACAGTGATTTTATTAAATAAAAGACTGGGTTGCTTTTCAATTCTTTTCAAATAAAATAAATCATATTGCTTCTTCTTTTTATTTAAGAAATCCATGCCAACTTAATTAATTGTACAAAATCTGCAAGAGGATAGCACTCAGAATGGAAAAGCTCTGTTTTTCATAATTACAGGATTAGGCACTAGACCTCAACTCAATGACCTACAGAAGATATCCTTAATATAATTATTAAATTTGTTATTAAAACTTATGTGATAAGCAAGTATATTTGGATTCATATTTGAATTTTGAAAATACTGTACTTTGTACCTTTCAAAGTATGTTATTGCATGTAGAAAACATGGAGTCAGTTTTTGAGACAAAGATCATGGTTGGGACTAGCTGGCCACAGATGAAGCCTCAGACCAGAAACACAGTGATGCGAATGGATCCAGACACATTTTTCTACAACTTTTATAATAGACTCATCCTTTCTCATCGGAACACCGTCTGGCTGTGATACAAAGTGAAAATGAAAACACATGACCGCTCAAGGCCACCTTTGGTGAGCAAAGATCTTTCAAGGCCACGTCTATTCGAAGCCTCAACACCACCCGGATATAAGATTCCTCCATTGGTTCCGAAAGTGGAAGCCTCATAGTGTCCAGGAGTACGAGGTCACCTGGTTTGTGTCCTGGAGCCCCTGCCCAGTGTGTGCAAGGAATGTGGCCGAGTTCCTGGCCGAGGACAGGAAGGTCACCCTGACCATCTTCGTGGCCCGCCTCTGCTACTTCTGGGACCCACATTACCGGGAGGAGCTTCGCAGACTGTGTCAGAGGAGAGACAGTCCGCATGCCACCATGAAGATCACGAGTTACGGTGAATTTCAACACTGTTGGGACAAGTTCGTGGACAACCAAAGATTGTACAAGCCTTGAAATAAGCTGCCTAAACATTATACATTACTGCGCATCACGCTGGGGGAAGTTCTCGGACACCTGATGGATCCAGGCACATTCACTTACAACTTTACCAATGACCCTTGGGTCCTTGGATGGCACCAGAACTACCTGTGTTACGAGGTGAAGCACCTGCACAGTGGCACCTGGGTCCCCATGCACCAGCACAGGGGCTTCATACTCAACGAGGCTTCAAATAATCCCGGTTTCCCTGAAGGCCACCATGCAGAGCTATGCCTCCTGGACCTGATTTCCTTTTGGAAGCTGGACCTGGCCCAGCGATACAGGATCACTTGCTTCATCTCCTGGAGCCCGTGCTTCAGCTGTGCTGAGAAGGCGGCTGAATTCCTTCAAGAGAAACCACACGTGAACCTGCGCATCATCGCTGCCCGCATCTATGATTGTCAACGACAGTATAAAAATAGCCTGCGCAGGCTGGACAGAGCTAGGGCCTCAGTTTCCATGATGAAATACAGTGAGCTTAAGCACTGCTGGGACACCTTTGTGGATCACCAGGGACACCCCTTCCAGCCATGGGAGGGACTAGATGAGCACAGCCAAGCCCTGAGTGTGAGGCTGCAGGCCATTCTCCAGGGAAATTGATGGATGACTCTCAGTCTCTAAGGAAGGAAGAGACCTGGGCTGAGCAGCAGTATAAAAGATCTTCCAAGAAATGCAATCGGGCTGTTCACCAACATCTCCAGCTGATCACAGACGCCAGCAAAGCAATGCGCTCCTGACAAGTAGATTATTTTTTTTAAAATGAGCGAATTACCTGTAATCAAAAATTAATGTGCTATAGTAGTAAGATTGTGCTCAATACAGTCAGAAAAGTTTCAAACCTACTAATCCAGTGACAATTTGAATTGATTTTATATGTAGAGGAATACAGTGAAATACTAAATATTTTCATATATTTTTCCCTTTGTGATTGTATCATGACTTGCAAGTGTTTACATAAATAATAGCAAATGTGTAAAAAAAAAAAAAAAAGAAAATATGGAGTCAGTTTTTTGGAAAATAATAGCTACTAAAAATATTTATATAGGCAATAAATATTGTGGATACAACTAAAATTATCCGCAAAACTAAAACAATAATTAACATAATATGTCTAAACACAAAACAGAATATGCCTCTTATTTTCAAGAGATAAATATAATATGAATTACCTTAAAAAGCAATTCCTTGCTGAGGTGTACAAAATAGGTAAAGTTTTGTATAATTGCAAAATCTGTTCCATTTATTGAGTTGCTATTTATTTATTAGGACTTTTTTCTTCAAGGATGACTTTATGTTGACCAGGCTCTTTTTAAACTTAATGTTTACCTAACCAAAATTACCTAGTCATGAAATATTATATAAAAATAACATTGTTGCAGTGATTCTGCAAAGTTAGTGGCAGTAACAGCATAATATATATGTATATAAAATATATATATACATATATAATATATATATATTATATATATAATATATATTATATATATAAAATATATGTTAATATATATTATATATATATAAAATATATATATACATATATATTATATATATACATACATACATATATAAAATATATATATACATATATTATATATACATACATACATATATATAAAATATATATACATATATACTATATATACATACATACATATATATTATATATATACATACATATATAATATATATGTATATATATATTATATATATTTTATATATATATATATATATATAGAGAGAGAGAGAGAGAGAGAGAGTGTATATATACACACACACATATATATACTCTAAGTTCTGGGATATATGTGTAGAATGTGCAGGTTTGTTACATAGGTATACATGTGCCATGGTGGTTTGCTGCACTCATCAACCCATCATCTACATTAGGTACTTCTCCTAATGCCATCCCTCCCCTAGCTCCCCACCTCCAACAGGACCCAGTGTATGATGTTCCTCTCCCTGTGTTCATGTGTTCTCATTGTTCAACTCTCACTTATGAGTGAGAACAAGCAGCATAAATTTTTATCACTGTCCAGAATAAACTGTAAGAACAGAACAACTAGAACAGTAAACGGACAAAACATATACATTTAAAATAATGAAAAAACAAGATACGGCTCACAAATCTCAACATACACGTTGAGGGGGAAAAAATCAACAACAGGTAGAAAGATGCATATAGTGTCAGCATCTGTGAGTAGGGAAGTGTGTTAGTCTATTTGTATTGCTATAAAGAAATACCGTAGGTTGGGTAATTCATCAGAAAAAAAGGGGTTTATTTTGCTCATGGTTCTGCAGGCTGTACAAGAAACATGGTGCTGGTATCTGCATCTAGAGAGATCCTCAAGCTGCTTCCACTCATGGCAGAAGGCAAAAGGTAGCTGACATGTAAAGATCACATGGAAAGAAGTGTTAAAGTGAACCAAATATGGCCTGAGAAAGACTTTATACTTCAATATTTGAGTCCTTGTAGACAAACTGAGACCTAGCTTAATAGGCAGACAAAATTGAAAACCTAACTTAGCAGTATACATCTGTAATAATAACTGAGTTTTGGCCAAGCCCAGTAGCCATACTTCAACCACTCATAAACTGCTGAGTATTTAAACTGTGTTCAAATAAGGCAAATGCCAAGCTGTAACCAAGTTCATTGTTTCTGTACCTCACTCCCAATTTCTGTACATTACTTTACTTTTTTTGTCTATAAATTTGTTCAGAGTCTATCTGAATCTGCTGTGATTCTGGAGGCTGCCTGATTTGTGAATTATTTCTTTTCTTTGCTCAATTAAACCCTATCAAATTTAACTTTTTTGAAGTTCTTTTAACAGATTTGGTGTCAGAAGTGGGGTTCAAAGAAAAACTCTGGCAGCTCTCAGAAAAAACAGGTTACCAGGCCAGGTACCCACCAAGCTCATTGCATTCACTGCTCTCTTGATTGTAACTGGAGGTCGTGGGTGTTATCCCTCAGATTCTGAGATCCACTAACTTGTGTTTTGAGCTCTCCAAGTTTACTTGAGCAGTTCTTAGACTAGACTGGATCCAAGATTGGATTGGATTCAGTAATTAACTTAATTGGATTCAATTAGAGGTCTTGGACCTCTAATAAGTACCTTATTTAATAATGGGATCATCTCAATCCAAGGAGGCTGGGACTCCACCTTCTGGGACTCCAGTTAATTTTTTTATAAAAATTATGGGCCTAGAACATATGCAGTTTTATAAAAATAGGTTAACATCACTAAAGAAAACTTAGAATTAAGGTGGCTGCAATAGGAAAGTTTTAATTTGGATACAATGGTTTATTTGTGAGGCATATTAGAAAAAGGGAGACCTAAAACCCCACAAAACAGTGGTATGTATCCTTTGATGGTTATGCAGAGGCCTTTAACAGACTAAATGAATTTTTTAAAAAGTGCCTCCGTAAAAGATAATTTGCAAAAAGCAAATGAAAAGCTTAAGCAACAGACCAAGGACAAAAGGGGACTGCACTCTGACTGAACTAACCCAACTGTCCCTTCTCTTTATTTCTCTGTACCAACATATTCTGAGTCCACTAAAAATTTGTCTAAATTACCCTTTCACACTGAAGATAATGAAAAAAACAGTTAGAATGATGCCTTCCAAAGTGAGACCTGAGCAGCCTCGTCTGCAGGTTGCAACTACTTTCACTACATGGTCTAAAATTGAGCTTAGAGCCATTTTGAAGGTCTTCCCTGATCCAAGGGAAAATCCTCAAAAATTTACTGAGGAATTTAGAATCCTCATAGCAGCTTACAATCCAGGACTTCCTGACCTTTACCAATTTATTCACATGATGTTGGGGCCTAGTGAAGCTCAGAGATGGATGACAGCGACAGAATGACACAAACCTGAGGAGGCTATTGAAAATCCTTCCAAGAGTCCTCATGAGATGGAGCAAAAAGATGATGAAGACATTTCACATTCAATTTCTAAAAATTTTCAAAAAAAATTGACTGGTCCATCACATAATGTTGTAAGCAAAAAAAAAAAAAAAAAAAAAAAAGGTTAAACAAGTTTCAGATTATCGAATTCGCTTAGAAATACTGTTTGTAAAACATTCTGGGCTTGAAGTACAGCAAGGATAATTTCCTTCAGAAACTGAAACTGCATTAACTGCTCTATTTATAAATGTACTATGTCCTGAACTTAGCAGTTTAATTAAAAAACATAAGTTGTAATGGGAAGTTACAGATATGACTAAATTGTGGCCTTAGCTGAACATTTTGAGAGGACCCTAAAGCAAGAAAAATCTCAAAAGGCAAACAAGCTTATGATGGTTCAGTTACAATCACTGTAGGCACCTGGACAAAAGGAACCTTATTGTTCTCTCTCTTTTTTTTTTTTTTTTTTTTTTGAGAAGGACTTTCGCTCGTTACCCAGGCTGGAGTGCAATGGCGCGATCTCGGCTCACCGCAACCTCCGCCTCCTGGGTTCAGGCAATTCTCCTGCCTCAGCCTCCTGAGTAGCTGGGATTACAGGCACGTGCCACCATGCCCAGTTAATTTTTTGTATTTTTAGTAGCGACGGGGTTTCACCATGTTGACCAGGATGGTCTCGATCTCTTGACCTCGCGATCCACCCGCCTCGGCCTCCCAAAGTGCTGGGATTACAGGCGTGAGCCACCATGCCCGGCCTCTTGTTCTCATTTTAAATCACAATCAAGAGGTCCTAGAATAAGAAGTTCTTTACCCCAAGATGTCTGTCTTTATTGCAAACAACTGGGGCACTGGAAAAGGGATTGTTCACTTTTATATGAGTCTGTCAATAAGCCTCCCTCTAGACAAAACTGTTTCACCACTAGAAGAAGTCCAAGAGACCTTATCCTCCTGACAATAACAAATATTGATGAGGCTCTGAGGGATTCTCCAGTAGATAGCTTCCCACAATGCCTTTAAACAAACATGGAGAAACAGAGATTTAAATAAATGGGGAGTCATGCACAGTCCTCATAGATACCAGGGTTACTCTATCTAACATAAACCCCACTTTAATAAGCCAATAAATTCCTTGGAGTGAAAAGGTCATTTCTGTGGTGAGGGTTTCAAATCAAATTCAAAAGGTTTCCGTATTTGAACCCATCCAACTAACTATGGACCCCTTTTCAGGAAAACACAATATTACTGTGATACTGCTCCAGTAAACGTGTTAGGGTGAGATTTACTTTCAAAGCTAACAGGGCACATAACATTTTCCTCAGAATCTTGAAGAAGTTTGTGATTACCCATCTCCTGAAGCCTACTTTGGTCAATTCATCAAAATCATGCTCTGTCCAGTTTTTTTCCCTTGCTGGCAAGGAGTTGTGATGCTCTGGAGAAGAGGTGTTCTGTTTTTTTTAACTTTCAGGGTTTTGAGCTAGCTTTTCCTCATCTTCTTGGATCTATCTACTTTTGGTCTTTAATGTTGGTGACCTTTAGGTGGATTTTTTTGGTGGACGTCCTTTTTGTTCATGTTGATGCTATTCCTTTCCATTTGTTAATTTTTCTTCTGACAGTCCAGCCCTTCTGTTGAAAGTCTGCTGGAGTTTGCTGGAGGTCCATTCCAGACCCTGTTTGCCTGGGTACCAGCAGTGGAGGCTGCAGAAGAGCAAAGATTGCTGCCTATTTCTTCCTCTGGAAGTTTCATCCCAAAGGCGCACTCACCAGATGCCAGCCTGAGCTGTCCTGTATGAGGTGTCTGTTGACCCCTGCTGGGAAGTGTCCCCCAGTTAGGAGGCATGAGGGTCAGAGACCCACTTGAGGAGGCATTCTGTCACTTAACAGAGCCTGAGCACTGTACTGGGAGATCTGCTGCTCTCTTCAGAGCCAGCATGAAGAAACATTAAGTCTGCTGAAGCTGCAAACACAGCCCCTCTTTCCTCCAGGTGCTCTGTCCCAGGGAGATAGGAGATTATTATTTTATCTATAAGCCCCTGACTGGGGCTGCTGCCTTTCTTTCAGAGATACCCTGCCCAAAGAGGTGGAACCTAGAAAAGTAGTCTGGCTACAGCAGCTTTGCCGAGTTACAGTGAGCTTCACCCAGTTCAAACTTCCCAGTGGCCTTGTTTACATTATGAAGGGAAAACCACTTACTCAAGCCTCAGTAATGGTGTACACCCCTCACACCGCCAAGGTGGAGTGTCCCAGGTCAACTTCAGACTGCTATGCTGGTAGCGAGAATGTCAAGCCAGTGGATCTTAGCTTGCTGGGCTCATGGAGGTGGGATCTGCTGAACTAGACCACTTGGCTTCCTGGCTTCAGGCCCCCTTTCCAGGGAAATAAATAGTTCTCTGACACTGATGTTCCAGGCACCACTGGGAGGGGGGTGAGCTCCTGCAGTTAGATTGGTGTCTGCCAAATGGCAGCCCAGTTTTGTGCTTGAAACTCAGGGCCCAGGTGTGTAGGCACAAGAGGAAATCTCCTGATCTGTGGGTTGCAAAGACCATGAGAAAAGCATAGTATCTGGGACAAAATGCACCCCTCCTCACAGCACGATGAGGGAATGCCCCACCCTACTTCTGCTTGCCCACCATAAGCATGTTTTAACCCAATTCAAGGAAGCTAAGAACCTTGAAAAAAGGTTAGAGAAATTGCTAACTGGAATAACCAGTTTAGAGAAGAACATGAATGACCTGCTGGAGCAGAAAAACACAGCTCAAGAACTTTCTGAAGCATACACAAGTATCAATAGCCAAATAGATTAAGCAGAAGAAACGATATCAGAGATTGAAGATCAACTAAATGAAATAAAGTGTGAAGACAAGATTATGGAAAAAAAGAATAAAAAGGAACAAACAAAGCCTCCAAGAAATATGGGACTATATGGAAAAACCAAACCTAAACTTAATTGGTGTACCAGAAAGTGACAGGAAGAATGGAACCAAGTTGGAAAACACTCTTCAACATATTCCCCAGGAGAACTTCCCCAACCTAGCAAGACAGGCCAACATTCAAATTCAGGAAATACAGAGAACACCACAAAGATACTCCTCGAGAAGAGCAACCCCAAGAAACATAATCATCATATTCACCACGATTGAAATGATGAAAAAAATGTTAAGAGCAGCCAGAGAGAAAGGCTGGGTTACCCACAAAGGGAAGCCCATCAGACTAACAGCAAATCTCTCTGCAGAAACCCTACAGTCAATATGACAGTGGGGACCAATATTCAACATCCTTAAAGAAAAGAATTTTCGATGCAGAATTTAATATCCAGCCAAACTAAGGTTCATAAGTGAATGAGAAATGAAATTCTTTACAAACAAGCACATGCTGAGAGACTTTGGCACCACCAGGTCTGCCTTACAAGAGTTCCTGAAGGAAGCACGGAATATGGAAACTGCAAAAACATACCAAATTGTAAAGACCATTGACACTATGGAGAAACTGCATCAACAAATGGGCAAAATAACCAGCTAGCATCATAATGACAGGATCAGATTTATGCATAACAATATTAACCTTAAATGTAAACAGGCTAAATGCCCCAGTTTAAAAAAAAAAAAAACAGACTGGCTAATTGAATAAAGAGTCAAGACCCATTGGTATGCTGTAGGCAGGAGATTCATCTCATGTACAAAGACACACATAGTCTCTAAATGAACAGATGAATAAATATTTACCAAGCAAATGGAAAGCAAAGGAAAGGAGGGGTTGCAATCCTAGTCGCTGATAAAACAGACTTAATACCAACAAAGGTCAAAAAACACAAAGAAAGGTACTGCATAATGGTAAAGGGATCAATACAACAAGAAGAGCTTCACAAAGAAGGTTCTTGGAGGCCTAAAAAGAGACTTAGATTCCCACACAATAATAGTGGGAGACTTTAACACCCCACTGTCAATATTAGATCAACAAGACAGAAAATTAACAAAAATATACATGACTTGAACTCAGCTCTGGACCAAGTGGATCTAATAGACATCTACAAAACTCTCCACCCCAAATCCACAGAATATACAATTTTCTCAGCACCATATTACACTTACTCTAAAATTGACTACATAATTGGATGTAAAACCTTCTTTAGCAAATGCAAAATAACAGAAATCATAACAAACAGTCTCTCAGACCACAGTGCAATAATATTAGAACTCAGGATTAAGAAACTCACTGAAAACTGCACAACTACATGGAAACTAAACAACCTGCTCCTGAATGACTACTGGGTAAATAATAAAATTAAGACAGAAATAAATACATCATTTGAAAACAATGAGAACAAAGACACAACATACCACAATCTATGGGACACAACTAAAACAGTGTTTAGAGGGAAATTTGTAGCACTAAATGCCCACAGGAGAAAGCAGAATGATGTAAAATCAACACCCTAACATCATAATTAAAAGAACTAAGAAATGCAAGTCAAAATCACATTGAGATACCATCTCACACCAGTTAGAATGGTGATCATTAAAAAATCTGGAGACAACAGATGCTGGAGAGGATGTGGAGAAATATCCACCACTCCCACTCGGTGGGAGTGTAAATTAGTTTAGCCATTGTGGAAGACAATGTGGCAATTCCTCAAGGATCTAGAAATAGAAATACCATGTGACCCAGCAATCCCATTACTGGATATGGACCCAAAGGATTATAAATCATTCTATTATAAAGGAACATGCACACATATGTTCATTGCGGCACTGTTTACAATAGCAAAGACCTGTAATCAACCCAAATGTCCATCAATGATAGACTGGATAAAGAAAATGTGGCACATATACACCATGGAATACTATGCAGCCATAAAAAAGATGATCTTTTTTTATCTTAAGGACATGAACTTATGATAAAGCTTCATGTCTTTTGCAGTGATATGGATAAATCTGGAAACCATCACTCTCAGCAAACTGATGCAGGAACAGAAAACCAAACGCCACATGTTCTCACTCATAGGTGGGTGTTGAACAATGAGAACACAGGGACACAGGGAGGGGAACATCACACAATGGGGTCTGTTGAGGGGTGGGAGGCTAGGGGAGGAATAGCAGGGGGTGGGGAGATTGGGGAGGTATAACACTGGGAGAAATACCTAATGTAGGCGTCAAGGGGATGGAGGTGGTAAACCACCATGGCAAGTGTATACCTTTGTAGCAATCTTCTTGCAAGATCTGCACATGTACCCCAGAAATTAAAGTACAATAAATTTTTTTTAAAGATTTACAGGCCATTAATAAAATCGTAATACCAAGATTTCTTGTAATCTCAAATCTTAATATTTTATTATTTAATGTACCCACTGACTCCAAGTGGTTCACAGTAATACAGTCTGCTCAGCCTTCTTTAGCATTCCAGTTCATAAAGAAAGGCAATACTCATTTGCCTTTCCTTGAAAAAAATCAGCAGTACACCTTGACTGTCATGTGACAAGGGTTTGTTGAAGCCCCTTCATATGTTTTTTAGACATTGCATCAGGACTTAATGACACTACAGAAAACAGTAGAATTTCCTCAAAATTCTACTCTCATTCATTAAATAGATGACTTATTGTTATGCTCGTCCACTAAGAAATGTTCTGAAATTGACTCAGTTTACCTTTTACAGCAACTCACATATAAAGGTAACAAACTTCAATTTTCTTTTTCTTTTTTTTTTTTTTTTTTTTTTTTTTGAGACGGAGTTTCGCTCTTGTTACCCAGGCTGGAGTGCAATGGCGCGATCTCGGCTCACCACAACCTCCGCCTCCTGGGTTCAAGCAATTCTCCTGCCTCAGCCTCCTGAGTAGCTGGGATGACAGGCACACGCCACCATGCCCACCTAATTTTTAGTATTTTTAGTAGAGACAGGGTTTCACCATGTTGACCAGGATGGTCTTGATCTCTTAACCTCATGATCCACCCGCCTCGGCCTCCCAAAGTGCTGGGATTACAGGCTTGAGCCACCGTGCCCGGCCTAAACTTCAATTTTCAAAAGAAAAAGTCCACAATTAGCCGGGCGCGGTGGCTCAAGCCTGTAATCCCAGCGCTTTGGGAGGCTGAGGCAGGTGGATCACGAGGTCGAGAGATCGAGACCATCCTGGTCAATGTGGTGAAACCCCGTCTCTACTAAAAATACAAAAAAAAAAAAAGAAAATTAGCTGGGCATGGTGGCGCGTGCCTGTAGTCCCAGCTACTCAGGAGGCTGAGGCAGGAGAATTGCTTGAACCCAGGAGGCGGAGGTTGCGGTGAGCCGAGATCGTGCCATTGCACTCCAGCCTGAGTAACAAGAGCGAAACTCTGTCTCAAAAAAAAAAAAAAAAGAAAAGAAAAAAAAAGAAAAAGTCCACAATTTGGTACATGACTTTACTGCTGAAGGGATTTCCCTCTCACCTGAGAATATAAAAACTATTCATTTTTCCTCGACCCACAACCAAAATACAATTACGAGACTTTCTTGGACTTGCAGGATATTGCAGATCCTGGGTTCCAAATTTTTCCTTAATAGCTTCACCATTGTATGAGCTTGCTAAAAATTCTGTACCAGAGCCTTTAGTTTGGGAAGATAGTCATGAGCAGCCTTTTAGCCAAATAAAGTTGGCTTTACATCAGCTTTCAATTTTAGGACTTACAAATTAAACCTTTTACGTTGTTTGTTCATGAGCATAATAATCAGGGATTAGGAGCCCTTACTCAAGAACATGGTGATAAACATAGACCTATTGCCTACCATAGCCTGCAATTAGATCCAGTCACTAAGGCATATCCTCATTGTTTAATAGCAGTAGCCGCAGCTTCATCAGATCTTGTTTTAGAAAATGAATTTAATTTGCAAGTGCCACACTCTGGGGAAAGTCTATTAAATTCCAACCAAATCCAGCATTTTTCAGTGAGTAGACTAACATCTTACGAATTACTTCTTTTATCTTCTAATCTTCACCTCAAACACCTTAATCTACTTAATCCTGCTAACCAGTTACCTCTGCCTGATGATGGTGAAAACCACAATTGTGTCAGTGCAGTGTCAGAAATAGTGACCACTGGTGTTGATTTACAAGATACTCTATTGGATAATCCTGAATTTATACTTTTTGTTGATAGGTCCCATGCCAAAAACTCAGAAGGAAAATATCTGGCAGGATATGCTGTTACCACTCAAAATGAGTTAATAGAGAAGGAAACTCTTCCTAATATAAGTCAGCCTAACCTGCAGAGCTTTTTGCCCTTACCCAAACATGTCACATAGCTAAGGAAAAGTCAGTAAATATTTATACAGATAGTAGATATGCTTTTGAAGTAGTACATGATTTTCCCATGATATGGAAACTATAAGGGTTTCTCACCAATAGTGGTACCCTCATCAAAAACAGACTCCAAGTAGTTAAGCTCCTTTCTGCTATCCTGTTACCATTGCAGATTGCTGTTATTAAGACTGAAGCTCATACTTGTAGAACTGAACCTGAATATCAGGGAAATGCTTTAGCAGATTTTTATGCTAAATCAGCTAGTGCTGAAACTGTCAAGATATGCAATCTGAGTAAACTTCCTAAGATTAATCCAAGAAAAGTTCCTTATGACGACCTATTTAATAAACAGTGCAATGCACTTGCTGTGGAAAAATAAAATTGGCATATAAAAGAATGTAAATTTAATGTGAAGCGAAGACTCGCAGAGGGCCCGGACAGCTGCCTGGCTCTTCCTGAGTCTTTGAAGCTTCCGTTGTCGGAAGCTCTGCACTCCACAACTCATCATGGAACAGAGACAAAATTATCCAAATTATAAAAAAATACTGGTGTATTGGCTGTTCCAAAATTGCCAAAATGGCTTATACTCAATGTTTGACTTGTCAAACTCATAATCCTGGAAAATCAAAACTTTGGAAAATCAAAATTTAAATGTCCACCGCCTGACGGATCATTTGAGCATTTACAGATGGACTTTATTAAGTTGTCACCCTCAATGGAGTATCATTATGTTCTTGTACAAGTTTTCGTGTTTTCTGGTTGGATAGAGACCTTCCCATGTAGGAAAGCTGAGGCTGTGACTGTAGCTGTGAAATTATTAGAAAATATTTTTCTTTCATGGAGGATTCTCTAAAAATATCCAATGATAGAGGAACTCATTTTATTGGGCAAGATATAAAGCAGTTAAATAAGATGTTACTGACACAGTGGCATTACCATTGTCCCTATCGCTCTCAGTCTTCAGGAAAGGTTGAAAGAACAAAAGGCACATTAAAAAACTGAAATTGACAAAGTTAACTGAGTCAATTTGGTTGCCTTGGTCAAAGATACTACATTTGGCTTTAATGGCAATAATATCCATTCCCATTGGAAAACATAAATTTACCCCCTATTAAATAGTCACTGGAAGGCTTATGTCCCTGATAATAGCACTTCATGTTTCTTCTGCTCTCTTAAACTCAAATATGATTCAATGCTGCAAGGCTTTAATATACTATGCCAAAATATATTTCTGCCAGGTAAAGAAAGCTTTTTGAGATTTACCAACTGAGGACAATCAAACCCTCAGTTGGGTTTGATTGTCTGGAACCAGGAGACTGAGTCTTCTGGAAATGACATCAGAGGAAAACTGCTTTTGCACCTCATTGGAAGGGACCATACCAAGTTATTCTCGCCATCCACGCTGCAGTGAAGCTTCAGGGCCTTCAACCTTGAGTCCACATCTCACAACTCAAAAAGGATCTTTCAGACTCCTGGAAATGTACATCTGTTGAAGACATTAAGGTAAAACTGACCCGGAAAATCTCTCCCAAGAAGCAGACGACATCCTAGTGGATTGATAAGTTGATCATTACCAAATATAAAAAACAATCCAAGTGATGTCTGCAAATGGTATATTGTCCTTCCAGGCATTGTGGACTAAAGATTTGGGAATTACTTATATTGGTACAAGTGATTGTTTGTATAATATAACCTGATTAAATCCAGTCAGGTCCCTTTTTGCTAGATGTGGCTATGCAGTCTTACAACATGCTGTAAAGGGGCAGCAAAAAAGTAAATTTCCCACTGAACATTGTTCAGAAATCATGCAGATTTATTTTCAAACAAATCTGAAAGAGTCCTGCTCAAATGGCCCTATTTTCCAACCCCTGAGGGTCTATATTGGGTTTGTGGATAATCTGCATATTCTGTTCTGCCTCCTCTTTGGTTTGGTTCACGTTACTTGACCTGGATTGCTCCTGCCTTTTGAATAATTTCCCCTGAAAATTCTAATGATAGCCATTATAATCAGAAGCCAAAACAATCAGTAAGTGAAATTAGCACTAGCCTTGAAATAGAGGAGGATAAGCTAGTTTCTTTTCTTTTTTTCCTTCTTTATTTTTTCTTTTTTCTTTTTTCTTTTTTTTTTTTTTTTTTTTTTTTTTTTTTGTCACTTTGCAGTTCTTATATGATTGACAAGGGATAAGCTAGTTTCTACTCAGGAAAGATCCCAGTGTCGTTCCCGGGGGATCACTCTTGGTGGTAGTGGAGTACCAGTTGTGTAGAATTTAAAGCTAATTCATAAACTGGGAAAAATCTTAGATTTTGTAATCAATTAGACCTCCCAGGGTTTCAGATGGGTAGAAGTTACTCTCAGAAAGGTAGATGATAACTTACATATTCAACAGAAACACTTAATGAAACACCATGCAGCCTAAGATCTTCTTGTTGCTCAAGTGGAAGGCCTATATTTGGTGTTCAGCAAAACTGAATAATGTATTTGTCTCTCCCCTGATTTTGTTAGGTTAATTTTAAAAGGTGGCTGATACTGCTGTTTCCTTAGACACTGCTATCAAATACGTTAAAGAAATCTCTCAAAAGAAAGAAACCCATGATGTGTTCACTGGAGGAACTAAGAGTTGGTTTGCAAGCATCCTAAGATGGCAATCTTGTGTTTTCCAAGGATCTCTGATCTTTATATTTTTTCTAGTAGGTTTCCAAGTTATTATGATTTGCATTACCAGGGTAACAATGAAAATGAATACCTCTTAAAGTCAAGCGACTTTACAGCGAAATATAGTCCTTAATCGTTATCATACTCCAAACAAAGGCTCTGACAAATTGGACCCTAGTACTGTTAAATTACCCATATTTTCTGAACCTTAACTTGGCTAATTTGATTTGGTTCATTTTATAAGAACTCTTATTAAGGAGCATGCCCTGGCATTTTGATAGTACTCTTGATAGCCGTAATGATAGTCACCCTGTCACATTGTATCCTCTCTTCCTAAATGTTTTGTATGCAGGCATCCATGAAGAGTTGAATGGTCTCACTCCAACTGGATCAGCAAGAACATAAGGAATCATTTAGGTAGTACAAAGCTGTGACTTGTGAATTCCATATTAACACAAAAGAAGACTTGTGAGATTCCAAAGTGAAACTAAAGAAGACTGGTGAATTCCACACTGAGACCAAATAAGTCTTTATGATAAAGACAGAAAGTGGCATCAATGCTTAAAATTTTGGTCAATCCTCCTAAATTGACCAAAAGCAAAGAATTGCTAAAGCAAACTACCTACGCCCTGAGAAAAACTCTGTACTTCTATATTTGAGTCCTTGTAGATGAACCATAACCCAGCTTAATAAGCAGACAAAACTGAAAACCTAACTTAATAGTATGGATCCATAATAATAGCTGAGTGTTGGCCAATCCCAGTGGCCATACTTCAATCACTCATAGACTGCTGAGTGTTTAAACTGCGTTCAAATAAGGCAAACGCCGAGCTGTAACCATTCTATTTCTGTACCTCACTTTTTTTTTTTTTTTTTTTTTAGACGGAGTTTCGCTCTTGTTACCCAGGCTGGAGTGCAATGGCGCGATCTCGGCTCACCGCAACCTCCGCCTCCTGGGTTCAGGCAATTCTCCTGCCTCTGTACCTCACTTCTAATTCCTGTACATCACTTTACTTTTTTTTGTCTATAAATTTGTTCTGACCACAAGACACCCCTGGAGTCTCTCTGAATCTGCCCAATTCTGGAGGCTGCCCAATTTGTGAATCTTTTGTTTTGTTTTGTTTTGTTTTGCTTAGTTAAACTCCATTAATTTTAACTTGTCTGAAGTTTTCTTTTAACAGAAGTGAGAGAGAAGGGAAGGAGTGGTCAGGTTTTTTCTAAAATTCGGCTCTCCCAGAAACTAATAGTCTCTTTTTGTTGATAAAAAGAAATACCTAAAACTGAGTAATTTATAATGAAAATAAGTTTATTTGGCTTACGGTTTTGCAGATTGTCCAAGAAATATGGTGTTGGCATCTGGTGAAGGCCTCAGGCTGCTTCCACTTATGGTGGAAGGCAAAGGGGAGCAGATATGTTGAGATCACATGGTAGGAAGTGAAAGCAAGAGGAGAAACAGCAGATGCCGGGCACTTTTTAACAACCAACTCTCAAAGAAACTAATAAAGCAAAAACTCACTCATCCAGTTTCCCTTCAACTCTGAGATCCTTTAATCTGTTTATGAGGGATTTGCCTCTATGACCCAAACACCTTTCACTAGGTCCTACCTCCAATACTGGGAATCAAATCTCAACATGAGGTTTGGAGGGTCAAATGTCCAAATCATAGCAGGAAGTGTCACAGCATCTAACACATATGGGAACTGGAAAGCCCCAAAGCAGCAAACATTTCCTCACCGGAAATTTCAGTAAACTAATTTGAGAATAGCAGCTGATAATGGGACTACTTCCAATTTTCAGGTGAGATAAGTGATCCAAAAAAAGGTTAAAGGAGTTGAAACAGCCAGTGTCCTAACAATTCTTGAAAGTAATCATCTGAAACTCCCTTCCAGGACAAGGCCCATGTCGAGTAAAATCCCCAAAATTGACCAGGAGATATTCAAAAGAGAGAAGAATCAGCAAATTGAGCAAGAGAGAGAAAGTCTAAACTAAATTGGGGTTACAGTAAAGAAGCAGAAGATTTCAAAGAAAGGGCCACTTTTGAAAATACTTTTGTGAAAACAACAGAAGGAACTCTGTAACTATGAAGCTAGAAAAGCTCTTGTGACCCCCCCTTCCTACCAAAAGCTCAGAAAAATACTGGTGTGTTAAAACAGGCAACAGAAAAGTATTATACTTGAATCTCATACAAGATTGCTAGAGAGAAATAGAGAGTGAATATGAAAAACAGAATAACAACTAAGAAAAGAAAAGTATACCAGAAAGACATTACCCCCAAAATAGATTAAAATTACAACCTAATATTTCAAGATAAGCTAAAATACATTAAGAAAATTATAGAAAACATGAAATACAAATAAGACAAAGAACAAAGAAAAATGAGACAATAAAATTTAGAAAATAATTAGAAATTAATCAAAAGTATTTCAAAAATCAATGCCAAATCAGAAGAAACAGATGAGTGATATTGAGAAATAGAAGATAAAGAGGAGGAAGATTTTTACTTTACTAATTTTTAAGTTGTCAATGAAAATTAGAAATCATTGTATTTTCAGAGTAAAAATAATCTTAAATATCTATTTTAGTGCCATCATAACTTACTAAGTACTTATGTGGCTTGGATACACAGTTTAACTTTAGGAAAATCTTAGTAAATACGTCACTGATTCTTATGTCAAACAACATATTCTTAATACATTCTTGCCTTATATAATATTCGGTGCTTTTTGACCTAATTTTCTGCATACTGTTTCAAATAACTATAGGCTTTGGAAAGTCAGAGTTCTTAATACTATTTTTAAAATGTTAAATCTATAAGCATTAGAAGAACTCCAGTTTTATTTATTTTTTTAACAAACACAATGTTTATTAATAAATTAGTACACTTGAAGGCATTTTTCTGATATCAGTCCTTCCCCACTACCCACAAACCCCGCCCACACAAAGGGAGTCCACGCCACACGCCACCTTTGCACTGGAATCTGGCAACTGAACGTTAGAAGATACATTTGGAAATAAGAGCATAGTTGCAAATATATCAGACAATGGTTCTTACAGCTGCAGCCATTTGTAATTAAAGTAATTGGTGAAGGAATCCCAGCAAGACCAAGGCCTTGAGAGCAGATTGGACCTATTGACTACATGTATATAAAAAACAAGACATCTTTTAAAGCGAAGCTGGGCAAATTCTCTATGGAAAGGGTGCCACTGGCACTTGATCTTAACTTTCCAAAGTGCAGCAATGTGTTCCAGAACAGCTCAAGTCCTAAAAGGTGAAGTTCGAGTTCTTTGGTGGCCCAGTTGTCAAGCCACTTAGCAAATCCTGATGGCTTGAGGATTTCAGTTCTCCAGCCCAGAGCATATTAGCATTAAGAGGAGTACAAGTAATCAAGCATTCTACAGTGTCCAGGTGAAAATCATACAATCAGCAACAGTGTGGTCAAGTTTCAGCCATGAATATGAACTATATGAGACATATTGAAAAGATAACTCAGAGTCTAATTGCACTACAGTAACTCAATGGGGTCTTAAATTTTCTTAATCTTTAAGAAAATTTATAAAGGACAAACAATAATAAAAGTAATAATAATATTTGTTTTTTAAAAGTAGGTGTGAATGTTAAGAGACATAAAGACTGCTTATAGGATTCACAAGATTGCATTATACTTTTAAGAAGTTAGCCTCACAATCCAGTGTGTGGGAAAAGTCACACTGCATTTATGGTAAGTTAAGTAAATTTAAAGTGCACAGAACAATCTTGAAAATGCATAAGAAGGCAAAATGGAGAAAACATGGAACTTAAAAAACTTTAGTGGTAAGTATTTCACAACAGTTACACCTTGAAAAGACTTATAAACCAACTTCACAGAAGAGAGAGAGAGAAAGAACTCAAGCACTGGCTATATATTCTGTTACACACACACACACACACACATACACACACGCCCCAAATGACAAAAATCAGAAACAGAAGAAAAAAAAAAAAAAAACACCCTGCTACTAAACTGAGTAATTTCCAGAATGCAGTATCCCTATGTTCTACAGTAGGTCAGGAAGATGGCTATAAACAGAGTCCAGGAGGGTCTGGCTGGCTTTCTGGCTCTTGACTCCAATAATTTCGAATAGCTGGTCCAGTTTGTCCTCAGCCTGGGGAATCTCTTCAATCACCCGCAGTTCCTCAGGATTTAGAATGTGGAGCATGTCATCAAAGATAGGCTGCAAGTCACAGGGGTCCAGCCGTACCTGCCGCAACACTGTGTCCTTCTTTTCTTTGGTAATGAAGGAACCGTTCCTGCTCAGCGCGGAGGAGCCACTGGATGTAAAGACACAGCGGAGAAGGGGCTCCGACTCATCCACGAAGAAGCCCTTGTTCTTGTCCAGAGGGGAAGGCTCCACCGTCAGGAGAGTGGAATTCTCAAGTTTTGCGTTGGGGCTGGGGATGGGGCTGGGGCTAAGCGGGCTGGGGCTCATCGGGAGAGCCAGTTTGTCAGTTTCCAGCTGGGTGGTGTCTTCCATCAGCCCACGAATCTTCTCCACAACATCGTTTCTCCGGTGCTGGCGCAGGGCGCTAATCAGCTGGGGGAGGCTGGCCTCGGGGCACCGGATGGTCCAGTGCTGCAGAGCCGCATAGGCCCGCTCGTGGTCAGCTGTGTACCCGTTGGAAAAAGCAGCAACTTCCCTCTCACTGACATTGCAGAGAAATCGATAGATATCTTCCCACTGACTTCCCACTTGGGCTGCTACAAACTTCAGGATGTTGATACCACGGCCATTGCAGTAGTAGATCCACTTCTCCTGGTTCTGGGTTCGAGTCATGGATTTCTTCAGCCCTGCCTTTTCCACAGTGGCACTGGGATCCTGCCGGGGCCTCTTTTTCAGAGTCCTCGAGCTTTTCCGGCTACTGCACACTACAGTCACCACAAGCACCAGCAGCAGGAAAAGCACAATCATCCAGGGCAAATGCTCATTGATGTCAAAATGCTTACGTAGGTTCTGTCTAGGATGTCCCCTCTTGGATCCCTTGATGGGCGTGCTGGACTTCTCGCCCCCAGTGGCCTCCGTGGACTGCAGCAGCTTCAAAATCTGTCTGTGGTGGGGGCCTTGCTGGTGGTTGACTACCCGAAGGTTTGGGAGGGTCTTGTTCATGTCTTCTTTCCCCCTTGCTGAGCTTGTGTTGTCAGGGACTGTCCATTCCTGGATGCTACTCGATACCTTTGGTCTAACAGAGGCAGAAGAGTTGGATTCTGTTGAGTTCATGCCTTTGGGAACATAAGTGGAGGAAGGGACTTCATGGGATTCCATGTGCTCAGAGCGTGAAAAGATGGCTGTGCCGGGGGAAGGTGAAGTGGAGCTGGAGAAGGGCAGGAGTGGGCCACAGAGGTTGTCTGCCTCCTTGGTCCCCGGCTTGATCACCACCAGGTTCTGACTCAGACAGTCTGTGTATGCTTTGCATTTCATCACACTAGAAGGCACATCTGAGAAGGTACCCCGAGCACACTGCTTACAGCGCACATCCTCAGTCTCTGTCCCTTTCTTCCGTACCCCCCAACCCACGGGACACACCGTATGGGGGGCACAGGTAGCGTTAGACTGGAACATGCCAGGTGGGCAAGTGCATTCTCGGTCAGTCAAGGCAGCACAAGGTAATTTCTCAATCATCGGCCATGGGCATGGCTGACTACAGTCATGGCATTTCTCTATGCCATTCTCATGCCTGGTAAAGGTCCCCACAGGGCAACGGCTGCAGACGCGCAGGCTTGTGTGGGTACAATGCTCAGAGACATAGGTTCCTGCTGGACACTTGTCACAGGTTAGCACTTGGCCGGTGGCAAGGTCAGCATGGCGGTATGTGCCAATGAGATTTGAGGCCTTCTGTTCGGGCTGAGCTGTGGTGGTGCTAAGGAATCCAAGCAGGAGAAGGGATCCCGCGATCATCGTGGCTCTGACTCGGCGGGCGAAGCGGCTGCCGGAGGCCAGTGCGGTGCTGCTGCTCGCAGACGTACCCATGGCTGAGCCGGGGACTCGCAGGGCCGCCCGGGGCGCGCGGCCCCAAGGCAGCTGGAATCGGCGGCTGCTTCTACCCAGCGCCGCATCCACCGCCGCCTCCCCGGCCGGGAGCCCATCTACCTCCAACACCCCATGTGCACTGCTGCAGCCAGGCCGAGGAGGGACGAGGCGAGGGAGGCTCTAGGGACGCTCAGCATCTGCCCAGCGCCGCGGCCGCCCAGGCGGGGAGAAGCCGCCGCGACTGCAGCCCGCGCCTCCGGGTACTCTCCTCAGGCAGCTGCTGCGGAGGACCGAGAGGAGGGCTGAGTGCGCGAGAGCGAAGGAACAAGCTTCCCACAGCGAAGCTTCCAGCCGCTGCCAACCACCCTCCTCCGCTGCCCAGACTGGTCGGTGAGGGACTGAATCGGTGGCCACCGGGCGCGGGGACACACGTGGTGGCCAGAACTCCAGTTTTTAAAGAGGAAGTTGGACGCTCAGTAAACAACTTCTGAATAAAGGACGAGTAATATTTAAGAGAAAGTGAAATATACAGGAGATGACAAATAAAATATGATACTTGCATGAAAGCAGTCACAAAAAAGAATTTTCATACACAAGCCCAATACATTCTGTTTCTCCTGTTAAATATAAATTTTTTTAAAATTGAAAAAAAAAAAAAAAAAAAAAAAAAAAAAAAAAAACAACAAAAAGCAACTATATGAAGACCCTGGAAAGTAAACAAAAGCAGACAGACTGGGAAGTGTCAAAGTGAATAAATAATCCATAAATAGGGAGTTATTCCCTTTTTCCTGCTTTTATCTGTAACTTTAACTCATAAGGGGAGCCCCATTTGCAGAACAGCCCATTAGCATCTCAGGAAGTTAAAACTCTAAGAAAACAATGTCTTTGTGGCCAGAGAACCAGGAAAAGAAAATCCTTCAGGCTGAAGAGAGTAGGAAGAATTTCAAAAGGTAAGAGTTGAAGCAGGGATCCTCTAATACTACTTATAAACCTGCAAAAGGCCTTGGGTTATTTCAAAGCTGCACAATGTGATAGAAACCCAAATTGGCATAAGCAAAGGTTTTTTTTTCTACACTGAATATTGACACCACTGTCCACAAAGTGTGAGACAGAACTTACCTAACTGGATTGATGTCCTGCTGAAACAAATGTTCACCAGAGGATTTTTTTTTTTAATTGACACAGACTTTCTTTTTCTTTTTTGAGTATTGTTCTATGAGTTTTGAAAAATACAGAGAATCATGGAACCACCACCACAGCCAAGGTACTGGACAGTTAAATAACCTAACAAAACATTTTCCTGTGTTATTTTTTCATGGTCAAACTCTCCACCCACCCTTAGCCCTTGGCAATTACTGATCTGTTCATCACTATAGTTTGCCTTTCTAAAATATCAAATAAAAAGGATCATACAGAATTTAGCCTTTTAAATTTGGTTTCTTTCCCTAAGTATAATGCAATAGAGAACTATCCAAAAAATGAACTACCTGGGAGTAAATCTTTTAAACATGTGTGCAGAACGTGTGTGTGTGTGCATATCCATACACAAACATATATATGCACACACATGTTCTATAACATATATACATATATAAATTTATATGTTGAAAACTACAAGAGACTTGAAAGAAATCTAAGAGCTAAATAAAAGGATAGCTTTACCAAGTTTATATATTGGGAGACTCAATACTGGTGGCAAGATGTCAATTTTCCCAAATTGATCTTTAGATTCAATGCAATTGATCAAAATTTCCACAAGGTTTTGTAGATATTTTCAAGCTGATTTTGAAATATACATAGATAATTTCCATTTTCAGCCAAGATGAAGTAACAGAGAGGAGATTTACTCTCCTATGTGAAACTACTAAATCAGTGATCAAAGCATATGAAATAGTAGTTTCCAAGATTTGAGGCATCAGGCAACAAAAGACCGTGATCCCTCAGAGAAGGAAAACAAATAAGATGAGCCCTATAATTTCCCGTATAATTTACATACAAAAAAGTTATTTATTTATAGTGTAGGGTTCTAGGAGTTTTGACAAATACAGCATAAAGCCTTCAGTGTTTCCAAGGTGAAGTGCAGGGAGGGAAAACCCGGTAAAACCTTAATTGCACAGCTATAGAAACTATAAAAATAAAACACACACACAAAAAAAACTTTAAAAAATGAACAGAGAATCAATGTGCTGTAGGATTACTTCAATCTATATACACATAATTGAAACACCACAAGGAAAGGATAAAGAGGGAAAGGTAGAAAACAAACAAACAAAAAAATATAGAGAGTAACATCAGGTAAATAGAAATAAAATAACAACAAAGCAAGACTCACGATTTTGACACCTAATTCAGAACAAAGAGCCTCAAAAAGGACAAGGATGATTTACAATGTAACTAAAATTCACAATGTTATGATAGTTATCTTTATTATTACTATTATTATTTGCACACACAATAGCAGCAACAATTTAATAAAACAGAAACTATAAGGGATACAAAAAATAATAGAAGAATTAATAATAGAGGACTTTAACACACTTCATTCTGTTCAGTACAAATCAAGTGGAAAATATAGTAACAATACAGAAGAATTAAATGGGATAATCAATGAAATATATTAAATATAACTTCAACTTAAAAACTATACTTATAGAAAATGTGCTTTCTTTTCAAATTACCATAAATCATTCATAAAAACTACCCATATTTTTCCCCAAAGAAAATGTCAATCAATTTCTAAGAATAAATCTTATACAAACTGTATTCTTTGACTATAATGCAATAAAACAAGAAATTAACAGTCCTATCACCACCAAAAAATGGTTTTTCCACCTAGAAAATTAAGATAAAGTGCAGTACTAAACAACCTTTTAGTCAAGTGGGAGCTAGATAGTAAAATGACATAATGTATTAAATTTAATAATAAAGGAAACATGGCCGGGCGCGGTGGCTCAAGCCTGTAATCCCAGCACTTTGGGAGGCCCAGGTGGGTGGATCACAAGTTCAAGAGATCGACACCATCCTGGTCAACATAGTGAAACCCCGTCTCTACTAAAAATACAAAAAATTAGCTGGGCATGGTGGCGCGTGCCTGTAGTCCCAGCTACTCAGGAGGCTGAGGCAGGAGAATTGCTTGAACCCAGGAGGCGGAGGTTGCGGTGAGCCAAGATCGTGCCATTGCACTCCAGCCTGGGTAACAAGAGCGACACTCTGTCTCAAAAATAAATAAATAAATAAATAAATAAATAAATAAATAAATAAAGGAAACATGAAATATTAAACCCTATGTTATACAGCTAACCAGTGCAGAAAGCAGAAACTGGATCCCTTCCTGTCATCTTACACTAAAATTAGCTCCAGATGGATTAATGATTTAAACATAAAACCTAACACCATAAAAACACTAGAAGAAAACATAGGCAAAACCATCCAGGACATAGGCATGGCCAATGACTTCATGACTACAACACCAAAAGCAATAGCAACAAAAGCCAAGATAGACAAATGGGATCTAGTTAAAATTTAGAGCTTCTGTACAGCAAAAGGTACCATCATTTGAGCCAACTGGCAACCAACAGAATGGGAAAAAATTTTTGCAGTCTACACATCTGACAAAGAGCTAATATCCAGAATCTACAAAGAACTAAAACAGATATGCAAGAGAAAAACAAACAACCCCATTCAAAAGTGGGCAAAGGATATAAACAGACACTTTTCAAAAGAAGACACATATGAGGTCAAGAAACATTTGAAAAAAATGCTCACCATCACTGGTCATTCGAGAAATGCAAATCAAAATCACATTGAGATACCATCTCACTCCAGTTAGAATGGTGAACATTAAAAAATCTGGAGACAACAGATGCTGGAGAGGATGTGGAGAAATAGGAACACTCTTACACCATTGGTGGGAGTGTAAATTAGTTCAACCATTGTGGAAGACACTGTGGCGATTTCTCAAGGATCTAAAAATAGAAATTCCATTTGACTGAGCAATCCCATTACTGGGTATATACCCAAAGAATTATAAATTGTTTTACTATAAAGACATGTGCTCACGTATATTCATTGCAGCACTGTTTACAATGGCAAAGACCTGGAACCAACCCAAATGCCTATCAATGATAGACTGGACAAAGAAAATATGGCACATATACACCATGGAATACTATGCAGCCATAAAAAATGATGAGTTCATGTCCTTTGTAGGGACTTCAGTGAATCTGGAAATCATCATTCTCAGCAAACTGACACAAGAACAGAAAACAAAACACCGCATGTTCTCATTCATAGGCAGGTGTTGAACCATGAGAACACGTGGACTCCGTGAGAGGAGCATCACACACTAGGGGCAGTTGGGGGTGCTAGGGGAGGGACAGCAGGAGGTGGGAAGGGTGGGGAGAGATAACATGGGGAGAAATGCCAGATACAGTATGCACCTATGCAACAACCCTGCATGATCGGCACATGTACCCCAGAACCTAAAGTAAATTAAAAAAAAAGAAAAAAAGAAAAAAAATGAAAACCTATATAAAAACACCAACATCAAAATAAATTAAAAATAAATTAATTAAACACATTTTAAAAAGCTAGAAAGGAGAGGCAAGATGACCAACTAGACACAATCAGGAGGAACATCTGGAAGAACAGCAGGAAGACTAACACATTCTAAGCAGGTCTTTGGAGGGAAACCATTGAGAGTGGATGAAAAAAAGAAACAGATGGTGGGCTAAGGGAGGAAGAAGCTAGAAACCCTGCACAGGATTACCACACACCAGGACTCATTCCTGGCCCTCATTGACTCCTGGGGGAAGGAGTGAGTTGAGCAGGCAAAGAATGACAGATTCTTCCCACAGGTATCAGGAATCTTGACAGCTGGAAATCCCAGAACCCCCACAGACACTTGAGCTCACAGGAAGATTTGCTTAGGGAGGTGGTAGGAGCAGAACTCCAACTAATGGGGTCTTGGTGTAGGAACATCTGTAGTGGAGCACAGCTAGGGATGCCCATCCCCCAAAGCTCATCCTGCTCCCCTCAAGAGACTTTAGCCTCAGGGTGAGTGCTGGAATGAAACAGAGCAGGAAAATCTTTTTTTTTTTTTTTTTTTTGAGACGGAGTCTTGCTCTGTCACCAGGGGCTGGAGTGCAGTGATGCAATCTCGGCTCACTGCAACCTCCGCCTTTTAGGTTCAAGTGATTCTTCCACCTCAGCCTCCCGAGTAGCTGGGACCACAGACATGTGCCACCATGTCCGGCTAATTTTTTTTTATTTTTAGTAGAGATGGGGTTTCACCGTATTGGCCAGGATGGTCTCGATCTCTTGACCTCGTGATCCGCCTTGGCCTCCCAAAGTGCTGGGATTATAAGCGTGAGCCACCGTGCCCAGCCAGGAAAATCTTGTACATGAGATGAGGGATGTCCAACCTGTGCACAACCCTGTCTGCTGGCCTCTCCTAGGGCCTCAGCCTGAACATGGTTGTTTGCAGTGCAGCCTTGGATACCCAGCCTGGGTGTCTCCTGAGGGCC
Source organism: Saimiri boliviensis (assembly GCF_048565385.1). Classification (NCBI taxonomy): domain Eukaryota; kingdom Metazoa; phylum Chordata; class Mammalia; order Primates; family Cebidae; genus Saimiri; species Saimiri boliviensis. The sequence goes on along the minus strand of NC_133470.1, from coordinate 68,492,919 downwards.
TGCATTACAGCTCCGGTGCTGACAGAGTGTGCCTGACTGTTGGAGAGCTTCAGCCCCATAGCCATCAATGCCTCACTCCCATGCTAACACTGCTACGGGTAAGAATCTGCACGTGGAACTCAGGGGTCCTTCACCCTACCCTGTACCACCACTGCCTCCAGCACAAATGAATGCATGGAGAGGACCACCCCTGAACTCAACAGCTCTGTATACCAAGCTGACACCATCACCAGGGTGAACATATGCACATGTGCTGAGGCCCCACCCCATCATGTGCAGAATCACCACTGCCATCACTGTGAATGCCCACATGGAAGCCAGCACAACCATGCCCACCAGCACAGTTGACAAGCATGCATCCCACCACAGCCCAGGAGTCCTAAGCTAAGCCTTGGTTCCCTAAAATCTTCCAGAAATGAAGCCAGTTGAATAAACACTGTTTATACCACAGTCAAACACCCAAGGACACCAAACAGGATTAAAAAAAAAAATCCAAAGGACAGCAACTTCAAAGACTGAAGAAACATTAGCCCACAAAAATTAGAAAGAACTAGTGTGAGAACACTGGCAACTCAAGAAGCAAGAGTGTCTTTTTAAATCCAGACAACTGCACTAGTAACCCAAAAATGGTTCTTCTTAACCAGGCTGAAATGACACAAATAGTAGTAGGAACATAAATAAAAACAGAGATTATCAAGGTTCCGGATAAAGTCAAAACCCAAACCAATAATTCTAAGGAATAAAGTAAAATAATACAGGGGATAAAAGACAAAATGGCCACTTTAAGAAAGAACCAAAGGAATCCCATAGAGCTTAAAAAGTCACTTTAAGAAATGTAGAATGTGGCTGGGCGTGGTAGCTCATGCCTGTAATCCCAGCACTTTGGGAGGCCTAGGTGTACGGATCGTGAGGTCAAGAGATCAAGACCATCCTGGCCAACACGGTGAAACCCCGTCTCTACTAAAAATATAAAAATTATCTGGGCATGGTGGCAAGCACCTGTGGTCCCAGCTACTCGGGAAGCTGAGGCAGAAAAATCGCTTGAACCCAGGAGGCAGAGGTTGCAGTGAGCCAAGATTGCACCACTGCACTCCAGCCTGGAGACAGAGCAAGACTCTGTCTCAAAAAAAAAAAAAAAAAAAAATCATAGATTACAATCACAAGGATTAATAGCAGAATCACCAAATGTGAGGAAAGTATCTCAGAGTTCAAAGACTGGCTTCCTGAAATAACTTAGACCAACATAAAAAATAAAGAAGAATGAAAACTTCTGAGAAATATGAGATTGTGTAATGCGACCAACTCTGTGACTCATTGGTATCCCTGAAAGAGGGGGAGAAAAAGCAAACAACTTGCAAAACATATTTCAGGATAGCATTCATGAAAACTTCTCCAACCTCATTAGAGAGGTCAACACTTAAATTCAGAAAATGCAGAGAATCCCTGTGAAATATTACACAAGAAGACCATCATCCCCAAGACACATAGTAAACAGATTCCCCAAGGCCAAAATAAAAGAAAAAGTGTTAAAGGCAGCTAGAGAGAAGGGAAAGATCTGCTACAAATGAAACTTCTCAGGCTAACAGAAGACCTCTCAGTAGAACAACTATAAGCCAGAATAGATTAGGATCCTATATTCTGCATTCTTAAAAAAACAACTTTCAACCAAAAATCCTATGTCCAGCCAAACTAGGCTTTATAAGTGAAGGAGAAATAAAATCCTTTTTAGACAAACAAATGTTAAGGGAATTAGTTATCACCAGGCATGCCTTACAAGAGGTCCTGACAGAAGTGCTAAATATGGGGGTGGTGGGGGGGAAGACTGTTAGTTAAGTATACAAAATATAGTTAGTATACAAAAGTATACAAAAATATGCTTAAACACATAGTCTATTGAAACTATAAGGCAAGCACACAAACAAGTTTGCATAATAACCAGCTAAAAATAGGCTGACAGGATCAAATTCACATATATCTATACTAACTTTCAATGTAAATGAGCTAAATGCCCCAAGTGAAAGGCACAGAGTAGCAAGTCGGATAAAGAAGCAAGACCCAACAGTACAGTATCTTCGAAAGACCCATCATACATGCAATGACTCCCATAGACTCAAAGGAAAGGGATGAAGAAAAATCTAACAAGGATATGGAAAACAGAAAAAGCAGGGGTTGCTATTCTAATTTCAAACAAAATAGACTTTAAATCAGAAAGATCAAAACATACAAAGAAAGACACTACATAGCAAGAAGACTTAACTATCCTAAATAAATGCACACCGAGCACAAGAGCACTCGGATTTAAAAAGCACATACAGTTCTGGTGGGAATGGAAATTAGTTCAGCTACTGTGGAAAGCAGTTTGGTGATTTCTCAAAGAGCTTATAATGATCATTAAACCCTGCAACTCTATTATTTGGTACATGCCCAAAGAATATAAATTGCCCTACCATAAAGACCCATGTACAGTTATGTTCATTACAGAACTATTTGCAATAGCAAAGACATGGAATCCACTGAAATGTCCATCAGTGGTAGACTGGATGAAGAAAATGTACTACATATACATTGTGGAATACCGTACAGCCATAAAAAAGGTGAAACCATTTCTGTTAGAGCAACATGGTTGGAGCTAAAAGTCCATTATCCTAAGTGAACTAATGCAGGAATAGAAAACAAAATATTGCATGCTCTCGCTTACAAGAGGGAGCTTAACATTCAGTACGTATTTACATTAAAAAGGCAGCAACAGACACAGAAGCCTACTTCAGGGTGGAGGGTGAGCGGAGATATAATTGCAATACTACTTATCAGGTACTATGCTGATTATCTTGGTGATACAATAATTTGTACATAATTTACTATATAACAAACATGCACCTGTACCCCTAAATCTGAAATTTAAAAATTTAATTTTTTTTTAATTAACCAAACAGTTAACTGGACGGTTAACTGAATCAAATATGAAATAGAGAAAGCTCAAATTAGAAATTACAAAGTTGATATAAACATTAAAATAAAGGAACTGTTTTAAAATCATGTAACTGCTTTGAACAATTTTGTTCAAGGAAGTTTGACAATTGAGATAAATCTGGGGTCAAGACCAGCTTGTGGAGACTTAGGGTTGTGGTAACCCAGAACCTTGGGAGCATGGCCTCTACTGAGCAGAGCCTAGCAGGCAGGACTACAACCCTGGTGGGTGGGAAGGCAAAACAATGAACTGAGGAGGAATATTCTCAGCCTTAAGATCTAGTAGAATTTACATTGTTAAATTTTGGTCTTGCTTGGAACCCATCACGCCTTTCTTTCTTCCCATATCTCCCTTTGAAATATGAATGTCTACCCCATGCCTGTCTCACCACTTATTTAGAAAGCACTTAAATTTTCTAGTTTTTCAGGCTTACAGCTGGAGGAAAATTTTGCATCAGAATTACTTGTACCTCAAATTTTACCCGTAACTGATTTAGGTGATATTTAGATGAGACTTTGGACTTAAGAGCTGATACAGGTATGAGTTAAGACTTCTGGGGTTGTTAGGATGAAATGAATGCACTTTGCATGTGAGAAAGACATAAATATAAATTTGGGGAGGACTAGGGGTAGAATGCTATGGACTAAATTGTGTTCCCCCAAAATTTCTATTCAAAGCCCAAATCCTAAATGTAATGGTTTTTAGAGATGGGATCTTTGGGAAGTAATTAGAGTGACATGGGATCAAAAGCGATAGAGCCCTCATGATGGAATTAGCAGCAGCTTTGTAAGAAGAGGAAAGGAGAGAACTCTCTCTACACCAAATGGGAACACAGAGAGAAGGCAGTTGCTGCAGATCAGGAAGATGGCCCTCACTGGTAACTGAATCAGCTGTGACTTTGATTTTGGACTTCCCAGTCTCCAGAACTGTGAGAAACACATGTCTGTTGTTTGAGCCACTCAGTCTATGGTATTTTGTTATAGCAGCCCAAGCTGACTAATACAGATAGAAAGAAAATAATAATTATCTTTTCTAGCTTTTCTGAAGCTAGAAAAGGTAATTACAAAGTTCACAGGGGAAAAAAAATTGAAACACTGCTAGGGAAACCCTGAGACAAAAGAGCAAGGAGAAGCTGTTAGTGCTAGATTTTGACACTCATCATAAAGCCTCTATAACTAAAGCAATATGTTATTGCAGCATGAATAAACACACAGACTACTAAAAAATAGTAGAAAATTTGATTACAATATGCAAATGTAGTACATGATAAAGTAAGGTCTTAGTTTGAGTTTCCCCAGAAGGAGCTCCTGAAATGGGGACTTAAGTGTTCAAGGAAGTTTGACAACTGAGATAAATCTGGGTTCAAGACCAGCTTGTGGAGCCTTAGGGTTGTGCTAACCCAGAACTGTGGGAGCATGGTAGTAAGCAGGACTACAACATAGTAATCCTAGCAAATACCAATAAGGGAGTGAGACAGTGAAACAGAAAAAAAAAAAAAAAAAAGTAGCCAATAAAGGGTTTATCATCAAGCAAGTTACCGCTGTGTGTACTTAGAGCTTACTTCTGCTAGTAATTCTGGGCAGAACACATGCCTCAGGGTTATCCCTCCTAAGGCTTATTCTGCAACCAACTTTTATTAGTCATTAGTTGCAGGCTGCTTTTGTGGTGGGTTAGTTTCCAAGTACTTATAGCCCACCATGTGTGGGCAAAATGGGTTCCAGTAGAAAAAGAAAACATCTCAGGTAAAGAAAGGAAGTTGATGGTAACTGGAAGTTTTGTAGGCATGCACTAAAGTGATAAGGGTAAAGGGGTCCAGACAGGCCATCTACACCTTTCTGTTCAGGCTGCAATTGAATTCAGTAAAGAAAATATAAACCTCTTAATAACTGGCATAGGAATAACTAAAAAGCCACTTGGTGAAAAGAAAGCATTATATCTATTTCTCAAACCATACAATAAGGCAAATTTACATAGATAAAATTATTTCAGTGTGAAAAATGAAAACATACATATAATAAAAAACATGGATAAATTACACTACAACTTAGGAACAGGAAAAACTTTCCCAACTATGATTTGAAATCTAAAAGCAATAAGAGAAAAGATAGATAAATTTTATTATATTTTTTAATTTGCATGACAGAAGGTGCTCTATAAGCAAAGAAAAATATCCTGGCAAAATTAGAAAAACAATTTCCAACAAAAGGTTAATATTTCTAAGATATAAAAGTGCTTTTAACAATGGGAAAATTAACCACCTTTTATAAATGCACTAGAGAAATGAACAATGCAATCACAAAAAACGAAATTCACACAGCTCTTATTTATGTCATTCCTGGTGACTGAGAATTGAGATTCACAACATTGAAGAAAACAGATACAGATATAAGATCAAAAAGGTTAATTTAAAACGTGTGGTGTGGGATTTGAATTTTAGTGTCAGTATGAACTCATAAAGTATTTTATCTTTTAAACAAGTTTCTATCTTTGTCCACAGAAAAAAACTAAAAGTAATGACCATCCCAGAAACAAAGAGCACTCCTAGTACTCTGATTGTGATCTTGAAAAACCCATTTGTTCTAAAATGAAGCAGTGTTACTTACTGAAATTCAAGGTTTGGTGCAGAAAATGTACAAGATGAGCCTGGAACACCTTGTCATTTCAGAAATAAAAAAGCTATTATTGGACTAGTGGGGGCCATGTCAAAAAACTCAGGAATCAACTTGAACAGACAACTACAGGTCAAAAAGGAACAATTTGAGCACCCATAAAGATAATAACCGTCACGGACTAAAACATATTAATCATTCTAATAATATTGAAGGTTTAAGTAAGTGAATTGTTTGTCATTGAAAGCTGCTAGTGAGCAATACCATTTTGAAACTTGGTAAAGGGAAAACTCAACACCTGTCTTGCCTCTCCTGAATATTATATGTATCTTATGGTAATCAAATAGTTGATCAGGTGAAGTTTCCCTTTATAGAAGTTGTCCAGATAATAAATTAGGAAGGAATGTTACAATTAGAATATCACCATTTTGCAACCCCAATCAATTAATCCATCTACACATTTTACATCAACTGCTACAAACATCTCAAAAAGAAGCAACCATACATATAATAGGCAATACCACCCAATGAAGTATTCCTACCCCTCCTAAAAAAAAGTCATATCTGAATCTGATCAAGCCTCTGGACCCAACTAGCTATTTATGGGAAATGAAGGGGACAGTGAAATGTAAATGTTAACTCTGAGATACAATAATCGAAATTCAGACATTAGAAAATTTTATAACACAAATTACCTAGTTTCTTCAACAAATACATTACAAAAGAAAAAACTGGAGAAGAAACTTACAAATTAAAACAGACATGAGATTATTAACGAATCCTAATGTCAGGACCTTATTTGGATCTTGATTCAAACAAACAGCTGCTAAAAGAATATTATGATAGTTATAAGATAACTAGAAATTCAACATTGGATATTTGGTAATTTTAAGGAGTGATGAATTTTTTAAGTGTAATAGTCATATGACATTTTGGCTTATTTAACATAATTTCAACAAATATTTTAAATATAATTCTTATATTTTAGAAATAATTATTTACATGTGATATATAATTCTGAGATTTGCTTCAAAACAATCAGAGGTGGATGTGGAGATGGGAAATAGATGAAACTAGACTTCATAGTACATGAAATCAACCACTCTTTCATTGGCTACCATGGATCTCTTTCCTCTTTATCTTTCTTCTGAGGCTATCCTAATCAAAATATATAGAAAAAAAATTAATTAAGATTAATTCAACTATTCCTATTCCTTAGTCTTGCCCTCAGGGCCACTGAAGAAACTTAAAATCAGTGCTACCACAAACTCCTGTTTCTCACAGTCCCTGAAACAGAACTATGCATTTATATTTATCCATGAAGCATTGAGCACTCTCTCCCATTTTTTTTTTTGCAGTTCTTTTCTAATGACTTGCACTCATCCTTCATTAGTTTATTCAGTTCCATTTAATTCCTGTTCCTCTGCATCTTGGATTTGTACTCTCATGAACCCATCTGCTTCACAACTAAAGAGTTCTGAAAATTTTGATTCAACCCACTGATACAGTTTTAAAGTTGTTGACAGGATGTCATCAGAAGTACCCAAGAATATTCTTTGAAGTATCAACACTTTGAAGTCTCTGGCGCAGTCCTTAGGGCTCTGAGACACTACTTAGTTGAAGACAAGAATTCCGAACTGTACCTGATTGCATAATGTTCAGGAACGCATCAGAGTAAAACAATAATTATCTGTAAGTAACAGTGGTTTAAAGCTTCTTTAGCTAATTTATTACTGACAATTTTCGAGAGTGAAAGATCTAATGAAACATTATAATGAATAATCTGACAAGGAAATATCATTGTTTCCTTGGTGTGCAAAATGAGATAAAAAAGTCACTCCAAAAAGTTTTAAACAAAGTGTCCACAAAGATAATCCTTAAGTCTATTTTCAAAGAATATAATGAAACATCTGATTTATAAAAATTGATAAACATTTTTTGCAGAGAAAATACTGAGACATATCATAAAATATAAAACATAATATGAATATACCAATAATAAATATATATAAAACATCAAGTAAAGAGAACCAGTAAAGCATCAAGTAGAGAGTAGAACCTAAATATTTGTATTATAATAAAATTCAATAGGTAAGTTATGTGAATCCCCCAGTTGAGAACCACTGGCCTAGAAGATCCTAGGTTCTCATTAAATAAGTAAGATTGTGACAAAATAAACATTTTAAATAATACTTTATACTGTTGTATAACATCAGATAAAGCACTTTCATGAGTCATAAATATAAAAAAAGTCAACATAACTTTTGAGTACTATTTCAACAATTTCCCTGAGATTAACATCTATTGTGAAAAGTGGAAGCATTTACAAATCTCCAGAGACTTCCAATTAAGCACACAATTTCCATAATACTTTATTAATAATATTTTATTCATACAAATTAAACCTAGGGAAAGCTAAACTTTTTTGATCTGATAAGTATTCTCATACAATTCATTAACAGTAATACATTAAATAAATTTTATTATTTCTAGCCCTCCACTTTTTACAAGTTGAAAGAAACAGATCCTTTGCGAGTTTACCTTCTTAAAAATGTTGAAGATAGTTTTAGATGTAAAACATATCCCCACATTTTATTTTAGTTTATTTTACATTTAAGAATTCAGTTTTTGAAGGCAAAAATCAAAAGTGTTCATGAAATTTGAGCACTTAAGATAAATCATGGATGCCTGAGAAATAATACTTGTCTCCCTATTTGAAAGTGACAATATCAATTTTAAAAATAAGAACAGACATGACTATAAGGAACCTTAGCACTTCCTTTATGAGAAAATAAGCAAAGATGTTATAAAGTCAACATAAAGCACACAATGGAGCACTATTCAGCCATAAAAAAGAATGAGATTCTGTCATTTGCAACAACAGGAATAGAACTGGAGATCATTATGTTAAGTGAAATAATCCAGATACAGAAAGATAAACATTGCATGTTCTCACTTATTTGTGCTATCTAAAAATCAAAACAATTAAGCTCATAAACAGTACAAGGATGCTTATCAGAGGCTGGGAAGGGTACTGGGAGCTGTGGGAAGATGGAGATGGTTAATGGGTACAAAAAAATAGAAAGGGCCGGGCGCGGTGGCTCAAGCCTGTAATCCCAGCACTTTGGGAGGCCGAGGCGGGTGGATCACAAGGTCAAGAGATCGAGACCATCCTGGTCAACATTGTGAAACCCCATCTCTACGAAAAATACAAAAAAAAAAAAAAAAAAAATTAGCTGGGCATGGTGGCACGGGCCTGTAATCCCAGCTACTCAGGAGGCTGAGACAGGAGAATTGCTTGAACCCAGGAGGCGGAGGTTGCAGTGAGCCGAGATCGCGCCATTGCACTCCAGCCTGGGTAACAAGAGTGAAACTCCGTCTCCGTCTCAAAAAAAAAAAAAAAAATAGAAAGGATAAATAAGACCTACCATTTGATAGCACAACAGGGTGACTACAGCCAATAATAAATTTTTCAAAAAAGTTATTATTATTATTATGCTTTAAGTTCTGAGATACATAAGCAGAATGTGCAGGTTTGTTACATAAGTATATACGTGCAAAAATGGTTTGCTGCACCCATCAACCTGTCATCTACATTAGGTATTCCTTCTAATGCTAGCCCTCCCCTAGTCCCTGACCCGCCGACAGGCCCCAGTGTGTGATGTTCCCCTTCCTGTGTCCATGTGTTCACCTCCCACCTAAGAGTAAGAACATGCAGTATTTGGTTTTCTGTTCTAATGTTAGCTTGCGGAGAATGATGGTTTTCAGCTTCATCCATGTCCCTGCAAAGGACATGAACTCATCATTTTTTATGGCTGCATAGTATTCCATGGTATATATGTGCCAGTAATGGGATTGCTGGCTCAAGTGGTATTTCTGGTTCTAGATCCTTGAGAAGTCACCACACTGTCTTCCACAAGGCTTGAACTAATTTATGCTCCCTCCAAGAGTGTAAAAAGTGTTTCTATTTCTCCACATCCTCTCCAGCATATGTTGTTTCCTGACTTTTTAATGATTGCCATTCTAGCTGGTGTGAGATGGTATCTCATTGTGGTTTTGATTTGCATTTTTCTAATGACCAGTGATGATGAGCTTTTTTTTTTTTTTAATGTTTTTTAGCCACATAAATGTCTTCTTTTGAGAAGTATCTATTCTTCTGAAACTGTGCTCACAACTGCTGAAATTGTGCTTACAACTGCCCCTTTTCCCAGGTGCTCTGTCTCAAAGAGATGAGAGTATAATCTACAAGCCTTTGACTGAGGATGCTGTCTCTTTCTTTCAGAGATGCTCTGCCCAGGAATGAGGAATCTAGAGAGGCAGTCTGGCTACAGCAACTTTGCCAAGCTGCAGTGGGCTTAGCCTAGTTCAAAATTCCTGGCAGCTTTTATTACACTGTGAGGGGAAACTGCCTACTCAAACCTCAGTAATGGCAGATGTCACTCCCTCCACCAAGCCACAGCATCCCAGGTTGACTTCAGACAGCCATGCAGGCAGTGAGAATTTCAAGCCAGTGGATCTTAGCTTGCTGGGCTCTGTGGGTGTGGGATCCACTGGGCTAGACCACTTGGCTTCCTGGCTTCAGTCCCCTTTCCAGGGAAGTGAACAATTCTGTCTTGCTGGCTCTCCAGGAGCTCCTGGGGTATTAAGGACAACTCCTGCCACTAGCTCAGTATCTGCCCAAATGGCCACCCAGTTTTGTGCTTGAAACCCAGAGCTCTGATGGCATAGGCACCAGAGGGAATCTCTTCATCTGCTGGTTACAAAGACCATGGGAAAAGCATAGTACTGTGCCAGAGTGCACAGTTTCTCACAGCATAGTCCCTCAAGGCTTCTCTTGGTTAGAGGAGGGAGTTCTCTGACCCCTTGTGCTTCCCTGGTGAGGTAACACCCCCACCCTTCTTCATCTTGCCCTCCATGGGCTGCACCCACTGTCTAACCAGTCCCAATAAGATGAGCCAGATACCTCAGTTGGAAATGTAGAAATCACCCACCTTCTGTGTTGATCTAGTTGGGAGCTGCAGACTGGAGCTGTTTGTATTCGGCCATCTCAAAAAGGATTTTAAATTAAAAATATTCAATGCTTCACGGAGTTGCATGTCATCATTGCACAGGAACCACACTAATTCTATCTATAGCATTCCAACCTTAGTATATGGGCTACCGAAACAAGCACAATTTGGTCAATAATAATATAATTGTATATTTTAAAATAAAGAGTGTAAACGGATTGTAAAAGAAAAAATAAATGCCTGAGGAAACGAATACCCCCCAAAATTATATAGTTAAAAAATGTGACCTCGTATTGTACACTTAAAAACAGTTAAAATAGGCCGGGCGTGGTGGCTCAAGCCTGTAATCCCAGCACTTCGGGAGGCCGAGGCAGGTGGATCACGAGGTCAAGAGATTGAGACCATCCTGGTCAACATGGTGAAACCCCGTCTCTACTAAAAATACAAAAAATTAGCTGGCATGGTGGCGCGTGCCTGTAATCCCAGCTACTCAGGAGGCTGAGGCAGGAGAATTGCCTGAACCCAGGGGGCGGAGGTTGCAATGAGCCGAGATCATGCCATTGCACTCCAGCCTGGGTAACAAGAGCAAAAACTCCGTCTCAAAAAAAAAAAAAAAAAAAAAAAAAAACAGTTAAAATAAAATGGTATGTCTTATAAAGATTTATAAAATCTAAAGCACAGAGAATTATTTTAGTAAGACACAAAATCTTTGCTATCTAGGTTACAGGCAATAAATAGTAAACCAAGTAAATGAGTCCATCAAAATTGAGAAAACTTTGCTGAGATATTAAAACACTTAATCGCTTTTCAGACCCAGGAATTATAAAACAAGTCGAAGAAAAATTGCCTTCCAAGTTTGCACTTTCACTATGCTCTTTCATTTTCTGGAACAGACACTATACTTTATTTTGGAGGTCTGTAAGGTCAGGACTAATTTTATAATATTACTAAGATGTTATTAATATGCAATACATTCATCATTGATAACTCAAATGAATCAATAAAGAAGCAATTAAATTTCTCTTAGTTTCCATTTTTAATATGGTAAATATTTGAAGAAATAACTCATAAGGCAATGTTACTTGGAGACTTCATATATTTGAAAAGTGTATTAGTTAGGGTTCTTTAAAGGAACAGAACTAATAAGATAGATGAATATATAAAAGAAAATTTAGTAGAAGAATTGACTCATGATTACAAAGTGAAGTTCCACAATAGGGCGTCTGAAAGCTTAAGACCCAGGAAACCAATCCACGTTACAAAACCTCAAAAGTAAGGCAGCCGATAGTGTTGCCTTCAGTCTGTAGCTGAAGGCCTAAGAGCCCCTGGAAAATCACTGCTGTAAGTCCAAGAGTCCCAAATTTGAAGAACATGGGTCTAATGTTCAATGACAGGAAGCATCCGACATGGGAGAATGATAGAAGACTCAAGCCAGTCTAGTGCTTCCATGTTCCTCTGCCTACTTTTATTTTAGTCATGCTGGCAGCTGATTAGATGGTGTTCACCTAGATTGAGAGTGAGTTTGCCTCTCAAAGTCAATCAAATGTTAATCTGCCTTGGAAACACCTTCACAGGCACACCCAGGAACAATATATTCTTCAATCCAATCAAGTTGATACTCAATATTAACCATCATGAAGAGTATAAAGAAGTTTAGAGACAAAAACAAAACAAAAATCCTCTGAGAACTGCAGCTTTAGGATAATATTAATTGTGTCCATAAGAAACAGAGGCATATACACAATTATATTCCTCTAAAACTATTGTTCTTAAATATGGTCTCCAACATTTATATTAATAATCATTTTTAACCAAAGTAGCTTCTATTTCACAAAGAAAACTGAGGGATGGGTAACTGAGAATTACCTGCCCAACACTAGCGTATAGTAAACTACGAGAATTCATGGATATTCATAACACAACATTTTTAGGCCACCCACATCCCACATACAGCCATTCAAAGTGGCAAGAATGAGCATATTATCATGACCTAAAGACACAGTTTTGGGGTCAGGTGCAATGGCTTACACTTGTAACTCCAGCCCTTTGAGATGCCAAGGTGGGAGGATCACTTGAGCCCAGGAATTTGAGACCAGCCTTGGCAACATAGTGAGAACCCACCTCTATACACAAGTTAGTGGGGTATGTTTTACTTTATTTAGAAATAATGTAGACATCCAGCAAATCCAATGATTAACTCAATTCAGTATGATTCCAAATTTTTAAGTTACCTAAAGATCTAGAAAATTATCTGGAAGCTAACATACTACAAAGCATAAATACTATTGAAATATAGTTATCAGAATAATAATTAAATTTGGTTAAATGCAAATGTGCATATTTTATAATGTTAAACATTAAGTAATGCTAGTTTAATTTATCAGTAAACCTGTATAAGTGTAGGAAAAACACAGCCATATAGAATGGTAATGTATACTTGGATTATACTTAACACTGATGAATCAGAAAAAAAGACATGGCTATTTTCGTATAGGCAAAATTATTAGACTGCTTTGGTTTGCAAAAGTATTACCTAAATTATAGAAACTTGGATTTGTATACAGTTTTAGTCTTCTGCATATGACTAATCAGTTATTGCTGCACCATTTATTGAATAGGAATTCTGTCCCCATTACTTGTCTTTGTCAGATTTGTCAAAGATCAGATGGTTGTACATACGTGGTCTTATTTATAGGTTCTCTATTCTGTTCCATTGGTTTATGTATCTGGTTTTGTACCAGTACCATGTTGCTTTGGTTGCTATAGTTCTGTAGTGTAGTTTGAAGTCAGGTAAATTGATGCCTCCAGCTTTGTTCTTTTTGCTTAGGATTGCCTTGGCTATTAGGGCTTTTTTGTTGTTGTTGTTGCTATATGAATTTTAAAGTAGTCTTTTCTAGTTCTGTAAAGAATGTAATTGGCAGATTCATAAACGTACCACTGAATCTATAAATTTCTTTGGACAGAATGGACATTTTAACAATATTGATTCTCCCTATCCATGAGTGTGGAATGTTTTACCATCTTTTTGTGTCATCTCTAATTTCCTAGAGCAGTTATTTGTAGTTCTCCTTGTAGAAATTTTTCACTTCCTTAGTTAGCTATATTACTAGGTATTTTGTGTGTGTATGTGACAAATGTGAAAGGGAGTTCATTCCTGATTTGGCTCTCAGTTTGGCTGTTGGTGGTTTACAGAGATGTTAGTGATTTTTGTACATTGATGTATCAGGCAACTTTGCTGAAGTTGTTTATAAGCTGCAGAAGGTTTTGGGCCAAGACTATGGGGTTTTTTTAGATATAGGGTTATGTCATCTGCAAACAGATAGTTTGAATTCCTCCTGTGTGGATTTTTTTTTGTTGTTGTTGTTGTTGTTGCCTGATTGCCCTATCCAGAACTTCCAATACTATATTGAAGGAGTGGTGACACAGGACATCCTTGTCTTGTGCAGATTTTTAAGAAGAATGCTTCCAGCTTTTGACTGTTCAGTGTGATGTTGGCAATGGATTTGTCATAAATGGATCTTATTATTTTGTGGTATGTTCCTTTAATACCTAGTTTATTGAGAGATTTTAACATAAAAAGGTGTTGAATTTTATTGAAAGCCATTTCTGCATCTATCGAGATAATCATGTGGTTTTGTCTTTAGTTCTGTTTATTTGATGAATCACATATATTGATTTATGCATGTTGGATCAACTTTTCATCCGAGGGATGAGGTCTACTTGATCAGGGTAAATTAGCTTTTTGATGTGATGTTTGGATGTGGTTTGCAAATAATCTTTTGAGAATTTTTGCAATTATGTTTATCAAATATATTGGCCTGAAGTTTTCTTTTTTTGTATCTCTTCCAGGTCTTGATATCAAGATGATGCTGATCTCATGGAATGAATTAGGGAAAAGTCCCTCCTCCTCAAATTTTGGAATCGTTTCAGTAGGAATGGTACCAGGTCTTCTTTGTACATCTGTTAAATTTAGCTGTGAATCTGTCTGGTCCTGACCTCTTTTTTTGTTGTTATTGGTAGGCGATTAGTATCTTAATTTCAAAGCTCATTATTCGTCTGTCCAAGGATTCAATTTCGTTCTGGTTTCATCTTAGGAAGGTTTATCTGTCCAGGAATTTATTCATTTCTTCTATATTTTCTAATTTATGTGCATAGAGGTATTTGTAATACTCTTCAAAAGTAGTTTGCATTTCTGTGGTGGCAGTGGTAATATTTCTCTTGTCATTTCTAGTTGTGTTTATTTGAATCCTCTCTCTTTTTTTCTCTATTCTTGTTTGCCTATTTGAAAAAGACAATGTTCAAGCTCTGAGACTCTTTTCTACTCTTGGTTTATTCTGAATTAATACCTGTGATTGCATTATGAAGTTCTGTAGTGTATTCTTCAGTTCTATCAGGTTGGTTGTGTTCCTCTCTATACTGGCTATTTTGTCTATCAGCTCCTGCAAAGTTTTATCTTAATTTTTAGCTTCCTTGCATTGGGTTACAATGCACTCCTGTGCCTCAGGGAACTTATTTCTTATCACTGTTCTGAATTCTACTTCCGTCATTTCAGCCATCTCAACCTCAGCCAAGTTCCAAACCCTTGCTAGAGAAGTGATGCAGTCATTTGGAGAAAAGAAAATACTCTGACTTTGAGTTTTCAGCATTCTTGCATTGATTCTTTCTCATCTTTGTGGATTTATTAACCTTCAGTCTTTGAGGCTGTTGATCTTTAGATGGTCTTTTTAAATTTGTATCCTATTTGATGACCTTCAGAGTTTGATTGTTGTGTAAGGTGTATTTAGCCAACTGGCTTCATTTCTGGAAGATCTTATGGGGCCAACATTCTCCTTTCAACTCCTGGACTGCGTGCCCTAACTCTGGGGGACTTGTATTGGGCCCTGGCATTGTTCTCTGACTCCTCAAGGTGTGGAGGCTACTGCAGTAGGAGGACTGAGGTGCGGTAGCTCCAGCCCAATGTTAGTGGATGCAGGGGTGCCTGCGTCCCTGAGGGAGTTCACTACAGTGACAAAGGGAAGGCAGTTAAAGAGGAGTGGGGGGCCCCTGATGGAGACTATGTGTGCTGTTGCACTGGGGGTGATAGTTGTTTGGAGCAAGCTGCTGGCCAGGGCAGTTCTGGGTGCCTTCTCTGTGCCCTGCAAGCAGGAGTAATCACTAAAGGTGTGGGAGAAGAACCTGTTATCTGGGCAGCATTAGCACAGGATTGGGGAAGGGGGAGTTGGGAACAGAGTTTGGCAGGGCAAGTAAAGCAAAACTCACCAGTGCTAACATGCACCAGCAAACTGATGTGGGGAGTTGCTGTGAGTTCAGAGGAAGCTGCAGTTTAAGGAAGGAACATGCAGGCTGGTGCGCAGCTGTAGGGTCCACCACACTGGAGCTCTCCACCTGTCAAGCATGGTTCAATGGTGCAGAAGCTATGATTTGTAAAATGTTTCTAAGTTGGATTCTTCAAGGATGCATTTTTGGAACATTGAAAATCTTAAATATCGTTGCCTTAATTTATTGGAATTTTTAAAATATTTGATTTATATAAGCACTTATTTATCTATGTAAGGCATACAGGATAGAGGTTCTTTTAATTTAAGTAGCTTTCTGTTATAATTTATTTGTGAGGTAAACATTACTTGCTTTTATTTATTGTGTTAGAAATAATATAATAATTTATTAACATCTGGAGGTAGAAAATCACCACACATTCACATTGGAGGTCAAGATCTTCATGAATTACAGGCGCATAAATATACAGACACAGAGGGGGTTTATAGCCTCTATTCCAACATTTTAGCCATGTGGCCAAAAGCAGTGACTCACAACTGTAATCCTAGCACTGTGGGAGACCAAGGCAAAGAGAATCACTTGAACTCAGGAGTTTGAGAACAGCCTAAGCAACATAGTCAGACCTCAACTCTACAAAAAATAATAAAAAATAATAATAAATTAATTAAATTAGCTTGGCTTGGTGGTCCACACCCGTAGTCTCAGCTACTTTGGTGGCTGAGGATGGCTGGAGTCCAGGAAATGAAGGCTGCAGTGAGCCATGATTGTGCTACTCTATTCCAGCCTGAGAAACAAAAAAATCCCTGTCTCTAAATAAATAAATAAATAAATAAATAACTATTTCAGACATAAATCAAGAATAAGCAAAGAAACACAAAAAAATCACCAGTCCAGATATCAAAGAGCTACCATATCAAAGAGACATGGAGTCAAAGGAGATTTTGGAGCTTTGAGATTTAATGACTGCCCAGTTGCAATTTGGTTGCATGGGACTTCTCTAGCTCCTTAGTTTTGGCCAAGTTCTTCAAATTGAAATGGGAACATTTATCTAATTCCTGTACTCTCACTGGTTCTTGGAAGTAACTAACTTGCTTTTGATTGTACAGGCTCATAGGCACAAGTGACTTGTCTTGTCTCATTTGACATTTTGGACATGGACTTTTGAGTTAATGCTGGAATCAGTTAAGGCTTTGAGTGACGGCTGAAAAGGCATAATTGGTTTTTAAATATATAAAGGACATGAGATTTGAGAGTTCCATATGACTGAGGAGGACTCACAATCATGGAGGAAGGTGAAGAAGGAGCAAAGGCACATCTGACATGGTGGCAGCAAGACAGTGTGTGCAGGGGAACTTCCCTTTATAAAAAGCATCAGATTGATGGGTGTGGTGGCTGACGCCTGTAATCCCAGCACTTTGGGAAGCCGATGCTGGCAGATCACCTGAGGTCAGGGGTTTGAGACCAGCCTGGTCAACATGGCAAAACCCCATCTCTACTAAAAATACAAAAATTAGCCAGGCATGGTGGTGGGCACCTGTAATCCCAGCTACCCAGGAGATTCAGCCAGGAAAATCAATTGAGCCTGGGAGGCAGAGGTTGCAGTGAGCTGATATGGTGCCATTGCATCCCAACATGGAAAACAAGAGTGAAACTCTGTCTCAAGAAAAAAAAAAAATAGATCTCATGAGACTTATTCACTATCACAAGAATACCCTGGAAAAAACCTGCCCCCATGATTCAGTTACCTCCCATTGAGTGTCTCCCATGACATGTGGGGATTATGGGAGCTAAAATTTAAGATGAGATATTTTGTCCTACTTTAAATCCATTGCTGGAGACCTAGTGTGATCTTTTGGGGGTACTATAGAACCATTCTGCCAATTCCCAGAATAATTTTCCTGGTTTCTTCTGATTTGGGTAGACCATATTTTTTCCAATTATTCTTTAATTTACTTTTTGATTTCACTGTTTTGTTTTGTTTTTTATTTTTGTTTTACTTTAGGTTCTGGGGTACATGTGCAGGTCATTCAGGGTTGTTGCGTAGGTGCATACACAAACAGGTGGTTTGCTGCCTATATTTCCCCTTTGACTATATCTGGCATTTCTCCCTTTCTCTCCATGTTATCCCTCCCCACCCCACACTGTCCCTTGCCTAACCTCCCCAACTGCCCCCAGTGTGTGATGCTCCTCTCCCTGAGTCCAAGTGTTCTCATTGTTCAACACCTGCCTATGAGTGCGAACATGCAGTGTTCAGTTTTCTGTTCCTGTGTCGGTTTGCTGAGAATGATGATTTCCAGTTCATCCAAGTCCTACAAAGGACACAAACTCATCGTTTTTTATGGCTGTGTAGTATTCCATGGTGTATATGTGCCCTATTTTCTTTGTCCAGTCTATCATTGATGGGCATTTGGGTTGGTTCCAGGTCTTTGCTATTGTACACAGGGCAGCAATGAATATATATATATATATATATATATATATATATATATATATATATGTGTGTGTGTGTGTGTGTGTGTGTGTGTGTGTGTGTCTTTATAGTAGAACAATTTATACTTTTTGGGTATATACCCAGTAATGAGATTGCTGGGTCAAATGGAATTTCTATTTCTAGATCCTTGAGAAATCGCAACACTGTCTTCCACAATAGGTGAACTGATTCACACTCCCATCAACTGTGTAAGAGTGTTCCTATTTCTCCACATCCTCTCCAGCATCTGTTGTCTCCAGACTCTTTAATGTTTGCCATTCTAACGGGGGTGAGATGGTATCTCAATGTGGTTTTGATTTGCATTTCTCTAATGACCCGTGATGATGAGCATTTTTTCATATGTTTGTTGGCCTCATATATGTCTTCTTTTGAAAGTGTCAGTTCATATCCTTTGCGCACTTTTGAATTGGGTTTTTTGTTTTTTTCTTGTAAATCTGTTTTAGTTCTTTGTAGATTCTGGATATTAGCCCTTTGTGGGATGAGTAGATTGCAAAAGTTTTTTCCCATTCTGTTGCTTGCCAGTCATCTCTAATGATGGTTTATTTTATTGTACAGAAGCTCTGGAGTTTAATTAGATCCCATTTGTCTATCCTGGATTTTATTGCCATTGCTTTTGGTTTTTTAGTCATGAAGTCCTTGCCTATGCCTATGTCCTGGATGGTTTTGCCTATGTTTTCTTTGAGAGGTTTTAGGGTATTAGGTTTTATGTTTAAATATTTAATTCATCTGGAGTTATTTTAGTGTAAGGTGACAGGAAGGGGTCCATTTTCTGCTTTCTGTACATGGCTAGCCAGTTTTCCCAACACCATTTATTAAACATGGAGTCCTTTCCCCATTGGTTGTTTTTGTCAGGTTTGTCAAAGATCAGATGGTTGTAGAAGTATGGTGTTGCTTCTGAGGCCTCTTTTCTGTTCTATTGTTATATATATATATATATATATATATATATATATATATATATATATATATATATGTTTTGGTACCAGTACTATGCTGCTTTGATTACTGTGGCCTTGTAGTATAGTTTGAAGTCTGGTAGTGTGATGCCTCTGGCTTTGTTGTTTTTGCTTAGGATTGCCTTGGCTATGTGGGCTCTCTTGTGATTCCACATGAAGTTTGCAGTGGTTTTTTCCAGTTCTGTGAAGAAGGTCATTAGTAGCTTGACAGGGATAGTGTTGAATTTATAGATTACTTTGGGCAGTATGACCACTTTCATGATATTGATTCTTCCTAACCATGAGCATGGAATGTTTTTCCATCTGTTTGCATCCTCTCTTACTTCATTGAGCAGTAATTTGTAGTTCTCCTTGAAGAGGTCCTTTACTTCTTCTGTTAATTGTATTCCTAGATAGTTTGTTCTCTTTGTAGCAATTGTGAATGGGAGTTCTCTCTTGATTTGGCTCTCTGTTTGTCTGTAATTGGTATACAGGAATGCTTGTGATTTCTACACATTGGTTTTTTATCCTGAGATTTTGCTGAAGTTGCTTATCAGTTTGAGAAGATTTTAGGCTGAGATGATGGGGTCTTCTAAATATACAATCATGTCATCTGCAAATAGAGACAGCTTGACTTCCTCCTTTTTTAATTTAACATCTTTTCTTTTTCTTGCCTGATTGCTCTGGCTAGAACTTCTAATACTATATTGAATAGGAGTGGTGAGAGAGGGCATCCTTGTCTAGTGCCTGATTTCAAAGGGAATGCTTCGAGCTTTTGCCCATTCAGTATGATATTTACTGTAGGTTTGTCATAAATAGATTTTTTTCATTTTATGATATATTCCATCAATATTTAGTTTATTAAGAGTTCTTAGCATGAAGGGCTGTTGAATATTGCTGAAGGCCTTCTCTGCATCTATTGAGATAATCATGCAGTTTTTGTCTTTGGTTCTGTTTATGTGATAGATTACATTTATGGACTTGCTTATGTTGAACCAGCCTTCCATCCCCGGGATGAAGCTTACTTGATCTTGATGAATAAGCTTTTTGATGTACTGTTGCATTCAGTTTGCGAGTATTTTATTGAAGATTTTTGCATTGATGTTCATTATGGATATTGGCCTGAAGTTTTCTTTTTTAGTTGAGTCTCTGCCTGGCTTTGGTATCAGGATGATGTTGGTCTCACAAAATGAGTTAGGAATGATTCCCTCTTTTTGTATTATTTGATATAGTTTCAGAAGAAATGGAGCAAACTCCTCTTTGTACGTCTGGTAGAATTCTGCTGTGAATCCGTGTGGACCTGGACTTTTCTTCGTTGGTAGGCTATTGATTGCTGCTTCATCTTCAGCCCTTGTTATTGGTCTCTTCAGGGTTTCAACTTCCTCCTGGTTTAGTCTTAGTAGAGTACAAGTGTCCAGGAATTTATCCATTTCTTCTAGATTTACTGGTTTATTTGCATAGAGGTGTTTGTAGTAACCTCTGATGGTAGTTTGTATTTCTGTGGGATCAGTGGTGATATTCCCTTTATTGTTTTTTATTGCATCTATTTGATTCTTCTCTCTTTTCTTTTTTATTAGTCTGGTTAGTGTTCTGTGTATTTTGTTGATCTTTTCAAAAAGCCACCTCCTGGATTTACTGATTTTTTGAACGGTGTTTTTGTGTCTCTATCTCCTTCAGTTAGGCTCTGATCTTAGTTATTTCTTGTCTTCTGCTAGCTTTTGAGTTTTTTTGATCTTTTCTAGCTCATTCAATTTTGACGATAGGGTGTCAATTTTAGATCTTTTCTTGTTTCTCATGTTGGCATTTATTGCTATAAATTTCCCTCTCAACAGTGCTTTAAAGGTGTCCTGAAGATTCTGGTAAGTTGTGTCTTCATTCTTATTGATTTCGAAGAACATCTTTATTTCTGCCTTCATTTCATTGTTTATCTAGTCGACACTCAGAAGCAAGTTGTTCAGTTTCCAAGTGGTTGCGTGGATTTGAGTGTGTTTCTTAATCCTAAATTCTAATCTGAATGTGTTGTGGTCTGATAGACTGTTATGATTTTCATTCTTTTGCATTTGCTGAGGAGTGATTTACTTCCAATTATGTGGTCAGTTTTAGAGTAAGTGTGATGTTGTGCTGAGAAAAATGTATATCTTGTGGATTTGGGGTGGAGCATTCTGTATGTCTATTAGGCCTGCTTGGTCCAGTTTTGTATTCAAGTCCTGGATGTGTGTTAATTTTCTGTCTCATTGATCTGTCTAATATTGACAGTGGAGTGTTGAAGTCTCCCACTATTATTGTCTGGGAGTCTAAATCTCGTTTTAGGTGATTAAGAACTTGCATTATGTATCTGAGTGCTCCTGTGTTGGGAGTGTATATATTAAGGATAGTTAGCTCTTCTAGTTGGATTGATCCTTTTGCCATTATGTAATGTCCTTCTTTGTCTCTTTTGATCTTTGTTGGTTTGAAGTCCATTTTATCAGAGACTAGGATTGCAAGCCCTGCTTTTTTTTGTTCTCCATTTGATTGGTAAATCTTTCATTCCTTTATTTTGAGTCTATGTGTGTCTTTGTATATGAGATGGGTTTCCTGAATATAGCACACCGATAAGTCTTGACTTTTTATCAAGTTTGCCAGTCTATGCTTTTTTATTGGAGTGTTTAGGCCATTTACATTCAACGTTAATATTGTTATGTGTGAATTTGATCCTGCCATTTTGTTACTGGCTGGTTTTCTTGTCCGTTAGTTGACTCATTTTCTTCATTGCTTTTTTGGTCTTTGCCCTTTGGTGTGCTTTTGCAGTGGCTGGTACTTGTTCCTTTCCATGCTTAGTGTTTCTTTCAGGAACTCTTGTAGAGTAGGTCTGGTGATGATGAAATCTCTCAGTAATTGCTTGTCCATAAAGGATTTTATTTCTCCTTCACTTATGAAGCTTAGTTTGGTTGGATGAGATTCTGGGTTGAAAGTTCTTTTCTTTAAGGATGTCGAATATTGGCCCCTCACTGTCTTCTGGCTTGTAGGGTTTCTACTGAGAGATCTGCTTTGAGTCTGATTGGCTTCCATCTGTGAGTGACCTGCCCTTTCTCTCTGGCTGCCCTTAGCATTTTTTCCTTCATTTCAATCCTGGTGAATGTGATGATTATATGCCTTGGGGTTGCTCTTCTTGAGGAATATCTTTGTGGAGTTCTCTGTATTTCTTGGATTTGAATGTTGGATTGCCTTGCTATACTTGGAAAGTTCTCCTGGATAATATCCTGGAGCGTGATTTCCAGTTTGGATTCATTCTCCCTGTCATATTCTGGTACACCAATCAAGTATAGATGAGGTCTTTTCACATAATCCCATATTTCTTGCAGGCTTTGTTCATTTCTTTTCATTCTTTTTTCTCTTGTCTTACCTTCTCTTTTTATTTCATTGAGTTGATCTTCAGTCTCTGATATCCTTTCTTCTGCTTGATCGATTCAGCTATTAAAACTTGTGTTTGCTTCCCGTAGTTCTTGTGCTGTCTTTTTCAACTCCATCAAGTCATTTATGTTCTTCTCTAAGCTGGTTATTCTAGTTAGCATTCAGTCTAACCTTTTTTTCAAGGCTTTTAGTTTCTTTGCATTGAGTTAGAACGTGTTCCTTTAGCTTGGAAAACTGTGTTATTATCCACCTTCTGAAGCCTGTTTATGTCAATTTGTCGCACTCTTTCTTGGTCATGTTGTGTTCTGTGTTGTTGAAGAGTTGTGATCCCTTGAAGGAGAAGAGATGTTCTAGTCTTTGATAGTTTCATCTTTTTCGTGCTGATCTTTTCCCATCTTTGTGGATTTACGTGGCTGTGATCTCAGGGAGCTGCTTGATGTGGTTACTTGTCTACCTGTCGAGGTGCTACTGGGTTTCTAGGGACTCCTTCAGGTTAGTAGGTAGGTTTCCTGTGTCTTTTTTGTTTACACTGGGAGGTTAGGCCCACCTCTTCCGCTGCCCTAGAGGCACTGCTGGGTGATCAAGAACACTGTCCCGTTGCTACATAGGCTTCCTGTGTTTTTTGTTAAAACATGAAGCCTAGTCCCATCTCTTTAATGGTGGGTTGTGTCTTTCCTCCACAGGGCTGGATCATTCAGGGTTCAGCTCAGATTGAGGCACTGGTTGTGTAACTCACTTGAGTTAGTACTTCAGCTCTCTGGGGGTTGTCAGGGAGGGTAAGTACCCATCCAGCTGCACCATCTGTCTTCCCACTTTCAGCTCCCTCTCTCTCCAGGCAGGGGGGAGGGGGCGATAGCTTGGTCTGCAGGCTCTCCTGACTGGCTTATGGACTTATGCATTTGCTTATATCTGTGCGCCAATCCGGGACACCATCCTGGATTATTGTTCAACTCTGCACTTGTAATTCCTGGTGCTTGACTGGCAAAGATCCCCTATTCTGTGTATTGCTGAGGCTTTGGGGGAAGTGCTGTATCTGGACTGCAGAGCCAGAGGAGGAGCCTCTGACTCCCCGGTCAGATGAACTTTCTGGGTGAAGTGACATCCATCCCCTGCTTGGTCTGCCCTACCTGGACTTTGCTCACTGTCCAACCAGACCTGTTAAAATGCACCTGGTACCTCAGCTGGAGCTAGGAGATCTCTCGATTTCTGCGTGTCTCTCACTGGGTGTTGTGCACCAGAATTGTGTCTATTTGGCCATCTTGACCTACACTCTCCTCTTTCTGGTTCTTTTTTTTTTCTTTTTTTTTTTTTTAATTTCTTTCCTCCCACCCTTAAGGATGTGATTTTAATATTTATAGCTTATTGTAGCCTAATTTTGCTTTTGGTGCTTTGAATGGTAAAGGCTGTATGAGTTCCTTGGTTAGAGAGTCTCTATAATGATTTTCTCAAATTCTCAGATGCTGGTTCTAGTAGCAATGTGTTTGGTGTTTAAGCACGTTTACTGTCTCCTATAGTGTTTAAACGGCAAAGGTCTCTTGAAACATCTCTTTCTCCCATGGTATGTATTTATTTGTGTGTTCCTCAGTATTTTATTTACTGGGTTGTATAGTTTAGGCTTCAGGCCAGTAGGGAAAGTGTCCACAGATATAAACTGGCTGTGGCTAAAGTAGGTGGGTAAATGCAATACCCAATTGCGGGAAGAGGTCCTGGTCTTGGCAGAAGTGGCTGGGGAAGCTTTCAGTGAAATGCGCTGAGATCTTATCAGATATAATGACCAAAGCTTCCTCAGTTATTTTGACAGAGCAGCAGAAAAGCTATCCACCTCCCAGACACATTCCAGACCCCATGTTTCAGCTATTCAAATCATTCAGGCATCTCTTTTATCTGCAGGAATGTTGCTATTCCTAGTAGAGAAGAATTGTGACTTTACCTTTCATGAAAGCCTGCACCTGGAGGGTGCTCTTCTGGTGGGGTTGCAGTCACCTTGAAGTGCTCTAAAGAAGCTGTTTATAGGTGCGCCCACATCAAGCTCTCATGGGAAAAGTCTCAGTTATGCCTGCAGTAGATAAAGGGATAAGGAAATCCTCTTCTCCAAGAACCTTCCGGAACACCAGGGATGCCAGACTGTTGGGGTAAAGCTGCAGTCTTTTCCTGATAAGCCCAGAACTGCAGCTATGCCTCTGCTGAAAGAAACCTTCCACCAGAAGAAAGATCTAAGACTCCAGGCCTGCTGTCCAGGTTCTTTTTTCCTGTGAGCTGTTCCCTTGATGTGGTAAAGCTCCCTTTCTCCTTGAGGGTGAAATACCTGAGAGCCAGACTACTGTGAATGCTGTTTCTCCTCTGGGCCTGGTCACCCAGTGATGTAGCTGCCACATTCTAGGCTGGTGCTAGGGAATATCTGCAAAGGATTCGGAGATTTTACCTGTCCTCACATCTCCCAGCGTCAGGTACCAGCATAAGCTCTAATGAAGGGGGCAGGAAAGTGGTGTAGACTCTGTGAGATTCCTTGGTTATAGATAGACTTAGTGTGTTTGCTTTCTCAAATACCACTTATAGTAGTAATGATTGAGTTACATGGACAGACTCAGGACCTCCTGTTTAGCCAGGGTGGTGCAGGCTATCGTAATAGCTAAGGTCATGTACAGGTTTTCTTCTTGCTGGCTTCAGTGCTTTTCTACCTGGAGATGCTACAATGGACTGTGTTGGCTGACCTCCAACCAGGTGGAGACACTTTCAAAACAGCAGTAGCTATGGTAGTGGTGGTGGGATTTATGCTTGCCTTATGGTACCCAGGGGCAATACTCTGGTTTCTCAGGTGATAGGCGAGGCTATAAAGCTTCAAAAGGTTTCTGTCCTTCATGTTAAGCTACCAGAGTAGGTGGAAGGGAAAAGCCAGGTTGGAGCTGGGTCAGGCAGGTCCTTACTCAGACTCTCCATGTGCAGAGCAAGCAATGGCCCCTGTGAAAGTCAAAGGGGAAGCTTCTCACCACTGGGGTAATGTTCCACATGGGAGCATAATTCTCTGCTGCACAGAAGAGTTCAGGCAGGGAGTGGGGAGGACCAAGTGGCAGTAAGTCCCACCCAGCTCCCATGCACTTAGCAAGACAGACCTCTCACCTGCAATTTTCCACTACCCACAGGAAGCTAAGTTCCAAGTTGTTTACCTCAGAAGTTAAAACTGCCTCAGGTCATAAGCTCTCCCCTCGGACACAGAAACCACTGCTTTCAGACCACGTCTGTCCCAGTCTGCTGGCACAGACAAGGCACCCAGCTACTGCCCTTGTGGCTGTAGCACATTTCCCACTCACCTCCTGGTTCTGGCCAATGGGCTTCTGCCCCACTAAAGGCGATAGCATAAAATTAAGTTGAGAGCTTCTTTCAACCTGTGACCACTGCCTGAGTTCATTGGCAGATTCCTGTGAGGTCTCCTGTGAGGCAGAATTAGGAATGGCTTCTTTGGACCATGCTGAAGATGGGAATGCATGCAAGGGTCTTCCCACTGCCATTCTTACTTTTATATTTTTCACCACTCTCTTACTCAGTTCGGGCACAGGTTAGGGTTAAGACTTTCTCCTGTGGCCTGGTCTTCCAGTTTTCCAAGTGCGGGGTGTGTATTCTGGAGGCTGTCTCTCTCCTCTCACACTCTGGTGACTTACAGTTTTTCACCTGGCTCACAATGTAAGTGGCAGCCTGCTGCTTCTTTCAAAGTATCGGTAGATTTAAGTTTTCCTATTAAGTTCCTGCGTTGCTTCTTGGGGAAAAAGTTCACAATGTGAATATCTACACACGATTTTGGTTTTCAAGTGGAAGAGACATGCAAAGACTGTCTTCAATCTGCCATCTTGTGGGGAAAAACCCACAGGAGATTTTAATGAAAAAATAACAACTGGACTAATAGAATTTGGATTTTAGCTCATGAGAAAGTCATAAAATCTCCAAGGTAAATAAAAAAGAAAGAGCAATCCTCTGAATTATTATGACTTACACATTTCAACCTGAAATTGGAGAAGAGTAGATGATACTAAAGTAAGCCTGACTAAGAAGTTCTAAAGCTTATCAACATCAGGCTATCTCTGCATATTGCCAGGCACGTGGTTGGAAGCTGAAATACTCAAACACCCAGATGTTTGGCTAAACAACATCAGGTTTCTAGATTTTTAGGAATATCCAGATTTTGTAATGCTTTTTTTCCAGTTGTATTTCACTTTTAAGTGTTACATGGAATCTTGAATACAGAAAGGAAAGAGTGGAGAAAAATTTTCATATAAACTCTAGGCATTTAGTTCTATACTAAGAGAAAAAAACCTACTGAAGATCAAGCACGAATACTGGGAAAGTTACACAAGCTGTAACTAATCACAAATGAGCAATTAAGGAAACAAACAAGCAAGCTCCCAGCCATACCATAGCCAAAGCATAAGCAGCTTTGCAAATACTTGCTATTGAAACAACCAAGGTCAAATTGGACTGATCCACAATGTACAAAGTCATTTATACTAATGGGAAAGTCAGTATTACATGGTGGCTAAGAGCAGGAATTTTCAAATCACAAAGACCTAGGTTTAAATTCTGGCTCTGTAATCTTCGTTAGCCTCAATTTCTTCACCAGTAAATAGGGATATAAATAGGTCTTGCTTCATAGGGCAATGTGAACATGAATGAGATAACGTATTAAAAATCCTTAGCCTAGTGTTTGACCTAAGGTAAATATTTGATATATGTTAGTTTTAAAAAACAATATGAGCTTTTTTTTTGCAAAATTTTAAGACAATAGAAAGCTAGCATGACTATTTTCACACATGGATTAGTCTTTGTAGTTATTCACAATAAACTTATTTACCTACAAATGAGTCACACAACTGTAAATAAATAGAATTTTGATAAATTGGGGACATTATAGTTTTTATTTCAAACAAAAACTTATGCAGCATTGTCAACAAAATATAAATATATTTAAGATAGTGAGATTTTACTTGCCTAAAACATATTTTGCAAATAAGTTATCAGTCCCCGTTTGTTCTTAAATAACACATATCTGAAGAAAAATGTTTCTAGAGATAACATTATATTGTTAGATAATGGAGATTCAAGAGATATTATAAAATTTTACATCTCATATTATAATAGCTTGGTGCAATGTTACTAAATAAAGACATACAATATAGAAGAGGGAATAAAGAAGAAATTATAATTAAAGAATACACTCATATTTATTCAAATCAAGTAACTTTCAGGTTCAATTAAACAGAAAGTACCTTCAGTTCATTTTATGTACTGGTTATATTTTTTTAGAGATAACCAGTAAACAATATCATATCAAAATTACACTTTAAAAAAATAATAATTTTCCAAGAAATATCATGTGGGCCAAAAGAGTGATACATTCCAAATTTCTGTACTCTACAATGAAGGTTGCACTTCATGTCTGCATCCTAAAGCTCTAGAAGAACTCATTAACTCACCACCAGTTATTCCTCAAGATCCCTAGCCAATTTGCCTTCTTATTGCAATGGGGAGGTTTAGTAAGGAGTGGGGCTACTCCATGTTGGCTGGAAGTGTAAGTCTCAATATTTAATTTTAATAATCTATATAAACTATGTGGGAACACCAAAAAAACTTATTCAGCTAATTAATTTGAACATGCTTACTTTCAACAAACCATATTATGTGTACTAGAATTTATTATGTTGAATTAGTCACAGTAAAACATTTTCAAATTGCTTGTCCTCTTCATTTTAAATTGATAGAATTAAAAAGGCTACTATAGTAGGCAGCTTCTAAGAAGACCCTCGATGCTCCCAGCTCCTGGTATACACATCCTTGTGTCTACTCTCCTCCCCTTGAATGTGGGCTGGACTCCATAACTCACTTCTAACAAACAGGATACAGCAGTAACAATGGAATGTCACTTCCAAAATGAGGCTACCAAGAAACCGTGGCTTCCATCTTGTGCACCTTCTCTTTAATCTCATTCACGTGCTCTGAGGGAAGCCAGCTATCATATTGTGAGCAGCCCTATGGAGAGATCCACATGGCAACAAACCGATATCTCTAACCAACAGCTAGGCAGAATCTGAGGCCTGCCAGGAACCTTGTGAGAGAAGTTGGAAGCAAGTCATTCCCAAGTTTAGCCTTGAGATGACAGCAGCCGGCAACATTTTAAATGCAACCTTGTAAAAGTCCCTGAGTCCGAGGCTTTCAGCTAAGCTATGCTCAGATTGCAGACCCACGAAAACCGTAACACAAATGATTCTTATTTGTGTTACCGTTGATTGCATAAGCATCTAAGTTTTAGGATAATTTATTACACAGAAATAGATAAATAACATTACTACTAAATCAGTAATACACCAATTGCAGAGATTCAATGGAGTCCAGGTTTTATTTTCACTCACTTCCATATTTTACCCGTTTATTTTTAAGAGCTATGATAATGACATTTTAATCATGTTTATAAGTTTTTATCATTTATTTCTGATATAGGTGGGCACACATCTTACAAAGTTCATGAGCAGTATCTTTTTCACTGACAACTGAATCATATATACTTTTTCTTTTTTGTTTCTATGCAATTTATAAAACATAGAGGAAAATCTCCTTAGGTCTATAAAGGTGCTGGGGTAGAATGAGGAAAAGGAATGGGTGATTACACAAGATGACCTTTAAGTTCCTTTCCATTGCTAAAATTCTGTGATTCTATGAGAAGGAGAATTTTTTGTCATGTTTTTCTCTTCCTCCTCCTCTTCTCCTTCTCCTGCTCTCCACTCATGAGCAATGTATATGCTCCATATGAACTATACTGCTCCTTTTTGAAGGAGAAAGGCTAGAAGCATCTGTGCTCAGGTAGTCTCCCAAGTGTGCAGCTGTCACTTTTCAGTACCTAATGTGGCAACTGCCAGAGAAAACTGGAAAGGTGCCAACTTCTGCTGAGAGTCTGCTCTTATTGGGCAAAAGCGTGGTTGGAGCAGAGAATCTCACAGAGTATATTGTAGAATGAAAGTGTTGTTCTGCCCTTGACAGTTATGGTAGGTGCATTGTTGTGAGCTTTGCATTTACGAGGGATAATCGGGGTAAATGTTTTTCTATGATAATGATAACTTGCATTTGTTTAGTGCTTTATGTTTTGGGATTGGTCAAGCAAGAAAAGTAAAATAAAGAGATTTTAAATATACACACACACACAGCTGTGACCTAATCTGTAGACCTGGGTCAAGCCCAGAACTTGTCTTTAGATTCCTGGTTCACTGACCTTTAATTATTGTGAGGTTCTCTCTCTTTTAAACATAATATTGGCCGGGCGCGGTGGCTCAAGCCTGTAATCCCAGCACTTTGGGAGGCCGAGGCGGGTGGATCACAAGGTCAAGAGGTCGAGACCATCCTGGTCAACATGGTGAAACCCCGTCTCTACTAAAAACACAAAAAATTAGCTGGGCGTGGTGGTGCGTGCCTGTAATCCCAGCTACTCAGGAGGCTGAGGCAGGAGAATTGCCTGAACCCAGGAGGTGGAGGTTGCGGTGAGCCGAGATCGCGCCATTGCACTCCAGCCTGAGTAACAAGAGTGACACTCCGTCTCAAAAAAAAAATAATAATAATAATAATAATATTATTTTTCAGGAAGGGATAACAAGTCAATCAAACAAATTGCTAATATAAAAACATTGTTTTTTTTTTAAACGGATGGATCATTATGTCATAGTTTTATTTAAAAGAAAATTCAATTCTAATATAAACCAGATGGTAGTCAACTTCAACTTGAATGGCCATAACTCAAGGATGAAATGCCAATGGTTTTGCAAAGATTAATAAAATGATGTACAAGAGTCTCAAGGTAAAATAGTAGGACAATTTATTTAAAGGAGTTAGCACAATAATCAACTCAAAATTTATATCCAATATCCTGAGAATATTTGCGTTCTGGTATCTTAGTTGGCCTCTCAAAGTAACATCACTGCATCACAATTTTAAGTGTGCTTTTTGATTAACTGATGTTGTGAAATAACAACTAGAAGAAATCTGCACTCTGAAATACCTTGGAGCATTAAAACAAGTAATAGGATTTTATTGAATACTCATGGGCATATGTGTATTTGACGGTCAAAGGTGGGAAGAGAGAGAGAATTGAAAAACTCCTTATCGGGTACTTTGCTTACTACCTGGGTAACACCAAACCCCTGTGATACACAATTTACCTATATAGCAAAACTGGACATGTACCCTTGAACCTAAAATAAAAATAATAAATAAATAAAATTTTAAAAATTAATCAAGTAGGCTGGGTGCAGTGGCTCACTCCTGTAATCCCAGCACTTTGGGAGGCTGAGGCCAACAGATCTTGAGGTCAGAAATTTGAGAACAGCCTGGCCAAAATGGTGAAACCCTGTCTCTACTAAAAATAGAAAAATTAGCTGGGCACGGTGGCAGGCACCTGTAATACCAGCTACTCGGGAGACTGAAGCAGGAGAATTGCTTGAACCTGGGAGGTGGAGGTTGCAGTGAACTGAGACCACACCATTGCACTCCAAACTAGGTGACAGAACAAGACTCTATCTCAAAATAACAATAATAATAATAAATACAATTAATAAAATAATAAGGTTTTGAGGTTGGCCATTTTTAATAGCCAAATGCATTCTCTCACACATATGTTTTTAAAATTCAAGAAATAAAATGCATGGTGTTAAAGTTTTTAATATTATCTTTATTGTAGCAGCATTTCAAAAAAAAAAAAAAGCCTAAGAAATATCAAATGCTAACCTTCACTTTATGCCAAATTCACTTCTAATCATTGTCCATTGGCGGAGATGGTTTATCTATTTTTAAAAATCTATACTATATAATTTGTTATTAAAATGTAATTAGATTTAAAATTATCAGTACTAACAACTGGTAAAAATAAAACATTAAATACTCAATGTTGGTTTATTTAAACATTTGCTGGGTAATTCTTTCAAAATGGCAGCTTAATGCAGGATCTTATCTCATGGAAATCATACACAAAACAAAGACAGCTCATCTTATGTTTCAAGTTGGTGCTCATCTTGAGAATTTTCAATATTGAGATATCAAGGAATCGGCATCATTGACTTTCAGAGTTAGAGTGGGAAGTAAAGCTATAGTGGAGGATTACAGTTGTAGAAGTAATCAGTTCCTTAAGAACACTAGAGAACTAGAGAATGGTAGGATATTTAAGTAGAAAGAGATAAAATGCAATGATAGTTTTTT
This sequence comes from Saimiri boliviensis, assembly GCF_048565385.1. Lineage (NCBI taxonomy): Eukaryota > Metazoa > Chordata > Mammalia > Primates > Cebidae > Saimiri > Saimiri boliviensis. The sequence goes on along the minus strand of NC_133470.1, from coordinate 68,461,018 downwards.
TTTAATTTTGAATATAATTCAAAAACACAGTTTCAAAAAAATCTTTTTTGGTCTAGAGTATTTTCTAAGTATGACTATAAATATAATATTACTGTGAAATAGCAAATATAATAATAAAATATATGATATATAACTAAAATATTTTGTCTTTAAAATATTCAAAACACATCTGTGATATATGCATAAAAACATTTAACTCTAGGTGTCCTATGTTTTTAAAATCTTCATTTTATAAACGACATTCAGATCGTCTAGCATATCAACAGGATTCTGAACATCTAATACCAGTTAATGGCTGGCTGCCATAGCACAGATATGAGAAATGGGATCAGTACATGGCATAACAGATGGTATTATTCCATGCAGATGGTGCTTCGTGCTATATTAAATAAATTTTTAGAACTTAGAAACCTATATTTATGTTTTATCATGCAGAATTGTGACATAGATAAAATATAATACAGAATTTGGAGACAAAGGAGGGTGTTTTCTTGACTAAGAATATTTTTTGATAACGACTAGACTAAAAAGTGATTTTTGGTTATGGAGCACCATCTAGAGGAAATGTAAGAAAAAGCCCTTAAGCAAGAATGTAGTAAAATAAAAATCAAATTTACAACAATCACATAAAAACTCCTAATGAACCAACAACTATAGTATTATATATAACTTTGAGGTTCTACCATCATTCAACCATTGACTTTTTTTACTTAATATTAACTTTTTTTTTGTTTTTGTAGAAAGTGATTTATTTGGGTAGAGAGAAAAAGGAGGAGAGAGAAAGAAACAGCTAACTCTCACACTGAGTGAGAGAAACCAGACAGATGGAATCCAGAAGAGGAAAGTACTGAGTGGAAGGGAATAGAGAGAGAGATGGAGTTTAGAAGGGGAAGACAGGCTTCTACAAGGGAGTGTGGAAGGGGACTCCAGAGGGAAATCCAAGGGAGAGAAAGATGGCTTCCACGGGAGTGTTCATGGAAGAAGACCCAAACATGGAGTCCAAAAAGTAACTTTTTAAAATTATTTTTTCCATAGGTTATTGGGGGTACAAGTGGTATTTGGTTACATGAGTAAGTTCTTTACTGGTGACTTGTGAGATTTCATTGCACCCATCACCCGAGCAGTATACACTGCACGTCATTTGTAGTCTTTTATCCCTCACCTCCTCCCACCCCTCCCCACAAATCTTCAAAGTCCATTGTACAATTCTTATGCCTTTGTGTCCTCACACCTTAGCTCGCAAATATCAGTGAGAACATATGATGTTTGGTTTTCAATTCCTGAGTTACTTCACTTAGAATAATAGTCTCCAATCTCATCTAGGTCCCTACAAGTACCATTAATTCATTTGAAAAAGTAAAGTCTTAATAGTGTTTTATGTGATGTCTTATTTATATGTTCTATTTCTTTCTGAAGAGTTTACTATAACACAGTTCTTTTTTAGAATGGCAGAGCTGAAGAGAACTTTAGAAATCATGTGGGCCACTTTCTTCCTTTTATAGGTGAGGAACATGAGGCTCAGAGTAGAGAAATAGCTTTCTCAGGGTCTTAGTTACACTAATGATAGGACAATAACTAAAATATATTGAGTCCTTTCTTATTCTAACACATACCCTTTAAACTGTAACATGCTGAGTAGACAGACATTACTTTTGGTTGAACAAAAGATCAACAAGACTACTGAAACTTCTTCTCTAATCCGACTAAAATGTCTACCACAGAGTGACTATATCCTTATCCTCCTAACACATTTTTAAAACACATCTATTTGTATGTAATGGAAATCTATCTTTTTTCCCTTCTAGTTTAGAAACCTATTAGAGCTGAATAACTGATGAGTTTTTGGTAGGTTATATCATTAAACAACATAAAAATTGCGATGTGGAGTATAAAATGGATAAAAATAACTGTTTCCCCAATGTAAGAATGAGAACTTTTTGATCCACCACCCTCCACTGGTAATAATAATTAATATGTAACTCATTTCTACCGGATAATTACTGAAATGAAAGAACGGTCAGTACATGTGATTAGTAGAAAGTACACTGTTGTTTTTTTTTTTTGTCAGAGATCTGGATTTGAAACCCAAATACACCACAAGCTGCATAAATTTAGACAAGTCATTAAGATGTCCTAAACCTCAGTGTCTTAATATGCAGAAGAAACTTCCAATAATACCAACTTCTTTTTTTTTTTTTTTTTGACAGAGTCTTGCTCTGTCGCCAGGCACCAGGCTGGAGTGCAGTGACGCAATCTCGGCTCACTGCAACCTCCGCCTCCCGGGTTCAAGCAATTCTCCTGCCTCAGCCTCCTGAGTAGCTGGGCCTTAGCCTCCCAAAGTGCTGGGATTACAGGCGTGACCCACTGCGCCTGGCTAGTAATACCAACTTATAAGGGTTGTTGTAGGAATTAAAGTGAGATAATGCCTGCAGAACCCTTAGTACAATGCATGGCTAACAAATGTTTATTTCTAATTGAAAGAAAAGCAATGCCAAGAATTAGTAAATTTCATATTAATTTCTAAAAAAAAAAAAAAAAAGAAGATTTCTTGAGTATGAAGTTCCCTTCAGAAAAAGTGATTGGTACTTGTATGTTTGGAGGGGGGGCAGTGGGGGAAGGTCCTCAGACCTCTGTTAAAATGCAAATGTAGAGGTCCTATTTTGAATATGGGAATCAAGGTAATTGAGGTTGTTTTTAACATACGACTGCATACCATGAATCTCAGAATAGGTTGCTGTGGTTCTCAATCAGGGTGATTTTCTTTCCAGAGGATATTTGGCAATTTTTTGAGACATTTTTGGTTGTCCAACTTAGGTAGGGGTGTGGTACAGACATCTACTGGGAAGCGATCAGAAACGCTGCTAAACATGCTACAGTGTACAAGATAGACCCCACCCAACATACACACACATGCATTAAATTATTTACCCTAAAATGTCAACAGTGACAAGGTTGAGGAACCCCAGATTAATGTATGAAAGTTACAGTTTATCAGAAGCTAATAATAAATATGTGTTTGATAAATATTTAAAGTATTTGCTATGATAGGCACTTGAAAAAAAATAAATGTTTTCATCCATAGTCTTAAAAACCAGAATATATTATGTTCCATTTACTAGAAAATGGGTCTACACCACCTAGCGATATTTGTAAAGAATTTTATTGGCCTAAGACTTTCAACTGCCCATCTTGAATTTTTTTCATTTCTAGTTAATCTAAATAGAAACAGATTTATTATAAAACTTTAGATCACAGCCCCAGGCTTCAAGAAGCTTACAATATAGCTGAAAAGGTAAGACATTCATTCAGGAAAGTGTGCTATATTATTAAGTTCCATTAGTGCCAGAGTCCAGTCTGTCTCATTCACCTTTATATCTCTTGTGCTCAGCACAGCAGCTTGGAATACAAAATACTCAATAAATAGTCTTAAAAGGGAAATAAAACAACTAGGGAACAAGGTCCAAGAGTATAGGACCAAGTGAAACATTAATAAATAATGTTATAGAATTGAGAGAAGGGAAAAATCTGTATAACTTCAGTAGAAAAAATGGGCCAAGAAAGTTTCCTTTAAAGAGGTAGATGTTAAATAAAATTAAAATTGTAGACAATATAAAATATAAAAGTAGGAAATTTAAAGTTCTAACTTCTGCTTGCTTAACTTTAGTTACTCTCCCCTTAAACTCTATGGTCTGGCTAATTTATCTGAAATTATATGCGTGGAACTAATTGAAGTTCTTCCCTAAACATCATGTTCTCTGTAACACTTACGCTTTTATACACACCGTTTCCTCTGTTGAACTGACTTTTCAACCTTATCCACCTCTTCAATCTTCCTTCACTGATTAACTCCTACTCATCATTCAGGTCTCTGCTAGATATCACAGTCTCTGGAAAATCCTCTATGACCTCCACCAAGATTAGATTAGGAGTTTTTGTGTGAGAGAGAGAGAGAGAGAGTGTGTGTGTGTGTGTGTGAGTGTGTGTCTGTGTGTGAGAGTGTGTGTGTGCGTTTTAATATACATTTTATTGCACTTTAGGTTTTGCGGTACATGTGAAGAACATGCAAGATTGTTGCATAGGTACATACATGGCAATATGGTTTGCTGCCTCCATCCCCATCACCTATATCTGGCATTTCTCCCCTTGTTACCCCTCCCCAACTCCCCACTCCCCACAGTCCCCCGCAACAGACCACAGCGTGTGATGCTCCTCTCCCTGTGTCCATGTGTTCCCATTGTTCAACACCTGCCTATGAGCGAGAACATGTGGTGTTTGATTTTCTGTTCTCATGTCAGTTTGCCGAGAATGATGGTTTCCAGGTTCATCCAAGTCCCTACAAAAGACAGGAACTCATCATTTTTTATGGCTGCATAGTATTCCATGGTGTATATGTGCCACATTTTCCCTGTTCAGTCTATCATCAATGGGCATTTGGGTGGATTCCAGGTCTTGCTATTGTAAACAGTGCCACAATGAACATAAAAGTGCATGTGTCTTTATAATAGAACGATTTATAATCCTTTGGATATATACCCAGTAATGGCATTGCTGGGTCAAATGGAATTTCTATTTCTAGGTCCTTGAGGCATCACCACACTGTCTTCCACAATGGTTGAACTAATTTACACTCCCACCAACAGTGTAAAAGTGTTCCTATTTCTCCACATCCTCTCCAGCATCTGTTGTCTCCAGATTTTTTAATGATCACCATTCTAACTGGTGTGAGATGGTATCTCAATGTGGTTTTGATTTGAATTTTTCTAATGACCAGTGATGATGAGCATTTTTTCCACAGTCACATATTTATTTCAAAACATGAGGTTCACTTCCTTTTAATAAATATTTTAACACTGAGGGTAGAAAAACTTGTGCATATTCTATAAAGACAATTTATTAAAAAATCAGAGAAAAAGACAGTTCTTTACCTCTAGGCCATTGATTAAAAAAAATTGGGGAGTAGGAACAGCCTCAGGAATGCTACAGAGGAATTGAGGGAGGGCAAGAGAGGAGTTGATAAAACCAGGAAAAATGTCTACTCTTCGTTCCTTGCTGAGGCCTTAAAATAAAAACTCTGGAATGGAAAAATATATTTACACATACATATCTGCTTCAATGGTTGCTGTCTTTGTCAATTTTGGAAAAGAATCACTAGTTAGTGGTCAGGGTCAAAAATTGCAAACAAGTTCCCAATTTCAGTCTAGGTTAGCTCGCTCTGGTTACTCATAGGGTCATGACACCCTCAGAACTCAAGCAGAAGCTGCTACTGCTTGTGCTTAAAGCTCAGGCACAAACGCAATATCATTAACTGGAGAACTGAAGGTGCTGCGCGATGTTAACAACTCCTCTTAGAAGTTCTGTGCGGCTCTGAGTCCTTTCAGTACAGTTGTGATATTAACCCCTTCCAGCAAGTGGAAGGACTGGTAGTTTAGCGCCTCCACTTCCTGCAGCTGTGGGGAGATACACTCACCAGACAGTTGCCCAGGACCCTCACCCATGGTGGGGAACCCATCTGGCCACTTTTTTTTCTGTAAACCTCAAATGAAACAGAATCTCACAGATGTGGGGTTTCCCTCCTAATTGTAATAAATGTTAGAGAAATGCTCCAGAAAGGAACAAAAGGAGACCCTCTCAGATCATCCTCAAACCAGAGTGGAATAGGGCCCCTCTGGGTGGCTTTAGGGCACAGAAAGGACTCTCAGCTACTCCTGGCCTACCCGGGTCTCTTTCCCAGAAGACACAACTTTCCAGGCCGTGAAAAGTAATAGAAGGTAAAACCCTCAAAGCCGCCACTGCTTTCGGGACATTTTTGAGTAGGACGAAGAAGACAGAGAGAGCTCTCCTTCATTTGGTTACAGGATGTCAAGGCCAAGAGCAAGTAAAAGGTGAATAAAGAGAACAATAGAGGTTTCTTCCTGGTACTATACTACAGATCAGCAACCGTTTCAAACAAGGGAAACATTGGCTCAGGTTCTGGTACATCTGAAGACAGCTGAAAGCCAAGACTTAGCCATAGAAGGACACCAACAGAACAGCTAGATACACTTTCCTTTCTGCATGTGTTAAAATCACAAGGAAGATTTTTTTGTTGTTGTTAATTTTACTTTAGGTTCTGGGGTACATGTGCAGGTCATGCAGGGTTGTTGCATAGGTGCATACATAACCAGGCGGTTTGCTGCCTCTATTCCCCCTTTGACTATATCCAGCATTTCTCCAGATGTTATCCCTCCCCACCCCCTACTGTCCCTCGCCTAACCCTCCCCACAACTGTGCCCAGTGTGTGATACTCCTTTCCCTGAGTCCACGTGTCCTCATTGTTCAACACCTACCTACAGGTGAGAACATGCAGTGTTTGTTTTTCTGTTCTTGTGTTAGTTTACTGAGAATGATGGTTTCCAGATTCATCCAAGTCCCAAAAAAGGACACGAACACATTGTATTTTGTGGCTGCATAGTGTTCCATGGTGTATATGTGCCACATTTTTTTGTCCAGTCTATCATTGACGGGCATTTGGGTTGGTTCCAAGTCTTTGCTATTGTACACAGGGCCATAATGAACATATGTGTTCATGTGTCTTTATAGTACAACATTTTACAGTTATTTGGGTATATACCCAGTAATAGGATTGCTTGGTCAAATGCAATTTTTATTTCTAGATTGTTGAGAAATCATCACACTGTCTTCCACAATAGTTGAACTAATTTACACTCCCATCGACTGTGTAAGATTGTTCCTATTTCTCCACATCCTCTCCAGCATGTTGTCTCCAGATGTCTTTAATGCTTGCCATTCTAACTGGCAAAATACTCTAATTTCAATGTTTTGCCATTCTAATTACAAAAACTTTTTTTCCATGGTATCTCAATGTGGTTTTGATTTGCATTTCTCTAATGACCAGTGATGATGAGCATTTTTTCATATGTTTGTTGATCTCATATATGTCTTCTTTTGAAAAGTGTCTGTTCATACACTTTGCCCACCTTTGAATGGGGTTGTTTTTTTCTTATAAATCTGTTTTAGTTCTTTGTAGATTCTGGATATTAGCCCTTTGTCAGATGGGTAGACTGCAAAAAATTTTTCCCATTCTGTTGGTTGCCAGTTTGCTCTAATGATGGTTTCTTTTGCTGTACAAAGGCTCTGAACTTTAATTAGATCCCATTTGTCTATCTTGGTTTTTGTTGCTGTTGCTTTTGGTGTTTTAGTCATGAAGTCCCTGCCTATGGCTATGTCCTGAAAGGTTTTGCCTATGTTTTCTTCTAGTGTTTTTATGGTGTTAGGTATTATGTTTAAATCTTTCATCCATCTGTAGTTAATTTTAGAGTAAGGTGACAGGAAGGGGTCCAGTTTCTGCTTTCTGCACATTGCTAGCCAGTTTTTGAAACAGCATTTATTAAACATTTTTTCATATGTTTGCTGGCCTCATATATGTCTTCTTTTGAAAAGTGTCTGTTTATATCCTTTGCCCACTTTTGAATGGGTTTATTTTTTTTCTTGTAAATCTGTTTTAGTTCTTTGTAGATTCTGGATATTAGCCCTTTGTCAGATGGGTAGACTGCAAAAATTTCTTCCCATTCTGTTGGTTGCTAGTTTGCTCTAATGATTGTTTCTTTTGCTGTACAGAAGCTCTGGAGTTTAATTAGATCATGTTTGTCTATTTTGGATTTTGTTGCCAATGCTTTTGGTGTTTAGTCATGGAGTCCTTGCCTATTCCTATGTCCCAAATAGTTTTGCCTAGGTTTTCTTCTAGGGTTTTTATGGTGTTAGCTCTTATGTTTAAGTCTTTAATCCATATGGAGTTAATTTTAGTGAAAGGTGTCAGGAAGGGGTCCAGTTTCTGGTTTCTGCACATGGCTAGTCAGTTTTCCCAACACCATTTATTAAACAGGGAATCTTTCTCCATGGCTTGTTTTTTTCAGGTTTGTCAAAGATAAGATGGTTGTAGATGTGTGGTATTGCCTCTGAGAACTCTGTTCTGTTCCATTGGTCTATATCTCTGTTTTGGTACCCACACCATGCTGTTTTGATTATTGTAGTCTTGTAATATAGTTTGAAGTCAAGTAGTGTGATGCCTCCAGCTTTGTTCTTTTTGCTGAGAACTGACTTGGCTATGCAGGCTCTCTTTTGGTTCCATATGAAGTTGAAGGTGGTTTTTTCCAGTTCTGTGAAGAGGATCAAATGTAGCTTGATGGTGATAGTGTTGAATCTATAAATTACTTTGGGCAGTATGGCCATTTTCACAATATTGATTCTTCCTAACCATGAGCATGGAATATTTTTCCATCTGTTTGTGTCCTCTTTTATTTCCTTGAGCATTGGTTTGTATTTCTCCTTGAAGAGGTCCTTTACATCCTTTGTTAGTTATATTCCTAGGTATTTTTTTCTCTTTGTAGCAATTGTGAATGGGAGTTTGCTCATGATTTGGCTTACTGTTAGTCTGTTATTGGTGTATAGGAATGCTGCCTCAGTAATGGCAGATTGCCTTGGTAATGGTGGACTGCCTCAGTAGTGGCGGACTGCCTCAGTAGTGGTGGACTGCCTCGGTTATGTTGGACGCCCTTCCCCCGATAGAGCTGGACTGTCCTGGGTCCAACTGTGCTTGCTGTGAAACTCTCAATCCTGAAAGTTTCAGATTGTTGGTCTTCGTGGGGGGTGGGATCCACTGAGCCAGATCACCTGGATCCCTGTTTTAGCACCCTTGTTTTCAGTTGATTGGGCGACTCTGTCTCCCAGGCATTCCAGGCACCAGTTGAAACGGCTGCCCAGATTTGTGTCAGTTTTTGTGCAGAGACCCACTGCGCCGGCTGAAACAGCCAAGCTGGAGACTTGTGATGCTTTTCTGCTTGGGAATCTCCTCGTCTGTGGGCAGTAAAAATTCATTTGGAAATGTAGTGATCATTCACCCTCTGCGTTCTTGCTGGGAATTGCCCTCCAGAGCTCTTCCTATTCGGCCATCTTGGATCCTCTCCCTAGGAGTTTTTTTAATGGTCCAATAATACTTTCTACTTCAACTGCAGCTCTTGCCACACTGTATGATAATATTTTGTTTACATGTCAGTGTTTACCATTGGTCAGTAAGCTTGCCATGTGCAGGAAATGTGCCTTGTTCACCTTTGTATTTCAAGTATCTACCACATTGCCTAGCACATAGTAAGCATTCATGAAATATGTGTTGAATAAAAAAAATGAATAATATAAAACTAAGATTAGGAGAGATGATAGGACTATAAACATAAGTTTAAGTCATTAAATCAGAGATGGTAGCTAATGCCAAGAGACTATGAATTATCTAGAGAAGAGAGAAAACAGAAATTAGCCAAGGACTAAATATTCACACATTGATAATAATAACTAAGAAATATGAAAAGAAATTAGAGTAAATAAAGAAAACAGAAGGGACAGTTGAAGATTCAGGAAGACAACTGAATAGTATAATATCATAGCCTAAGTTGGAGTTTCAAGAAAATTTTGTCCCAAGCAGCAAAACTACAGGATAGAGAAAGGTGGTTAGATTTCACATTTTTTCTCCAATGGCAAGAGGAGTAGAAACCTGATTAAAGGGATTAAGGAGTAAATTAAGTTAAAAAGACTTAGAGACTTCTGTATGGGTCTTAGTCTAACTAGGAGAGAGAGAGAGAGAGAGAGAGAGAGAAGAGAGACTGAGAGAGAGAGAGAGAGAGAGAAAGAGAGAGAGACCACATAGTAATGTGAATAGAGGAAAGTTTAAGATAAAGAATGTTATATATAACAGCAAATGGGAATAATGAAGAATGGCTAGTAAAAAGTAAGATGACCTTTAAAGAATGTAGGAATAGCAAAAATAAGGAGCAACTACTACCTCCAGGGCTGAAATAGAGCACCCAAGGAAGAGCATTCCCACCCTACTCCAGCCCAGGGCTGAGACCCAGATCTTATTGGCGTGGATACTACAGTGAAAGATAAGTCACTGTGGCATTATGCTGGTGGAACTTGTTAGAAATTAATCCTCCAGGGCTTACTGGAAAATCACCCTCTAAGGAGCCTAGCAAAGCTAATCATGCCAATGTGTCTCATTTGGAAGCTGTCTGCTAGAATAATGGCTGACAGGCAAGGAGTGTCAATGGAAACTCTGGGAGATGAGCACTGAAGAAGCTGCATGCTGCAGAAGCTGGGCAATGGGGAAGCTACCATATGCTTTACGTGTCTGCAGGTAAAATCTCCAGTGAGGAAACGATAGATAAACTGATGTCTCCATATGAGAGCCAGATCTTGTTGGGGTGATAAACACGTTTTAGGATAAAGTGAAATTTGCCTATAGAAAATCAGGGGTTTACAAAGCACCTTACTAAGAAGCAAAAGAGAAAATGTAGGAAAATTGAGAGTAAACTGGAGTCAGGATGTGTTGAATAAGTATTTGTATCTTGAAGGAGGTAACAAAAATAAGAGACTTGCGTCTTCATTGAATGGATATCAAAATTTTAAATGCAAGAACAATAGGATGGAACTAAAAATTACATTCATAGAATTTTACAGCCAGGAGTACACTCATTGTGTAGATTTTTTTAAAAGCTTTCAGAAATTATGTGATTGTTCCACAGTTGTATAATTAATAAAGGAGCCCGGATTAGAAAAAAAAGTTTTCTGACCCTCACAATATTACTCTTTCTACTACATCATGGTGGAAAGAGTTATTTTGAGAGAAGTAAACTACTAATCAGCTTATCAAAATTTCAAAGAACACACATAAAATGCACTTCGATGTTAGCTCAGGTGGGAAGCAAGGTTACTCAAGCTAAGAAATTCACATCAAACACATTTGCAGAAAGATTTTAGTATTGTAATGCACTTTGAAGAAAGAGTAGATACTTGAAGACTAGTAATTTAACTTTAGTTATACCATTTAAAATAGAAAACAATAGGCTGGGCATGGTGACTCACACGTTTGATCCCAACACTTCCAGAGGCCAAAGCAGGAGGATTGCTTGATCCCAGAAGTTCAAGACCAGCCTGAGCAACATAGTGAGACACTGTCTCTACAAAAAAATTTAAAAATCAATGAGGCCTGATAGTGCACACTTATAGTCCCAGCTACTAGTGATGCTGAGGTTGGAGAATAGCTTGAACTTGGGAGATCAAGGCTGCAGTGGACCATGATCACATTGTGCCCTGCCTGAGCATCTCTTAAAGATGAAAAACTGGTGCTGTGGCCAAACTCTCTGCCTGAATGTAGAGAAGCCATCCCAAGATGAATGGGGTTGCCAAGGAGGCTGTCATGGTCCTGAAAAAGAACCTAAAACAGCAGACCTGCTAAGTCTAGGTTTTTGAGCAGCACAGATCCCCATTGGTGTGAGTTCCTGGAATATCATTCCCTAATAGGAGGTGAAACTTGTTAAGAAGATGGATGACCACCTGACCAACCTCTACAGGCTGGCAGGCCCCAGACCTCACTGGTCAAAACTTCTTGTTGACAATTGGGATTCTCCCAAGCCCAGTGACCTATGACACCCAAAACCCTTCCCATGATCTTTCTGAACTGGAGCTTGTGCCAAAGCCGCTTTCTCCAGCATAAGACTGCTTTTTAACCACCCTAGAACTTTCTCCTAGTCAGTACACCAAATGAAAACAATAAAACCTCTTTTTTCTACCATAAATAATTACAGACAGAGAAGCAGATAGGTGACTGAATGAAAGACAGATATTTTAAATAGTTTCCTTAGCACCCAGCAATAACCAATTAAAACAATATAAACTGGTGAGAGAGGAAGGCCTCTTTCAGAAGTCTTAACAGATCCCTGATATTTACCAGCACTGTGGCTTTGAGCAAGTCATTAAATCTCCTGGAGTCTTAATTTCCTTATCTCTAAAATGAGCATAATAAATGCCTACTACACAGAATTCTTGTGAGAACTATAAATAATAAATGCAAATGTGTAGCCCAGTGCTTAGCATATAACGGGTACAAAACAACATCCATCTATCTGAATTCCAGAAGAATTAACATTATGGAGTGAATTACAATTTTAACAAAGAATATGTAGAATCTTTATAAAGAAAATTTCACTGTAACATATAAATGTGTAATTAAGTCAATCAAGAAACGGCAGTAACCACTTAGTGGGATAAATGTTAATAAATAAATAAAGCAAATGAAAAACAGAAAAAAAACAGGAGCTGCAATTCCAGTTTCAGACAAAACAGAGTTTAAACCAACAAAAATCCAAAAAGACAAAGAACTGCATTACCAAATGGCAAAGGGTCCCATTCAACAAGAAGATCCAAGTATCCTAAATCTCTATGCACCCAACACAGGAGCACAGAGATTCATAGAATAAGATTTTAGAGATTTACAAAGAAACTTAGATTCACACAAAATAATAGTGGAAGACTTTAATGCCCCCGCTTACAGTATTAAACAGATCAAGGCAGAAAATTAACAAATATATTCCGAACTGGAACTCAACACTGTATCAAATGAGTCTGATAGAAACCTAAAGAAGTCTCCACCCAAAAAAGCAGAATAAGCATTCTTCTCATCGCCACATGGCACATACTCATAAATTGATCAGATGATTGGATATAAACCACTGAATGACTTTTGAATAAATAATAAAATTAAGTCAGCAATGAAGTTGTTTTTTTTTTTTTTTTTTTTTGAGTTGGAGTTTTGCTCTTATTGCTCAGGCTGGAGTGCAATGGCACAATCTCAGCTCACTGCAACCTCCACCTGCCGAGTTCAAGTGGTTCTTCTGCCTCAGCCTCCCAAATAGCTGAAATTACAGGAATGTGCCACCATGCCTGGCTAATTTTAGGATTTTTAGTTAGAGACAGGGTTTCTCCATGTTGGTCAGGTTGGTCTTGAACACCCGATCTCAGGTGATCAGCCCACCTCGGCCTCTCAAAATGCTGGGATTACATGCATGAGCCACTGCACCCAGCCAAGAAGTTCTTAAGTCATTAATGACACTCTTCGTAGTACTAGAAAAAAAAATTAATTCATATGGAACCAAAAAAGAGCCCAAATAGCCAAGGCAATTCTAACCAAAAAGAACAAAGTGGGAGGCATCATGTTACCAAACTTTATACCACAGGGTTATAGTAATCAAAACAGTATGATACTGGTACAAGAACAGACACATAGATAAATGGAACAGAATAGAGAGCCAGGAAGTAATGACACACACCTACAACCATCTGATCTTTGACAAAGCTAAGAGGAACAGGAAAAACTGAGATAGAACTTCCTATTCAATAAATGATGCCGGGATAACTGGCTAGTCATACGTAGATGATTGAAACTGGACATCTTCCTTGACTTAAATATAAAACCCAAAACTATGAAAACCCCAGAAAACAACCTAGCCAATGCCATGCTGGACATAGGAAAGGACAAAGATTTGGTGATGGTGCCAAAAGCAATTGCAACAAAAGCAAAAATTGACAAATGGGATCTAATTAAACTAAAGAGCTCTGCACAGCAAAAGAAACTGTCAACAGAATAGACAACCTACAGAATAAAAGAAAGTTTTTGCAAATATGCGTCCAATAAAGGTCTAATACCCAGCGTCTACAAGGAACTTAAACAAAATTACAAGAAAAAAAAAAGCACTGAAAACTGAACAAAGGACAAGAATAGGCACTTTTCAAAAGAATACATACATGTGGCCAAAAGGCAAATGAAAAAAGTTCAGGATCACTGATCATTAGAGAAATGCAATCAAAACCACAATACGATACCATCTTACACCAGGCAGAATGGCTATTATTGAAAAATAACTTGTGTGAGAGGGGTTTCAGAGAAAAGTCGATGTTTATACACTGTTGGTGGGAATAAAAATTAGTTCAGCCATTGTGGAAAGCAGTGTGACAATTCCTGAAAGACCTAAATACAGAAATAATATTTCACCCAACAACCCCCTTACTGCAAATATACTGAAAAGAATGTAAATTGTTCTAACATAAAGACACATATACATGTATGTTTATTGAAGCACTAGTCACAATAGCAAAGGCATTGAATCAACCTAAATGCTCATCAGTACTAGACTGGATAAAGAAAATGTGGTACATATATACCATGGAATACTATGCAGCCATAAAAAAAGAACAAGATCATGTCCATTGCAGCAACATGGATGAAACTGGAAGCCATTAACCTTAAGAAACCAATGCAGGAAGAGAAAACCAAATACCACATGTTCTCACTTATAAGTTGGAATTAAATGATGAGAACACATGGACATACAGAGGGAACAACAAACACTAGGGCCTATTGGAGGGTAGAAGATGGGAAGAAGAAGAGGCTCAGAAAAAAAAAAAAAACTAATAGATACTGGGCTTAATACCTGGGTGATAAAATAATCTGTACAATAAACCGCTATGACACAAGTTTACCTATATAACACACCTGCACAGGTACTCCTGAACTTAAAATAAAACGTTTCTTTTAAAAAAGAAACATGACAGTGGTTACTAAGTAGTAGAAAAGTTAAATAAATAAATAAATAAATAAATAGAAACATGGTAGGCTGAGTGCAGTGGCTTATACCTGTAATCTTGGCACTTTGAGAGGCTCAGGTGGGAGGATCACCTGAGGCCAGGAGTTTGAGATCAGCCTGGGCAACATAGCAAGACCCCATCTGTTAAAAAAAAAAAAAAAAAAGAGTAAAAAAGAAACATAACATACATAGTACAACAATTACAGTCAATACCCTCAATGTAAAATGTGAGAGTGGAGAATAAAAACATGACAAAATTTTTCTGAATTTCTTCTGAAACAGCAAATAGAAGATAATGGCTTTAAAATGAAAAAGAAAAACATCTGTGTGTGAAAGCTAGCTTTGTCAGATATTAAAATTTAATGTAACCTATAATGATTAAATCAAAATAATATTGGCACCAGATCAATGGAACAGAACAGACAGTGAAGAAACAGACCTTAGTATAACACTTTAATAGATGGCAAAGAGAGAAAATGCAACAATTGTGAAAAGATATTAAATAATAATGCTGGAACAACTGATTGGCTATTTCATGAATGATCCTCTTACATCATATAAAATAAATTCCAGCTGGATAAAAAGTAAATTTTTAATGCAAAAAAATCAAATTATAAAAATTTAAAATAGTGAAAAGAAAGGTTGATTATACAATAAATTTCAGGATGAGGAGTCTCTAAGTTTAGGAACAATGGTAAATAAACCATAAAATAAAACAATAGATAAGATTGAATTTTATAAACTCTTCATCATTAAAAACAGCATAAATTAAATTTTTAAAAGAACAAAATTGGAAAAATTACTTGCGAGGTGGTTAGAGTCTTAATATAGAAATAGTTCATACAAATTAATAAGAAAAATACAGTAACTCCAGTATATAAATGGATAAAGGACATAAGTGATTCAGATGATTCACAGGAGATAAAATATAAATGGTTAATGAACAAGTAACATGTTAAACTTCACTAAACAAAACAATTTCAACTAAAAATAGTAATGATTTTATCTAATCTATTAGAAACATATGTACCGTGGTTTTTTGATAAAGCACTTTCATACACTGCTGGAAGAAATAATAAAATTAATGGACCCAGTAGCATATCTTGTAGTCCCAGCTACTTGGGCAGGAGGATTACTTGATCCCAGGAGTTCAGGACTGCAGTATGCTATGATCTTGTCTGTGAATAGCCACTTCCCTTCAGCCTGGGCAACATAGTGAGAACTCGTTCCTGACAAAAATTAGTAGGAGTATAAATTAGTATATTTCTGTAAAGTAATTTTTTTGTTTTGTTTTGTTTTTTTTTTTTTTGAGACGGAGTTTCGCCCTTGTTACCCAGGCTGGAGTGCAATGGCGCGATCTCAGCTCACCGCAACCTCCGCCTCCTGGGTTCAGGCAATTCTCCTGCCTCAGCCTCCTGAGTAACTGGGATTACAGGCACGTGCCACCATGCCCAGCTAATTTTTTGCACTTTTAGTAGAGACGGGGTTCACCATGTTGACCAGGATGGTCTCGATCTCTCGACCTCGTGATCCACCCGCCTCGGCCTCCCAAAGTGCTGGGATTACAGGCTTGAGCCACCGCGCCCGGCCTCTGTAAAGTAATTTGATATTATTTTTGGAGAGCTTTTTAAAGTGTTCATATTAGGCCAGGAGGCACTGTGGCTCACACCTGTAATCCCAGCACTTTGGAAGGCCAAGGTGGGTGAATCACTTGAGGTCAGGAGTTCAAGACCAGTGTGCCCAAAATGAAGAAACGCCATCTCTACTAAAAAAAATACAAAAACTAGCTAGGCATGGTGGTGCACCTGTAGTCTCAACTATTTGGGAGGCTGAGGCATGAGAATCACTTGAACCTGGGAGGCAGTGAGCTGAGATCACACCACTGCACTCCAGCCTGGGCAACAGAGCAAGACTCCATCTCAAGAAAAAAAAAACAAAAACAAAAAACTTCATATTATTTAACCCAATAATTTCAGTTTTATGAATCAATCCTAAGACTCTAATCCCAGATACAGACAAATTAATGCATGATTATGTTTAATAACACTTTAGCTATGATAATAAAGGAAAATAAACCAACATCGAATATTAGACTAAAGTAATTATAGTATGGCTTGAGCCACCGCGCCCGGCTAATGAATAGTTTTTAATGACATAAGAAAGCATTTATGCCATACTGTGAAATGGAACAAGAGCAGAAATCAGACATTTTTAAAAACAAATAAGGCATAATGTCAAGTTGGAAAGAAATGTGACAAAATACTAAGAGTGGTTCTTCCTGATTGGTGACATTTTTCTGTTTTGTGATAGTGTCGAAGTACTTATTCTTATATTGAAAGGGCAAACATGCTTACTATTAAAAATGTATTTAAAAGTTTAGAGTATTAAAATTGAAAAGTTAAATTTTCTTTCCTCATCCCTACGATATCTCAAATATTCTTACTCTATAGCTACCTGTGTATGCATTCAAGCATTTAAAATATATTCACAAAAATGTATTATTTTATAATAATAAAAATTTTACAAAACACAGTTCTTATGCAAATGTTTCCCTAAAATGGCTGATAAAATATTACTTTACCAAAAATAATATAATATATTTGAGAAAAACTTGTAACCACCATACGGTCTCCATGAAATATTATTGTGCACCTTTGAGCTATTCTACATGCTTAAAATATTACTATACAGAACAGGTTAGTATTGGTCATAGCTGTTCAGAAGTTTGTAATCTATATTTCTATTGCTTCAGAGTATAGTATCTAATTTTTTTAGAGCAAGACCTATAAAATTGGTAATTACTGACAAAAGTAAAAATGTATTTATTGAATTAACTTTGCACAGCCAAGACACCTAGTTTGTCTAGGTTTTGCCACTGTTAATAATTACATGTGTGATTTTGAGCACTTCACTTAAGAATTTTGACCTCATCTTCATCTGTAAAATGTGAGGAGTTTGGATTAGATCGTTTATTTTTTTATTTGTTCGTTGTTTGTTTTTTTGTCTGTTATCAAGGCAGGAGTGCAGTGGTGCAATCTAGACTGACTGCAACCTCCAACTCCTGGGTTCAAGTGAGTCTCCTGCCTCAGCCTCCTGAGTAGCTGGGACTACAGGCATGTGCTACCATGCTGGGATAGTTTTTGTACGTCTAATAGAGATGGGGATTCACCATGTTGTCCAGGTTGGTCTCAAACTCCTGACTTCAAGTAGTCCACCCATCTTGGCCTCCCAAAAGGTCTAAGATTACAGGTGTGAGCCATTGCTACCCTCCAATTAGATCATTTCTAACATCACATCTAGCTTTACGTTTTCTACTTTTTATGAGTCACACAGCTGAATTATACCAGAGATACAAAGAATAGCTGGTACCATTTCTACTGAAACTATTTCCAAAAATTGAAAAGGAGGGACTTCTCCCTAATTCATTCTATGATGCCAGCAGCATCCTGATACCAAAATCTGGCAGAAATACAACAAAAAAAGAAAACTTCAGGCCAATATCCTTGATAAACATTTATGCAAAAAAAATGTCAATAAAATACTGGCAAATCAAATCCAGCAGTGCATCAAAAAGCTTATAAACCACAATCAAGTTGACTTCATTCCTGGGAAGCAAGGTTGGTACAACATATGCAAATCAATAAATGTGATTCATCACAAAAACAGAACTAAAGACAAAAACCACATAATTATCTCAATAGATGCAGAAAAGGTCTTCGATAAAATTCAACAACCCTTCACGTTAAAACCTTTCAATCAACTACATATTGAAAAAACATACTTAAAAATAATAAGGGCTATATACAGCAAACCTACAGCCAATATCATACTGAATAGGTAAAAACTAGAAGTATTAGCCTTAAAAACTGGCACAAGACAAGAATGTCCTCTCTCATCACTCCTATTCAACATAGGATTGGAAGTTCTGGCCAGGGCAATCAGGCAAGAGAAATAAATAAAGGGTATTCAAATAGTAAAAGAGGAAGTCAAATTATCTTTGTTTGCAGATGACATGATTCTATATCTAGAAAACCTGATTGTCTCAGCCCAAAAGCTTCTTAAGCTAATAAGCAACTTCAGCAGAGTCTCAGGTTACAAAATCAATGTTCAAAATTCACCAGCATTCCTATATACCAACAACAGGAAAGCAGAGAGAGCCAAATCATGAATGAACGTCCATTCCCAATTGCTGCAAAAAAAAATAAAATAAAATATCTAGAAATAAAGAAAGTAAAAGATATCTTCAAGGAGAAACAAAAACTACTGCTCAAAAAAATCAGAGAGGACACAAACAAATGGAAACAAATTTCATGTTCGTGGATAGGATGACTCAATATCATGAAAATGGTAAGACTGCCCAAAGCAATTTATAGATTCAATTCTATTAATTGAATAGTCCCATTAAACTACCATTGACAATCTTCACAAAATTAGGGGGAAAAAACTACTTTAAAATTAATATGGAGGGCTGGGCGCAGTGGCTCAAGCCTGTAATCCCAGCACTTTGGGAGGCCGAGGCAGGTGGATCACGAGGTCAAGAGATCGAGACCATCCTGGTCAACATGGTGAAACCCCGTCTCTACTAAAAATAATTAAGCTTTTTAAAAACAATGTTAGGGTCAGTAATTTACATTTTTTATCTACTTTTTCAGAATTCAAGATTTTTTAGAAATCTAATAAGACGGAAGTATTGGACGTGCTGGAAATATGAACAGACTGGAGTGATTCGAGTGATTCTTAGAATAATAGTGTTTGAAAATGTAGAATTAAGTGTTTTATACTTTCTTTAATAAAAGTAGAAGTATTAAACTTGAAAAAAAAAATTAGCTGGGTATGGTGGCGCGTGCCTGTAATCCCAGCTACTCAGGAGGCTGAGGCAGGAGAATTGCCTGAACCCAGGAGACGGAGGTTGTGGTGAGCTGAGATTGCGCCATTGCACTCCAGCCTAGGCAACAAGAGCGAAACTCCGTCTCAAAATAATAATAATAATAATAATAATAATAATATGGAACCAAAAATAGCCCAAATAGCCAAGACAATCCTAAGAAAAAAAAAAAAGCTTGAGTAATCACACTACCTGACTTCAAACTGTACTACAAGGCTACAGTAATCCAAACAGCATGGTACTGGTACAAAAACACACACATAGTCCAATAGTACAGAATAGAGAACTCAGAAATAATACCACACACCTACAACCATCTGATCTTTGACAAACCTGATATAAACAAGCAATAGGAAAAATAATCTTTATTTAATAAATAGTGCTGGAAGAACTGGCTAGCCATATGCAGAAAACTGAAACTGGACCCCTTTCTTACACCTTATACAAAAATTAACTCAATATAGATTAAAGACTTAAATGTAAAACCTAAAACTATAAAAACCCTAGAAGAAAACCTAGGCAATGCCATTCAGGACCTAGGCACAAATGAAGATATTATAACAAAAATGCCGTAAGCAATAGCAACAATAGCAAAAATTGACAAATGGGATCTAATTAAACTAAATATATTGCACAGTAAAATAAACTATCATTAGAATGAACAGATAATCTACAGAATGGGAGAAAATTTTTGCAACTATCCATCTGTCAAAGGTCTACAAAGAACATAAACAAATTTACAAGAAAAAAACAAATGATCCCATTAAAAAGTGGGAAATGAAATGAACAGACACTTCCCAAAAGCAGTCATTCATGTGACCAACAGGCATATGATAAAAAACTTAACATCAGTGATCGTTAGAGAAATGCAAATCAAAACCACAATGAGATACCATCTATGTCAGTTGGAAGACAGTGTGACAATTCCTCAAAGACCCAGAGGCAGAAATATCATTTGACCCAGCAATCTCATTATTGAGTATATACCCAAAGGAATATAAATAATTATCTTATAAGTATACATGGACATGTATGTTCATTGCAGCACTATTCACAATAGCAAAGACATGGAATCAACTTAAATGCCCATCAATGATAGACTGGATAAAGAAAATGTGGTACATACATACTGTGAAATACTTCTATAAAAAGAAACGAGATCATGTCCTTTGCAGCAACATGGATGCAGTTGGAAGCCATTATCCTCAACAAACTAACAGGGGAACAGAAAACCAAACACCACATGACAACACTGTAACTGTGGTGTGTAAATTGCTCTTACCCTAATTAAAAAGACTAAACAATAAACCAATAGAAAATAATAACTACAGTTTTGAAACCATAGACAGTATAAGATATAAATAGAAATAACAAAAATATTGAAGGGGGGGACAAAGTTAAAGATTCTTTTTATTAATTTTGTTTTTGCTTGTTTGTTTATGTAAATGGTGTCAAGTTGTTATCAGGTTAAAATAATGGGTAACAAGATAGTATTTGCAAACTTCATCACAAGTTCAAACCAAGATACACACAAAAAATACACAAAAAAATTAAAAGCAAGAAACTAAATCATTTCGCCAGAGAGAATCACCTTTACTAAATGAAGATAAGAAGAAAAAAAAATAAGAGACTAGAAAACAGCCAGAGAACAAATAAAATGGCAGGACTAAGTTCTTACTTATTAATAATAACATTGGATGTAAACAAACTAAACTCAAGAATCAAAAGACTCAGACTGGCTGAAGGGATAAAAAAACAAAACTCACTTATCTGTTTCCTGCAAGTAACACACTTTACCTAAAAACATGCACGTAGACTTAAAATAAAGGGATGGAAAAAGATATTATATGTGAAGGGAAACCAAAAAAAAAAAAAGCAGTAGTATCTATACTTGTATCAGACAAAACAGATTTCCAGACAAAAACTATAAGAAGAGAAAAAGGCAGTCACCATATAATGATAAAGGGGTCAATTCATCAAGAGCATAAGACAATTTTAAATATATATGCACCCAACACTGGATCTGCCAGATAAATAAAGCAAATATTAATTTTATTACAGCTAAAAAGAGAGATAGGCCCCAATACAATAAAAGCAGCAGACATCAACACCCCGCTTTCAGCACTGGACAAATCTTCCAAAAAATAAACAAGGAAACATCGGCCCAATCTGCAATATAGACCAAGTGCATCTAACAGATATTTACAGAACATTTCATTCAATTACTACAGAATACACAATTTTTTTTTTTTAGCACATGGCTCATTCTCAAGGATAGGCCATATGTTAAGTCACGAACCAAGTTTAAAACATTCAAAAATGGAAATAATATCACACATCTCTTATCACAATGGAATAAAGCTAGAAATTAATAACAAGAAAAAATTTGGAAACTATCGAAATATATTGAAGTTAAACAACATGCTTCTCAATGACCAGTGGGTCAATGAAAAATTACTGAAGAAAATTAAAAAATTTTTGAAACTACTAATAATGGAAACAGAACAAATCCAAATTTATGGGATACAGCAAAAGCAATACTCAGAAGGATGTTAATAGCTGAAAGTGCCTACATTTAAAAAACACTTCAAATAAACTATGCCACAATTCTCTTTAAAGAGATAGAAAACTAGGAAAAAAAATCCAAATTAGTAAAAGAAAAGGAATAATAAAGGTCATAGCAGAAATAAATAAAGTTGAAATGGAAAAACAATACAGAAGATAAATAAAACACAAGGCTGGTTTTTTGAAAAGTTAAAAGTGACAAATCTTTAGCCAGAGTAAGAACAGAAGATTCACATAAATAAAATCAGAAATGAAAAGGGGGACATTACAACTGACACTGCAGCTATTTAAAAGATCATTAGTGACTACTATGAGCAACTATATTTCAATAAATTGGAAAATCTAGAAGACATAGACAAATTTCTAGACAAATTCCAAGATTTAAACAGGGAGAAATCCAAGATATGGAAAGACCAGTAACAGTTAACAAGATTGAAGCCATAATAACAAGTCTCTCACTAAAGAAAATCTCAGGAGCCAATGGCTTTGTTGCTAAATTCTGCCAAACTTCTAAAGAACTAATGCCAATTCTACTTAAACTATTTTTTAAAAAATAGAATATAAGGGAATACTTTCAAACTCATTCTACAAGGCCAGAGGTACCCTGATACCAAAACCAGACAAAGACACGTCATAAAAAGAAAACTGCAGGCTAATATTTCTGATGAATATTCATGCAAAAATTCTTAACAAAATACTAACAAACTGAATTCAACAATAAATTAGAAAAATAATCTGCAGGCTAATATTTCTGATGAATATTCATGCAAAAATTCTTAACAAAATACTAACAAACTGAATTCAACAATAAATTAGAAAAATAATTGATCATAACCAGTATGATTTATTCCTGGGATGCACGGAGAGTTTAGTACATGCAAATCAATCAGTGT
Source organism: Saimiri boliviensis (assembly GCF_048565385.1). Taxonomy (NCBI): domain Eukaryota; kingdom Metazoa; phylum Chordata; class Mammalia; order Primates; family Cebidae; genus Saimiri; species Saimiri boliviensis. Next base: position 68,438,207 of record NC_133470.1, on the reverse strand, counting down.
GATACATCATATCAATAGAATGAAGGATAAAAACAATCCAATCGGGGGCTCAAGCCTGTAATCCCAGCACTTTGGGAGGCCGAGGCGGGTGGATCACGAGGTCGAGAGATCGAGACCATCCTGGTCAACAAGGTGAAACCCCGTCTCTACTAAAAATACAAAAAAAGTTAGCTGGGCATGGTGGTGCGTGCCTGTAATCCCAGCTACTTAGGAGGCTGAGGCAGGAGAATTGCCTGAGCCCACGAGGCGGAGGTTGCGGTGAGCCGAGATCGCGCCATTGCACTCCAGCCTGGGTAACAAGAGCGAAACTCCGTCTCAAAAAAAAAAAAAAAAAAAAAAAAAAAAAAAAAAAAATCCAATCGGATCATTTTAATTGATGCTGAAAAATATTTAATAAAATTCAACATCCCTTTATGATAAAAACCCTCAAAAAGTTAGAATAGAAGAAACAAATGTCAACATAATAAAAGCTATATATGACAGACCCATAGCTAGTATCTTCCTGAATAGAGAAAAACCAAAAGGCTTTCCTCTAAGATCTAAACATGACAAAAATGCCTATATTCACCACAATATAGTACTTGAAGTCCTAGTAAGAGCAATCAAACAAGAGAACGATACCAAAACATCTAAATCAGAAAGGAAGAAGATGGATTACTTGAGCTCAGGAGTTTGAGACCAGCCTTGGCAACACAGCAAGACCCCGTCTCAACAAAAAATACAAAAATTAGCCAGGCAGGGTGGCATGCACCTGTACTCCCAGCTACTCAGGAGGCTGAGGTGGGTGGATTACGAGGTCAGGAATTCAAGACTAGCCTGACCAAGATGGTGAAACCCTGTCTCTACTAAAAATACAAAAAGAAAAATTAGCCAGGCACAGTGGCAGGTGCCTGTAATCCCGGCTACTCAGGAGGCTGAGGCAGGAGAATCACTTGAACCTGGGCAGCAGAGGTTTCAGTGAGCTGAGATTCTGAGGTCGCACCACTGCACTCCAGCCTGGGTAACAGTGTGAGACTCCATCTCACAAAAAAAAAAAAAAAGAAAATGTGCTCAATATCATGTACATTTTGGAATGTAAATGTGCAACCACTATGAAGAAGAGTTTGGCGATTCCTCAATAAACTAAAACTTGAGGTACCATATGATCCAACATGCCAACTGCTGGATATATACCCTCCAAAAATGAAATATATACATTGAGGCTGGGCGCGGTGGCTCAAGCCTGTAATCCCAGCACTTTGGGAGGCCGAGGTGGGTGGATCACGAGGTCGAGAGATCGAGACCATCCTGGTCAACATGGTGAAACCCCGTCTCTACTAAAAATACAAAAAATTAGCTGGGCATGGTGGCACATGCCTGTAATCCCAGCTACTGAGGAGGCTGAGGCACGAGAATTGCCTGAACCCGGAGGCAGAGGTTGCGGTGAGCCGAGATCACGCCATTGCACTCCAGCCTGGGTAACAAGAGCGAAACTCCGTCTCAAAAAAAAAAAAAAAAAGAAAAAGAAATATATACATTGAAGAGACATCTGCACTCTTATGTTTGTTGCACTTTATGAAATAGGTAAGATTTGGAAGAAACCTAAGTGTCCATTAGTAGATGAATGGATAAAGAAAATGTGATACATATACACAATGGAGTACTATGTGACCACAAAAAAAATGAGATCCTGTCCTTTGCAACAGCATGGATGAAACTGAACATTATTATGTTAAGTGAAATAAGCCAGGCACATAAAGACAAACATCACATGTTCTTACTTATTTGTGGGGTCTAAAAGTTAAAGAAATGATCTCATGGACATAGAGAGTAGAATAATGGTTACTAGAGGCTGGAAAGTGTAGTGTGGGGCTAGCAGGGTGGTGAGAATTGTTAGTGAGTACCAAAAAATAAAAATAAAATTAATGATCTTTCTGCCCAGGTAGGTCCAGCAGTGTTGGCCACACACATCCCACTAGTGGTTGGGGCCACTGGCATTGGTTCAGTATCACCCCCAGCTTTGGCCATGGCCATGGGTGAGATTTGGCACCCAGAGCCTCCAGGGGCCTCAACTCACTGTGCACTGCCCCATGTGCAACAGTGAAACCCAGGCCCTGATGGACACTGTGGCCTCCACCCCAGTGTGACCACTCACATGATCTAGCCCTTGGGTCTAGCCTCTCACCCCTAACCATTTCTTCTCTCTGCAGAAATCTGGTCCTTCCACAACTGAGCCCGACACTGTCAGGTCTGTGGGAAGGGGGATACCCAGCTGGCTCTGTTTTTCAAATAAAACTGTTTGTCTAAAAAAAAAAAAAAAAATTAGATAAAACTGACTATTTGATAACACAACAGGGTGACTATAGTCAATAACAAGTTAATCGTATGTTTAAAATAACTTAATGAATATAATTGGATTGTTTATATCTCAAAAGGGAAGTGCTTGAGAAAATGAATGCCCCATTCTTCATGCTGTGCTTATTTTACATTTAATGCTTGTGTGAAAACATCTAATGTACCTCATAGATATATATGTATTCCTACTATGTCCCCACACAAATTAAAAAATAAAACAAGAAGCATAAACCAGAAAAATTATAAGCCCTCCAACAATCTAAACAGACCCCTCTTCTTGGTTGAAGGCATTCCAAAGTTAACCTGATAAACTAGTTTTAGTCGTAATGGGAAGTGAGGGAGGTGTGTAAGACATGCCTTACAGCTGACCAGCATTCACATCAACATAGAGACCTTAAGACTGATAGAACAGACTCTTTAAGTCTAATAAAAACCATTTAAAATCTATTGTCTCTGAAGTACGCTGCCTGGAGGCTTCACCTACATGATAAAGCCTTGTTCTCTATAACTCCTTATTGTAATGCAGACATTTCTTTCTGTTAATTCCAGGTCTTTAGATAATAACTCTTTCAACCAATTGCCAATCAGACAATCTTTTAATCCACCTATCACCTGAAAGCCCAGAACTCCAGTTGTCTTACCTTTCCAGACAAAACCAATGTACATTTTACATGTATTGATTAATGTTTTATGTCTCCCTAAAATGTATAAAACCAGTTGTAGCCCAACCACCTTGGGTACATGTCATCAGGACCTCCTGAGGCTGTGTCATGGGCATGTTCTTAACTTTGGCAAAATAAACTTCTAAATCGATGGAGTCTTCTCTCAGATACTCTTTGTTTTACAAATTGGTAAACATGAAGGAACTCTGAGTAGAGGTTCTCCTGATCTTTGTCAAATCTAACCATGCTCGGTAACAGTTTGAGATGTTGTTATTGCTCAAACCAATAGAACAATTTACTGGCCTTGGAGGCCCCTTAAAGAGAATCTCTGATCTCCCAAAAGTTTAGTAAAATCTGAGGTTTATAGTGTTGTATGACTCCTTTTCTGGAGTTGTACTTGTTTCCAACAAAGAAGGTGAATTTTCCTGATTCTGTAACAATGGAAAGCAGGCAAATCCCTCTGGAGTTTCAGCTCACCTCCAAGAGGGAAGACGAGTCTGAGTTTTTTTCTGCTTCTAAAATAGTAGAGAGCAGTCTTGTGCATGGGCCCCATTCCTAGATAAGTAGTTTAGGGTTTCTTGTTGTTGTTGTTGGTGGTGGTTTTTTGTTTTTGTCTTGAAAGTTCTCTTAATGATTAAAAGTTAAAACTGACATCCAGCTGGTTTTAACTTCTTACCATTAGAGTACTCAGTTATCACATTGTTTCTTTTGGTTATTCTCTCATTGAATATGACCAACTCTACCCAACTTGGTCAAATCAGAACGAGAATTCCAAATTGTGGGTAGCAAGCCTTCTGAATTGGGTAAAATTTCTCACAGCTGTAGGAAAAAAAACCAAAATCAAAAAACATGTACTTGGTTTCTCTGTTCACTTCCTTTCTTGAAAAGATAAAATGTTATTTCAATTACTTTTCTTTCGCCCTATTCCCCTTCCAATTTTTCCATCTTCTGTACAAACTCAAAAATCTAGAGTGGGCTTCTAATGACTCAGACACCTTAAAGAACTAAGAATAAAGGTGCCATTTATGCCACTTTTGTGGTGTTTAGCTTTCTTTGTGGAATTGCAAAAGTCATGAGCACATTTTTAAGGCTTAAGCTCTGCTTTGTTGTATTGCATTAACTGATCTCTTTGGGTTTTGGGGATACCAGAAATTATCTTGTTCTGAAAGAGAATTTGACTTTGGCATGTGTAATGGCAGGTGAGAGCTACAAATTTAGGGGATGAGTGAGGATAGTTTTCAGGAAGCATTCTGGGCCGAGTTTTTTTCTCCTGGGAAGTTGTTTAGCATTCTATTTCTAGTTTAAAGGTGCATTCTAAAGGATTTTCTCCATTGGCTTTTTCTAAAGACAAAGAGAGTCATCCCCGCTTTTGGTTTCTAGTTCAGAGGTGCATTTCAAAGGATCTTCTCCATTGTTTTTTCCTCCCGAAATTAAGGTCAGTTGCTTTGTCCGCACATTTGCATGAGGAACTGAACTGTAATGTGCATAGACAAATGAGAGGCTGAGCTTTTTGGCTCCAAAGAGAAAGGGCATTTAGCTCCTCCCAGCCAAATGGCACTCCTGGGTGACTGGGGGCTTAGTGGGAGTATCTGAGAGTTGACCCACCTGATGACATGAAGTGGCCCTACAAGGAACCAACAAAATTGGTTTAAAAAGGCCTTGTCCAGCATACAAGAGCTGATGACTAGCCATTTTTAGCCCTCTTGGAGGTGGTAGACCTCTGGTGAGAGAAACTGAGACATGTAAGAGGGCAGAAATGACTCAGTGGTGAAACACTATGTAGCCCCATTCACAATCAGCACACATTAATACACACACACACACACACACACAAAAAAAAAAAAAAAAAAAAAAAACTCTAGACCACAGCTGAGGTCCTCCTTTTGAGAAAAAGAGGCGAAAAGCAATCTAAGAATGAAGAAAGAGGCTGGGCGTGGTGGCTCACACTTGTAATACCAGCACTTTAGGAGGCTGAGGCAGGAAGATCACTTGAGGTCAGGAGTTCAAGACTTGCCTCGCCAACATAGTGAAACCACATCTCTACTAAATATACAAAAATCAGCCAGGTGTGGTGGTGCATGCCTGTAGTCCCAGCAACTTGGGAGGCTGAGGCAGGAGAACCACTTGAACACAAGAGCCGGAGGTTGCAGTGAGCCAAAATCATGCCACTGCACTCCAGCCTGGGTGACAGAGCAAGACTCCATCTCAAAATAAATGCATAAATACATAAAAATAAAGAAAGAGAAGGAGAATGATCCTCTTTTTGTAACTTATTGGTTTTATGGTGCCTCTACTTGCAAATATGTGGGTAAAATGGAAAAGTTTGAGGGCATTCCAGGTTTTCTAGCACTCCAGCTGGTTACATATTATGGTCTGCTATACACATTTTAAACTGATGAGCAAATTACATCCAGGAAAAATTCAGAGCCTAAAGGTCAACCTGCAGCTATACAGTTACTAAGTTGTCTATTCCTCTATTTTTTTTTCTGCCTGCATTAAATCTGCTGTTACTTTTCTACTGAGGTAAAAACCACTGTTTGGATCCAACTGTTTTCTTTTTGTTTATTTTTAGTTTTTTGTAAACCAATGAGTTTGCATAATATATGGTTGCTAGAGTCCTGAAGTAAAAACTATGAGATCTTTGTATGAGTGTGTATGTGTGTGTTTATATATACATGCACGTATTTTGTTAGGTGTTGCGGCCACAAAGTACCAAATTAAAGTTAAGGAGTATTCCTAAATTAACTAAGCAGTAATTCCAAATGTTTTTCAAGTTCATGTGACTTAAGTAAAATCATCTATAAATAAGCCAAATATAATATTATTGGTAAAGTAATATTAGAAATGTCTTAAGAACTGTCAACATTTTTGTTTGCATTTATTGATCAAGCAGTTTCATACTTATAATGGCAAAATACTATAAAGTATCAAAATTTGGCATAAGAGTTATAAAACCATAAGCATAGCCACTAAGAGAATGATCTTTGCTTGTGTAATTTTTGATAAGTAAGACAATTAATACTGTTGGTCTAATGAAAAGAGCTAACTTCTGAATTATTGGTAAAATACCCATATATTCAACCTCAAGTTTCTTGCATAGGCAAAAACCTACAATGTATAGGCTATAAAAATATGTAACAGAGAAATAACTTTAAATAATGACTATTAGTGTTTTAATAAATAATCCAGGTAAACCATTAAAAATAAATAAATTTGTCAAGGATATGTAATGGAATAAATGCTCATAAATAAACTTGTAATATAATTTATGTTAAATAATAGATATTTACTAAATGTCTGAATAATTTCCAAATTATAAATTTATAGAAAAACATTTTTTAAAAGAATGTGTTCCTGTTAAAAGGTAAATAATCTTTGTCTAATTCAAAAATTATTTAATGGTTATATACAAAACACAGTGAAAAGAACCAGGAAGTAAGAGAGGTTTAAAGAAGGTTATAGGCCAGGTGTGGTAGCTGCCACCTGTAATCTCGGCACTTTGGGAGGTCAAAGCAGGCAGATCGTGAAGTCAGGAGTTTGAGACCAGTATGGCAACCTAGTGAAACCCTGTCTTTACTAAAGATACAAAAAATAAAATAAAATATTAGCTGGGTGTGGTGGTGTGCACCTGTAATCCCAGCTACTCAGGAGACTGAGGCAGGAGAATCAAGTGAACCTGGTAGACGGAGGTTGCAGTGAGCTGAGATCGTGCCATGGCACTCCAGCCTGGGGGGGCAACAGTGACTCTATCTCAAAAAAAAAAAAAAAATCCCTGGTGGTCTAGTGGTTAAGGTTCAACATTCTCACTGCCACGGCACGGGTTCGATTCCTGGTCAGGGAAAAAAAAGAAAAATGTAATTAAAAAAATAATAAAATTTAAAAAAAAAAAAAAAGATACAGACAGTCGGGTGTGGGTGTGCTGGCTCACGCCTGTAATCCTAGCACTTCGTGAGGCCAAGGTGGGTGGATCACCTGAGGTCAGAAGTTCAAGACCAGCCTGGCCAACATGGCAAAACTCCAATTCTACTAAAAATACAAAAATTAGTTGGGCATGGTGGCATGCATCTGTAATCTCAGCTACTTACAAGGCTGAGGTAAGAGAATCACTTGAACCCAGGAGGTAGAGGTTGCAGTGAGCCAAAATTGCACCACTGCACTCCAGCCTGAGAGACAGAGCAAGACTCTAACACAAAAAAATAAATAAATAAAATTTTATATATATATATATATATATGTATATATATATACACACATATACACAAAACTAAATGGATAAAGAGAAAATTAAAAGGTAGGAATTTAGAAATTTTGACTCCTCAGTTATTGTTATCTGTTCAAGATAAAATGAAATTGAAGTATAATGTTGAGGCTGAGCATGATGGTTTGCTCCTGTAATCCCAGCACTTTGAGAGACAGAGGTGAGTGGATCACCTGAGGTAGAGAATTCAAGACCAGCCTGACCAACATGGAGAAACCCCATCTCTAATAAAAATACAAAATTAGCTGTGTGTGGTGGCACATGACTGTAATCCCAGCTACTTGGGAGGCTGAGGTGGGAGAATCACTTGAATCCAGGAGGCTGAGGTTGTGGTGAGTCGAGATCACACCATTGCACTACAGCCTGAGCAACAAGAGCGAAACTCAATCTCAAAAGAAAAAAAAAAAAAAAAAAGAAGAAGAAGAATGCTGAATTGGACCTTGATGCTAGACAGAGGTCAGATTTAAGTCAGTCTGAGCTTATGCCACCAGCCTGAAAGCTGCACCCCAAGCGCACAATTATCCAGGGGCAACAGAAACTACTCAAGGCCCCGTGGTTACCAAGAAGATAGTTAATGTGGGGGAAGAGCAAAACCAAGGAACTGTTAAAACCATAGAGTATAATGTAAAGAAACTGTGCCATTTTGTAGATTGATGTCATCAGCTTCCTGAGAAACCTTTACTATAATAGAATGTAAAAATAACTACTTTAAGGGAAGTATCTTTAATTTTAAATGTTACAGAATGAAAGAGCATGTTTGAGTTGATACAGAACCCATAGCTCACTATTAGACAGTCAATGATGATTATAAGTGATCCAGATGCAGAGCAGGTTATTTGTGAGAGAACAACCAACTCAGTGGACTGGATGAATGCCACTTTATGTCTGTTTGCCCTGAGAAGTGGATTTCCCAACTGTATCTACAAAATACCAAGTGGAGCATCCCAGATGAAGCAGCTGATATTCCTTATATGAAAGCCATGTAGGACTGGCTTTATGATAACCAAGATATGTTTCCACTGAATATGCCTATTACCAAGATCATGGCAAAAGCTGTGGTTAAGGGGCGCCCTTCTATATGGGCACGCTGGATGACATTACTCCTGCAGAATGAACCAACTGTTTGAGAAGCCTTATCAAATTTGCTGTCCTTCATGGGTCTTACAAATGTCAATAGAACATTACGGTCATTAACTACAACAACAAAAAAAAGGGAAAGGCAAAAGGGAGTCAAAAGACTCATCCCAGATTTGTGGAAAGTTTTAGATGGTTATTATGTAATGAAATGAAATGAAAATCGGTGGAGTTACAGCAAAGGTCTTTACAACACTATCAAAGGTTGGCTGAAACAAAGGGAGTCCCTGCTGGTCCCTCTACATTAAAAGGTTTCACATCAGGTTTCTACACTGACCCCAGGTTGGAGGAATTTCAGAAAAAACAAAAGGGAAAAATTATAATGAGGAAGCTAACATTACCGGGGGCAATGTTGAGGTGAGTTAAAGATTGACAAAAGGGCTTGAGTCTTTTGGCTCAACTCCATGCTGAGGACTCAAATCCTTTTTTTTTTTTTTTTTTTTTAATGGTAGGAATGGCCATTATTGGCTGCAGAGGAATGTGGAAGAGGGGATACAGCGTCCGCAGACCAGCTCTCTGCCCTCCAAAAAAAAAAAAAAAAAAAAAAAAAAAAAAAAAAAAGAACGGATTCAAATCCTTTTACACCAGAAACAGTAAAATGATTTGCTGGTAGAGAAGAAAAGTTCCTGGAACCAGAACATAAAAATGTAAAGATTGATAAGATTATGAAATTTGAGATGTTTAAACAGGCTTTCTGTAAGGTAGTTGTGACTCCTTTATCTAAATTTTCTGTGAAAATGGGTATTGTATCTCACTAAGGGATGTTTTCCCTATCTAGTACTATAAAACTGAAGATGTGTAAATCTGCCCTTTGAGAAATGTTCACTGGACACACTAAATGGGAACTAGAAAGATTGCCTGAGCCTACAGAATATAGGGTGGAAGCTAGCGTGCTGGTCAGGACAAATCCTTCATTTGATAGCTCTTTGTGGAATGTTTACCGGGGCTTATGGTGAATGCCTGTGAGCACTTTTCCAGTGACAACTACTGGAAGTTTGGCCTAGAGAATTTCCACTTAAGGGACACTTATTGCCTTTCTATGGAATGCTAACTACAGCTACCCCATGCTAATGAAAACAATAGTGCCCCAAAGAGTTCCATGATAAAATGAATGTGGTTTTTATAGGATCATGCTATCTGGGAATGCAAAGAGAAGATATTCATTAGCAGGGAGCCTCTTTTTCTCCTAGGACTGACTCTAACAATGTGAAGAGCTGCTAGATTTTTCAGTGCCAGATAAACAGCTCTCAGCTGACAAGAGCTGCTTGGCTTGTGAATGGCAGTTTCAAGGTGAACAAACAACACTTTGTTTGAAAGCCTGTTGATTTGGTTAATGAAGGTCATGGAAATCTTTTTATTTATTTATTTGTTAGTTATAGTCTAGAGCAATTGGGCAAAGTATGTTTTTGTTAGCAAATTTACTTTTCTCTCTGAGTTCTCCAAAATTTGGAAATTGTTAATGCATATTCTGATGTTATAACAATAGAGTTATTTGCATAAGTTTACTACTAGTCTTTTTTTAAATAATAATGATAATAATAAGACAATTGGAGACAGTGGTTATTTTTCCAATGCTTTTACTTGAATAACATATTTTTAGGTAAAATTCAGCAAAGCCAACTTGAAAAGAGCCTATAGGGTCAAACAATTCTTGCTGCACTTTATGTAAACAATCAGGCCAAGTATAATAAGCTTAAAACTTATTTCTCACACAAATTGGTCTCACTGTAATTTCTCCTTAGTAGAAAAGGAGGACCAGAGAGAGAGGAATTGTTTCAAAGGAAAACTATAACAGCTTTTACTGGACTATGGCCTTGACTTTTTTTTTTTTGTTTTTTTAATTGCATTTTAGGTTTTGGGATACACGTGAAGAACATGCAAGATTGTTGCATAGGTACACACATGGCAGTGTGATGTGCTGCCTTCCTCCCCACCACCTATATCTGGCATTTCTCCCCATGCTATCTCTCCCCAACTCCCCACCCCTGCTGTCTCTCCCCTATTTCCCCCCCGACAGATCCCAGTGTGTGATGCTCCCCTCCCTGTGCCCATGTATTCTCATTGTTCAACACCCACCTATGAGTGAGAACATGCAGTGTTTGATTTTCTGTTCTTGTGTCAGTTCACTGAGAATGATGGTTTCCAGGTTCATCCATGTCCCTACAAAGGACACAAACTCATTGTTTTTTATGGCTGCATAGTATTCCATGGTGTATATGTGCCATATTTTCCCTGTCCAGTCTATCATCGATGGGCATTTGGGTTGGTTCCAGGTCTTTGCTATTGTAAACAGTGCTGCAATGAACATTTGTGTGCATGTGCCCTTATAGTAGAACGATTGATAATCTTTTGGATATATACCCAGTAATGGGATTGCTGGGTCAAACGGAATTTCTATTTCTAGGTCCGACTTTTGTTTTTGAGTGAAAGTTGAATCATCAATTATTTCTGGGCTACAATAATATTCTAAAGAGCATCAGGTTATAATTTTCTTTATGTTTTTAGTTGGCACGCTAATGGAATAGTTTCTTTTTTCCGTTCTGCAGGCACATTCTCTTTAGATCGTCAAACTATAGTTATTTATCTCTCGTAGCTCTACTTCTTCTGAGAAAATCAGAATCATATATTCTGAAGACTAGAGATGATTTGAAAAAGCCTGCAAATCTTTGTCAATTTGAATCCCACTGGGTCCAGTCAGTTTTTCACTGCAAAGGCGCTGCTGCTATATCTGTACAAGCAACTTCCCTCTAAGCCCGGGGACTATCATAGAAAAGGTGGTCGTGTGAGATTATAAGGGCAAGTTTTGAGGAACAGAATTAGTTCAGACCCCGTAAATCAAGGATGGGAACATGGATTACCTAAACAGCTGGCAAAATAAGGGACTTTGCCTTCTGGATAATTAATTACATGCATGACACCATTTCATCCATCACAACCATAAAGAATTTTCTACTTTATGTAGAATTAAAAGAAAATTATTACTGAGAGGATATAAAGATACCTGTGATGAAGCCTCCTGGGTGTAATAGTCCCAGTTATGAGATTTATGCAGATAGATATATACTTAAAAAAAATTATCAGCCACCTTAGGATAAATTGCTAAAGAGTGCAAAAAGCACGGTGGTACAACAAGTCTCTAAAGTCCTTAGCTAAAAAGGTTTTAACAAGGCTTATGTTTTGTATAGCTAATTGCTATAAGTCTGTAACTAAAACCAAGATTACAGTAGCTCACCATATAGAAGTTAAATGTAGATAAGTCAATTTTGTAAACTCATCTTTGATTTTTTGTTTGGTGGCTTTTATATTACATACAAAATTTTAAGGGTTAATAAATGCCTGGCCATGTCCATTCCTGTTTGGCATAGAACATTGAAATTGGCTCTAAATCTTTTGGATCTAAGTCCCATGGCCCTAGGGGTCCCACTGACGGAGAGAATGGACCTGGGCCAGGCAGCCATGCCACTTAAGTAATGCTATGGAGCAAAATAGAAGTTTGGTGGCCATCAATGTCGCTTCTGGGAAATATTGGCCAAAGGGGGAAAATATCAACCAAAAATAAAATTCTAAGCCCCTCAGCCATCTGAGCAGACCTGCTTCTTGGTTGAAGACATCCCAAAGTTAGCCTGAAAAACTAGTTTTAGCCATAATAAAAAGTGAGAGAGAAGTGTCAGACATCCCTCATAGCTGACTAGCATTCACATAAACACAGAGACCTTAAAACTGATGGGACAAGGCCAGGTTCAGTGACTCATCCCTGTAATCCCAGCACTTTGGAAGGCTAAGGTGGGTGGATCACATGAGGTCAGGAGTTTGAGACCAGCCTGGCCAATATGTTGAAACCCTGTCACTACTAAAAATACAAAAATTAGCTGGGCATGGTGGAGCATTCCAGTAGTCTCAGCTACTTAGGAGGCTGACGCAAGAGAATTACTTGAACCAGGGATGCAGAGCTTGTAGTGAGCCGAGACCATGCCATTGCACTCCAGCCTGGGCAACAAGAGCAAAACTCCATCTAAAAACAAACGAACAAACAAACAAACAAACAAAAAAACCACCTGATAGAACAGACTCTTTAAGACTAATAAGAAATATTTGCTGTCTATTTTCTCTGAAGCCCGCTACCTGGGGGCTTAATCTACATGATAAAAACATTGGTCATCACAATCCTTTATTATAACCAAGACATTCCTTTCTATTGATTTTAGGTCTTTAGATAGTAACTCTTTCAACCAATTGGCAGTCAGAAAATCTTTGAATCTGTGATGACCTGGAAGCCCCTACTTTTAGTTGTCTTGCCTTTTCAGAATGAACCAGTGCACATGTTACATGTATTGACTGATGTTTTATGTCTCCCTAAAATGTATAAAATGAGTCGTAGCTCAACTACGTCGTGCCCATGTTGTCAGGACCTCCTGAGGCTGTATCACGGGCATGTCCTTAATTTTGGCTAAATAACTTCTAAAATGATTGAGACTTGTCTCAGACACTCTTTTGTTTACAAAGAGAATACTTATTTTTAGGCTTTGTACCATAACTTATGTTATTACTGAAGATAAAAAATTATGTTTCCTCAGTGCCCACAAAGATAAACTAAGTCAGCTAACAAATAAAATATTGGCTTTTGCCGGGCACGGTGGCTCAAGCCTGTAATCCCAGCACTTTGAGAGGCCGATGCGGGTGGATCACGAGGTCAAGAGATCGAGACCATCCTGGTCAACACGGTGAAACCTCGTCTCTACTAAAAATACAAAAATTAGCTGGGCGTGGTGGCGCATGCCTGTAGTCCCAGCTACTCGGGAAGCTGAGGCAGAAGAATTGCCTGAACCCAGGAGACGGAGGTTGCGGCCAGCCGAGATCGCACCATTGCACTCCAGCCTGGGTAACAAGAGCGAAATTCCATCTCAAAAAAAAAAAAAATTGGCTTTTATTTAGATTATTTCCTTTTACATCATTCCCTAACAATCCATTACATTTTTCTTGTTAATGTGTTGAATTTCTGTAATTTGTACTGAATCCTCTCAAATGTACTTGAAATATTCAGAAATCCATGGCAAATACTTCTTTTTTTTTTTTTTTTTTTTTTTTGAGACGGAGTTTCGCTCTTGTTACCCAGGCTGGAGTGCAATGGCGCGATCTCGGCTCACCGCAACCTCCGCCTCCTGGGTTCAGGCAATTCTCCTGCCTCAGCCTCCTGAGTAGCTGGGATTACAGGCACACGCCACTATGCCCAGCTAATCTTTTGTATTTTTAGTAGAGACGGGGTTTCACCATGTTGACCATGGTTGGTCTCGATCTCTCGACCTCGTGATCCACCCGTTTTTTTTTTTTTTTTTTTTTTGAGAATGAGTTTCGCTCTTGTTACCCAGGCTGGAGTGCAATGGCGCGATCTCGGCTCACCGCAACCTCCGCCTCCTGGGTTCAGGCAATTCTCCTGCCTCAGCCTCCTGAGTAGCTGGGATTACAGGCACGTGCCACCACGCCCAGCTAATTTTTTGTATTTTTAGTAGAGACAGGGCTTCACCATGTTGACCAGGATGGTCTCGATCTCTTGACCTCGTGATCCACCCGCCTCGGCCTCCCAAAGTGCTGGGATTAATATCTTCTTAAGTTTATGAAGAAAGCAGGACTGGGAGCCGCAGTGGCTCAGGACAGTTGTCCTGGTGCTTCAGGAGGTGAGGCACCTCCTCATGAGAACATTTAGAGGCCAGCCTGGGCAACCTAAGAAATGCTCATTCATTAAAAAAAAAAAAAAAGAAAAAGAAAGTAAAAGAAAAAAGAAGAAGAAGAAGAAGAAAGAAAAAAAGAAACCAGGACTGAGGAACAAACACAAATTCCATACAAACTGATAAAATCTTGGGCTTTTAAGTTAGAGATTAATGTTCTCACAACAGTCACTGCAGACAGGGTTAGTTATAAAGACTGTTAATCACTATTTCGCACAAGCAAATATTGAAGAGAGAACTATAATAATTTTTCCCTTGAGAAGGCTCTGGTATATGACTAGGATTATAAAATACTGCAATGACTACTTTACTCGAGACTTACAATTTTACAGAATTAAGATAGTCGATATTAAGATAGAAAAAGCAAAAAAGAAAAGATAAGAAAAAGCAATGTGCTGGTAAATTTATCATTTTTAATAAGAAAATAAATATTCAGTCATACAATGCAGAGTCTGAAAAGAGGTGCAAAAATTAAAACGTAGAAATTTGATTTGTAAAAGAACATCAGAATCAGATACATCCCCTCCCCATAGAGAGCTCTGCAGTGAGGCCACAGGTAGGGCAACACTATCCTGGCATAAACAACTTACTGGCAGCATCTCTCAAGACTGATGTCTGGCCTCTCCCAGGGCACAGGGAGAGATGAATCGCACTGAAAAAAGAGGGCTCAGCTTCCCAGAATCAGCGTTGCCTCAGGGTGGGCGGTGGTGAAGGCATATATCAGACGGAAGTTTTTCAGGGATAGCAGGATGCAAACTGCAGCCTGGAGCAGCTGGAGGTCCTCAACCATGCAGAGAAACAGACACGTTTACCATTTTAAGCGATTTCCCCTTACTTAAAACACTTTCATCTAGTTCTCAGGAAAACATAAAGAAGGGCTTATAAATTGCTCTTGCTTGATACATAAGACTCAATGTTCTGGGGAGTTAAAAGGAATGTGGTTAACACTGTCCAATGCCTTGACAAGATACATAACAAATAGGGGAAATGAGGCACAGATAAATGCAACTGATTCTTAAATAACAGACTACTTTTACAAAGTAAAATAGCAACTGAGAAATGTTCAGACGATGAAGGCATCTTCAGGTGGCTTCCTTTGTCATTCTCTGTTTTGGTTTGCACTTATATTTCCTTTTAGTAGTTTTCACATTTTTTGTTTTTGTCTTCACAATCATGAAGATATCTGAAGCCTCCAGTAAACAGAGGACTCTCAGCTATTTAGGCTTTTGTGTGTCTGTTTTTCACCTCAGCAGTCTTCACTCTACTTGATTGCTATCCTTAACAAAAAGCAACAGGTAATTATTAAACATTTCCAGGACCTAGCAAGTATTAGTAATAGCTGAGAGGCCACTAGATACCAGGTACTTAGAGAAGTATGTAGAATTCAGTCAAAAAATCCAGTCTCTTCATCAAGGAACTGAGACTTCAGAGTATAATGCTCCTATAGAAAAATGACATTGCCGGGCGCGGTGGCTGAAGCCTGTAATCCCAGCACTTTGGGAGGCTGAGGCGGGTGGATCATGAGGTTAAGAGATCAAGACCATCCTGGTCAACATGGTGAAACCCTGTCTCTACTAAAAATACAAAAAATTAGCTGGGCATGGTGGCACATGCCTGTAATCCCAGCTACTCAGGAGGCTGAGGCAGGAGAATTGCTTGAACCCAGGAGGCGGAGGTTGTGGTGAGCCGAGATCGAGCCATTGCACTCCAGCCTGGGTAACAAGAGTGAAACTTCGTCTCAAAAAAAAAAAAAAAAAAAGAAAAAGAAAGAAAAAATGACGTCAAAAATCAAGTTTTAAATTATGTATATGTCATTACCTTTCGAAGTAGCAATGAAAGACATGTAACAGAGCATAAAGAAGAGTGTGGGCCCATGTAAAAAAAAACCAGAATACTGAATATTCTTCCAACCCCAATATCTTTTTTTTTTTTTTTTGAGACGGAGTTTCACTCTTGTTACCCAGACTGGAGTGCAATGGCGCGATCTCGGCTCACCACAACCTCCACCTCCTGGGTTCAGGCAATTCTCCTGCCTCAGCCTCCTGAGTAGCTGGGATTACAGGCACGCACCACCATGCCCAGCTAATTTTTTGTATTTTTAGTAGAGATGGGGTTTCACCGTGTTGAGCAGGATGGTCTCGATCTCCTGACCTCGTGATCCACCCGCCTCAGCCTCCCAAAGTGCTGGGATTACAGGCTTGAGCCACCGCACCCGGCTCAACCCCAATATCTTATGGATGAAGACAACTGGCATAAATAGCATTACTTTAATCTATTTATGTAAAACTTTCATGTTTAGAGAAGGTAAACATGACAGCATACCTCACTGAGTATTCTAACTTTGAAACTGACTAGTTTTTATCATTGTGAAGTTAATTAGGTAGACATAATCTCTTAGTACACTAGTCTTCTGGTGTACAAAAGAAATTAAGTAAAAGGTAAACATGGCAAAGTCATCTGGGTACAGAACACTCTCTGAGTGAAATTAACCTAGAGTATATCACCGAAGGGTGATCCGTTGGAAGATTTTGTTTAAGAAAATCACTATGTCTTACTTCTTACTTCTGCCAGAGGGAGCAGGGAAAGGAAAGGTCCACTTCATATTTAGGTTTGCTCCAGTTACCTGAAGGATCCTGATGGAACTGAAGCCTCTATCTTACTCATTGAATAAACATGAGAACATAAACATAAATAAAAGGGGGGGGGTCCCATAATCTCAAAAGCATAAGTGTTTGAAATGGCAAAAACAAAAAGAGAATGAGTTTGTGAACTAAACCATAAAGCATACAAATTTCCGTAGACTTTTGCCATGATTGCAGCCTTGCTCCATGTGTTGTACTATGCCAGTAGAAATGCCCTGGAGGCTTTGGGTGGAATCAGAGCCATTTCAGGAACATAACCTAGTTATGAATAATCTCTCTACTCGGGTGCTACTCTGTGCCCATCTGGCATTTGAGTGTCCTCAATCTTTTAATTTGTTAGAGTAGCAGTAATGTCAATGTCTACAAAGCAGTTTACTGATTTTAAAAGATTCTGCTTTATTTATTCTTAGGTTTAATAAATATAACCACAGGTAGTAAATGCCAGAGGGTAACTAAATATGGTGAATCTAAAGAAGGATTATACTACAAAAAGTAGTTAAAATGTTATTTTAAAAAAGGCTTCAGGCTGGGCACAGTGGCTCATGCGTGTAATCCCAGCACTTTGGGAGGCTGAGGCACGTGGATCACCTGAGGTCAGGAGTTCAAGACCAGCCTTGCCAACATGGTGAAACTCTGTCTCTACTAAAAAATATAAAATTAGCTGAGCATGGTGGCTGGCACCTGTAATCCCAGCTATTCAGGAGGCTGAGGCAGGAGAATCATTTGAACCCAGGAGGTGGAGGTTGCAGTGATCTGAGATCACGTCACTGCACTCCTGCCTAGGTGACCGAGCCAGACTCCATCTTAAAAACAACAACAACAAAGCCTTCAACTTAGTACACATTGTTATAAGTCACTACAGCAATAAAAGATTGAAGTAGGGGAGAGAGATCCAAGATGGCCGACTACTTCACTTATTTAAAATACACAACTCGGCCGGGCGCGGTGGCTCAAGCTTGTAATCCCAGTACTTTGGGAGGCCAAGGCGGGTGGATCATGAGGTCGAGAGATCGAGACCATCCTGGTCAACGTGGTGAAACCCCGTCTCTACTAAAAATACAAAACATTAGCTGGGCATGGTGGCTCGTGCCTGTAATCCCAGCTACTCAGGAGGCTGAGGCAGGAGAATTGCCTGAACCCAGGAGGCAGAGGTTGCGGTGAACCGAGATCACTCCATTGCACTCCAGCCTGGGCAACAAGAGCGAAACTCTGTCTCAAAAAAATAAAATAAAATAAAATAAATAAAATAAAATAAAATACACAACTCAATGGTTTTTAGTATATTCACAGAGTTATGGAATCATAACCACAATATATTTTAATGTTTCATTATATATTTAATTGACATAAAATTATATACATTTATTATTTATGACATATTTTAAAGTCTATATACATCTATTATCTCACATAGCATTTTTGTGGTGAAAACACTTACTCACTCTCTTTGCATTTTTCAAGAACACAGTACACCTTATTAACTATAGCAACCATGCTATAAATAGATCTCTTAAGCTTATTCCTCCTAATTGTTATTATGTATTCTTTGACCAACATCCTTCCATTACCTCTCCCCCTTAATTACTCCAGCCTCTGGGAACCACCATTCTACTTACCACACATGAGTGAAAGCATGTGGTATCTGTCTTCCTGTGCCTGGCTTATTTCACTTAACATAATATCCTCCAGGTTCATCTATGTTGTTGCAAATGGCAGGATTTCCTTCTTTTTAATGAATGAATAGTATTCCACTGTGTATATACCGCATTATCTTTGTTTATTTATCAGTTGATGGACACTTGGGTTGATTCCATATCTTGGCTATTGTAAATAATGCTACAATAAACATGGGAGTAGAGATAGCCTTTTGTACATACTGATTTCATTTTGTTTTGATATATAACCAGTAGTAACATCATATAGTAGCTCTATTTTTAACTTTTTTAGGAATCTCTATAAAATTTTCCATAATGGCTGTACTAATTTATATTTCCACTAACAGTGTGCAAGAGTTCCTTTTTCCTTACATGATTGCCAACACTTGTTATCTTTTGTCTTTTTTGTAATAACTTGTCTTCATTTGTTTGATGTTGCTATAACTAAATACATGAGACAGGGTAATTTATAAAAAATAAAGATTTGTTCAGCTCATGATTCTGGCGGCTGGGAAGTCCAAGATTGATGGGCTGCATCTGGTCAGAACATTCTTGCCAGTGGGGACTCTGCAGAGTCCCTGGTGGTTCAGGAAATTACATGACAAGAGGGCTAACCATGCTAGCTCAAGTATCACTTTCTCATCTTATAAAAACACCAAGGCTGTACCCAAACACCATAGTCAGATTTTCCATCCTCTTAATACTGTTAAAATGAGCATTAAGGGCCAAGTGTGGTGGATCACACCTGTAATCCAAGCACTTTGGAGGCCAAGGTGGGTGGATCACCTGAGGTTGGGAGTTCAAGACCAGCCTGACCAACATGGTGAGACCCTGTCTTTAAATAAATAAATAAATATTTTAAAAAATAAAAATAAAATGAGTGTTAAGTTTCAATTTGAGTTTCAGAAAGGACAAACCACCAAATATAGCATAGCCATTCTAACAGGGATAAGGTGACATCTCATTGTGGGTTTGATTTACATTTTACTGATGATTAGTTTCTTGGGTATTTTTTCTTGGCTATTTGTAGGTCTTCTTTTGAGAAATGTCTATTCAATCATTTTACTTTTTTAGTAAGGTTGTTTTCTTGCTACTAAGTTGTTTGAGTTCCTTATATATTTTAAATATTAATCTTTTATCATATGTGTATATTGCAAATATTTTCTCCTATTCTGTAGGTTGTCTCTTTATTCTGTTGATTGTTTCCTTTGCTGTGCTGGAGCTTTTTAGTTTGATGTAATTTCATTTGCCTATTTTTCTTTTTGCTATCTGTGCTTTTGAGATTTTATGTAAAAAAGTCATTCTCCATACCAAGTCATGGAGCTTTTACTCAATGTTAAATTCTAGAAGTTTCATGATTCAGTTAATAGTTTTGGGTCTTACATTTTAGTATTTAATCCATCTTGGATACTTTCTGTATATGGTGAAAGATAAGAATCTAATTGTATTCTCTTGCAGGTGGATATCTGATTTTTACATCACCACACATTAAAAAGTACCCTTTCCCCATTTTGTCTTTCTGGTACCTTTGTGAAAAATTAGTTTGCTCTAAATGCAAAAATATATATT
Organism: Saimiri boliviensis; assembly: GCF_048565385.1. Lineage (NCBI taxonomy): Eukaryota > Metazoa > Chordata > Mammalia > Primates > Cebidae > Saimiri > Saimiri boliviensis. Next base: position 68,418,230 of record NC_133470.1, on the reverse strand, counting down.
TGTAAAGAAGGTCATAATAGAAATTGCATTGAGTCTAGATATTACCTTATGTAGTATGGACATTTTAACAGTATTACTTCTTCTAGTTCATGAACACAAAATAGCTTTCCACTTATTTGTGTCTTCTCTGATTAATTTTTAAAATTTATTATTATTATTTCACTAATTTTGAGGAAGAGTTGGCATTTATTTACATGGATATGTTCTTTAGGTGAGATTTCTGAGATTTTGGTGCACCCATCACCTGATCAGTGTACACTGCACCCAATGTGTAGTATTTTATTTCTCACTGCCTTCAACTCTTCCCCCCAAGTCTCCACAGTCCATTATGTCATTTGTATGCCTTTGCGTCCTCACAACTTAGCTCCCACATACAAATGAGAACATACGATGTTTGTTTTTCCATTCATAAGTTACTTCACTTAGAATAAGTATCTCGAACTCCATTCAGGTTGTTGTGAATGCCATTATTTCATTTCTTTTTATGGCTGAGTAGTATTCCATGGTATAACACATTTAAGCCAAGTGCAGTAGCTCATGCTTGCAATTCAGCACTTTGGGAGGCCAAGACAGGTGGATTGCTTAAGGTCAGGGGTCAGAGACCAGCTTGGCCAACATGGGGAAACTGTCTCTACTGAAAAATACAAAAATTAGTTGGGCATAGTGGCATGCACCTGTAATCTCAGGTACTCGAACGGCTGAGGCATGAGAATCACTTGAAGTAAGTGGTTTGGATTTGCATTTTCCTGATAATTAGTAATATTGAGCATATTTTATACTTTTGGTGGCCACTTGTATGTATTCTTCAGATAATTGTCTATTCATGTCCTTACCCAACTTTTTGATGGAATTAATTAGGTTTTTATTCTTTCCTGATTTGTTTGAGTTCTTTGTAGATTCTGGGTATTAGCCCTCTGTCAGATGCATAGTTTGTGAATATTTTCTCCAAATCTGTGGGTTATCTATTTACTCTGCTGATTATTTATTTTGCTGTTCAGAAGCTCTTTAGTTTAATTAACTCCCATTGATTTACTTTTGTTTTTGTTGCATTTGCTTTTGGGTTTTTTGTCATGAACTCTGCCTTGGCCAGTAACTAGAAGAATATTTCCAATGTCATCTTCTGGAATTTTTACAGTTTCAGGTCTTGGATTTAAGTCTTTGATCCAACTTGAGTTGATTTTTGTATAAGGTGAGAGATGAGCATATGGTTTCATTCTTCTACATGTGTCTAGCCAATTATCCTAACACCATATGTTGAATAGGATATCCTTCCCCCACTTTATGTTTTTGTTTGCTTTGTCAAAGATCAGTTGACTGTAAATATTTGGCTTTATTTTTTGATTCACTGTTCCATTGGTCTGCATGCCTGTTTTTATACCACTACCACGCTATTTTGGAAACTATAGCCCTGTAATGGAGTTGAAAGTGGGGTAATGTGATTTCTTCAGATTTGTTCTTTTTGCTTCGTCTTCCTTCAGTATTCTTTTGTAGTTTTTCCTTATAGAGATCTTTCACTTCTTTTGTACATACGTTCCCAAGTTTTAACTTTTTTGACAGCTGTTGTAAAAAGGGTTGAGTTCTCGATTTGATACTCAGCTTGGTCAATATTAGTGTATAGCAGTGCTACTGAATTGTGTACATTGATTTTGTATCCTGAAACTTTACTGAATTCATTTATCAGATCTAAGATCTTTTTGGATGAGTCTTCAGGGTTTTCTATGTATAGAATCATACTGGCAAACAGCAACAGGTTGACATCCTCATTACCAATTTGAATGCCTTTTATTTATTTATCCTGTCTGATTGCTCTGGCTAGAAATTCTAGCACTACGTTAAACAGAAGTGATGAAAGTGGGCATCCTTGTCTTAATCCAGTTCTCAGGGAAAATGTTTTGACATTTTATCTGTTCGATATAGTATTGGTGGCACGGTTTTCCATAGATTGCTTTTATTACCTTAAGATATGTCCCATCTATGCCAATTTTGCTGAGAGTTATAATCATAAATGAATGCTGGATTTTGCTAAATGCTTTCTTCTGCATTTATTAAAGTGATCATGATTTTTGTTTTTAAATCTGTTTATATGCTGTATCATATTTATTGACTTGCATATGTTACACTAACCCTACATTCCTGGTATAAAACCCACTTGATCATGGTGTATTATCTCTTTTATATGCATTGAATTTGGTTAGCTAATATTTAGTTGAGAATTTTTGCATCTATGTTCATCATGGATATTGGTCTGTAGTTTTCTTTTTTATTATGTCCTTTCCTAGTTTTTTGTATTATGGTAATCACTGGCTTCATAGAATGATTTAAGTAGGATTTCCTCTTTCTCTATCTTTTGAAATAGTTTCTGTAGGATTGTTACCAATTCTTATTTCAATGTCTGATAGAATTCAGCTGTGAATCCATCTGGTCCTGGACTTTTTTTGTTGTCAATTTTCATTACTGTTTCAATGCTGTGAATTATTATTGGTTGTTCAGAGTTTCTATTTCTTCCTGGTTTTTTTAGGAGGGTTGTATATTTTCAAGAATGTGTCCATCTCCTCTAGGTTTTCTAGTATGTGCATATAAAGGTATTCATAGTAGCTTTGAATAATCTTTTGTATTTCTGTATTATCAGTTGTAATATCTCCCATTAATTTCTAATTGAGGTTATTTAGATCTACTCTCTTCTTTTCTTGGCTGACCTCACTAATTGTCTATCAATTTTGTTTATCATTTCAAAAAACCAGGTTTTTGTCTTATTTATCCTTTTCATAATTATGTTTCAATTTCATTTAGTTCTGCTCTTATCTTTATTATTATTATTTTTCTTCTGCTAAGTTTGGGTTTGGTCTGTTCTTATTTCTCTAGTTCTTTGTGGTGTTAGCTTAGATTGTCTGTTTGTACCTTTTCAGACTTTTTTATGTGGACACTTCATGTTATGAACTTCTCTCTTAGCACAGCTTTTGCTGTATCCCAGAGGGTTTTAACAGGTTTTGTCACTATTATCATTCAGTTCAGAGAATTTTTTAATTCCCATTTTGATTTTTAATTCCCATTCCCAAATTTTATGGGAATTTTAATTCCCATTTTAATTCACATTTTGAATAATCCTTTGACCAAAGGATTATTCAGGAACAGATAATTTAATTTCCACGTATTTGTATAGTTTTGAGGATTCCTTTTGGAGTTAATTTCCAATTTTATTCCACTGTGGTCTGAGAGGATACTTGATATAATTTCAGTTTTCTAGCAGAGCATGGTGGCTCACAGCTGTAATCTCAGCACTTTGGGAGGTCGAGGCAGGTGGATCACTTGAGTTAAGGAATTTGAGAGCAGCCTGGCCAAAGTGGTGAATTTGCATCTCTACTAAAAGTACAAAAATTAGCTGGGTGTGGTGGCATGCACCTGTAATCCCAGCTACACAGGAGGTTGAGGCAGGAAAATTGCTTGAACCCAGGAGGTGGAGGTTGTGGTGAGCTGAGATTGTGCCACTGCACTCCAGCCTGGGCAACATAGAGAGACTTTGTCTCAATAAAAAGAAATAAAACACAATAAAATAAATAATTTTGATTTTCTTAAATGTACTGTCTTTTTTAGTGGCCTACCATATGGTCTATCTTGGAGAAAGTTTCATGTGCTGTTGAAAAGAGTGTATACTTTTCAGTTGTTCGGTAGAATGTTTTGTAAATATTTGTTAATTGGTTTAGGGTATTGTTTAAGTTCATTGTTTCTTTGTCCACTTTCTGTCTTGACCTGTCTAGTACTTTCAGTGGAAAATTAAAGTCCTCCACTATTTTTGTGTTGCTGTTTATCTCATTTCTTTTGTCTACTAGTAATTGTTATACAAATTTGGGAGCTCCCATGTTAGGTGCATAATTCAGGATTGTGATATTTTCCAGTTGTATGGATCCTTTTATCATTATATGGTGACCCTCATTGTCGTTGTTGCTTTAAACTCTGTTTTTTCTAATATAAGAATAGTTACTCCTTTATGATTTTTTTTTCATTTGCGTGGAATGTCTTTTTTCACCCCTTTACCTGAAGTTTATGTGAGTCCTTATGTGTCAGGTAAGTCTCTTAAAGATAGAAGATACTTGGCCGGGCGCGGTGGCTCAAGCCTGTAATCCCAGCACTTTGGGAGGCCGAGGCGGGTGGATCACGAGGTCGAGAGATCGAGACCATACATGGTGAAACCCCGTCTCTACTAAAAATACAAAAAATTAGCTGGGCATGGTGGCACATGCCTGTAATCCCAGCTACTCAGGAGGCTGAGGCAGGAGAATTGCTTGAATCCAGGAGGCGGAGGTTGCGGTGAGCCGAGATCGCGCCATTGCACTCCAGCCTGGGTAACAAGAGCGAAACTCCGTCTCAAAAAAAAAAAAAAAAAAAAAAAAGATAGAAGATACTTGGTGGTGAATTTTGGTTCATTCTGCCGTTCTGTATCTTTTAAGTGGAGCATTTAGGTAATTTATATTCAACATTAGTATTGAGTTATAAGATACTGTTTAATTCATCATGCTAGTTGTTGCCTGAATGTCTTGTGTTTTTTTTTTTCACCATGTTATGGTTTTATACATCTTGTGAGATTTATGCCTTAAGGAGGTTCTATTTTGGTGGAGTTTGAGGTTTTGCTTCAAGATTTAGGACTCCTTTTAGCATTTCTTGTAGTCCTGGCCAATTTTCTCAGCATTTGTTAGTCTGAAAAAGACTTTATCTCACCTTTACTTATAAAGCTTAGTTTTGCTGGATACAAAACTCAAGGCTGATTATTATTTTAAGGAGGTTAAAGATAGGACCCCAATCTTTTCTGGTTTACAGTTTCTGCTGAGAAAATCTCCTCCTAATCTGATAGGTTTTCCTTCATAAGTTACCTGATGCTATTGCATCACAGCTCTTAAGATTTTTTCCTTCATCTTGACTTTAGATAACCTGTTCACTATGTGCATAGGTGATGATCTTTTGCAATGAATTTCCCGGGTGTTCTTTGCGCTTCTTGCATTTGGATGTCTAGATCTCTAGCAACACTAAAGAAGTTTTCCTCAATTATTTTCTCAAACATGTCTTCCTAACTTTTAGATTTATCTTCTTCTTCAGGAACACCAATTATTCTTATGTTTGATTATTTAACATAATATCAAATGTTTTGGAGGCTTTGCTTATTTTTTTAATCTTTTTTGTTTTGGTTTGGTTTGGTTTGGTTTTTTTTTGGATTGGGTTAATTCAAGAGCCTCATCTTTGAGCTCTGAAGTTTTTTTTTTTTCTACTTCTTTGATTCTGTTGTTGACATTTTCCGATGTATTTTGCATTTTTCTGAGTGTGTCTTTCATTTCCTGAGATTGTGATTGGTTTTTTTTTTTTTAATGATATCTATTTCTCTGGAGACTTTTTCATCTATATCCTGTGTAATTTTAAAAATTTCTTTAAATTGGTTTTCATCCTTCTCTGGTGCCTCCTTGGGTAGCTTGATAATCTTCTGGCCGGGCGCGGTGGCTCAAGCCTGTAATCCCAGCACTTTGGGAGGCCGAGGCGGGTGGATCACGAGGTCGAGAGATCGAGACCATCCTGGTCAACATGGTGAAACCCCGTCTCTACTAAAAGTGCAAAAAATTAGCTGGGCATGGTGGCACGTGCCTGTAATCCCAGCTACTCAGGAGGCTGAGGCAGGAGAATTGCCTGACCCCAGGAGGCGGAGGTTGCGGTGAGCCGAGATCGCGCCATTGCACTCCAGCCTGGGTAACAAGGGCGAAACTCCGTCTCAAAAAAAATAAATAAATAAAATAAAATAAAATAAAATAGATAATCTTCTGAATTCTTTATCTGGCAATTCAGAGATTTCTTCTTGATTTGAATCCATTGCAGGAGAGCTAATGTGATTTCGGGGGGGATTTTACAGAAACTTGTTTGGTCATATTACCAGAATTACTTTTCTGGTTCCTTCTCATTTGGGTAGGCTGTTTTGGTGGAAATATTTGGAACTCAAGGGCTGCTGGTCAGATTAGTTTGTACCATGAGGTGATCCCTGGACATAATACTCCCCCCATTCCTTAATGGATAGGGCTTCCTGAGGGCCAGACTGCAGTGATTGTTATTGCTCTTCTGGGTCTAGCCATCTAGTTGGGCTACCAGTCTCCAGACTCTTGTTGGGGAATGTTTGCAAAGAGACCTGTGATGTGATCTATCTTCAGGTCTTCTTGTCACGGATACCAGCACCTGTTCCAGTGAAGGATGCAGTAGAGTGAAGTCAATTCTGTGGGAGTCCTGGGTTGTAGTTTTGTTTAATGTGCTGGTTTTCTCAAATGCTGGTTATGCTAGCAGTGAAGCTGTCATGTGCAACACTCTGTTTGCCCAGGGTGTTGCAGGTGGTGGAATTAGCTGTTGTCTTATTCTTCTTTAGAGCAGGTGTGATCTTTTATGAGTTGCTGTAATGGCTTGAGTTGGTTGCCCGTTAACCAGGAGGTGGTGCTTTCAAGGGAGTACTAGCTACAGAAGTAGAGAGAGATATGATCATGTCCTATGTCGACCTGGATAAATACTTGGGTTTCAGGTGATGAGCAGGGATATAGAGCTCCAAATAGAGCATATCTTTTGTCTTCGGGGTTTTTTTCTGTCTTGCAACATTTTCAGTGGCAAGCCACTTTTTTTTAAAGGGTCTATTAAGTTTTTTGGTTTCCCTGTTACACTCCTGAAGTTGTTCTTAGAGCTAAAGTTCACAATGTGAGTCTCCAGATGCTGTTCTGTCCATCTAAGCAGCAGCTGAAAGTTAGCTCTGTCTCCTATCCACCATTGTTTTCTCTTCTCTTCAATTGCTTATATCAGTGTGTTATAGTTTTCAGCATACAGATATTTTACTCCTTGGTTAAATTTATTCCTAAAGATTTATATATATATATATATATATATATATATATATATATATATATATATCAGCCTCCTGAGTAGCTGGGATTAAAGGTGTGCACAATCACACCCAGCTAATTTTTGTATTTTTAGTGGAGACTGGGTTTCACCATTTTGGCCAAGCTGGTCTCAAACTTCTGACCTCAAGTGAGGTCAGTGAAAATGCTGGGATTACAGGTGTAAGCCACCATGCTTGGCCAAGATACATATTTTCTATACCTAATTAGTTGAGAGTTTTTCTCATGAAAAGATGTTGAATTTTTTTCAAATGCTTTTCCCCCTCTTAGGATCTGTATTTGTTGCATGTATTTATTAATTTATTTATTCTTATTATTATACTTTAAGTTCTGGGGTACATATGCAGAACATGCAGGTTTGTTACATAGTTATACACATGCCATGGTGGTTTGCTGCATCCATCTCCCCATCACCTACATTAGCTATTTCTCCTAATGCTACCCCTCCTTTAGCCCTCCACATCCTGACCTCCCTGTGTCCATGTGTTCTTGGCCGGGCGCGGTGGCTCACGCCTGTAATCCCAGCACTTTGGGAGGCCGGGGTAGGTGGATCACAAGGTCAAGACATCGAGATCATCCTGGTTAACATGGTGAAACCCCATCTCTACTAAAAATACAAAAATATTAGCTGGGCATGGTGGCAAGTGCCTGTAGTCCCAGCTACTCAAGAGGCTGAGGCAGGAGAATTGCTTGAACCCAGGAGGCAGAGATTGCGGTGAGCCGAGATTGCGCCATTGCACTCCAGCCTGGGTAACAAGAGCAAAACTCCATCTCAAAAAAAAAAAAGAAAAAAAAAAAAAAAGGCTGGGTGCGGTGGCTCAAGCCTGTAATCCCAGCACTTTGGGAGGCCGAGACGGGTGGATCACAAGGTCAAGAGATCAAGACCATCCTGGTCAACAGGGTGAAACCCCGTCTCTACTAAAAATACAAAAAATTAGCTGGGCATGGTGGTGCGTGCCTGTAATCCCAGCTACTCAGGAGGCTGAGACAGGAGAATTGCCTGAACCCAGGAGGCGGAGGTTGCAGTGAGCTGAGATCGTGCCATTGCACTCCAGCCTGGGTGACAAGAGCAAAACTCCGTCTCAAAAAAAAAAAAAAAAAATGTTGAATATTGGCCCCCACTCTCTTCTGGCTTCTACAGAGAGATCCACTGTTATTCTGATGGGCCCCTTCCCAACCGAGTTTGATTGTCCCAAGTGGAGCTCACACTGATGTGCTGGCTGCTATAATTTCAAGCCATTCAACTTAGTTCGCTGTTCTTAGTTGGGGTGGAACCCATTAAGCCAGATCACTTGGCTCCCTGGCTTCAGCCCACTTTCCAGGGGAGTGAACAGTTCTGTCTCACAGGCATTCCAGGTGCCACTGAGGTATGACAAAAAACAACAACAACAACAACCTGCTGCGGCTAGCTCACTGTCTTCCCAAAGGCCACCCAATTTTGTGCTGGAAACCTAGGGCTGTGATGTTGTAGGCATCAGAGGGAATCTCCTGGTCTGTGGGTTGTGAAGACCATGGGAAAAGCACAGTATCTGGGCTGGAGTGAAGGGGACAGTCCCTAATGGCTTTCCTTGGCTAGAGAGGGAATTCCCCAGCTTCTTGCACTTCCTGGGTGAGGCAACCCTGCACCCGGCTTTGGCTCACCCTTTTTAGGCTGCACCCACTGCCCAGTCAGTCCTAATGAGATGAACCAGGTATCTCAGTTGGAAGTGTGGAAATCACCTGCCTTCTGCATCAGTCTCTCTGGGAGCTGCACGCTGGAGCTGTTCTTATTTGGCCGTCTTGCCAGCAATCTCAAATGCTTTTTTTTTTTTTTTTTTGCATGTATTGAGATGATCATATACTTTTTATACTTTATTCTGTTACAATGATATAATATGTATATTGATTTGCATATGTTGACCCCACCTTGCATCCCTGGGATGAAATCTTACTTGATCATGATGAATGATCTTTGTAATATGTTATTGAATTCAGTTTGCTCATGTTTTTTTGAGAATATCTGTATCTACATTCACCAATGATATTGGCCTACAGTTTTCTTTTTTGTCGTGTTTTGATATTACAGCAATGCTGACTTCATAGAATGAGTTTGGAAGTATTTCCTCCTCTTTAATGATTTTTGGAAGAGCTTGAGAAGAATTGGTATTAGTTCTTTAAATTTTTGGTAGAAATCAACAATGAAGCAATCAGCCCTGTGTTTTTCCTTAATGGGAGACTTTTCATTACTGACTCAATCTTCTTACTTATTATTAGTCTGTTTAGGTTTCCTATTTTTCTTTTTTTTTTTTTTTTTTTTTTTTTTGAGACGGAGTTTCGCTCTTGTTACCCAGGCTGGAGTGCAATGGCGCGATCTCGGCTCACCGCAACCTCCGCCTCCTGGGTTCAGGCAATTCTCCTGCCTCAGCCTCCTGAGTAGCTGAGATTACAGGCACGCACCACCATGCCCAGCTAATTTTTTGTATTTTTAGTAGAGACGGGGTTTCACCATGTTGACCAGGATGGTCTCGATCTCTTGACCTCGTGATCCACCCGCCTCGGCCTCCCAAAGTGCTGGGATTACAGGCTTGAGCCACCGCGCCCGGCCTAGGTTTCTTATTTTTCATAAATCAACATTGGTAGGGTATGTGCCCAAGAAATTATTCATTTATTGTAGGTTAACCAACTTGTTGACATGTAATTATGCATAATAGTCTCTTATGATCCTTTGTATTTCTGTGATATCAGCTCTAATCTCTCTTTGTTCACCTCTTATTTTATCAATCTGCACCTCCTCTCTTTTTTCTTAGTCTAAAGATTTGTTGATTTTGTCTATCTTTTCAAAAAAACCAACTCTTCGTTTTATTGATCTGTCATACTGTTTTTACAGATTCTATTTTATTTATATCTGCTGCAATCTTTATTAATTTTTCTACTAATTTTAAGTTGAATTTGCTCTTGTTTTTCTTTTTCTCTGTGATGTGAAATTAGGTTGTTTATTTGAGATTCTTCTTCTTCTTTAATATAGATGTTTTCTGCTATTAACTTCCCTCTTAGAATTGCTTTTGTTATATCTCATGGGTTTTAGTACCTTGTGCTTCCATTTTCATGGAATAATGACCTTAAGGGGTAATGCAGGTAATATCTGAAAAATAATTTTTATTTCCTTTTAACTTCTTTATTGACCCATTGGTTATTAAGAGCATGTTGTTTAATATAGATGTATATATGTATTTTCTGCAGTTCCTTCTGTTATTGAATCTAGTTTTATACTACTTTGATCAAAAACTATATTTGAAACCAGGCATTGTAACTCATCCCTGTAATGCCAGCGCTTTGGGAAGCTGAGGGAAGCTTTAGCTCAGGAGGTCAAGATCAGCCTGGGACAACATAGTGAGATCTTGTCTACACACACACACACACACACACACAAATTAAAAAGTTAGGCAGGCATGGTGGCATACACCTCTAGTTCCTGCAGAGGTGAGAGTATCACTTGAGCCTAAGAAGTGGAGTGCGCTGTAAGACATAATCACAACACTCCACCCTTGGCAACAGAGTGAACCCTGTCTCTAAAAAATAAAATAAATACATGATATGGTTTCAATTTTCTTAAATTTTGTTAAGACTTGTTTTGCAGACTAAAATACATTTTTTTCCCCAGAGTTTTTCATGTGCAGTTGAGAAGAATGTGTCTTCTACAGTTGTTGGATGCAATATTCTATGAATGTCTGTTAGGTACATTTATTCTAGAGTGCAGTTTAAATATGATGTTTCTTTGTTGATTTTCTGTCTGAATGATCTGTCAACTGTTGAAAGTGAAGAGTTGCAGTCCCATAATATTATTATATTGCAGTCTATCTCTCCCTTCAGATCAATAAATATTTGCACATGTATGTAGGTGGTTCAATGTTGAGTGCATATATATTTACAATAGTTATATCGTCTTGCTAAACTGATTATTTTATCATTATATAATACTTTTTTGTCTCTTTTTACAGTTGCAGTTGATCATAAGTGATGCAGGTTAAACACTGAGTTCTTTTTTCAGGGGCTAATTGTTTCCTGCTGGCATCAAGGCAAGTCGAACGGACCAGTCTGGAGTCAGGTACCATGGGGTGTGCCCAGTGCTGGGTTCTACTGTGGAAGGCCCAGTACTGGATTCAAGGCAAAGTTTCTCTCTTTTCCCCAAGAGGATGTTATGTATCTCCATTCTGTGTTGCAAGAGGTTGTGGGAGGGTAATGTAGGTAATTTAACACTGTTCTTGCTACCCTCTTCAATGTGTCTTTTTTATTATGCTATAACCAGGTACTGTGATCCCTCATCTGGTTCCCTTAGATTTTGTGAAAGTATTTTCATGTGCGGACAGTTGTTAAAATTGTTGCTTCTGGCCAGGCGCGGTGGCTCACACCTGTAATACTAGCACTCTGGGAGGCCGAGGCCAGCGGTTCACCTGAGGTGGGGAGTTCAAGACCAACCTGACCAACATGGTGAAACCCCATCTTTAAAAATAAATAAATTGCCGGGCGCGGTGGCTCAAGCCTGTAATCCCAGCACTTTGGGAGGCCGAGGCGGGTGGATCACGAGGTCGAGAGATCGAGACCATTCTGGTCAACATGATGAAACCTCGTCTCTACTAAAAATACAAAATCTAGCTGGGCATGGTGACGCGTGCCTGTAATCCCAGCTACTTAGGAGGCTGAGGCAGGAGAATTGCCTGAGCCCAGGAGGCGGAGGTTGCGGTGAGCCGAGATCGCGCCATTGCACTCCAGCCTGGGCAACAAGAGCGAAACTCCGTCTCAAAAAAAAATAAATAAAATAAAAAAATAAAAAAATAAAAATAAATAAATAAATAATAATTTAAAAAAAGAAATTATTGTTTCTGCAGGAAGATGATTGCTGCAAAGTGCTATCTCACTGTCTTGCTCCAGTTTCTCTGTCTTACCACAATCAATTTTACATTTCCTTTCTTCCCCAAAAAAATCCACATCCATTGGCAGTCACCCCCATTTTCCCCAAGTCTTTCAGTTACAGGCAACCAATAATCTGCTTTTTATCTTAACAATTACTCTAATCTGAACATGTCATATGTGGTGTTTTGTGATGAATTCTTTTACTTAGTATCATGTTTTCATCTTCGTACCGTGTATCAGTACTTCTTCTCTTTAAATTCTGAAACAATATTTTATTGTGTGAATATGCTATATTTTGTTTATCTATTCATCAGTCAATGGACATTTAAGTTGCTTCCACGTTTTTGCTATTATAAAAATTCATCTACAATTTTTTTTTTTTTTTTTTTTTTTTTTTTTTTTGAGACAGAGTTTCGCTCTTGTTACCCAGGCTGGAGTGCAATGGCGCGATCTCGGCTCACCGCAACCTCCGCCTCCTGGGTTCAGGCAATTCTCCTGCCTCAGCCTCCCGAGTAGCTGGGATTACAGGCACGTGCCACCATGCCCAGCTAATTTTTTGTATTTTTAGTAGAGACGGGGTTTCACTATGTTGACCGGGATGGTCTCGATCTCTCGACCTCGTGATCCACCCGCCTCGGCCTCCCAAAGTGCTGGGATTACAGGCTTGAGCCACCGCACCCGGCCCATCTACAATTTTTGAGAGGGACATATGCTTTCAATTCTCTTATGTATCCGGAAGTGGAATTGTTGGGTAATTCTGTTTAGATAACAGAGGAACTGCCAAACGGTTTTCCAAAGAAGCATGTAAAGTTTCCAAATTACATTCATATTAGCAGCATATGAAGGTTTCGATTTTGCCACATCCTTGCCAACACTCATTATCTATTTGATAACAGCAATTATACTGGATATGATATATGGTGCAAAGTAGAGCTCCAAATTCACCTTTTTCATGTGGATATCCAGTTGTGTTAGCACCATTTATTGAAAAGACTATACCTTATTCCTTCCCCCATTAAATTCTTCTGACATTCATCATGCTACTCAGAATAATAAAAAAAAAAATTCTTTTGACATTCTTGTCAAAAGTCAATTTACTGGAAATGTGAGGGTGTACTTCTACACCCTCAATTCTTTTCTATTGATCTATGTCTATCCTTACGTCAGTACTTCATTGTCTTAAATACTAAAATTTTATAGTAAGTTTTGATATCAAAAAGTGAATTCCCCAATTTTGTTCTTTTTCAAGTCTGTTTCGACTATTCTAGTACTTTTTATTTCCAAAATAGTTTTACGATCAGTTTGCCAGTTTCCGGGGGAAAAAATTCACGTGGGATTTTTTCCAAGCATTTTATCATTAATACATCTGTAAATTAATGCAATGCCTATAAAAGTATTGCAGTATTAACAATAGTGAGCCTTCTGATACATAAACATAGGCTCTCTTTCCATTTGTTTAGGTCTTCTTTAATTGCTTTTAGCAATGTTTTTGTGGTTTTTAGTATAGAAGCCTTAAATGGCCTTGGTTAAATTTATTCTCAACTATTTGATTCTGTTTTGCTTTCTTAATTTTAGTTTCAGATTGTTCATTGAAAGCATATAAAAATACAACTGATTTTTGTACGTTGATTTTTTTAATCCTGCAGATTTACATAACTCATTTATTTGTTATAATAGATTTTCTTTTCTTTCTTTTTTTTTTTTTTTTTTTTTTGAGACGGAGTTTCGCTCTTGTTACCCAGGCTGGAGTGCAATGGCGCGATCTCGGCTCACCGCAACCTCCGCCTCCCGGGTTCAGGCAATTCTCCTGCCTCAGCCTCCTGAGTAGCTGGGATTGCAGGCACGCGCCACCACGCCCAGCTAATTTTTTGTATTCTTAGTAGAGACAGGGTTTCACCATGTTGACCAGGATGGTCTCGATCTCTTGACCTCGTGATCCACCCACCTCAGCCTCCCAAAGTGCTGGGATTACAGGTTTGAGCCACCGCGCCCGGCTGTTATAATAGATTTTAATGGTATCATTTAGGATGTTCTTCATAAAAAATCATGGCATCTATAAGTAGAGTTTTTATTTTCCCTTTCTAAACAGGATATCTTTTATTTCATTTTCTTGCCTAATTGCCCTAGCTAGAACCTGTCATAAAACGTTGAACAGAAGTGATGATAAAAGATATTATTTTTGGTATTAATCCCTAAGATCAGTTCAGAATAAGTGCAGTCTTTACCCCATGAAGTATTTTTAGCTGTGAGGTATTTTATAGATACCTTTTGTCAAGTTGAAGCAGTTCCATTTTATTCCTAGTTTATTCAGTGTTCTTTGTTTGTTGTGTGTTTGTGTTTGTGTGTGTGTGTGTGTGTGTGTGTGTGTGTGTAATCATGAAGGAGTGTTGGGTTTTGTCAGATGCTTTCTCTGCAACTATTAAGATGGTTGCTCTACTGGCAGGACTTGATGGTGTAATATCTCACAGAAGGTTCTCTGCTCCCAGACATGGGTCCCTCAGCTTCTTGCCTTGGAAGCACAACAGCAGGCATTGTGGGAAGGTGAAGTGCTCCCCTAAAGATGACCCCTCCAAGCAGGTCCAATTCATAGCCTTCCTGTAATGCAAGGCTGGCATGACCCATATCGTGCAGGAAGTCGACAGGCCAGGATACAGGGTGAAAAAGAAGGAAGTGGCAGAGAGTGTGACCACTGTGGAGACACCACCCATGGTAGTTGTAGGCATTGTGGGCTATGTGGAAACCCCTTGAAGCCTCCGGACCTTCAAGATCATCTTCAATGAGCACATCAGCGATGAGTGCAAGAGGGGGTTCTATAAGAACTGGCATGAATCTAAGAACAAGTACTGCAAGAAACGGCAGGATAAGAATGGCAAGAAGCAGCTGGAGAAGGACTTCAGCAGCATGAAGAAGTACTGCCAAGTCATCCGTGTCATTGCCCACGGCCAGATGCACCTGCTTCCTCTGAGCCAGACCTGATGGAGACTCAGGTGAATGGAGGAACCATGGCCCAGAAGCTGGACTGGGTCCATGAGAGGCTAGAGGAGCAGGTACCTGTGAACCAAGTGTTTGAACAGGATGAGATGATTGATGTCATAGGGGTGAACAAAGGCAAAGGCTACAAAGAGGTCACCAGTCATTGGCACACCAAGAAGCTGCCCTGCAAGACCCACCAGGGCCTGCACAAGGTGGCCTGTATTGGGGCATGGCATCCTGCCCATATGACCTTCTCTGCGGCATGTGCTGGGCAGAAAGGCTACCATCACTGCACTGAGATCAACAAGAAGATCTATAAGATTGGCCAGAGCTACCTTATCAAGGATGGCAAACTGATCAAAAACAATGCCTCCACTGACTATGACTTGTCTGACAAGAGCAACAACCTTCCGGGTGGCTTTGTCCACTATGGTAAAGTAACCAATGACTTTGTGATGCTGAAAGGCTGTGGGGTAGGAACCAAGAAGCGAGTACTCAACCTCCGCAAGTCCTTGCTGGTGCAGACCCAACAGCGAGCTTTGGAGAAGATTGACCTTAAGTTCATTGATACCACCTCCAAGTTTGGCCATGGCCATTTCCAGACGATGGAGGAAAAGAAAGCATTCATGTGACCACCCAAGAAAGACCAAATTGCAAAGGAAGAAGGAGCTTAATGCCAGGAAAAAAAAATTACAGTTGGTGGGGCCTCAATAAAAGTTATTTTCCATTGGACAATAACATACTGCCAAGATCATACTGGATGGGGAAAAACTGGAAGCATTCCCTTTGAAATCTGGCACTACCTGCCTGGTGCTGGCCTGAGTTCCCAGGAGCTATCTGGTGGCCCTGGTGATGGCCCCTGAGGCTACAACCCCCATTGCCAGCCCAGCTTGGCTCTCTCCTCTGTCCTGTCACCCCATCCCCACTCCCCTGGTGGCCTGACTCCCACTCCTTGGTGGCCCCATCCCCTGGTTCCTCACGATATGGTTTTTACTTCTGTGGATTTAATAAAAACTTCACCAGTTAAAAAAAAAGAAAGAAAGAAAGAAAGAAATCTAGCACTAGACAAGGATGCCCTGGCTCACCACTCCTATTCAACATAGTATTGGAGGTTCTGGCCAGGGCATTCAGGCAAGAAAAAGAAATAAAGGGTATCCGGTCTTGAAAAGAGGAAGTCAAATTGTATCTATTTGCAGAAGACATGATTGTATATTTAGAAGACCCCATGTCTCAGCCCAAAATCTCCTGAAACTGACCAGCAACTTCAGCAAAGTCTCAGGATACAAAATCAACATGCAAAAATCACAAGCATTTCTATACACCAATAACAGACAAACAGAGAGCCAAATCAAGAGTGAACTCTCATTCACAATTGCTACAAAGAGAATAAAATACCTAGGAATACAACTAACAAGGTATGTGAAGGACCTCTTCAAGGAGAACCACAAACGACTGCTCAAGGAAATAAGAGAGGACACAAACAGATGGAAAAACTTTCCATGCTCATGATTAGGAAGAATTAATATTGTGAAAATGGTCATACTGCCCAAAATAATTTAAAGATTCAATGCTAACCCCATCAAGCTACCAATGACTTTCTTCACAGAATTGGGAAAAAAAACACCTTAAACTTCATATGGAACCAAAAAAGAACCGACATAGCCAAGACAATCCTAAGGAATAAAAAACAAACAAACAAAAAAAAAAACAAAAAACAGAGGGAGGAATCATGCTATCTGACTTCAAATGGTACTACAAGGGTACAGTAATCAAAACAGCATGGTGTTGCCAAAACAGAGATATAGACCAATGAAACAGAACAGAGCCCTCAGAAATAATGCCACACAACTATAACCATCTGATCTTTAACAAACCTGACAAAAATAAGCAATGGGGAAAGGATTCCCTATTTAATAAATGGTGTTGGGAAAACTGGCTAGCCATATGCAGAAAGCTGAAACTGGATTCCTTATATCTTATACAAAAATTAACTCTAGGTGGATGAAAGATTGAAACATGAGGCCTAACACCATAAAAACTCTAGAAGAAAACCTAGGCAATACCATTCAGGACATAGGCATGGGCAAGGATTTCATGACGAAAATACCAAAAGCAAAAACAACAAATCCCAAAATAGACAAATGGGATATAATTAAACTTAAGAGCTTTTGCACAGCAAAAGAATTTATAAATAGAGTGAACCAGCAACCAACAGAATGGGAAAAAATTTTTGCAATCTACCCATCTGACAAAGGGCTAATATCCAGAATCTATGGAGAACTTAAACAAATTTACAAGAAAAAAAAAAAAAAACCAAAACATCAAAAAGTGGGCAAAGGATATGAACAGACATTTTTCAAAAGAAGACATTTATGCAGCCAACAAACATATTTTAAAAAGCTCATCATCACTGGTCATTAGAGAAATGCAAATCAAAACCACATTGACATACCACCTCATGCCAGTTAGAATGGCAATCATTAAAAAATCAGTAGACAGCTGGGCACGGTGGCTCAAGCCTGTAACCCCAGCACTTTTGGAGGCCGAGGCGGGTGGATCACGAGGTCGAGAGATCGAGACCATCCTGGTCAACATGGTGAAACCCCGTCTCTACTAAAAATACAAAAAATTAGCTGGGCATGGTGGCACATGCCTGTAATCCCAGCTACTCAGGAGGCTGAGGCAGGAGAATTGCCTGAACCCAGGAAGCGGAGGTTGCAGTGAGCCGAGATCGCGCCATTGCACTCCAGCCTGGGTAACAAGAGCGAAACTCCGTCTCAAAAAAAAAAAAAAAAAAAAAAAAAAAAAAAATCAGTAGACAACAGATACTGGAGAGGATGTGGAGAAATAGGAATGCTTTTACACTATCGGTGGGAGTGTAAATTAATTCAACCATTGTGGAAGACAGTGTGGTGATTCTTTAAGGATCTAGAAATGGAAATACCATTTGACCCAGCAATCCCATTATTGGGTATGTACCCAAAAGATTATAAATCACTCTATTATAAAGATACATGTGGGGTAGGGGTTGGGATTTTTAAAAAATAGAAAAATATTTAATTTTAAAAAAAGAGAGAAAAGAAGTTTTTTAATTAAAAAAAAAAAGACACATGCCCACATATGTTTATTGCACCACTATTCACAATAGCAAAGACTTGGAACCAACCCAAATGCCCACCAATGATAGACTGGATAAAGAAAATGTGGCACATATACATCTTAGAATATTGTGCAGCCATAAAAAAGAACAAGTTCATGTCCTTTGCAGTGATATGGATGAACCTGGAAACCATCATTCTCAGCAAACTGACACAAGAACAATAAACCAATGTTCTCACTCATAAGTGGGTATTGAACAATCAGAATACATGAACACAGGGAGGGGAACATCATATACCAGGGCCTAGTGGGTGGGAGGCTAGGGGAGGAAGAGCAGTGGGTAGGGGGATTGGGGAGGGATAACATTAGGAGAAATACCTAAGGTAGATGATGCAGCAAACCACCACCATGGCTCATGTATACCTATGTAACAACCCTGCATGATCTACACATGTACCCCAGAACTTAAAGTATAATAAATAAAAGATAAAAATAAAAAAGATGGTCAAGGGGCCAAGATGGTCATATAGGAAGTGCTCCAGTCTGCAGCTCCCAGCGAGACCAACAGAGAAGGTGGGTGATTTCGGCATTTCTAAGTGAGGTACCCACTTCATCTCATTGGGACTGGTTAAGCAGTGGGTCCAACTCACAGAGGGCAAGCAGAAGCAGGATGGGACATCACTTTACCTGAGAAGTGCAAGGAGCCAGGGAACTCCCTCCCCTAACCTGAGGGAAGCCATCAGGATCTGTGCTATCCAGCTGGATTATTATGCTTTTCCCACAGTTTTTGTAATCAGCAATCAAGAGATTCCATCATGGGCCTGTACCACCAGGTCCCTGGTATTCAAGCAAAAAACTGGGCAGCTATTTGGATGGACACTGAGCTAGCTGCCAGAGTTTGTTCTTTGTTGTTGTTGTTGTTGTTGTTGTTGTTTTGTACACCAGTGGCACCTGGAGCCCCAGCGACACAGAACCGGTGACTCCCCTGGAAATGGGGTTGAAGCCAGGGAGCCAAGTGTTCTTACTCAGTGGGTCCTACTCCCACAGAGTCCAGCACAATAAGAACCACTGGCTTGAAATTCTCGCTGCCAGCACAACAGTCCAAAGTTGACCTGAGACGATCGAGCTTGGTGGGGGGAGATGTGTCCATCATTACTGATCCTTTTGTAGGTGGTTTTGCCCTGACAGTGCTAAAGAGGCTGGGAGGTCTGGGCTGGGTGCAGAAAGTGGCTGTGGCCAGACCACTTCTCTAGATTCCTCCCCACTGGACAGGGCATCTTTGAAGGAAAGGTAACAGCCTCAGTCAGGGGCTTACAAACAAAATCCCCGTCTCCCTGGGAGAGAGCACCTGTGAGAAGGGGTGGCTGTGGGTGCAGCTTCAGCAGATTTAATTGTTCCTGCCTGCTGGCTCTGAAGAGAGCAGTTGATCCTGACAAGATCCTTCCAGCACAGCACACCTACTCTGCTAAGGGACATATTGCCTTCTCAAGCGGGGCCCTGACCCCCCAGCCTTCTGATTGGGTGAAACTTCCCAATAGGGGTTGACAGACACTTCATGCAGGAGACCTCTGGCTGGCATCAAGCCAGTACCTCTCTGGGACAAAGCTTCCAGAGGAAGGAGCAAGCAGCAATCTTTGCTGTTCTGCAGCCTCCACTGGTATTAACCAGGTGAACAGAGTCTGCAGTGGACCATCAGCAAACACCTGCAGACCTGCAGAAGAGGGGACTGACTGTGAGAAGGTAAACTAACAAACAGAAAGCAACAACATCAACATAAAGGACACCCCCCCTCCAATAAAAACCCCATCTAAAGGTCATCAGCCTTAAAGAACAAAGGTAGGTAAATCCACAAAAATGAAGAAAAAACAGCACAAAAATGATGAAAATTCCAAAAACTGGAATGGCTCTTATCCAGATTATCCTACTCCTCTCCATCAAGAGGACAAAGTGGATGGAGAATGAGATTGATGAATTGACAGAGGTAAGCTTCAGAAGATGAGTAATAACAAACTCCTCTGAGCTAAAGAAGCACGTTTTAACTCAATGCGAGGAAGCTAAGAACCTTGATAAAAGGTTACAGGAACTGCTAATTACAATAATCACTTTAGAGAGGAACACAAATGACCTGATACAGCTGAAAAACACAGCATGAGAACTTCATGAAGCATACACAAGAATCGATAGCTGAATCGATCAAGTGGAAGAAAAAATATCAGAAATTGAAGATCACCTTAGTGAAATATGGTGTGAAGACAAGATTAAAGACAAAGGAGCCAGGCGTGGTGGCTCACGCCTGTAATCCCAGCACTTCAGGAGGCCGAAGTGGGTGGATCATGAGGTCAGGAGTTCAAGACCAGCCTAACCAACATGGTGAAAATCCGTCTTTTTTAAAAAAAAGAGGCCGGGCTCGGTGGCTCAAGCCTGTAATCCCAGCACTTTGGGAGGCCGAGGTGGGTGGATCACGAGGTCGAGAGATCGAGACCATCCTGGTCAACATGGGGAAACCCCGTCTCTACTAAAAATACAAAAAATTAGCTGGGCATGGTGGCGCTTGCCTGTAATCCCAGCTACTCAGGAGGCTGAGGCAGGAGAATTGCTTGAACCCAGGAGGCGGAGGTTGCGGTGAGCCGAGATCGCGCCATTGCACTCCAGCCTGGGTAACAAAGAGCGAAACTCCGTCTCAAAAAAAAAAGAAAAGAAATAATAAGAAACAAACAAAGCCTCCAAGAAATAGAGAACTATGTGAAAAGACCAAACCTACGATTTATTGGGGTCACTGAAAGCGACAGGGAGAATGGAACCAAGTTGGAACACACACTTCAGAATACTATCCAGGAGAACTTCGCCAACCTAGCAAGACAAGCCAGCATTCAAATTCAGAAAATACAGAGAACATCACTAAGATACTCCCCAAGAAGAGCAACCCCGACATATAATTGTCAGATTCTCCAAGATTAAAATGAAGGAAAAAATGTTAAGAGCAGCCAGAGAGAAAGGTCAGGTTTACCTACAAAGGGAAGCCCATCAGACTAAAAGCAGATCTCTCTGCAGAAAACCTACAAGCTATAAGGGAGTGGGGGCCAATATTCAACATTCTCAAAGAGAAGAATTTTCAACCCAGAATTTCATATCCAGACAAATTAGGCTTCATAAGTGAAGGAGAAATAAAATCCTTTACAGACAAGCAAATGCTGAGGGATTTTGTCATCACCAGGCATGCCTTACCAAGAGCTCCTGAAGGAAGCACTAAATATGGAAAGGAAAAACCAGTACCAGCCACAGAAGAAACACACAGACATATGAAGAAACCACATCAACTAATATGCAAAATAACCAGCTAGCATCATGATGACAGCATCAAATTTACACATAACAATATTAACCTTAAATGTAAATGGCTAAATGCCCAAATTAAAAGACACAGACAGGCAAATTGCATAGACTCAAGACCCATCAGTGTGCTGTATTCAGGAGACCCATATCACATGAAAAGACACACACAGGCTCAAAATAAATGGATGGAGGAAGATTTATCAAGCAGATGGATAGCAAAAAAAAGCATGGGTTGCAATCCTAGTCTCTGATACAACAGACTTCAAAAAAGATCAAGAAAGACAAAGAAGGGCATTATAATAGTAAAAGAATCAATGCAACAAGAAGAGCTAACCATCCTAAATATATATGCACACAATACAAGAGCACCCAGATTCATAAAGCAAGTTCTTAGAGACCTACAAATAGACTTAGACACTCACACAATAACAATGGGAGATTTTAACACTCCACTGTCATTATTAGACAGATAAACAAGACAGAAAATTAATAGGGATATTAAGGACTTGAACTCAGCTCTAGACCAAGTGGACCTAATAGACATCTACAGAACTCTCAACCCCAAATCAACAGAAAATACATTTTTCTCAGTGCCACATAGCATTTATTCTAAAACTGACCACATAATTAAATGTATAACACTCCTCAGCACATGCAAAAGAACAGAAATCATAACAAACATTCTCTCAGACCACAGTGCAATCAAATTAGACTCAGGATTAAGAAACTTACTCAAAATCACACAACTATACAGAAGTTGAACATCCTAATCCTGAGTGATTACTGAGTAAATAACAAAATTAACACAGAAATAAGAAAGTTCTTGGAAACCAATTAGAACAAAGAGATCACGTACCAGAATCTCTGGGACACAGCTAAAGCAGTGTTAAGAGGGAAATTTATAGCACTGGATGTCCACAATGGAAAGCTAGAAAGATCTAAAATTGACACCCTAACAGCACAATTTAAAAAACTAGAGAAGCAAGAGCAAACAAATTCAAAAGCTAGCAGAAGACAAGAAATAACTATGATTAGATTAGAAATAACTAAGATTAGAGCAGAACTGAAGGAGATAGAGACAAAAAAAGCCCTTCAAATAATCAATGAATCCAGGAGGTGGTTTTTCGAAAAGATTAACAAAATAGATGGACCACTAGCTAGACAAATAAGAAAGGAAAGAGAGAAGAATCAAATAAACACAATAATCAGGCAAGAGAATGAAATAAAGGTATTTAAATAGGAAGAGAGGAAGTCAAATTGTCTCTGTTTGCAGATGAGATGACTGCATACTTAGAAAAGCCCATCATCTCAGCCCACAAACTCCTTAAGCTGATTAGCTACTTCAGCACTACAGTCTCAGGATATAAAATAAATGTGCAAAAATCACAAGCATATCTATACACCAACAATAGACAAGCAGAGAGCCAAATCATAAGTGAACTCCCATTCACAATTGCTACAAAGAAAATAAAATATCTAGGAATACAATTTACAAGGGATGTGAAGGACCTTTTCAAGGAAAACTATAAACCACTGCTCAAAGAAATAAGAGAGGATAGAAACAAATGAAAAAACATTCCATACTCGTGGATAGGAAGAATCAATATCATGAAAATTACCATTCTGCCCAAAGCAATTTATAGATTCAATGCTATCCCCATCAAGTTACCACTGACTTTCTTTTTTTTTTTTTTTTTTTTTAGACGGAGTTTCGCTCTTGTTACCCAGGCTGGAGTGCAATGGCGCGATCTCGGCTCACCGCAACCTCTGCCTCCTGGGTTCAGGCAATTCTCCTGTCTCAGCCTCCTGAGTAGCTGGGATTACAGGCACACGCCACCATGCCCAGCTATTTTTTTGTATTTTTTTTAGTAGAGATGGGGTTTCACCTTGTTGACCAGGATGATCTCGATCTCTTGACCTCGTGATCCACCCGCCTCGGCCTCCCAAAGTGCTGGGATTACAAGCTTGAGCCACCGCGCCCGGCCTACCATTGACTTTCTTCACAGAAGTAGAAACAAGTACTTTAAATTTCATATGGACCCAAAACAGAGCTCATAATGCCAAGACAATCCTAAGCAAAAAGAACAATGCTGGAGGCATTCATGCTAACTGACTTCAAACTATACTACAAATCTACAGTAACCAAAACAGCATGGTACTGGTAACAAAACAGACATATAGACCAATGTAACAGAACAGAGGCCTCAGAAATAAGAGCACACATCTACAACCATCTGATCTTTGCCAAACCTGTTAAAAACAAGCAATGGGGAAAGGACTCCTTATTCAGTAAGTAGTGCTGAGAAAACTGGCTAGCCATATGCAGAAAACTGAATCTGGACCCCTTTCTTTTGTTTTATGCAAACATTAACTCAAGATGGATTAATAATTAAATGTAAAACTCAAAACCATAAAAACCCTAGAAGAAAACCTAGGTAATATCATTCAGAACATAGGCATGGGCAAAGACTTCATGACTAAAATACCAAAAGCAATTGCAACAAAAGCCTAAATTGACAAATGTGATTTAACCAAACTAAAGAGCTTCTGCGCATCAAAATAAACTCTCATCAGAGTGAACAGACAACCTACAGAACGGGAGAAAATTTTTGCAAGCTACCCATCTGACAATGGGCTAAAATGCAGAATCTATAAGGAACACAAACAAATTTATGAGAAAAAAACAACCCCATCAAAAAGTGGGTGAAGGATATGAACAGAACCTTCTCAAAAGAAGATAACATTTAGGTAGCTGACAAACATGAAAAAAGCTCATCATCACTGGCCATTAAAGAAATGCAAATCAAAACCACAATAAGATACCATCTCACACCAGTTACAATGGTGATTATTAAAATGTCAGGAAACAACAGATGCTGGTGAGGCTGTGGAGAAATAGGAAGGCAACCATTGTGGAAGACAGTGTGGTGATTTCTCAAGGATCTAAGAATAGAAATTCTATTTGATCCAGCAATCCCGTTACCGGGTATATACCCAAAGGACTATAAATTATTCTACTATAGCTGGGCACGGTGGCTCAAGCCTGTAATCCCAGCACTTTGGGAGGCTGAGGTGGGTGGATCACGAGGTCGAGAGATCGAGACCATACTGGTCAACATGGTGAAACCCCGTCTCTACTAAAAATACAAAAAATTAGCTGGGCGTGGTGGCGCGTGCCTGTAATCCCAGCTACTCAGGAGGCTGAGGCAGGAGAATTGCCCGAACCCGGGAGGCGGAGGTTGCGGTGAGCCGAGATTGCGCCATTGCACTCCAGCCTGGGTAACAAGAGGGAAACTCCATCTCAAAAAAAAAAAAAAAAAAATTATTCTACTATAAAGAATACACATGTATGTTTATTACAGTACTATTTACAATAGCAAAAACCTGGAACCAACCCAAATGCCCATCAATAATAGACCGAATAATGTAAATATGGCACATATTCATTATGGAATACTATGCAGCCATTAAAAAGAGTGAGTTTATATCCTTTCCAGGGATATGGATGAAGCTGGAAGCCATCATTTGCAGCTAAAATAGAAACAAAAAACCAAACACTGCATCTTCTCATTCATAAGTGGGAGTTAAACAGTGAGAACACATGGGCATAGGGAGGGGAACATCACACACTGGGGCCTGTCAGGGGGTGGAGGGCAAGGGGAGAGAGAGCATTAAGACAAATACTTAATGCATATAGGTCTTAAAACCTAGATAATGGGTTGATAGGTGCAGCAAACCACCATGGCACCTGTATACCTATGTAACAATCCTGCATGTTCTGCACATGTATCCCAGAACTTAAAGTAAAATTAGAAAAAAAAAAAAAAAAATGGTCATGTGGGTTTTGTCTTGTATTCTATCAATATTGTGTATTACATTAATTGTTTTCCACATGTTGTACTTACCTTGCATTCCTTAGATAAATCCCATTGATTATAGTTTATAATCCTTTCTATATGTTTGAATGCAGACTACTGGTATTTTGTCAGATTTTTACATCTATATTTATAAGAGATACAATCTACAGGGTTTTTCTTTATTTTACGATTTTTTTTTTTCTGCTTTCAATATCAGGGTAATACTGGCCTTATAAAATGAGTTGGAAAATGTCCCATCCTCTTTCATGTTCTTGAAGAATTTGTAAAGAATTGCCATTAATTCTTATTTATTTATTTATTTATTTATTTATTTATTTATTTATTTCAAGACAGAATCTCACTTTGTCACCCAGGCTGGAGTGCAGTGGTGTGATAATGGCTCACTGCAGCCTTGATCTCTTGAGCTCCAGGGCTCCTCACACCTCAGCCTCCCTAGTAGCTGGGACTGCAGGCATGCACCACCACACCTAGCTAATTTATATACATATACACATTTTGTGTGTGTGTGTGTGTGTGAAGATGAGGTTTAACTATGTTGCCCAGGCTGGTCTCGAACTCCTGGGATAAAGCAATATTCCCGTGTTGGCCTCTCAAAGTGCTGGGATTACAGGCGAGAGCCACTATGCCCAGCCTATTAATTATCCATTAAATGTTTAATTCATCAGTGAAGCCATATACATCTAAACTTTATTTGTTGAAAGGTTTTTTTAATTATTAGTTCAATCTTTTTATTATAAATTTATTTAGAATTTCTATTTTTTTCTTGAGTCCATTTTGATAGATTACGTATTTCCAGAAATTTGTCCATTTAATTTATCTAATTGGTTGACATATAGTTCTTCTCAATATTATGTTATAACCCTTTCTCGTTTCTATGAGTTTAGTAGTATCATCTCTTTTATTCCTGATTTCAGTAATTTGGGCCTTCTTTTTTCTCCTTGGTCAGCCTTTATCGTCTTCATCTCAAAGTAATTTTCTTATTTCTCTTTTGATTTCTTTTTGACTCATTACTTGGGAATGTGCTATTTAATTTTCATACATTTGTGAGTTTGCTTTCTGTTATTTGTTTTTAATTTCTTTCCATTATACACAGAGAACATATTTTGGATTTTTTTTTTTTTTTTTTTTTTTTTTTTTTTTTTTTTTTTGAGACGGAGTTTCGCTCTTGTTACCCAGGCTGGAGTGCAACGGCGCGATCTCGGCTCACCGCAACCTCCGCCTCCTGGGTTCAAGCAATTCCCTGCCTCAGCCTCCAGAGTAGCTGGGATTACAGGCACGTGCCACCATGCCCAGCCAATTTTTTGTATTTTTTTTTTTTTAGTAGAGACGGGGTTTCACCATATTGACCAGGATGGTCTCGATCTCTTGATCTCGTGATCCACCCGCCTCGGCCTCCCAAAGTGCTGGGATTACAGGCTTGAGCCACCGCGCCCGGCTTTTTTTTTTTTTTTTTTTTTTTTTGAGACAGAGTGTCGCTCTGCCGCCAGGTGGAGTGCAGTGGCGCGATCTCAGCTAACTGCAACCTCCGCCTCCGGGGTTCTTGCAATTCTCCTGCCTCAGCTTTCCAACTAGCTGGAAGTACAGGTGCGCATCACCACGCCCAGCTAAGTTTTGTATATTTAGCAGAGATGGGGTTTCACCATGTTGGCCAGGATGGCCTAACTAAGTGCAGTGGCAAGATCATAGCTCACTCAAGCTCAAACTTCTGAGCGTGAGCGATTTTTCAGCCTCACAAGTAGCTAGAATTTAAGGCATGCACCACCACAAACAAGTTGTATTATTTCTTTCTTTATTTCTTTTCATTTATTTATTTATTTATTTATTTATTTAAATACTGTTGCTGCTGGGCGCTGTGGCTCACGCCTGTAATCGTAGCACTTTGGGAGGCCGAGGTGAGTGGATCACCTGAAGTCAAGATTTCAAGACAAGGCCAGGTGCGGTGGCTCACACTTGTAGTCTCAGCACTTTGGGAGGCTGAGGTGGACGGATCACCTGAGGTCAGGAGTTCAAGACCAGCCTAGCCAACATGATGAAACCCCGTCTTTAAAAAATAAATAAGTAAATAAATAAGAGCTCAAGACCAGTCTGGCTATCATGATGAAACCCCATCTTAAAAAAAAAAAAAAAGTAAATACTGTTTTGTTTCACTAGAGATGAAATCTTGCTATGTTGTCAATTGCCCAGGCTGGTCTTGACCTCCTGGACTCAAGTGATTCTCCCACTTCAGCCTCTAAGGTTTGTTTCATGGCCCAGCATATGGTATATCCTACACAATGTTCCATATGCACTTGAGAAAAATATATACTCTGTTCTCATTGGGTGGAGTGTCTCTTGATGTCTATGAGGTTCAGTTGGCTTATAGTATGTTCAGGTATTCTATTTCCTTGTTGATGCTTTGCCTAATTGTTCCATTTATTATTGAAAATAAAGTATTAAAGTCCTCAAATATTACTGCTGATTTGTCTTTTATATCTTCCTTTCTGTCAGTTTTTGGTTTATGTATTTTGGTACTGTGCTGTTAGGTACATGTATGTTTATAATCATTATATTGTCCTGGTAGATTGATCCTTCTATCATAATAAAATGTCCCTCTTTATTTTAAGTAACTTACTTTAAATTTTATTTTTTCTGATACCAGTATAGCCACTCCAGCTTTCATCTGCTTCTTGTTTGCATGGTATTCATTTTTCCATCATTTTAATTTTAACCTATGTGTATCTTTGAATAAAGTGTTTCTTTAGGGCCAGGCATGGTGGCTTATACCTGTAATCCTGGCAATTTGGGAGGCCAAGATGGGAGGATCACTTGAGACCAGGAGTTTGAGACCTGCCTGGTCAACACAGCAAGAGCCCATCTCTATTAAAAAATACAGTGTGAGGCCGGGCGTGGTGGCTCAAGCCTGTAATCCCAGCACTTTGGGAGGCCGAGGTGGGTGGATCACGAGGTCAAGAGACCAAGACCATCCCGGTCAACAAGGTGAAACCCCGTCTCTACTAAAAATACAAAAAATTAGCTGGGCATGGTGGCGCGTGCCTATAATCCCAGCTACTCAGGAGGCTGAGGCAGGAGAATTGCCTGAATCCAGGAGGCGGAGGTTGCGGTGAGCCGAGATCGCGCCATTGCACTCCAGCATGGGTAACAAGAGCGAAACTCCGTCTCAAAAAAAAAAAAAAAAAAATACAGTGTGTTTTCTGTAGGTTGCATATAGTTGAATTATGTTTTTCTTAACCCAGACTGACAATCTGCTTTTGATTGGATTGTGTAATTAATTCTTTTTTTTTTTTTTTTTTTTTTTTTTTTTTTGAGACGGAGTCTCGCTCTTGTTACCCAGGCTGGAGTGCAATGGCGCGATCCCGGCTCACCGCAACCTCCGCCTCCTGGGTTCAGGCAATTCTCCTGCCTCAGCCTCCTGAGTAGCTGGGATTATAGGCATGCACCACCATGCCCAGCTAATTTTTTGTATTTTTAGTAGAGACGGGGTTTCACCATGTTGACCAGGTTGGTCTCGATCTCTCGACCTTGTGATCCACCCGCCTCGGCCTCCCAAAGTGCTGGGATTACAGGCTTGAGCCACCGCGCCCGGCCCATTTTTTTTTTTTTTTTCTAGAAACAGAGTTTCACTCTGTTGCCTAGGTTGGAATGGAGTGTGGCACACTATGATAGCGCATTGTAACCTCAAATTCCTAGGCTCAAGCTATTCTCCCAGTGTAGCCTCCCTAAGTGTTGGGATTACAGGCATGAACCACCACACCCAACATAATTCATTGATGCTGAATGATATTATTAATATATTTGAATTTATATCTGCCATGTCACTTTTTGTTTTCTATATGTGTGATACTTTTTGTTTCTCTGTTCCTTCTTTACCACCTTCTTTTGCATTAAGTGAATCTTTTCTAATGCAACATTTTAATTTCTTTAATGATTTTTCACAATATATTTTTTAGTTATCTCCTTAGCTATTGCTCTAGGACTTACCATATACATCAGAATCAACTTCCAATTTGTACTAATGTAATTCTGTTGGGAGACAAAAATGTTATTTCTGTATTGCTTTACTCCATTTCCTTTTTGCTTTGTTATTATTATACAGGTTACATCTATAAATGTTACAAACCAAACAATATATTGTTATACTCATTTATGTGTGTGTGTGTGTGTGTGTGTGTACTTTTAAAGAAGCTAAGAAAAGCTAGTATATGTCTACAGTGTTTGTTATATTATTCATTTTTTTTTTTTTTAGACAGAGTCTTGCTCTGTTGCCCAGGCTGGAGTACAGTGGCACAATCATGGCTCACTTCAACCTCGGCCTTCTGGGTTCAAGCAATTCTCCTGCATCAGCCTCCCAAGTAGCTGGGACTACAAGCATATGCCACCATGACTGGCAAATTATTTTTTTTTTAATTTTTAGTAGAGATGGGGTTTCACCATGTTGGCCAGGCTGTTCTCAAACTCTTGACCTCAGATGATCCACCCACCTTGGCCTCCCAAAGTGCTGGGATTATAGGTGTGAGCCACAGCACCCAGCCTTGTTACATTAATTTTATTCATTATTTCTGGTTATCTGCATCTGTTCCTGTGGATTTAAGGTGCCATCTGGAATTACTTTCATATCCTAATATGGCTTTGTTCCAATCCATCTTCTTTTTGCTGCTGTTGGCAGGTATATTTCTATATTTTATAGGGTGAACCACACATTACATACACATTGTTTCTTTTTTTTTTTTTTTTTTTTTTTTGAGACGGAGTTTCGCTCTTGTTACCCAGGCTGGAGTGCAATGGCGCAATCTCGGCTCACCACAACCTCCGCCTTCTGGGTTCAGGCAATTCTCCTGCCTCAGCCTCCCGAGTAGCTGGGATTGCAGGCACGCGCCACCATGCCCAGCTAATTTTTTGTATTTTTAGTAGAGACGGGGTTTCATCATGTTGACCAGGACTGTCTCGATCTCTCGACCTCGTGATCCACCGGCCTCGGCCTCCCAAAGTGCTGGGATTACAGGCTTGAGCCACCGCGCCCGGCAAGAAGTCAGCTTTTAATCTTCCTTTGTAAATTTGTAAGTGATGAGTCATTTTTCTCTTGATGCTTTCGAGATTTTCTTTTTATCTTCTAGCACTTTTATTAAGTCAGCTTGTGGATCTCTGCATTTTTCTTACTTGCAGTTCATTGAGATTTCTGTTTCTGTTAATTAATGTTTTTCAATAAATTGGGAGGTTTTAGCCATTATTTCTTTATTTTTTAAATGTTTTTAAATTGTATTTTAAGTTCTGGGGTACATGCACAGATCATGCAGGATTGTTCATAGGTACATACATGGCAAGGTGGTTTGCTGCCTCCATCCCCCTGTCACCTATATCTGGCATTTCTCCCCTATTCCTTTATTTTTTTTCTGCTTCCTTCTCGTTCTTTCTTTCTAATATTCCCCTTACACATATATTGGTGTATATAATGTTGTCTCATAATTTTCTGAGGCCCTCTTTCATTTTAATCGGTTGTCAAGTTTGTTAATTTTTTATTCTCCCAGTTCAAATGGACTCTTGTTCCCTCTAGTGTGTTTTTCATTTCAATTGTTCTTTTGAACCCCAGAATCAATTTTGTTTTTAAAAATACTTTCTCTCTTTTTATTTATATTCTGTTTGATTTGATATTGACATCATACCTCCTCTCATTTCTTTAATAATAGTTTCCTTTAGTTCTTCAAGTATATTTATCATGGTTACTTTGAAGACTGTCTACTAAATTTGACATCTGGTAATTTTCACAGGCAGTTTCTATTGCCCACTCTTTTGGCACTGTACATTTATACTTTCCTATTTATTTGCATGCCTCATAATTTTTGTTAGAAACTAGGTATTTCAGATAATATATTGTACCAACCCTGGGTACTTGTTCTTCCCACTCCATGTCTTGTGTGTGTGTGTATGTGTGCTTATTTACTTCATTGTGTGAAACTCCTGGCCGGGCGTGGTGGCTTACGCCTGTAATCCAAGCACTCTGGAGGTCAAGGTGGGCAGATCACCTGAGGTCGGGAGTTCAAGATCAGCCTGACCAACATGGGGAAACCCCATCTTAAAAAAAAAAAAAAAAGGAAACTCCTGATGTTGTTCCTCAGGGGCTACAGCCTTGAGCAGGCACAGAATCACCCTGGGATAACACTGATTTTGGCCGGACTCTCTTTAACTGCCTCTTTCCCTGAGCACATTCAACTCTTATATCTGCTAATTACCTGCTGATTGCTCTTTTGTTTTCGACAACACCCTATGGCATAAATTGCTTCACAGGCAGATCCAATCAAATTTGGGAACTTAATAAGAATATTTTCTTAGGTTAGTGTTTAAGACTTGCTCTGGCTGGGCGAGGTGGCTCAAGCCTGTAATCCCAGTACTTTGGGAGGCCGAGGTGGGCGGATCACCAGGTCAAGAGATCGAGACCATCCTGGCCAACATGGTGAAACCCCGTCTCTACTAAAAATACAAAAATTAGCTAGGTGTGGTGGCGTGCGCCTTTAGTCCAAGCTACTTGGGAGGCTGAGGCAGGAGAATTGCTTCAACTCGGGAGGAGGAGGTTGCAGTGAGCCGAGATTGTGCCACTACACTCCAGCCTGGCGCCTGGCAACAGAGCGAGACTCTGTCTCAAAAAAATAAAAAAATAAAAAAAAAATAAAAATAAAGACTTGCTCTGACTCTTGGTGGGCTCTTTTTTTGAGACGGAGTTTCGCTCTTGTTACCCAGGCTGGAGTGCAATGGCGAATGGCGCGATCTCGGCTCACCGCAACCTCCGCCTCCTGGGTTCAAGCAATTCTCCTGCCTCAGCCTCCTGAGTAACTGGGATTACAGGCACGCGCCACCATGCCCAGCTAATTTTTTGTATTTTTAGTAGAGACGGGGGTTTCACCATGTTGAGCAGGATGGTCTCGATCTTTCGACCTCGTGATCCACCCGCCTCGGCCTCCCAAAGTTCTGGGATTACAGGCTTGAGCCACCGCGCCCGGCACCTTCTTTGTTCTTGAGAGCACTCTTAGGTTTGAATTTCTCCACGCTCAGTTGCAAATAAAGTCAGTTCTTTTAGGGAGAAATTCAGAGCTCTTTCTTCTGAAGCTTACCTTTCCCTTAGGGCAGAATCTCTGAGCCACAATTCTGGTGCTGGAGACTGGAACAATGGAGCAATTCTCTCTGCTATCTCTGCTTGAGAACATGAGTGCTTGGTGGAGGAAGGGGAAAATAGCCCTAGGTCTCTTTAGCTTGCCTCTCTTAGAATGCATTTACTGCTCCTCAATCCAGGGCCAGGGTGATAGATGTCTCAATATATACACCATGCCCAAGATCTACCTTTGTTTTATGGTTAGGGGCTGGGTGGAAAAAAAGGCCACCACCTCTCGGCCACACTAAACCAGAACTTAGCCTCAGCAACAGGTAATTGGAAGAATCATGAGAAATGGTGAGGTGTTGCTCCTCTTAGGAAGATAGCCCTCTAACTGAAATCTAGGAGGAAGAAGGAGTCTTGTATTTTTGGATATTTCAGTCTAGAATAGAGCTCCCCACTTCACTGGGCTGGGAGGCAGGGTTGGAAGAGTGGGTTTTGGTTCATTTACTACAAACTTACACTGTTCTTAGAATTTTAGTAGCTTTTCTTGAATAAATGATTTTTCATTTGTTTTATGTCATTAGAAACATTTCTAGGGACATTAGATGGTTGTATTTTACAATTTCACTAGCTTCACAGCTGGTT
The DNA here is from genome assembly GCF_048565385.1 of Saimiri boliviensis. Taxonomy (NCBI): domain Eukaryota; kingdom Metazoa; phylum Chordata; class Mammalia; order Primates; family Cebidae; genus Saimiri; species Saimiri boliviensis. The sequence goes on along the minus strand of NC_133470.1, from coordinate 68,385,423 downwards.
CACAAAAGTTCTTCATGCTATCATGACGGAAGTGGCATGTATTCATTTACATGTGATATTATTATTGATGTAGGTGGAATTATATCTATTTTAATTTGGTTTTGATATCTCATGTCTTTTTTGTTCTATTCCTCCTTTCCTGCTTTCTTTTGTACTAAGTAAATATTTCCTAGTAAAATTTTTGAAATTTTTTTCACTATTTTTTTGAATTTTCTTAGTGGTTGCTCTATGGTTTACCATATACTTCTTAGCTTATCAGAGTATACTTCATTTTTTTTTTAAAAAAAATTCTTTATAGAGACAAGGTCTTGCTCTTTTTCCCAAAGTTGGAGTGCAGTGATGCAATCACAGCTCACTGCAACCTCAAACTCCTGAGCTCAAGTGATCTTCCCAACTTAGCCTCCTGAGTAGCTGGGCCTATAGGCATGTGCCACCACACATGACTACTTTTTTTTTTCTTTGAGTCACCACCATATCAAATTTAATATTCCAATGGCACTAGTACAAGCTGGAGGTGCTCATGGTGATGCCGCACAGGACTTCCTGCCTGCTAGAAATTATCTATCCACTTGTTCCTTTCCCCTTTCTGGGGCAAAAGCCACAACAGGCCAATTATCCAAATAAACCTCTTAATGCGTTTGTTAAATTTGTTTGGACATCTGAGTTTCCCTCTGAAGAAATGGAAAGTGTTGGGTGTCCCATCCCACCTTTCCCTCCCCCACAGGCCCAGTCCCTGCAAAGAGGGTGTGTCTGCTGCCTCTGGGCTCTGGAAATAAATATCGAAAGAAAAGGCATCAAGTGCTGACCTGGAGCGGGTGCGCAGCGGGCCCCAGAAACCTCTCTGGGGAGCATCGCTGTGTCGGGACAGTCTCCAGGTGTCGTCTGAGAATGTGAGGACGTGGTGCTGCAGATGGTGTGAGTCCCCGGGGCGGCAGATGCTGCAGGAAGTGCCACCTACAATTTGTCCAGGAAGTTGTCCAGGGCCGGGATGCCTGCCTTCAGGTCCTTGGGGGTCTCCGCCACCACCTGGCTGGGGCGGCTGGTGTTGTCGAAGGGGTCTCCGGGCAGGATCTGCCAGTGGTCAAACACGCACTGGGGGAAAGCCTGACCGCCCATGTTAGACCTCAGGTCGGCAGTGAAGCCGAAGGACTCATTGACCGGCAGGTATGCCTTCAAGACAAACATGGGGGTACCGGCCACCTGAGACTCCTCGGACACGTGGCCCCGCTTCCCATTCAACACCCCATAGATGCCACCAACCACCTGCTCTGGGCACTGGATCTCCATCAAGTAGATGGGCTCCATAAGGCACGGCTGGGTGGTCAGCACACTGGCATAGAGGCAGAGCCGCACTGTGGGGTGGTCTCTGACCACCCCTGTGGTGGATGGCCTCGGAATGCAGGGTCACGTCATGGATGTCGAAGCGCACATCCCACATGTTCTCCTCACACAGCACGCCCTCCTTGGTGTCCCACTGGAAGCCGGCCACCACACTGTCCTTGATCTCATTGAGGTACTGCACGCCCTTGGTGATGTCGGTGAGGATGTTGGGACCGGTGCCGTCGGGTCCAAAGCACCAGATTTTACGGGCCTTGGCCACATTCCACTAGTACTTCTCGGCCAGGCAGTGCACCTGCTGCTTGAGCTCCTGGCGGGCAGACACCTCGCCTTTGTCGATGTCCTTGGCCAGGCCATTGGGGAAGGGCTGCGCCTTCATGTACAGCCGGTTGTGCTTGTTGGGGGACTTGGAGAGGCAGAGTACATTGGACTCTTCACTGACTGTCTCACGGTACGAGACGACAGGATCAGATTTCTTGATGGGAATGCAGGCATGGTCCTCTCCCAGGTCCTTGAGGCGGATCTCCAGGTGCAGCCCGCCGGCACCCGTGATGATGTGCTTTCCTGACTCCTCAGTGATGCACTGCACCATGGGGTTGGACTTGGCCAGCCTCTTCAGACCCTGCACCAGCTTGGGCAGGTTGGCCGGGTTCTTGGCCTCCACGGCCACCCTGACGACAGGGCTGATGCTGAACTTCATCACACGCATATTGTGGGCATGCTTGAAGGTGGTGATGGTACCCGTCTTCACCAGGAACTGGTCCACACCCACCAGGCCCACAATGTTCCTACAAGGCACATCCTCGAAGGGCTCCACGTAGCGGCCCATCATCAGGATTGTTCTCTGGATTGGCTTTAGATAGAGGTCCTCCTTCTTCCTGGGGGTGTAGTTCGGCCCCATGATCCTGACCTTCAGGCCGGTGGAGACTAGCCCTGAGAAGACCCGTTCAAAGGCATAGAACCGACCTTTGTCAGAGGTTGGCACCATTTTGGAAATATACATCATAAGGGGGCCTTTGGGGTCACAGCTTTTAATGCCCATGGCAGCCTCGTTGTCCAGCGGCCCCTAGTACAGGAGCTCACAACGTACTTCTGGGCTGTCACAGGGGAGGGCAGGGGTATGGTGATCATCTGCAATAAGGCGTCTCCAGCGGGCAGCCAGGGGCGCATCAGAGCCTTCAGCAGAGGTTTGCCTTCCTTGTCCTTGTCCTCACTATCCAGTTTGATTTCCAGATTCTCTATCAGTTTTGCTGTCTCCTCCTTCTTGAAATTCATGATCGCGTCAAACACCTTGCAGACGGGGTCCAGGATCAGCTGGCAGAAAGTGCCAGGCAGCTTCTTCCCATCGGGGCTGCTGGCGGACTTGCTGAACTTGCCGGTGGCGGGGTCAAAGTACCTGTCACCCCACAGCTTCTTCATCATGTCCTCGACTTTCTTGGCCCGCTCAGCAGGCCCCAGCTGGCCCTCCCCCTTGGCAGCAAACTTGGTACATCTCGGCAAACTGCTTCAGGGTGAACGCCCACCCGTGGAGGCCAGACCCGAAGCCTACAGTACCAAGGACAGAATCCATCATGATGTTGCCCATGGAGCCACTCTCGCCCTCACCATAGGTGGAGATGATGATATTCACGTTCTCCACAATGTGCTGGAAGGTCTGGTAGAGCTCCTCAGGCTCCAGCTGTAGCTCTAGCAGGGCGCGATCCATCTTGTTCATCATCAGCACCGGCTTGATACGCTCAGCAATGGCCTGCCGCAGCACGGTCTCAGTCTGCACGCACACACCTGACACACCGTCCACCACCACCCAGGTGCCGTCGGTGACTCGGAGGGCAGCAGACACCTCCGAGGAGAAGTCCACGTGTCTGGGGGAGTCGATGAGGTTGATGAGGAAGCCAGCACCATCCTTGGTCTGCTTGATGAAGTTCAAGTCATTTTCCGAGAGCTCATAGAAGAGGGAGATGGCAGTTGACTTGATGGTGATACAACGCTCCTGCTCGTCCTTCCGGGTGTCAGCGAAGCATGTCTCCCCAGCTTGGACAGAGGCGATGATGCCAGCTTTGCACACCAGTGAGTCTGTCGCGTGGACTTGCTGTAGTCCACGTGGGCGATGACAGACATGTTGCGGATGTTGGCCTTCTTGTCCATGATGCCGCGGATCTGGTCTACCGTGAAGTTCACCATGGTGGCGGATGGATTCTTCCAGGTAGATTCGAATGAAGCGAGCCGTGCCAATATGGCGGCGACGACGGCAGAAGAGCACATGACTACTTTTTAAAAATTTTTCTTGGGCCGGGCGCGGTGGCTCACGCCTATAATCCCAGCACTTTGGGAGGCCTAGGCGGTTGGATCACGAGGTCAAGAGATCGAGACCATCTTGGTCAGCAAGGTGAAACCCCGTCTCTACTAAAAATACAAAAATTAGCCGGGCATGGTGGTGCATGCCTGTACTCCCAGCTACTCGGGAGACTGAGGCAGGAGAATTGCTTGAACCCAGGAGGCGGAGGTTGCGGTGAGCCGAGATTGTGCCATTGCACTCCAGCCTGGGTAACAACAGTGAAACTCCGTCTCAAAAAAAAAAAAAAAAATTTTTTTCTTTGCCGGGCGTGGTGGCTCAAGCCTGTAATCCCAGCACTTTGGGAGGCTGAGGCGGGTGGATCACGAGGTCGAGAGATCGAGACCATCCTGGTCAACATGGTGAAACCCCGTCTCTACTAAAAATACAAAACATTAGCTGGGCATGGTGGCACGTACCTGTAATCCCAGCTACTCAGGAGGCTGAGGCAGGAGAATTGCCTGAACCCAGGAGGCGGAGGTTGCGGTGAGCCGAGATCGCGCCATTGCACTCCAGCCTGGGTAACAAGTGCAAAAACTCCGTCTCAATAATAATAAAAAAAAAAAAAAAAAAAAAAAAATTTATTTGCAGAGACAGGTTTCTCACTATGTTGCTTAGGCTGCTCACACTCTTAGCCTCAAGCGATCCTCCCACCTTGGCCTCCCAAAGCACTGGGACTACAGGTATGAGCCACCATGCCCAGCTATATACTTCATGTTTATATTAATTTATCTCTTTTGAGGTATACAAATGCTACTCTTTCATAGCTCTATTCCTGCTTGTCTCTTTTTTCCCATTATTATTTATATTACATTCATGCAATATGTTAAAATATGTTAATATATTATGGTGTATGTAACGTATTAAACACAAGAATACATTATTTTAATTATTACTCTATATAATGTTTTAAAGAAGCTGAAAGAATAAAAGAAAGCAACTATTTACTTACAGTTTGTTATGTTAATCTTATTGATTTAATACTTCTGTTCTTCCATCTCAGTATTTCCTACCATTTTTCTTTTCTTCTGCCTTCCTAGGGAGAACCATTAAGTTTTTCACTTTTTTTTTTTGAGACTTAGTTTTGCTCTTATTGCCCAGGCTGGAGTGCAATGGTGCGATTTTGGCTCACCGCAACCTCTGCCTCCTGTGTTTAAGCGATTCTCCTGCTTCAGCCTCCTGAGTAGCTGGAATTACAGGCATACGCCACCACACTCAGCTAATTTTGTATTTTTAGTAGAGATGGGGTTTCTCCATGTTGGTCAGGCTGGTCTCGAACTCCCAACCTCAGGTGATCTGCCCACCTCGGACTCCCAAAGTGCTGGGATTATAGGAGTGAGTCACTGCACCCAGCCAAGCTTTTAACATTTATATTCCATTAGAATGTGATTTTTAAAAAAATTTGAGACAGAGTCTTACTTAGTCGCCTAGGCTGGAGTGTAGTGGCGTGACCTTGGCTCACTGCAATCTCTACGTCCTGGGTTTAGGCAATTCTTGATTTTCATACCTCAGCCTCCTGAGTAGCTGGGATTACAGGGGTCCACTACCACATCTGGCTAATTTTTGTATTTTTAGTAAAGATGAGTTTTTGCTATGTTGACCTGGCTGGTCGCGAACCCTGGCTTCAAATGATTTGCTCGTCTTGGCTTCCCAATGTGCTGGGATTATAGGCATGAGCCACTGCACCAGGCCCAAAATCTGATTTTTAAAGAACAGAGTAAAATAAAGAATGTGTTGGTGTACTGAATTGTGTCATCCCAAAAGATGTTCATGTCCTAATCCCAGTACTTGTAAACATGATCTTACTTAGAAACAGGGTCTTCGTGGATGTAATTAAGTTAGGGTTCTAGAGATGAGATCATCCTGGATTTAAGATGGGCCTGAAATCCAGTGACTGGTGTCCTTAGAAGAAAAAGGAGGCCAGGAACGGTGGCTCACGGCTGTAATCTCAGCACTTTGGGAGGCCGAGGCGGGCGGTTCATGAGGTCAGGAGTTTGAGACCAGCCTGGCCAACATGCAGAAACCCTGTCTCTACTAAAAATACAAAAAATTGGCCAGGCATGGTGGCACACTCCTATAATCCCAGCTACTTGAGAGGCTGAGGCAGGAGAATCGCTTGAACCCAGGAGTGGAAGTTGCAGTGAGCTGAGATCACACCACTGCATTCCAGCCTGGGTGACAGAGCAAGACTCTGTCTTGAGGAAAAAAAAAAAGAAAAAGGAGAGTAAGATTTGACATGTCATAAGAAAGGCCACATGAAGGTGGAGGCAGACATTACAATTAGGCTCTCACAAACCAAGGAATGCCAGGAGCCACCAGAAGCTGGAAAAAACAAAGAAGGATTCTCCCTTAGAGCATGGCCTTGGCAAACACCTTGATTTTGAACTTCTGGCCTCCAGAATTGTGAGAGAACAAATTTCTGTTGTTTTAAGTTACCCAGTTTGTAATAACTTGTTATGGCAGTCCTAGGAATCTAGGATACCTACCAAAAAACATTCCAGATTTATTTTCTATGTAAATCAATTTTTGCTTCAGTTTATAAAAATTTTCCTTCCTGGGCCGGGCGCGGTGGCTCAAGCCTGTAATCCCAGCACTTTGGGAGGCCGAGGCGGGTGGATCACGAGGTCAAGAGATCGAGACCATCCTGGTCAACATGGTGAAACCCCGTCTCTACTAAAAATACGAAAAATTAGCTGGGCATGGTGGCGCGTGCCTGTAATCCCAGTTACTCAGGAGGCTGAGGCAGGAGAATTGCCGGAACCCAGGAGGCGGAGGTTGCGGTGAGCCGAGATCGCGCCATTGCACTCCAGCCTGGGTAACAAGAGCGAAACTCCGTCTTAAAAAAAAAAAAAAAAATTTCCTTCCTGTCCAATTAATACTTTGGCTACAGGGTTAAGAATGGTGATTCTAATTGTTACAAAATACTTCAAAGCATTAGTCTTCATTTATTAATATTGATCTTGAACAACAAACAGACACATTTCATGGGAACATACACATTTCAGTAACTTTTCTATTCCCTATCTAGGCATTACAATCAAGAAAGCAGCAGGGAAGTTGTGCCAGTTCATCAATTTGTTGCTTATTATCTCCAAATTCACCATTGTTGACTGCTCTGTGAAAATGGATCTGAGCCATTTAAGTACTTTTCCTTTTGTCCGCTGGCACTGAAGCTTTTCCAGAAGAGGGCATTGGAAAGACGGTACAGAAAGTGAAGGTTTTGCTCCCTGCTTCTGGCCGGCTTACTGGGTTGGGTGTTCCTGCAGCCTGAGCGGCTCTCTCCAGCAGCTGGCTTCTGTGTTGCAATTTCAGTAGCATCAGGCAACTTCCCCTGGCACTTTCCCTCTTGTGGTTTTTGTGGTAAAGTTCCTCTGCTGAAACATTTCCCTATGAACATCCTTCTCAGGCACCCTAGCAGGCCAATTCCAGAGGGTGGGTTTCCAGCAAGTCCTAGAATACAGAGTTCCAGTAATTTCCAGAGGTTGGAGTTTCAGCAAGTTTTGCCTCTAAGGCACTATAGCATCTTTCTTGCCATAGAGTGAGTCTCAACTTGCCGCCTTCTCTCCAAGAAGGTCTGTATCTCAGCTAAGGGTAGAGAGTAAGGGGGTAGTGCCTATCATATCTACTATTATATACCTGCTTTATCTATAGTATTTAGAGTTCTCTTTACTCCTTGCTAGCTAAGCCCTCATTATTCAATCTCTTGTTATCATTAATAATTATTTATCCTAAACTTCCCTTATTTATCCTAAACTTCCCTTATTCAAATGATCATGTGCTTTTTCCCTTCTGTTTGAACTCAGACTGATACAGAGGTGATCACAGAATAACTGCCACATAAATTTTGAAAGAATACCCAAATAAATTTTCTTTCTTTTTTTATTTTTATTTTTATTTTTTGAGATGGAGTTCCGCTCTTGTTACCCAGGCTGGGGTGCAATGGCACGATCTCGGCTCACCGCAACCACAACCTCCGCCTCCTGGGTTCAGGCAATTCTCCTGCCTCAGCCTCCTGAGTAGCTGGGATTACAGGCACGTGCCACCATGCCCAGCTAATGTTTTGTATTTTTAGTAGAGACGGGGTTTCACCATGTTGACCAGGATGGTCTCGATTTCTCGACTTCGTGATCCACCCGCCTCGGCCTCCCAAAGTGCTGGGATTACAGGCTTGAGCCACCGCGCCCGGCCCACAAATACATTTTCACATGACTTTTATTATAATTATTTGAAATAGACTTGGCAAGTACTATTTATTACTTACATTTTACAGGTGAGGAATGAGGTAAAGAATCGAACTTTCCATGCCCAGAGCTGTTTGTATTTAAAAAAAAAAAAAAAAAAAAAAGCTGGGTGCGGTGGCTCAAGTCTGTAATCCCAGCACTTTGGGAGGCCAAGGCGGGTAGATCACGAGGTCAAGAGATCGAGACCATACTGGTCTACATGGTGAAACCCCGTCTCTACTAAAAATACAAAAAAAATTAGCTGGGCATGGTGGCGCGTGCCTGTAATCCCAGCTACTCAGGAGGCTGAGGCAGGAGAATTGCCTGAACCCAGGAGGCGGAGGTTGTGGTGAGCCCAGATAGCGCCATTGCACTCCAGCCTGGGTAACAAGAGTCAAACTCCGTCTGGGGGGAGGGGGGAAACAAAAAACAAAAAAAAATCAAACTTACTGCCTAGGGTCATTGTAAAGATTAAATGAGGTAAGCATGTAAAAGTGCTGAGTACACAATAATGGCTTTTTAAGTGTTAACTGTTATATATAGGTCAAATGTCCCTAATCCAAAATTCAAAATGCTACACAACTCAAATTTTTTGAGTGCCAACATGATGCCACAAATGGAAAATTCCATGTCTGACCTCAAGTGGAGGGCCACAGTCAAAATGCAGTCGAGACTTTGTTTCATGCAGTTATTGAAAATATTATATAAAATTATCTTCAGCCTATTTGTATAAGGTATAAATGAAATGAATGAAATTCACATTTAGACTTGGGTCCAATAGCTGAAATATCTCATTATTTATACACAAATATTCCAAAATCTGAAAAAGTCCAAAATCCAAAACATTTCTGGTCCCAAGCACTTTGGATAAGGAATACTCAACTTGTACATTATACTTTATAAAAATTATTCAGTCTGATATTTTGCTCAACTACTTACAATGAGTTGTCTAGGTCTCATGTATCTTTTCTTTTCTTTTTTTTTAAATATGGAACGCTTCACGAATTTGCATGTCATCCTTGCACAGGGGCCATGCTAATCTTTGTATCATTCCAATTTTAGTATATGTGCTGCCAAAGCGAGCACTCTCATGTATCTTTTCATAGCATTTTATCAATTATTCGTATGTGTTTTGTCAAGTTCCAAAGCAGTAACAACCAAAGATAAGCCTATCACTTCACAGTTACCTCCTGTGGTTATTGCTTTCTGAGGGGAAAAAAAAAAATCACAAGAGATAGCTAATCAACCTAGGCTAAATTTATGTCAGCTTAGAAATTCAAGGCCCACTGTGGTCAATGGCAGAGCTCTGAGTGAGGAAACCCAATGCTCAAGAATATAGTCCTAAATTTAGATGAATCTTCAAATTTAAATATTACAATGTAAATAATACATGCAACTTAAACAGCATTTCTAGTCTCACCAGGTTTAGGTAAGGGAGTGGGGTGGGGACAGGATGTTAAGGGAAAGTAGGGAAGAAAAGGACACGGTTTACTAATCTGTGCTAATTATCATACCAACCCTTTGATCACTGAAGACTGAAGGTCGGTACAGTCCCAAGGGTTGGGGTTATATATTAAACAGTGTAGTTCCAAACCTGTAGAAAACTATTAATACCTTGCATAGAGATATGCAATAACAAAGATTATTCAAAACTCTTGTCTAAAGTACTTTAGTAGTATTTGAAAACACAATAGAAAATTACCCTGTAGGAATGGGATAGCTACGGCACGTGTTAAAACTTTCAGAAGGGGAAACATGCTTCACAGCTGATTGCAGATTTCTCACGCAGTCTATTTGTCAGAAGCCGGGAGCATTTTAAGTAGTTTTCTAACAATATAAGCCCCGCACTTTGGACTGGTAAATACAGCATTTTCATTTGGTAAATAATAATAATAATAATAATAATAATAATAATTTGAAACAGAAAGAAGGCACGACCAAATAGGAACTCTTATCGTCCCTCAGGCATAAAACTGTATAGCTAGCTAGCAGGCTTTCCGTGGGGTAGAATATAAACAAACAAACAAAACCGTTTTGGTGCCCAGAGGAATAAGAGGAAAGCAGCTGGGTCAAAACACCCTCTCTCAAGTTCTTCAAGATCAGCTCAGGGGGACTGGTCCTCCACCGGAAAGGGCCGGATTGCCTTCACAGGAAGGGCAAGTCACTCCGGAGCTCGCAGACGCGAATGCCACCACAGAGTTCCAAGGCGGCTGCCAGAGCGTCGGCCGTCGGTTAGCACCTCCCCCTCCTTGCCGAGCTGTAGCTAGGCAACCACCGGGTTCTGGGAGAGTCTAAGCTCCGCTGTTGCCTTAGTGCCTCTAGCGGCGAACTTCGAGCGCTGCAGAACCCTACCACCACTTCAACCCTCCCCTCTCTCCACCCCCTTTTCGCCCGCCCACTTCTTCGCCACTTCAGCTCCTCCCTCTGCTTCTCTCTCCGTCTATTTCTCTCTCTCTCCGCCCCCCTAACCCCCCGCGTCTCTCTCTCTCTCTCTCTCTCTCTCTCTCTCTCTCTCTCTCTCTCTCTCTCTCTCCTCTCTCTCTCTCTCTGTCTCTCTCACACTCACTCACTCTCTGTCTCTGTCTCTGTCTCTCTCTCTCTCTCTCTCTCTCTCCCCCCCCCACACACACACACTCCTCTCCTTCCTCCTCCGCCTCCTCAGCTCTTGGGCTAGAATATCTATGGGTCGAAACGTGATGCGATGAATTCGAGAGAGAGCGAAACTAGGACGAGGAGTGCGGCGGAAGCGGCGGGACTCCCGGGCATGGGGGCTTCACCACAATAGAGGCAGCGCCCCCACCCGCCCCCGCCAGCCCCTCCAGAGCGAAGCCCCAAACCCCCTCGGGAAAAGGATGGCGGCGGCACCTACCCAGATCGAAGCCGGTGGGTAGCTGTGTCCGGGGGGCGGAGGGGGGGGTGCTAAGGGAATGGGGGCTTAGCGTGAAGGCTGTCAGTTTCTTTTGAAAAAGCTTCTATTTCTCTTCTTTACCTCCCTCTCAACCTCTTTTCCCCCCGTCTTCCCCAGAGCTGTATTACCTGATCGCTAGGTTCTTGCAGTCTGGACCCTGCAACAAATCCGCTCAGGTAAGGGGAAGAAAGAGACCTGGGAGTCGTGGTGAATGGTCCCAGCAGGGAAATTGAGGCAGCGGGACGAGCAGTTCCGCTCAGGGTGACGGAAAGGCCGGCCTTGACTATTCAAACAGCGGCTGGGCTTAAGTGTGGTGGGAGGAATGGGTTGATGGACCGAGCTGCTTCTCATATCTGTGTTTCCCTTTTGCTCAGGTGCTAGTGCAGGAGCTCGAGGAGCATCAGGTACGGAGCCCCTTCGGGAAGGGTGGGGAGGGTTGAGGTGAGACTGGAGGAAGAGGAGGGCAAGTCACGGGCGGAAGACGGGCTAGGATAGAGGCTTCGATCTGGGTACTCGTAGCTGTTGTCACCGGGATGAATTGGCTTCTTTACTCAAAAGGGGCAGACAACGCTGGGGTCTTAACTCGTCTCCGCTTTATGCTTGTGGGAGGCGGTTTTTCAGGATTTCCTTCTCCGCGGCCCTCCTTCCCCCATACACTCGTGTAGCTCTGAGCCAATAGCTATCAGGCCGAGAGAAATAAAGACGCTAAAGGGTCGTGGGCTGGGACACAGGTTGGGTCCAGTTGATGGGGAGCGGAGGCTTTTCCTTCATCATTTGCCACCCCTTCCCCCTTTCTTTTCGTCCGGCACCCAGCTGATTCCGCGCCGCTTAGATTGGGAGGGGAAAGAGCACCGAAGAAGCTTTGAGGATCTGGTGAGTAAAGTTTTCATTTCAACTTAACCTAACTCTTTCTCCACTCCCTCCCCACCTTGTACCCCCAACCCGCCCCCCCCCACCTCTTAGCCGACGAGGTTCTAGAGCTCGGTGCGGAGCCAAAGAACGACTGCCCCTTCCCCCATCCCTGGTAGTCGGAAAAAGGGTACCTTGCCCTCCCCTTGGCCTTGCTTTTTTCCACCTGAAAACTCTGAAGAATGTGAGTTGATTATCAGAGGTGCCGTGTTGTGGATTATGAATATGGTACAAACATTGGGGAAGGCCCATTGTAGGAGGAAAAGGGAGAGAAACCAAGGGGTTATCTTGGGGCACGTACTAAGGTCTGACGCTGGCCAATGACAGCGTTGGTAACAGCCCGGAGTTCCGGATTAGTGGAAGAAAACTGGTTTCTGGTTGGTCCTGGCCTGAAATACGGGAACTAAGGCCAGGCTTGGTGTTTTTTTTGGGGGGGGGGGCGGGGAGGAGGGAGGCGTGGGAGGAAGGGGCTCAGGAGGGGAATTGACGGACCCGGCATTGGGGAAAACGACATAATTAAAAATAATAGGGAGCATCAGGCCAGTTTCAAATTTTGCCGGTTAGGTAATGGTCTACTGAGTAAAAGCATAATCGTTATGTATCTCGGATGTTATACGCTCATTCAATCATCTGTTAAGTCGTATTTGCATAGATCCGTTTTCATGAAATACAAACTGAGTTATGACTTTTTTGAGGATTGGTGAAACATGATTTTGGTTTTACAAGGAGACAACAATGGGCATATTTAAAAATGGAATATAGTTTAGTAAAGGACCAAAGGCATTGGATTGTCTGTGTTGTTTCTCCTGCAAATATAATTCATAGTATAAATGTACCTTCTGTTCAGCATTGACACACAAAAACAGGTGATCCTTATTTTGTGAGGGGGTTCCCTTGTGTTAGCTGCTGCCGCAGTGCATTGGAGGGTAATGAAAGGAGAAAGGAATGATGTTACTAAAATCTAAATTCAGCTATCTTTCCTTCAAATAAGATCCAAGTGGAGGAAAATCAGACAAAGTTAAAGAAAGTTGGAGGTGTATGTTGGACTCTAAATATAAATGATTTAAAATGTGCTTGCAATAAGATATTTAAATTGCTTTAGCGTTCATTTTGTTATTTTTGTTTGTATTATATTACAGCAGTGATGCCACATTATTATTACCAAGTCTACTGACTGTATTGTTTTCTTATATTTTGCAAGTCACAGAAAACAGTATAATTGTGATAAGGGTAAACTTGACCATCTGTACTATTAATAGTAACAATTTCTCAGATGGAGAAAATTATTTTTGAAAAACTTCATGTACGTATTGCCAGGTTAATTTGTAGTCAGTCTTTTTGTTGGATTTAAGTCTTTCTCTCCCCCTAAAAGAGTTAAAAACAGCAGTGCCTATTAATATGCTTTAACACTTAATGACTGATATGAGTTTTTATATGTAGTTTTAATACTGAGGTGTATTGAAAATGCTTTCCTTTACATTTGTCCCTTTCACAGCCTATATGTGTTTTTTTTAAGCAAGTAGCAAAGTAGATTGAAAGGAAAAAGCTTTTATGAATTTTTTTTTTTTTTAAAGACGGGATTTCATGATGTTGGTCAGGTTGGTCTTGAACTCCTGACCTCAGGTGATCCACCAGCCTTGGCCTCCAAAGTGCTTGGATTACAGGCGTGAGCCACTGCACCCAGCCAGCTTTTATGAAATTAACTTTACAGTGATAAAAAGGAAATGAAAATAAAAATAATTAAAAAAAGAGTCACCACACCAAAAAAAAAAACAAACCCAACAACCCAGTTTACCAGACTTTTTCTCATATTGTAAAGGCATATTTTTACATAATTGAGATCAGTGTCCATTTTATGCTTCATTTATTTTAACATTTAAAAATGTACTTGTGTATTTGAATAGTCATTATTTTAATGGTAAAAAAAGAGATTCAGTTGTATTTAAGGTGCTATGTTATTTGAACCAAGCTTCCAGTTGAGCATTTGAGTTACTTCCAGATATTTACTAATATCTTTGCATATTTAGGTGATCTTTTTCTGCTTTTTACTTTCTCCCCTATCCCTTCTGCCCCCAGTTACTTTCCTGGACTTTATTCCCTAAGTTGGAGTTATCAGGTCAAAGGGTCTCTTGAATTTTTTTTTTTTTTTTTTTTTTTTTGAGACGGAGTTTCGCTCTTGTTACCCAGGCTGGAGTGCAATGGTGTGATCTCGGCTCACCGCAACCTCCGCCTCCTGGGTTCAGGCAATTCTGCCTCAGCCTCCTGAGTAGCTGGGATTACAGGCACGTGCCACCATGCCCAGCTAATTTTTTGTATTTTTAGTAGAGACAGGGCTTCACCGTGTTGACCAGGAAGGTCTGTTGACCAGGAAGGTCTCGATCTCTTGAGCTCGTGATCCGCCCGCCTCAACCTCCCAAAGTGCTGGGATTACAGGCTTGAGCCACCGCGCCCAGCTGGGTCTCATGAATTTTATAGCTCTTGTCATATACTGTTTGCCCTCCAGAAGATTGTACTGATTTATAATGTCATTATCTAGGTATTTAGAGTGAGTTTTCTTTATAATTTTAAATCATTTGGTTTATTGAATAGTTAATAGATGTCAATAGCTCCTGGTTGACTTAAGTAGCTCTTTTTTTTTTTTTTTTTTTTTTTTGAGACAGAGTCTCACTGTCACCAGGTGCCAGGCTGAAGTGCAGTGGCACAATCTTGGCTCACTGCAATCTCTGCCTCCTGGGTTCAAGCAGTTCTCCTGCCTCAGCCTCGCGAGTAGCTGGGACTACAGGCACGCGCCACCACACCCAGCTAATTTTTGTATTTTTTAGTAGAGACAGGGTTTCACCATGTTGGTCAGGCTGGTCTCGATCTCTTGAGCTCGTGATCTGCCCGTCTCAGCCTCCCAAAGTGCTGGGATTACAGGCGTGAGCCACTGCGCCCAGCCACTAGTGAGGCTTAACCTTTAAGGAATTTAAAAAAACAAAAGAAAAGTGTTAATCCTTACATATGCTCAATTTTAACCTATCTTTTAAATTTACTTTTATATTTTATTTTTCTTATGTACACAGAGTTTCTTCTGTTGTTTGAACATTATCTAGAGATACTATGGTTTTCTTTTAAATGTCTGTTCTCGGTACCTATGGGCTTCTTTGTAAGAGAAGATGGGGCAGGGTTGAGTGAGAATTTGAACAGAAGTGTAGTGGCTGAGAACTGAACGTGCAGTGTTGGTTTGATTGCTATATTTGTCAGTGATATTGTTGATTAAAACTATTTCACATATGACGTGATTTTGAGTGGCTTCATTGTAGAAGAGATGGTATACTTTTCCTTGGCATTTTTTTTGAGATGGAGTCTTGCTCTGTCACCAGGCTGGAGTACTGTGGCAGGATCTCGGCTCACTGCAACTGCTGCCTCGCAGGTTCAAGGAATTCTCCTGTCTCAGCCTCCCGAGTAGCTGGGACTACAGGTGCACACCACCTCACCGAGCTAATTTTTGTATTTCTTTTTATTTTTTATTTTTTTTAAGACGGGGTTTCACCATGTTGGTCAGGCTGGTCTTGAACTCCTGACCTCAGGTGATCCGCCCGCCTTGGCCTCCAAAGTGCTTGGATTACAGGCGTGAGCCACTGCGCCCAGCCCAATTTTTGTATTTCTTAGTAGAGATGAAATTTCATTCTGTTGGCCATGATGGTCTTGATCTCTTGACCTTGTTATTCACCTGCCTCGGCCTCCCAAAGTGCTGGGATTACTGCCATGAACTACTGCGCCCAGCCTGGGGTAGATATTTTTTTAAAGTGCCATTAGAATGATGGATTGATAAAGTGTGGTCCTTGATTTAGCTGCATGTTTTGGATTGAAATTTAGGTCAAAGTATTAATAAATAGTATCATCTTGATTTACCTGGAATATTACATTTTATAGCAGTACTACAAACTTAAGGTATATTGGAGTATACAAAGGAAATTAACTAGGATATCAACATAGTAGATGGGGGTTGCATGGCCATGTATACTGCATATTTGAAACAAAAATCCTGCCTTTTATTCATATGTATACTTTCATTTGAACAATTGTCACTAATGCTTAATGTTCAGAATAATATTAAGGTAATGATAAATTGGGTTTCTTCAACATTTCATTACTACCGTTAGTAGTGGTAATGAAATCCTTAACTTCTGTTTTCTGAAACAATCATCTGATTCGGTGTTTACACCAGATTACATATTCTAGAAATCCTTGCCTTCTGTTTTCTGAAATGGTCATTTGATCTAGTGTTTAGTGTTTTACTTGTAATTTCGAACACAAGGGAAGGTGCTTTTTTCCTAAAGCTACTGGCAGTTAAATATTGACGAATCTGGCTCTGAAATGTCATTAAAAAAAAGAGGAATCTGTACATGAAGCTTCTTGCTCAGTTTATGTTGAATTGTAAGGTTTTTGAATATGGAATTTAAAATATAGCTCTCAATTTTTCAGGATTTTAAGTAATGATAGAGGAAACATTTTGAAGTTGTGATTGTTTCTGAAGTTTGATCTGGGCACTTTATTTTCTGCTTCCTAGTTGGATGTTACCACATAATAGAATTAGATTTGCTTTTTGCAATTCATCTTAGGGTAGATAATTTAAGTAATACAGACATCCTTTCATTTGTGGTGACCCTATTGAATTGTTGGCTAATTTATTGCTTCCTCCTTGGAGCTTTATTGGAGACAACAGAGTCTATGTTGTGTGTGTTTAAATGTTGTTAATTTATAAGTTTTTTTTTTTTTTTGAGACGGAGTTTCGCTCTTGTTACCCAGGCTGGAGTGCAATGGCGCAGTCTCGGCTCACCGCAACCTCCGCCTCCTGGGTTCAGGCAATTCTCCTGCCTCAGCCTCCTGAGTAGCTGGGATTATAGGCACGCGCCACCATGCCCAGCTAATTTTTTGTATTTTTAGTAGAGACGGGGTTTCACCATGTTGACCAGGTTGGTCTCGATCTCTCGACCTTGTGATCCACCCGCCTCGGCCTCCCAAAGTGCTGGGATTACAGGCTTGAGCCACCGCGCGCCTGGCCAATTTTTAAGTTTTATGTATTGAAATGGTGATTTGGAAACTTTTTAAAAAGCCACATTTTGCCGGGCGCGGTGGCTCAAGCCTGTAATCCCAGCACTTTGGGAGGCCGAGGCGGGTGGATCACGAGGTCGAGAGATCGAGACCATCCTGGTCAACATGGTGAAACCCCGTCTCTACTAAAAATACAAAAAACTAGCTGGGCGTGGTGGCGCGTGCCTGTAATCTCAGCTACTCAGGAGGCTGAGGCAGGAGAATTGCCTGAACCACGGAGGCGGAGGTTGCGGTGAGCCGAGATCGCGCCATTGCACTCCAGCCTGGGTAACAAGAGCGAAACTCTGTCTCAAAAAAAAAAAAAAAAAAAAAAAGCCACATTTTAAGATTTTTAAATCATTTTAAGGAGACTCCTATCGTAAGACTGAACCAGGGCCTGGTGTGGTGTCTTATTGCCTGTAATCCCAGCACTTTGGGAGGCTGAGGAAGGCGGATCACTTGAGGTCAAGAGGTCAAGACCAGCCTAGCCAACATGGTGAAACCAGATTTCTACTAAAAATACAAACATTAGCTGCGTGTGGTAGCTGATACCTACAATTCCAGCTACTCAGGAGGCTGAGGCATGAGAATTGCTTGAGTCCTGGAAATAGAGGTTGCAATCAGCTGGAATCGCACTGCTGCACTCCAGCCTGAGTGACTGAGACTCTGTCTCAAAAAAGACTGAACCAAAGATATAAATATGTTTAGGTGTGGTATATATGGTTTTTACATTTATTTCGCATTTTTTTCTTTCTTTCTTTTTTTTTTTTTTGTAGAGACGGAGTTTCACCATGTTGGCTAGGATAGTCTTGATCTCTTGACCTTGTGATCCGCCTGCCTCGGTCTCTCAAAGTGCTGGGATTACAGGCGTGAGCCGCCGCGCCTGGCCCACATTTTCATCTATAAAACTGAAAGCACCAGTTAGTGCTTATATTTGGAATGGCGTAGATTGTATTACCCTCATTTTGTATGCAAAATACTAGAAGTAATTTTATGCTTTTTATGAAAAACATTTATAGGCCGGGCGCGGTGGCTCAAGCCTGTAATCCCAGCACTTTGGGAGGCCGAGGCGGGTGGATCACGAGGTCGAGAGATCGAGACCATCCTGGTCAACATGGTGAAACCCCGTCTCTACTAAAGGTGCAAAAAATTACCTGGGCATGGTGGCGTGTGCCTGTAATCCCAGCTACTTAGGAGGCTGAGGCAGGAGAATTGCCTGAGCCCAGGAGGCGGAGGTTGCGGTGAGCCGAGATCGCGCCATTGCACTCCAGCCTGGGTAACAAGAGCGAAACTCCGTCTCAAAAAAAAAAAAAAAAAACATTTATAAAGATTATGTTTGTTACTGTCCTTAAAAAAAGCATACATCCATGATTATATGTTGTTAGAAGAACTTGAATCTGCATATAACACATTCAAGTGTTTTCACATTATCTCATTTGATCCTCCCCAACTACTCTAAAACACTGTATTTAAATTCCAGACATACCTGTATTATTTTCTTAACCAGCTGTTCTCCAACTACTAATAATAGCTTAAATTGTCAATTGGAACAGCAGAATGATCTTTTGAGTGTTGGTAGCATAGTTATTGCATCTCTAAGTGTGGAAGCAGTTTAAGCCTGTATGATTTATTAACTGCTATGTGGACACAGCCATAGTTAAGAAGAACAGGATGCATCATGGGATATCAAAAAGCATGATCTGGGCCAGGCGCGGTGGCTCATGCCTGTAATCCTAGCACTCTGGGAGGCCAAGGTAGGTGGATCACCTGGGGTCAGGAGTTCAAGACCAGCCTGGCCATCAGGGTGAAACCCCATCTTTTTTTTTTTTTTTTTTTTTTTTTTATGAGACGGAGTTTTGCTCTTGTTACCCAGGCTGGAGTGCAATGGCACGATCTCGGCTCACCGCAACCTCCGCCTCCTGGGTTCAGGCAATTCTCCAGCCTCAGCCCTCCTGAGTACCTGGGATTACAGGCACGTGCCACCGTGCCCAGCTAATTTTTTGTATTTTTAGTAGAGACGGGGTTTCACCATGTTGACCAGGATGGTCTCGATCTCTCGACCTCGTGATCCACCCGCCTCGGCCTCCCAAAATGCTGGGATTACAGGCTTAAGCCACCGCACTCGGCGAAACCCCATCTTAAAAAAAAAAAAAAAAAAAAAAAAAAGCATGATCTGCTCAACCCCAGTGCAGTGTATTGTGCTTATTATGCTAACTGATAGGTATTATGACAGAGGTAAATATCTGGAAATTAGTATTCCTGACTACTACTGACTACTGACTTGCTTGAGACACCATGTGCTCTCTGAATATGTTGGCTTTAGCTATTTGTCTAGATTGATCCTTAGCACCTTTTTTTCCCCACATGTGGGCTCTAAGGAATGTACTTTCAAGGATTTAAAATCCTTATGGAGATTTATCATTAATCTTAGGGAAACTGGTATCTCAGTACAAATGAGATATTGTAAAAGTGAAGAGAGCTGGTGTTAGGGACTAATAATTTGGATTCAGTGAATTTGCTTTAAAATTTTGTCCTGAGCATCTTTGTCACATTTGAATATTAGTTTTAGTTCCTGTGTTTTGGTTTTTGTTTTACTACTGATGTTGATTACTGATTGATTAATAAACACTTTCCTTTTGGTAGGCTGCAAAATAGTATTCTAAAAAGGCAGTTTACGGTGGCTGACGCCTGTAATCCCAGCACTTTGGGAGGCTGAGGCTGGCGGATCATGAGGTCAAGAGATTGAGACCATCCTGGCCAACATGGTGAAACCCCGTCTCTACTAAAAATACAAAAATTAGCTGGGTGTGGTGGTGTATGCCTGTAGTCCCAGCTACCCGGGAGGCTGAGGCAGGAGAATTGCTTGAACACAGGAGGAGGAGGTTGCAGTGAGCCGAGATCTAGCCACTGCGCTCCAGCCTGGCGCCTGGCGACCAAGTGAGACTCTGTCTCAAAAAAAGAAAACAGACAGTTTAGTGTTTGTCTCTCATAATTTAGAGATGCCCTTCCTTGCTTGACATTATTTACATGGGATTTTGTTGTTAGTAGAAAAGACCCTAATATTTAGTATGGACCATAGCCTTTACTTGAGTGACACGAGCCAAATTATTTAAGCCCTCAGAGATTGAATTTCTTTAATTATAAAATGAAAATTTTCCATTTCAATTAACAAAATACATTCTTTCACATTTAACTCGGTGTTTCACCACAACAAATGGAAAATTTTCATTTTATAATTAAAGAAATTCAATCTCTGAGGGCTTAAATAATTTGGCTCGTGTCACTCAAGTAAAGGCTGGAGTGCAGTGGCATGATCTTGGCTCACTGCAGCCTCTGCCTCCTAGGTTCAAGCAATTCTGCTGCCTCAGCCTCCTGAGTAGCTGGGACTACAGGCGCCCGCAACCACGCCTGGCTAATATTTGTATTTTCAGTAGAGACCAAGTTTCACCATGTTGGCCAAGGCTGGTCTTGAACTCCTGACCTCCAGTGATCCGCTCCCCTTGACCTCCTAAAGTGCTGGGATTGCAGGCGTGAGGCACGTGCCTGGCCCTTAATATTTTTTAACATAAGGGGCATATAATAGAGTACTATGAAAAAAGAATATTTAAAATGTCAGTGTCAGAATTAAACCCAGAATGAGTGAGCTGCGTCTGTTAATTAACACAAAAATTAATGTATGTCAAAAGATATTTAGTGTGATTTGCATTTTTTATGAATGCCAGTATTAATATTGGTGTAGTATTCACTTTTAAACAAATGGGAGGTTTATTGTGAGTCTTTCAGATATCTTATTGCAAGGATTCTCAACGCTTGTGATTGAGCGTATCCTGAATTTATTTTCTCTATATTATCTAGATTTATATATTTAGTTTTTTGAGACAGAGTTTTGCTCTGTGGCCCAGGCTGCAGTGTAGTGGCCCTCACTGCAAACTCCACTTCCTGGGCTCAAGCCATTGTCCTGCCCTAGCCTCCAGAGTAGCTGGGATTACAGGTGTGCACCACCACACCCATATAATTTTTTTTATTTTTAGTAGGCACGGGGTTTCACCATGTTGGCCAAGCTGGTCTTGAACTCCTTACCTCAAGTTATCAACCCGCCTTGGCCTCCCAAAGTGCTGGGATTACATGCATGAGCCACCATGCCTGGCCTGTTTTTTGTATTTTAAGTTACCCTGTTTAAGATGTTTTCTCATGCACTTTAGTATCTGCCATTGTGCCTTATAGTTAGCTTGTTCTTAATGATTTGTTCAGTTTTCTTAACTTTTGTTAGAAGCATGATATCGCTGGGCGCGGTGGCTCAAGCCTGTAATCCCAGCACTTTGGGAAGCTGAGGCGGGTGGATCACGAGGTCGAGAAATGGAGACCATCCTGGTCAACATGGTGAAACCCCATCTCTACTAAAAATACAAAACATTAGCTGGGCATGGTGGCTCGTGGAGGCTGAGGCAGGAGAATTGCCTGAACCCAGGAGGCGGAGGTTGCAGTGAGCCGAGATCGCGCCCATTGCACTCCAGCCTGGGTAACAAGAGCGAAACTCCGCCTCAAAAAAAAAAAAAAAAAAAAAAAGAAGCATGATATCTATATTTTTGGTTTATTTTATCTGCTAGTTGGTACTGAGTTCTTTTGCTGGACATTTTCTCTACAGAGCACCTTCTAGAATGTGGGTGGGTCCCCTGTCCTTGTCTTAATTTCATCTGCCCTCAGGTTATAGTGCTTTTTGTGCTTGCTTTAGGCAATATCAGTCAAGGAATACTTGACCCTAGGAGGGTCACTTCTGGCTGTCTCTTTCTTGAGGAAATCCTAAAACTAGTAAAAAGAAAAAGAAATGCTATGCATAATGATTAGCATTTTCAAAGGAGAGTGATAGAAAGTTTTAACATTTTGTAGGTGCAAGTTGAGAAAGGCCTGCCTGCTGTCTTTTTTTATTCCCTGCCCGGTTTTTCACTTCTCTTTTTTTTTTTTTTTTTTTTTTTTTTTTTTTTTTTTTTGAGATGGAGTTTTGCTCTTGTTATCCAGGCTGGAGTGCAATGGCGTGATCCTGGCTCACCACAATGTCCGCCTCCTGGGTTCAGGCAATTCTCCTGCCTCAGCCTCCTGAGTAGCTGGGATTACAGGCACGCGCCACCATGCCCAGCTAATGTTTTGTATTTTTAGTAGAGACGGGGTTTCACCATGTTGACCAGGATGGTCTCGATCTCTTGACCTCGTGATCCACCCGCCTCAGCCTCCCAAAGTGCTGGGATTACAGGCTTGAGCCACCGCGCCCGGAAGCACTTCTCTTTCAAATACAACCTCCGCCTCCTGGGTTCAGGCAATTCTCCTGCCTCAGCCTCCTGAGTAGCTGGGATTACAGGCACGCGCCACCATGCCCAGCTAATTTTTTGCACCTTTAGTAGAGACGGGGTTTCACCATGTTGACCAGGATGGTCTCGATCTCTTGACCTCGTGATCCACCCGCTTCGGCCTCCCAAAGTGCTGGGATTACAGGCTTGAGCCACCGCGCCCGGCCTTTTTTTTTTTTTTTTTTTTTTTTGAGGCAGAGTCTTGCTTTGTCACTCAGGCTGGAGTGCAGTGGCACGATCTTGGCTCACTGCAACCTCTGTCTACTGGGTTCAAGCGATTCTTCTGCCTTAGCTCCCTGAGTAGCTGGGACTACAGGTGCTCGCCACCACACCCAGCTAATTTTTTTTTTTTTTTTTTTTTTGAGACGGAGTTTTCGCTCCTTACCCAGGCTGGAGTGCAATGGCGCAATCTCAACTCACCACAACCTCCGCCTCCTGGGTTCAGGCAATTCTCCTGCCTCAGCCTCCTGAGTAGCTGGGATTACAGGCACGTGCCACCATGCCCAGCTAATTTTTTGTATTTTTAGTAGAGACGGGGTTTCACCATGTTGACCAGGATGGTCTCGATCTCTCGACCTCATGATCCGCCCGCCTCGGCCTCCCAAAGTGCTGGGATTACAGGCTTGAGCCACCGCGCCCGGCTAATTTTTGTATTTTTAGCAGAGACAGGGTTTCACCATGTTGACCATGCTGGTCTAGAACTCTTGACCTTGTGATTCGCCCACCTTGGCCTCCCAAAGTGCTGGGATTATAGGCTTGAGCCACCGCCGAGTCTTTTTTTTTTTTTTTTTTGTACACGTATTTGTATTTCTTTTATTTGTTTTTTGAGACAGGGTTTCTGTCACCCAGGCTGGAATGCAGTGGCTCCATCATGGCTCACTGCAGCCTTGACCCCCTGGGCTCAATTGATCCTCCCACCTCAGCCTCTGAGTAGCTGGGACTACAGGCATGCACCATCATGCCTCCCTATTCATTTTATTTTTTGTAGAGACCAGAGTCTCACTTTTTTGCCCAGGCTGGTCTTGATCTCTTGGGTTGAGTCGATCCTCCTGGGATTACAGACCTCATCCACTGTACCCTTGGGGTGTTTCATAAAAAAAAAAAAAAGTTTTTTTTTTTTTTTTTTTTTTTTTTTTTTTTTTTAAAGGTGGGTTTTCACCATGATGGCCAGGCTGGTCTTGAACTCCTGACCTCAGGTGATCCACTCATCTGGGCCTCCCAAAGTGTTAGGATTACAGGCGTGAGCCACCCCGCCCAGCAAAAAAAAATAAAATAAAATAATAAAAATCCCTTCTTAATGAGGAGATATTATGCGCTAGTCACCATGCAAAGTGTTTTATTTCGTTGGGGTGCCTTTCTCTTTACTTGGAATGCCCTCCTTTCCCTTTCAGTCTTGTGAACTTTTGATATATGTTTCAAGGGTAAAAATGGACAGGAACTCTTAAACCTCTAGGCAAAATTAGGTGTACTGTACTTCTTTGCTTCCTTAGTTCTCTGTACTGACCTCTGGGCACTTGCAGCTTTAATTCGTTTCTATTTACTATTTTGTTTGCTCCTCTGAGACTATGAGTTCCCTTAGGGTAGCAATTTAATCCTTCCCTTGCTTCCCTATATGTTAAACGGCTGAATGGATGCCAAGTGTGAATGATTGTCTTTGTCCTAAATGAATCTTGGGAGATAGTTATCCTTACTCTTTTACAGATGAGGAAGTTCAGGCTCAAAGAGACTAAGTAACTTTGCCTAATATCACATAAGTAGTAACTGGGGATGCTACAAAATTCAAATCAATCTCTCTACTGGATCATACTACCAAAAAAGAGTAACAGCAAGTACATTTTAGAGCCTGAATAATCCCAGCTCTCATACTTCAAAGTACCCTGCTTATCTTTATCTCTGTAGTACATTTAAATTTATATAAGCCTTTGCTGTGTTTTTCAAAATCCATTTTGTTTTCTGGCCCTAAAGAGCAAAAGATTACATGACTAACTTTTGTATCTGCCTATTCCATCCTCTGCTCAAAAAAAAAAAAAAAAAAAGCCCAGGCAAAATATTACATTTTACTTTTTGAGTATGTAATCCCAGTTTGCTGCTTCATTTAACTTCTGTAGCCATGGTCTTGCAAAATAAGTAGAGTATTCTTTGTGTATTTGTTTTTTAGAGTTACTTGTCTGATACTCTTATTTTTAAAAGCCAGGGTAAACAAATGTTTTTGGAGTCTGAAAATTAGTATTTCGAGTGTAGCTCCTGGTGCAGTCCTGGCCTCCTGAGATTTGCTGTCTTTTACATTTTATTCTGTGCCCAGCTGGATTTCTTTTAACTAAGTACGATGAATAGTATCATCTCAGCGAGTTCTCTGGTCTTCTCTGTTGTCATAATGATTCTGAAATGTGATAATTCAGTTATGAAATTTGCTTTTTAGGTCAGCCAATCTAACTGTCAAGAAGGTTTATAATTTAGGGTTAATTTGATGTCTTTCAGTTTATTCAGATTTACAGTTTTCATTGCTTTGTAGCTTCGTGTTAATGATCTCTATCCTTAAAATGTTTCAACCGCCTTAAGAGGACAGTAGTAGAAAGAGCAGTGGGCAGAAAAATCCAGACTCCTGTTTCATTTTAGCACTTCTGAATCTGTTTTCCCTTCTTTAAGGTGTGAGGTTAGGTTGATTATACATAGGGATCTTTTCATTTCAGACACTCTATAATTTAACTTTTAAAGCTGTTTTATAGAATAATACAGAAGTTTGAATTATACCCTTAAAAAAAAAAACTTTTTGGTAGAGATGGAGGTCTCACTATGTTGCCTAGGCTGGTCTCAAACTCCTGGCCTTAAGCGATCCTCCCACCTCTGTCTCCCAAGTGCTGAGATAATAGGCATGAGCCACCAAACCGGCCTCGAATTACACTCTTTTTTTTTTGTATTATATACTTAAACTTTGTTTATAAATAATGCTTTTCTTCTGCATATCTCAGAGTACTTAACTGTTAGAGTTGGCCATTACATTCCAGAGAGATAAATGAAATTAGAATGTTTGAGCTTTAAACAAAAAGAGTGGTTTATAATATAATACATGAATTTTGTAGACTGTTATATAACAATATAGATTTATTTTAAAATGTAAAAAAAAAATATTCTGGGTAGGCAAGAATTCTTATGTCTGAAAAGATCACCTTTAAAAAGTTCCAGCTTCAATCAAAAGCAAATAGATTAAAGTAAGCAGTTAACTACCCTTGTAAGACTTGAAGTTTGATTTAGAAGAAACTGTTTTTTTTTTTTTTGAGTTCAATGGTGTGATCTCTGCTCACTGCAACCTCCACCTCCCAGGTTTAAGTGATTCTCCTGCCTCTCAGCCTCCCAAGTAGCTGGGATTATAGGCATGCACCACCAGGCCCGGATAATTTTGAATTTTTAGTAGAGATGGGGTTTTTCCATGTTGGTCAGGCTGGACCTCAAAGTGCTGGGATTACGGGTGTGAGTCACCACGCCCGGCCAGAAACTTTAAGAACTACACAGATACAGTTTGGAAGCTTGATAATGTTGTTTGAAGGAGAAGCTAGCATGTTGACACTCAAGATTGTTATTGCCATTATTTTGATAGACTCTGTTTCTCTAGTACTGTTATAATCAAATTTGTATTGATTTTATGAAAAAAGAACTTTTTCAATGTGACTGCTTAGAAATCGAGCAATTTTCTATTATATAGAGTGAAAATCAAACTTGTTTATTGTACAAGTCTTTAAAAGGGGGATGTTAGGAGTAAATTGTATTTGCTGAATATATAGTCCTCATTTATAACCCTAAATGATTCTGTATTTT
The DNA here is from genome assembly GCF_048565385.1 of Saimiri boliviensis. Lineage (NCBI taxonomy): Eukaryota > Metazoa > Chordata > Mammalia > Primates > Cebidae > Saimiri > Saimiri boliviensis. The sequence goes on along the minus strand of NC_133470.1, from coordinate 68,359,485 downwards.
TGAATTATTACTAACTGATAAAACAATGAGCTGAAAAGCAGACATTATTGTTTCTATAAAATGAAATAGCCGGGGAGCTTAAGATGTCAGTTTAAGATGTAACTCCCAAAAAATTTTCTTTCTATAGGAGGGTAACTCTAAGAATTCTAACTATTGAACCCCCATTTTCTGGATTGTATATGCTAAATATGTTGTATTTCTAGGGTAGTTATTAAAGTTTTTATGTAACAACTGAATAAATCTTGAGTTGGTCCAGAGGATGAAGAAAAGAATTACCAGTAAAGATGTAAACTGCTGGCCGGGAGCTACGGCTCACTGCTGGCCGGGAGCTACAGCTCACTCCTGTAATCCCAGCACTTTGGGAGGCCCAGGCGGGCAGATCACGAGGTCAAGAGATCGAGACCATCCTGGCCAATATGGTGAAACCCCGTCTCTGCTAAAAGTACAAAAATTAGCTGGGCGTGGTGGCATGCGCCTGTAGTCACAGCTACTCGGGAGGCTGAGGCAGGAGTATTGCTTGAACCCGGGAGGCGGAGGTTGCAGTGAGCCGAGATATAGCCACTGCACTCCAGCCTGGCGCCTGGTGACAGAGTGACACTCTGTCTCAAAAAAAAAAAAAAAAAAAAAGATGTAAAACTGCTACTCCGTGTAAATCCCCTCTTACAACATTTACTTGATAAAAAAAATAATGGCTGATAACAGAAACCCAGTTTATCCAAGACAGTTTTGGGAAAGAAGACGTAAGCTGTACCTTAAGACTTTTAAAAAAAAATTAATTTAATTTAATTTTTTTTTTTTTTAAGATGGGGTTTCACCATGATGGCCAGGCTAGTCTTGAACTCCTGACCTCAGGTGATCCACCCACCTAGGCCTTCCAAAGTGCGAGGATTACAGGTGTGAGCCACCGTGCCCTGCCTAATTTTATTATTTATTTATTTATTTGAGACAGAGTCTCGCTCTTTCGCCAGGCGCCAGGCTGGAGTGCAGTGGCGCCGTCTCGGCTTACTGCAACCTCTGCCTCCTGGCTTCAAGCAATTCTCCCGCCTCAGCCTCCCAAGTAGCTGGGACTACAGCCATGTGCCACCACTCACAGCTAATTTTTGTATTTTAGTAGAGAAGTGGTTTCACTATGTTGGCCAGGATAGTCTTCATCTCTTGACCTTGTGATCCGCCCGCCTCGGCCTTCCAAAGTGCTGGGATTTACAGGCGTGAGCCACCGCGCCTGATCTCTTAAGACTTTTTTTTTCTAGATACATATATATATATATATATATATATATATATATATATATATTTATTTATTTTTTTTTTGAGATGGAGTCTCACTCTGTTGCCCAGGCTGGAGTGCAGTGGCACGATTTTGGCTCACTGCAACCTCTGCCTCCTGTGTTCAAGCAGTTCTCTGCCTCCGTCTTCCGAGCAGCTGGGATTACAGGCGCCTGCCACCAGGCCCGGCTGATTTTTTTTTTTTTTTTTTTTTTTTTGAGGCGGAGTTTCACCCTTGTTACCCAGGCTGGAGTGCAATGGCGCGATCTTGGCTCCTCGGCTCACCGCAACCTCCGCCTCCTGGGCTCAGGCAATTCTCCTGCCTCAGCCTCCTGAGTAGCTGGGATTACAGGCACGCGCCACCACGCCCAGCTAGTTTTTTAGTATTTTTAGTAGAGACGGGGTTTCACCATGTTGACCAGGATGGTCTCGATCTCTCGACCTTGTGATCCACCTGCCTCGGCCTCCCAAAGTGCTGGGATTACAGGCTTGAGCCACTGCGCCCGGCCTTGATTTTTGTATTTTTAGTAGAGACGGGGTTTCACCATCTTGGCCAGGCTGGTCTTGAACTACTGACCTCGTGATCCACCCGCCTCTGCCTCCCAAAGTGCTGGGATTACAGGCATGAGCCACCTTGCCTGGCCTCCTAGATACATATTTTTAAGGCTACTAATTATATTTGCATGTAGTCATATTTAGGAAATGCCTAAATGTGAGGAATATGAATTATAAACTAGAATTTTAGGATATCACTCTGTAGATGATAGGAAATGATTTATTCCTATTTTTATTTTTATTTCGTAGAGATGAGGGTCCTGCTGTGTTTACCACGCTGGTCTTGAACTCCTAGCCTTAAGCAATCCTCCTTCCTTGGCCTTCCAAAGTGCTGAGATTACAGGCATGAGCCACCGTGCCCAGCCACAAAGTATTTTTTTAGATTGAATCAGCAGTTGCTTTGACTTTAATATTACCTCCATATTTTACTGAAACATAGCTCTGTATAGTTATTTGCTTGGAAGAAAAACTAAAGATGTGAGAAATAATGGAAAGAATTTACTTAATCCTCTGTCCTGATCAGTAAACTAAACCCTGGAGATGCAAATCTGAAATAATCTGATTACCGTTCTTCTGAGCATCATGACAGTTGAGCAGGCTTCTGTTATTTTATTTCAGTTAGATTCAAATTGTTTTCTGAAGGAACATACCAAAGATATATAGCAGGATATAATTTAAAACAAAAATTAGTCACAGGTGATTTCACTCATATTCCCAGAATTCTGAATACATGTTGAACTGTGGTTCTTTGACCTGTGTTTCCTAGGAAAACAAAAAGGCACCCTGATATGAGAATTTGAGATTTTTCCTCCAAGAATTCTTCCAATAACATTGATTATAGTTAGACTTTACTTTGGTTTTTATTCACTTAATCAACAAATATTTATTTATTCCTGCTTTATGCCCAGCACTTTCTCAGGTGATAAGAATACAGCAGTGAAGAAATCACAGAATATATCTTCTCTCATGATGATCACTGGAGATGATTTACAGAATTATTCTTTTGTGTTTTATTGTTGTTCTTTTATTTTTTTTGAGATAGGGTCACCCAGGGGCTGGAGTGTAGTGACAGCAACACAGCTCACCGCAGCCTTGACCTTTTGGGCTCGAGCAGTCCTCCCACCGCAGCCTCCTGAGTAGCTGGGACTACAGACACATGCGCCACAATGCCCGGCTCATTTTTTATTTTTTGTTCTTTTTTTTTTTTTCACTTGTTTTTATTCAGAGCTGTGTTTTTAAATTTTTTTGTAGGGATGAGATCTCACTATGTTGCCCAGGCTGATCTCAAACTGCAGGGCTCAAGTGATCCTCCTACCTTTGCCCTCCAAAGTGCTGGGATTATAGGCATGAGTCACCTTGCTGAGCCTGTTGTTGTTCTTGATTGACCTGCTGGTAATACTATTGATGTGTGTCCTATTTAATGGCATATATATATTTGTGGCACTTATAAAACTTGACGTTGTAGCCAGAAGAAGATTTTCGGACCTATTTCCAGATGAGGATGTAGATGTTCACTTCATCCAAAGATTTTTAATATTCTGGTTTTCTGTTTATTGTTTTAATAATTGGGTATTTATGAAACACCTCAGAGATGTGTACATTGGCTTATATTAAAAATGCAACACAATTTTTCTTTTATGATTTCATTCTTATATACGGTGTCTAATGTACAGAATTTTGTTTTTTTAAAAACAAGTTTTGTTTCGAGGAATTTTGGCTACATAGCTGACTTATTTAAAGCATAGTATTTATAAAATTGTTAATTTTATACCTTTTTATAAACAAGTTAACTTTTGTAGGAAAGAAACAGTTTTGCTTTACTGGTTGTAGGTTTAGTGCAAGTAATACCTTTCATTTGTGTTCTTATCCTTTGTGTAGAATCTAGGTCTTCTGATTTTGGATCAGTTCATCATCACTACTGAATGAATCAAGTAAAAGAGAGTTTACTCATCACCTGTGTGCTTTTTTGATTTTGGCATGTTTAGTTTAACAGCTAAGCAAATGACTTGATCAAGATATTTAAATATACATTAGTGTTCTATGCCACGTAAATGTTGTTATATCATTTAAATGTGCTTATTTTCTGACTGTCTCTTAAATTTGGTCAAGTATTAAATATTTAAAATTTTCTTTTTCTGATCACACACACACACACATACACACACACACACACACACATATTTATTTTTTGAGTCAAGGTCTCTGTCGCCCAGGCTGGAGTATGGTGGTGCTGTCTTGGCTCACTGCTACATCTGCTTCTTGGGCTCAAGTGATCCTCTTACCTCAGTCTCCCGAATAGCTGGGACTACAGGCAAAGCCACCACATCCAGCTACTATTTGTGCTTTTTGTAGAGACGGGGTTTCGTTGTGTTATCCAGGCTAGTCTCAAACTCCTGGGCTCAAGCCATCTGCCTGCCTCGGCCTCTAAAAGTGCTGAAATTATCTGCTTGAGCTACTGTACCTGGTCCTGATCCCATATTTTATATATTTTTATTTTTATTTTATTTCTTTTTTTGACTCAGTGTCTCGCCCTGTGGCCCAGACGAGAGTGCAATGGCACAGTCTTGGCTCACTACAGCCTCCATCTCCCGGGTTCAAGTGATTCTCCTGCCTCAGTCTCCCAAGTAACTGGTATTACAGGAGCGCAGCACCACGCCTGGTGAATTTTTTATTTTTAGTAGAGACAGCTTTTCACCATGGTGGCCAGCCTGGTCTTGACCTTCTGACCTCAAGTGATCCACCTATCTTGGCCTCCCAAAGTGCTGGGATTACAGGTGTGAGCCACCGCGCCTGGCCCTGATTCCATATTTTAAAACTCTATAATGGAACAGTTTAGTAGTGGAATAGATTGATATTTTTAAACCAAATAAATGTGTTTTTTCCTGTGTTTTATTTATACTTTTTTAGGTGGCAGCCAATGCACACATTCCTCCAGACTACCTCCTTAAAATTTGTGAGAGGATTGGTCCTTTACTAGATAAAGAGATCCCTCAGAGTGTTCCTGGGGTACAGACATTATTAGGTGTCGGTCGGCAGTCTCTGCTACGGGATGCCAAAGGTGAGATTTTCAGAATTTAGAACTGTGATACCAGAGGAAGGAGTGGAGAGTAGCTTATTTTTAGGTTGAGCAAATGTTCCCATGCTTTTCTAAATACTCGTCTTCTGGTTTCTCTTATCTTGCCGATGTTTTTGTTTTTTTAGTGTACACGTAAATTTTTAGAGACCTGAAAAGGAGACCTTTTGTGTAAAAGTGAATATATAGAGGTAACGGATATAAAATACCTTTGTAATCATGGAATAGAGATATCAAAGATTGCTGCTTTGATTAGTACAGTATAAATACTTAAAATACTCTTTCATTATAATGTTCTTACTCTTTATTAGTTTTGATAATATCATCCTAATGATATTGTGCATTTTGTAACACATAAATGAAATATGTACAGTTTTTTTCTTCTCTCTTTTCTGTTTTTTTTTTTTCTTTTTAGTTTTGTGGTTTTATATATGTACAGTTTTTATATTTGAACATATTTAAACAAAAATATCAACCCATCAGTAATTGTTAATTAAGTTTTTCTACTGTGCTGATTTTCAGTGTTTTACAGATTTTTCTCAAGTTTTACATGGAACCTCAATATGTCAAACATATAAAGTGGTATTTGATAAACATAAAAATGTAAAATTAGGCATTAAATTTGTAAAATTAGGCATTAAAGATGCTTCTTGGAGTAATAAATAGTTAATATCTAGCAGCCCATTTATTTCTATGTTTTGTTTTTTTAGCATACTATTTTAAAATATCCTAATTCGGCCAGGTGTGATGGCTCACTCCTGTAATCCCAGCACCTTGGGAGGCCAAGACAGGCAGATCATGAGGTCAGGAGTTTGAAACCAGCCTGGTCAACATGGTGAAACCCCGTCTCTACTAAAAATACAAGAATTAGACGGGCATGGTGGCGCACACCTTTAGTTCCTGCTACTGAGGCTGAGGCATAAGAAACGCTTGAACCCAGGAGGGAGAGGTTATAGTGAGCTGAGATCACACCACTGCACTCCAGCCTGGGCCACAGAGTGAGACTCCATCTCAAAAATAAATACATAAATAAACACATAAATATAAATAACTAACCTAATTCTCCAAGATAAATAGTTGTGTAATGATACCAGATTTTAAGCATCTCATTTTATACCTTATTAATTGAGTTTATTTGGAAGCTTTGAGGAGAGCTTTTGGCTTTTTGTTTTAAAGCCAAGTTATTAGTAGTATTTAATATGTCTTTACATTTTTTGCCTTATGAAAGTCAGAGAAAAAGACACAACTATTTATGATCAGTTACCATCTGATATGCAGTGCTGTTGTCTGTTATGACACAGCTGGCAAGTATTTCATAATATGAGCATGTACCCAATATGCCTGAATTTTCCCTGGTATACTTGGGCTATAGTTATATCCTGGCTTATGCAATTTTATATGAGTAGATGTGTAAGCCTAAAAATCAAGAAAAACTGATGTAAACTTAAAAGCTTATTAATCTGTGACATATTTACGTAAAATTCAAATATGTGCTTAATAAAAGCTTTAGTTCAAGACTAGCTTAGAAATAAAATATCCAGATGATATGTTAAGGTGTTGGTGTTTACCAGTTATAAATTTCATTTGTAACATGTTCAAATATATGCCTATTATTTTCATTTTGGTTTAACAGTTAAAAATGTATTCCAACAAATGAAATTAAAATCAGACATTTACTTCTGAGACATGGTTAACAAAAAAAGCTGCTCTATTTGTTAGCTAACATTTGGTCTTTTTATATAGACTGTAAGAGTACACTATGGAATGGGTCTGCTTTTGCGGCTCTACATAGAGGCAGACCTCCAGAACTACCTGTAAATTATGTGAAACCTCCAAATGTGGGTGAGTAATAGATGTATGTTATAAACAGATTGTTTATTATATTTTTATTATACTTTTAAGTTCTGGGGTACATGTGTAGAATGTGCAGGTTTGTTACATAGGTATACACGTTCCATGGTGGTTTGCTGCACCCATCAACCTGTTATCTACATTAGGTATTTCTCCTAATGCTATCCCTTCCATATCCCCCCCACCCACCGACAGGCCCCTGTGTGTGATGTTCCCCTCCCTGTGCCCATGTGTTTTCATTGTTCATTTAATAAATGGTGTTGGAAACTGACTAGCCATATGCAGAAAACTGAAAGTGGACTCCTTCCTTATATAAAAATTAACTCTAGATGGATTAAAGACTTAAACATAAGACCAAAAACTATAAAAAACCCTAGAAGAAAACCTAGGCAATACCATTCAGGACATAGGCATGGGCAAATAATTCATGACTAGTCCAGATTTTTTAAACATTTTTACTTAAAGCAAATATAATGTTTTATAAAAGGTGATCTTTGTGTTCTTTATTTCATTTCACTTCTTTCTTAGCAGAAACATTTTTTTTTTTTTTGAGATGGAGTTTCACTCTTGTTACCCAGGCTGGAGTGCAATGGCGTGATCTCGGCTCACCGCAACCTCCGCCTCCTGGGTTCAGGCAATTCTCCTGCCTCAGCCTCCTGAGTAGCTGGGATTACAGACACACGCCACCATGCCCAGCTAATTTTCTGTATTTTTAGTAGAGACGGGGTTTCACCTTGTTGACCAGGATGGTCTCGATCTCTTGACCTCGTGATCCACCCGCCTCGGCCTCCCAAAGTGCTGGGATTACAGGCTTGAGCCACCGCGCCCGGCCCAGCAGAAATATTTTTTAATGTAGTACAGATGTTTTTAGCCATATGGTTGTCTATTTACATGTCTATGTGCTGAGTTTCCCAAACAAAAGTACATTCTGCTTATATGTGTTGTTTTCCAAAATTATAATGATGATATACATTTTTATATGTCTGTATTAATATAAAAAGTCACCTTTCTTGGTTCCAGTTTAATGAAATTCACATCTCATTCAAATTATTCTTGGGACATGTCTGGCCAGACCATTAAGAAGAAATACTAGTAGTGGTTCTCAAAGAGATCTAGTTACGAAACTATTTATATTAAAGTTAGCTCTCACAAAGTATGTGCAAAACCAAGGTGCTGCTGGGTGAGTAATTGCTCCTCTGCTCCCTTACTTTCTCACTCTTCTAAAATATATATATATATATATATATATATATATATATATATATATATATTTTTTTTTTTTTTTTTTTTTTTTTTTTTTTTGAGACGGAGTTTTGCTCTTGTTACCCAGGCTGGAGTGCAATGGCGCGATCTCGGCTCACTGCAACCTCCGCCTCCAGGGTTCAAGCAATTCTCCTGCCTCAGCCTCCTGAGTAGCTGGGATTACAGGCACGCGCCACCACGCCCAGCTAATTTTTTGTATTTTTAGTAGAGACGAGGTTTCACCATGTTGACCAGGATGGTCTCGATCTCTTGACCTCGTGATCCACCCGCCTCGGCCTCCCAAAGTGCTGGGATTACAGGCTTGAGCCACCGTGCCCGGCCCTTAAAATATTTTATATACTATATAGTGCCTACAGAATGTGCCTAAAATTTGAAAGGGATGAATTTCAGATAGAAAAATATGAAAATGGCCGGGCGTGGTGGCTCACGCCTATAATCCCAGCACTTTGGAAGGCCAAGACAGGTGGATCACCTGATGTCAGAAGTTCCAGACCAGCGTGGCCAACATGGTGAAACACTGTCTCTATTAAAAAAAAAAAAAAAAAAAAATTTTTAAAAGAATACTTTTTTAAAAGAAATACCTTTTTTTTCTTTTTTTTTTTTGAGACGAGTTTCGCTCTTGTTGCTTGGGCTGGAATGCAATGGCGCGATCTCGGCTCACCACAACCTCCGCCTCCTGGGTTCAAGCAATTCTCCTGCCTCAGCCTCCTGAGTAGCTGGGATTACAGGCATGCGCCACCATGCCCAGCTAATTTTTTCAGTCTCTACTAATTTTTGATAGAGACGGGGTTTCACCATGTTGACCAGGATGGTCTTGATCTCTTGACCTCGTGATCCACCCGCCTCAGCCTCCCAAAGTGCTGGGATTACAGGCTTGAGCCACCGCTCCCGGCAAGGAATACTTTTTATGCAATAAGCTTATATAGTTCATTTACCTTCAGAGGTTACGTAAATTGAAGCTAGAAACAATTCTTAAAATGTATTTAGACAAAATAACTGATTAGACATTCATAGGACTTATTAAGGGAAATTGGATACTCTGAAGTATATTGCTAAAAGTACTCTTCGATAGCCTGGATGTTACTTGGGAAAGTTGAATCTCACTGAACACGGTATTGCTAACTTTTTTTTTACTTTCAAGCGTAGTTTGTTTATCCACCGGAATTTTCCAGTGTTCACTTTCCCTTAAGCTTTAGTCATAATTAATATTTTGAATTGAGATAACTTTTGTTATTCATGCATTTATTTATTTTCAAAGATACAATATTTTTAGCTATGCTGTCAACATTATTTTGTAGTCTTTATACTTCCGTGGTCACATGTGAAATGCTGAAGAGCAACCATTAGAGTATTAGGTTTATAGGCCTTCTTTATCCCTTCTTCTCTTCTCACTTTTTTTTCTTTTAACTAAGCATATGCTTTCAAACTTCTGCTTGTGTTGTAAAATAAACTCTCTACACTGATTTGAATCAGTTTGTTATTCTTTTAGTAATTGCTTAGGAATCATCATGTCCCTGGCATTTATGCTTTTAAATTCATTTTAAATCTGCCATGTAATTTGGGAGGAGCTTTTAGAATAGAGGCAATTCAATCATGATATGTTTTCACGTAATACCTGATACTCAAGATGCTTATTAAGTTTAAGTTATTTAGAATTCAAAGCCTGATAAAAACTCAGTAAGATGGATATGAAATCCAGTTTGTGATTTGAGGTAGTTTTCTCTTCCTGGGTCATAGTTTTCCATAGCTACTTTGAAACCAATCAGTTTTGTATTTTGCCAATCTAAGCAAAAGTTAATCATGAAGGTATATCTTTTTTTTTTTTTTTTGAGACGGAGTTTCGCTATTGTTGCCCAGGCTGGAGTGCAATGGCGTGATCTCGGCTCACCGCAACCTCCACCTCCTGGGTTCAGGCAATTCTCCTGCCTCAGCCTCCTGAGTAGCTGGGATTACAGGCACGTGCCACCATGCCCAGCTAATTTTTTGTATTTTTAGTAGAGACGGGGTTTCACCATGTTGACCAGGATGGTCTTGATCTCTTGACCTCGTGATCCACCCGCCTTGGCCTCCCAAAGTGCTGGGATTACAGGCTTGAGCCACCGCGCCCGGCATGAAGGTATATCTTTATTTATTTATTTATTTATTTTGAGACGGAGCCTCACTCCGTTGGCAAGTTTGGAGCCTCTGCCTCCTAGGTTCAAGCAATTCTCCTACCTCATCCTCCTGAGTAGCTGAGATTACAGGTGTGTGCCACCACACCTAGCTAATTTTTTTTTTTTTTTTTTTTTTTTAATTTTTAGTAGAGACGGGGTTTTACCATGTTGGTCAGGCTGGTCTCAAACTCCTGAACTTGTGATCTGCCAGCCTCTGCCTCCCAAAGTGCTGGGATTACAGGCATGAGCCACTGCACCCACCTTTTTCTTTTCTTTTATTTTTTTGAGATAGAGTCTCACTTTTGTCTTTTGTCATTCAGGCTGGAGTGCGATGGCACAATCTCGGCTCACTGCAACCTCCCCCTCCTGGGTTCAAGTGATTCTTCTGCCTCAGCCTCCTGAGTAGCTGGGATTACAGGCATGCACCACCATACCTGACTAATTTTTGTATTTTGTATTTTTAGTTGAGATGGGGCTTCATCATGATGGCCAGGCTGCTCTTGGACTCCTGGCCTCAAATGATCCACCCGCCTTGGTCTCCCAAAGTGCTGGGATTAGCCTGAGCCACTGCCCCTGTCTGGTTCTGTTGACTCTTAGAACTATAAAAAACTTACACTGTTTTTTGGAAAAAAAAATAGACTATTGGGCCGGGCGCGGTGGCTCAAGCCTGTAATCCCAGCACTTTGGGAGGCCGAGGCAGGTGGATCACAAGGTCGAGAGATCGAGACCATCCTGGTCAACATGGTGAAACCCCGTCTCTACTAAAAATACAAAAAATTAGCTGGGCACGGTGGTGCGTGCCTGTAATCCCAGCTACTCGGGAGGCTGAGGCAGGAGAATTGCCTGAACCCAGGAGGCGGAGGTTGCGGTGAGCCGAGATCGCGCCATTGCACTCCAGCCTGGGTAACAAGAGCGAAACTCCGTCTCAAAAAAAAAAAAAAAAAAGAAAAAAAATAGACTATTTATCTTATCATATTCATGGTCAGATGTGACCATATTTTCTTGGTATGACAGATTTATACTTAGAAAGCTCCAAAATAGAGTATTAGCCATGGTACTTTTTTTTAAAGTCAACTATTTTAGGATATTATTGACATAAAAGGCTGTCTTTTTAAGTTTGCAGTTCAGTAAGTTTTGACAAATTGTATACATTTTTGTGTAACCACCACGACAATAAAAAATATGGAACATTTCTGTCAGCCTCAGTATCACTTGTTCAACCCCTGGAAACCACTAATCTTTCTGTGACTGACCATACTTTACATTGTTTAAAATGTCATCTAAGCCGCGTGCAGTGGTTCACACCTGTAGTCCCAGCACTTAAGGAGGCTGAGGCAGGTAGATCGCCTGAGGTCAGGAGTTTGAGACCAGCCTGGCCAACATAGTGAAATCCTGTCTCTACTAAAAACACAAAAAATTAGCTGGGCATGGTGGCAGGTGCCTGTAATCCCAGCTACTAGGGAGGCCGAAACAGGAGAATCACTAGAACCTGGGAGGCAGAGGTTGCAGTAGACCAAGATCATGCCATTGTACTCCAGCTTGGGCAACAAAAGTGAAACTCTGTCTCAAAAAAAAAAAAAAAAAAAAAAGTCATCTAAATTAAATCATGTAGTAGATAGCCTTCATATCATTTCATGTGTCAGAAGTTTATTTCTTTTTATTACCAAGTAGTATTCCATTCTATGAATTTACCATAATCTGTTAAATCATTTTGCCTGTTATAGATAAAGCTATTATAAATATTTGTGTAAAAGTCTTTGCATTAACATCTTTCTTCATTTCTTTTGGGTAAATAAATACCTAGGTAGTGCAGTTTGGATCATGTGTTAAGTACAGGTTTAACTTTATAAGAAACTGCCAAACTGTTGTGAAAGTAGCTATTATATTTTGTACTCCCACCAGCAATATATGAGATTTCTAGTTGTCCCACATTCTCAACCAGCTTCTGATACCGTCAGTTTTCATGTGCATATTTGCCAGTCTGTAGATCTTTAGTGAAGTATACACCCATTTTTTAAATTGAGTTGTTTGGATTTTTTTTAATTATTGAGTTTTGAGAGAGTTCTTTATATATTTTGGGTAGAAATCCTTCATATTTTGCAAATATACAAAGTGAATATTTTGCATATACTCCCCTTGCCCCTCTTCCCTCCCCCCTCCCCTCCCCTCCTCTCCCCTCCTCTCTACCCTCCCTCCCCTCCCCCTCCTCTTCACTCCTCTCCTCCTCTCCCCTCCCCTTCCCTTCCCCTTCCCTTTCCCTTCCCCTCCCCCCTCCCCTTCCCTCCCTTCCCCTCCCTTCCCCTCTCTTTTTAATTGAGTTGGGGGTCTAGCTTTGTTGCCTAGGTTGATCTGGATCTCCTGAGCTGAAGCAATCCACCCTCTTCGGCCTCCCAAAGTGCTGAGATTACAGGCATGAGCCACTGTCCCTGGCTCTATTTTATTAACAGTGTCTTTCAAAGAACAGAAATTTTTGCTGAAGTCTAATTTATTAGTTTTGTCTTTAAAATTGTTTTTTTTGTGTTCTAAGAAATCTTTGCCTAACTCATGTTCACAAAGATTTTCTCTCATATTCTAGAAGTTTTATAATTTTGTTGTATATTTCGATTTTTGATCATTTTGAGTTAATTTTTATATCAGCTGTGTGGTTTAGATTGAATTCTTTTTTTTTTTTTTTTTTTTTTTGCATATGGATGTCTAATTTTAGTATCATTGGTTGAAAAGGCCATCTTTTGCACTACTGGATTATTGTGGCACATTTGACGAAAATCATTTGACCGTATATGTATAAGTCTTTGTAGACTCTCTGCTATCTGAGTCTTCCAACTTTGCTCTCATTTTCAAAAAATTGTTTTGGCTTTTCTGTTCCTTAGCATTTCCACATAAAATTTAAAATCAGCTTCTCAATTTCTCCAAAAAGAAGATACCGGGTTTTTGTTTGGGATTGCACTGAATCTATAGGTACATTTTAGAAGAACTGACATCTTGACAACATTGAACCTTCTAATCCAGGAACGTAGTATATCTCTCTATTTATTTAGATATTTAATTTCTCATAGCAGCATTTTGTAGTTTTCAGTGTTCAGGTTTTAACACATGTATTGTGAATATTTTCCCTAAGGATTTTATGGTTTTTATACTGTTTTAAATTGTATTTTTTGATTTCCAGTTGTTTGTTGCTAGTAGATGGAGATGGGATTTTTTCCTTTGTTTTTGTTTTGTTTTGTTTTTCTGTATATTGACCCCAGTAAATTTACTTACCAGATTTAATGACTTTTTTTCCTTGAGATTTTTTGGGATTCTTTATATAGATAATCCTGTTGTCTTCAAATAAAGACAGGTTTATTATTTCCTTTCTGATTTTGTGTGCCTTCTATTTCTTTTTCTTACATTATTGAACTCCTAGTGCCTCTACTACAATGGTAAGTTAGGCCAGGCATGGTGGCTTACACCTGTAATTCCAACACTTTGGGAGGCCAAGACAGGCAGATCTTTTGAGGTCAGGAGTTCAAGACCAGGTTTGTAGGGGTGAAGTCCCCACAGGGTCGTGGGGTGTCCCTTATGCTGTGCTGAGACGCAGGATCCGAGAAATAAAGAGACAGGACACAGAAGTACAAGGAAAACGCAGCTGGGCTTAAGGGGCCACGCCACCTATGAGTGGAGTCAGGGGAGGCCCCGAATGTCCAGAAGCATGAGTATTTATTGTGTATAGGTTAGAGGACAGGGCAGTGAGTGAAATCATCTTTAAGGATAGTGATAGGGTCGCAGCAATAAAACAAGGGGTCCAACCCCGTTAGGTCACCTAGGCTAGGAGGTAGACAGTGTGCAATAAAACAAGGGGTCCATTCCTATTAGGTCATTGAGGCAAGGGCCATGTGCAGTAAGGGGCCCACCCCCATTAGGTCACCGAGGCTTGAAGGTGGGTCGTGCACAGTGAAGAGGGTGCAATGTGCAATACCTTCTTTCTATGAGCAAACTGCTTCTAAGAAGATTTATGGGGGGATGCTTTAAGTCACACAGTAGTGACAGAGCTGTCAGGGTTACTGCCACCTATTGGCAGCTTCCAATGAGTTCTGTGGGAAGATGCTTTTCGAGCAGCACAGTAACAAGAGCTGATAAAATTCAGTCACCAAGGTGCAATTGCCGGTCTGAGGGCAGCCTTCCACAAGAACTGGAGCAAGGTCCTACAACTCCTTTATCAGAAGGAGTGGCTCTTGCCCCAAGCCTGCCATACAGTGGGTATCTTTATGATACTGAACGCTGCCGCCTGGGCCATCGATTCTTGTCCTGGTATAACTGTTTTCCCTTAAAGCATGCTCTGCACTGTGTTTACTCTAGGCATTCCTCCGATTATAAGCTGCTTATTTCTTTTTTTTTTTTTTTTTTTTTTTGAGACGGAGTTTCGCTCTTGTTACCCAGGTTGGAGTGCAATGGTGCGATCTCGGCTCACCGCAACCTCCGTCTCCTGGGTTCAGGCAATTCTCCTGTCACAGCCTCCTGAGTAGCTGGGATTACAGGCACGCGCCACCACACCCAGCTAGTTTTTTTTATTTTTAGTAGAGACGGGGTTTCACCATGTTGACCGGGATGGTCTCGATCTCTTGACCTCGTGATCCACCCGCCTCGGCCTCCCAAAGTGCTGGGATTACAGGCTTGAGCCACCGCGCCCGGCCCAGCTGCTTATTTCTTAATTCATGCTCTGTATTGTGTCTACTCTAGGCATTCCTCCGATTATGAACTAAGATATATATATATGTAGGGAAATATTCTTTAGGCACTCATACTATGAACTATTATATGATTATATAGAGAGGATTATATAAAGGGAAATAACTGAGTAGTGACACTATAAACTGAGATATTCTTCAGGCCTTAATTGTGCTAGGGTTCTGCTTAGCTCTCCTTCCTTTTTGCCTATGTAGGGGGTTACCCACACTTTGGGAGGCCAAGAGAGGCAGATCTTTTGAGGTCAGGAATTCAAGACCAGGTTGGTTAACATAGTGAAACCCCATCTCTACTAAAAATATAAAAATTGGCCGGGCGTGGTGGCTCACATCTGTAATCCCAGCACTTTGGGAGGCTGAGGCGGTCGGATCACTAGGTCAGGAGTTAGAGACTGACCTGACCCACCTGGTGAAATCCCATCTCTACTAAAACTACAAAAATTAGTTGGGGCATGGTGGCGCATGACTGTAATTCCAGCTACTCAGGAGGCTTTGGCAGGAGAATTGCTTGAACCCAGGAGGCGGATGTTGCAGTGAGGAGAGATCAGGCCACTGTACTCCAGCCTGGGCTACAGAGCAAGACACCTGTCTCAAAAAAAAAAAAAAAAAAAAAAATTAGCCAGGCTTGTTGGTGCATGCTTGTAATCCTAGCTACTTGGGAGGCTGAGGCAGGAGAATTGCTTGAACCTGAGAACTGGAGGTTGCAGTGAGTCAAAATTGTGTGACTGCACTCCAGCCTGGGTAATGGAGCAAGACATGCACACACACACACACACACACACTCTCTCTCTCTCTCTCTCTCTCAATATATACACACATACATATATGGCAAATTTAAGTGGTGAGAGTGTATAGGCTTGCCTTGTTCTTGATCATAGGGTAGAAGCAGATAATCTTTCACCATTAGGTATGATAATAGATGCCTTCTCTCAGTTTGAGGATGTTCCCTTCTCTTCCTATTATGCATAGAATTTGTGTCATAAATGGACATGTCCCTCTTTATTCTGCCCATTATATTTGGAATTGCATCAGTAATTTTGGGGGGCATATTTTAACTGGCATTTTATGTAAAACAGTGCTACCCAATAGAACCTTCTGTGACATTTGATATTATTGCAACTAAGGAATGACAAACTTAATTTTATTTAATTTTAAGTAGTTTTTACATTTAGCAACCACATGTGTCTAGTGGCTACTATATTGGGTAGTGCAGATCTGGAATAATACGAGAATGGGAAAGCTACTTTGGATAGGTATAATTTTTGGGCATAATTTGATAATATTCTTATTTTACAAATTTGATTTTCTTTTTTTTTTTGAGACAGAGTCTTGCTCTATTGCTCAGGTTGGAGTGCAGTGGGGCCATCTTGGCTCACTGCAGCCCCCAGTTCCGGGGCAGGGAGTGATTAAAGTGATTCTCCTGTCTCAGCCTCCCAAGTAACTGGGATTACAGGCACCCGCCACCATGCCTGGCTAACTTTTTTGTATTTTTAGTAGAGACGGGGTTCTGCCATGTTGGCCAGGCTGGTCTCCAGACCTCAGGTAATCTGCCTGCCTTGACCTCCCAAAAGTGCTGGGATTATAGGTGTGAACCACTGTGCCCAGCCTGATTTTTAAGTTTCGTATTTTTATCCTGAGAAACTACTTTTATCTGTTCATATTTTGATTTTAGTGACTCACTTTAAAGATTGAATTGAGCCAGTTCTTTTCTATGAAAGTTTTACAACAGACTTTGACCAAAACCAATAAAATTCTGACCTTATCTGGACTTCCCACTATGTTGGAGTATTTATTCAAATGTTCTCGTCATTTGTATAGTTAATCAACAAAGTTATTTAGTAATTTAATGAAATGAAGGTAAGGGAGCGTAAGGAAGGAATTTGAGACTTAATTCTCAGATTCTATTCTCTAGACTAACTGCCATAACAATTTAAAATACAGGTGTACTTACATTTACCAAGGGTGAATTTCTTTTTTTTTTTTTTTTTGAGACGGAGTTTCGCTCTTGTTACCCAGGCTGGAGTGCAATGGCGCGATCTCGGCTCACCACAACCTCCGCCTCATGGGTTCAGACGATTCTCCTGCCTCAGCCTCCTGAGTAGCTGGGATTACAGGCACGTGCCACCATGCCCAGCTAATTTTTTGTATTTTTAGTAGAGACAGTATTTCACCATGTTAACCAGGATGGTCTCGATCTCTTACAAAGGGTGAATTTCTAAATCTCTCTATGGCAAGAGCAAAAATATCTTTGATATTTACATTATTATAGGTCTAAAGTGCCAGTCATGCCATTTCATTAGCTGTGTGCCTGACTAATCAAATTGGTTTTGTATTGTACCAAAATTAAATCAGAAGAAGAAAATTGGGCTAAAATCCCAGCACTTTGGGAGGCCGAGGTGGGGAGATTGCCTGAAGTCAGGAGTTCAAGACTAGCCTGACCAACATGGTGAAACCCTGTCTCTATTAAAAAATAAATAAATAAATAAATAAATAAATAAAAGAAAACAAAGGAAAATAGAGCTAAGTTTAAAGTAGTATTAATACTTAATAACACTCAAGGAAATTCTGAGGTGTATGCAATAACACTATTTTAAAACTTTTTTCTTTTTTTTATTTTTAGTACAATTGGCATATAGGAATATCCTGTAATTTACATAATAAGGCTGTAATTTACACTGCATACAGGTCAGGACCCTTGCATTAATTCTAAAGCCAAATTGATATTTACAATTTGCTCTAAGCTTTCATTTAGCATTGATTGACTCTTGACTTAATGGCCATTGTATGGTTATACGTCACACTTTATGTCAGAATTCGCTTGGAGGTGAATCTATCTCTTGTTAATATGTAAATGTAAATGGAAAGAAAGTAGTCTAATTTAAACTTTATCTGGCTGAGGTGACTGGGTTTCTGCCAGGAATATTTGTCACCCTCTCTAATTTTATGTAGTTTCTGTATCTTGCCTATGTATCATACTTTTGCTAGGTTTTGCTTTTTGTGGTCTGCCT
Source organism: Saimiri boliviensis (assembly GCF_048565385.1). NCBI lineage: Eukaryota > Metazoa > Chordata > Mammalia > Primates > Cebidae > Saimiri > Saimiri boliviensis. The sequence goes on along the minus strand of NC_133470.1, from coordinate 68,341,595 downwards.
CCTGCTACTTACCACCTTCCTCCTCTTTGTACTCTTATAATTGTACACAAAATGAGTTGCTTCTGAAGCCATTAGTTTTTTTATGTACCTGGAGAAGAGCTAGAGATACTTTCATGCCTGCAAGTAATTAAACTGGAATATAAACTCAGTCTTTTGTATTTTCCACATTGTAAATGCTCACTAAATATTAAATAGATGGAAGTCCTATGATTGTTGCCACATGGACACTGAGGTATCCTTTTAAGATGTGTTTATGGTTTTATATAGCTCGTACGTGTTTCTAGCCCCGTATAACCATTTCTGAAATCAGTATTGTAACATTAGGATTAATAATTTTAGTATCTTTATTTAAAACATGTTATTATATGAGGGCTTATATTATTATATAAAATATAATGAAAAAAGTATTTTCTCTGTTTAATCCTAGTATGAACATGTTTTTTCTTTCCTCATTATTATTACTTCTTTAGATTTTTCTTTCAATATATACCAAAGTATTCCAAAATAATCTTTTGATATTTGTTCTACTCAGTACTTTATAGAAATAGAACTTTATGCTTCACAAAGAGAAGCAGTAAAACAGTGTCAGGTTTGTTTAGTTGGCGGAAAAGGCAGTCTAAAACTTCTGTGTATATTAACCAAATCAAGGTAAAAAGTTTAGAAGAGGATTTAAAAAAAATAAACATTTGAGGTGTTTATTATTCCAAATTATGTAAATGAACCTTGCAGAAAGTCTGAAAGGAATTGGAAATAATGTTTCTTTGCCATATTTCACCTAATAATACCCTAGCAAAAAGATATTCAATGGCCATGAATATCAGTAGCCTGTAGAACTTATTAGTGTTATTTAAGTTGTACTGTGGATTGGCGTTATGAGATGTGATTGGCATCAATTTTGAAGACTGTATACTTTTACTATTGTTAGTTAAGGTTTTAGAGACATTATTTGATCTGTAGCATCAAATTCATGAAAGAAGTAGTTCTATACTTTTGTAATTTTACTAGAATTATCACATTTTATTCATATTCATTATTGTATCTTTTGTGGCTTCTTTCAAGATTTTAGTCTGTATTAATCTGTTTCGTTGTTGGAGCTTTTTTGGGAAACCCGCAACGAAGCTTTACAGAAAACTAGCTGGGACTACAGGCATGCACCGCCATGCCTCGCTAAATTTTTGTATTTTTTGTTGTGACGGGGTTTTGCCACGTTCCCCAGACTGCTCTCAAGCTTCTGGCCTCAAGAGATCTGCCTGCCTTTGCTTCCCAAAGTGCTGAGATTACAGGCATGAACCATTGCACCTGGCCACTTTCCAGTGTTTTTGACAGTGTTTTCTTAGTCTGTTATTGTCCTCTCTACTTAATAGAAACTAATATGCTTACTACATTTTGACCAATCAGAGGGGTTGCATACATTCCGTTTTTTTTTTTTTTTCTTTTTTTTTAAAAAAAAGAGTTTTGCTCTTGTTACCCAGGCTGGAGTGTAGTGGTGCCATCTTGGCTCACTGCAACCTCTGCCTTGCAGGTTCAAGCGATTCTTCTGCCTCAGCCTCCTGAGTAGCTGGGATTACAGGCACCCTTGACCATGTCTGGCTAATTTTTTTTTTTTGTATTTTTAGTAGAGATGGGATTTCACCATGTTGGTCAGGCTAGGCTTGAACTCCTGACCTCAAGCAATCCACCCACCTCAGCCTCCCAAAGTGCTGGGATTATAGACATGAGCCACCGTGCCCAACCATTCTATTTTCTAATTAATTTTTTGTTTGTTTGTTTTTGAGGCAGAGTCTTGCTCTGTTGCCCAGGCTGGAGTGCAATGGCACCATCTTGGCTCACTGCAAACTCTACTTCCCAGATTCAAGAAATTCTCATGCCTCAGCCTCCCAAATAGCTGGGATTACAGATGTGCACCAACAAGCCCGGCTAATTTTTGTATATTTAGTAGAGATGGGGTTTCACCATGTTAGTCAGGCTGGTCTCAAACTCCTAACCTCAAATGATCCACCCGCCTTGGCCTCCCAAAGTGCTGGAATTATGGGTGTGAGCCACCGTACCTGGCCAAATTTTTAAAGAGTAAAACAAATGTTGACCAGGTTATTTATTTCTAAAAGAGAAAATGCAAATCCAAGGTTATTTTAGCTCTACTTAATTATGTACAGCTTGTTTTCTGAAAAACTCTTTGTATTTGAAGATGAAGATATTGATCATGGTAGGTATGGTACAAGAAGCCTGATTCATGAACAGTAGTCCTTTCTGCCCGTCTATACAGCTTTAAGACTCTATTTGGGCCGGGCGCGGTGGCTCAAGCCTGTAATCCCAGCACTTTGGGAGGCCGAGGCGGGTGGATCACGAGGTCGAGAGATCGAGACCATCCTGGTCAACATGGTGAAACCCCGTCTCTACTAAAAGTGCACAAAATTAGCTGGGCATGGTGGCGCGTGCCTGTAATCCCAGCTACTCAGGAGGCTGAGGCAGGAGAATTGCCTGAACCCAGGAGGCGGAGGTTGCGGTGAGCCGAGATCGCGCCATTGCACTCCAGCCTGGGTAACAAGGGCGAAACTCCGTCTCAAAAAAAAAAAAAAAGACTCTATTTGGTCAGGAGTTATTGGCTGATTCTTGTACTATTTTTGATTCAGTCTTAAGCTTTTGCTGAAAGCCCTCCTCTCCTTGCTTTATCCCCAACTGTGCCTCTGTATTCCTGACTTAAAATTGAGGTAGATGGTGCAGCTGCTGTTTCTTAGAAGTTTAAAACTTTGTTTTGAAGTTGGTTTACAGGATTTTCTTAATCCTGAAAGCATCATATTTGAACATTATTTTGGTATTAATGTTTTTGTTCTATCCTCCATCAGCCTGGCCTAGTAAATTTGGATTGAGATTATTGTTCTTTCAAATAGCTAGATTTTCTGTTTTCCAATGACTTATTGGTAACAAGACACTTTTTGTTTTTTAAAGCTTAAAACACAATAGAATCTTATTTTTTACCTTGAATAAATGAAATATGGCTTCTGTTTGTGAAGTTAGCTTGACCTATGGCCAAAATAATTTGGTTTTGCTTTCAATTCCATTTATTGAAAAATTGGAAACAATCTATTTTCATATAATTTACATTAAAACTTAAAAATTAGGCTGATGATTCAGCCTAATTTTTAAGTTTTAATGTCTTCTAGCACTTTGGGAGCCCTAGGATGGAGGGTTAATTTAGCCCAGGAATTTAAGACCAGCCTGGGCAACAGAGAGATCCCACCTCTAACCAAAAAATAAACAATTAAAAAGTTAGAAAATTACATAAGAATTTCATATATACCGTGTATAACTTTAATGATTGCAGGTGGCAGATAAAATTGCCCAAGAATTATGTGATTCATTTGTATTAAAAAAAAATCAGAGGCTGGGCATGGTGGCTTGTTCCTGTAATCCCAACAGTTTGAGAGGCCAATGCTGGAGGATCACTTGAGTTTAGGAGTTTGAGACTAGCTTGGGCAGCATGGTGAGACCCCAACCCCATCTCTACAAAAATTAAAAAATAAAAAATTAGCCAGGTGTGGTGGTATGTGCCTATAGTCCCAGCTACTCAGGAATCTGAGGCAGCAGGATCACTTGAGCCCAGGAGGTTGAAGCTGCAGTGAGCCGTGTTCATGCCACTGCCCTATAGTCAAGGTAACAGAGCGAGACCCTGTCTCAAAAAAAAAGATCAGATAATATCACCAATTTATACCCTTCTGGTTTTATCTGGAGCTCGGTGCCAATTTGATGATGAACTCTCTGTCCCAGCAGATGTGGTAGTTACCTGGCTTTGGTTAAGTCCTATATCTTTTAGCATTATTGACCAGAATATTTGCTGTTATAATAAACAGAATTCAGTGAGTTACTCATCTTTCTTGGCAGTAAAAGTCTATTATGGTTAGTGATTTTTTTGGTTTAGGCTCTGGAGTTTTTTTAGCAGGGGGGTCTTAAGAGGGCTTTTGTTGTTAAGAAACTGCTGAATCTGTAGGATAATTCAAAATACATTTTCTTGTTTAACCATAATCAAACCAAGGACAACTAAGAATTAGCCTGTAGTCTCAGAAAATCAGATGTATTGATGTATAGTGAGGGAGTAAACTCCCAAAGACAGGCCTCTGGATAAGAGGGATGAGGCGAGTATTTTGTGAAGTTTGGTTTACATTAAAGGATCCTGAGGAGGGTCTGATGGAAGCCAGGATCAGTTCTAGATTGGTGACTGTTACTGAGGCAAATTGGAACAAGTGGGGATTAACTAGGGATCAGGTACTGTCATGAAGCAAGGACAGTTTAGGAACTGGATATCTCCCTCTGGTAAAAAGTGAAAATAGCAAAGTGGGTCTGGGGACATTGTTGGTAAGAAAGCAGTAATCACTCCAGAGGGAGTTTTCATGATATTTTACAACTGCTGCATGACCTTGGGAAAAACTGTTTCCTGTTAATTTTGCTGGTGGTTTTATCTATGTCTGTCCTCCCAAGCCTGATTAATTGCAGGGTTGTTTTTTTTTCTTTTTTCAGCCCTAGCTGATATTTACTCTTTCAGTCCCAGATAGAATTTGACTGTTTTAACATATAGTCTTATAAATATTTTTAAAGCAGTGGTCAACATATAACAAATTGTTACTAATTTTATTTAAGGACTTTCCTGAATGATCTTAGTCTGTTGACTTGAAAATCCTTTACTTTAGCCTAGAATTAGTTTTCTGACACCAGTTTGAAGTTTCATGCCTGTGTTAAATAGTTGTAGTACAAACAGATTTTTTTTTTCTAATGTAAATAATGACTGGACTAGCTAGTGGTCTAACAACTCTGATGTGATCGTCTTGGAATACTCTTTGGATCTTGATGAGCTTTTCAGTGGAACCCAATTTAGTAGAAGCCAGAGCCTTTGCTGATGGTCGTGTCTTGCAACTGGAGGTAAGATAAAGGGATATTATGTAGAATTTTTGCTGGTAAAGTTATTTGCTATTGCAGGCTCACAGCAGATTACACTTTGTAAAATGTAATTAAATAGACAACAGTAAAAAGTGGGAAGACTGTTAAACTAGAATCAGAAGAACTAGATTGAGCCTTTGCTATTTTTTTACTCTGTGATGGTAGGCAATACACTTAGTTTCTTTGGGCCTTAATTTCCTTATTTACAAAGTGAAGAAACTTGCCTTCAAATCTCACAAGATTACGTGAACTCAAATGAGATGTCTGTGAATACTTTATAAGCTTTAAAATGTTACGAAAATACGATTTGTAATTATGCTATTGGATTACAGATGCTGATAATATTGGTAATGATAATGACTCAGATTAAAAACTCAATGTTTGTTATCTTGATGAAAAGACTATGTAATTCATATGCAACTATACTGGGACTCTAATATCCAAACTTAAGTATTAGACCTAAGTGCTTTGACTTCAAATCTAGTGCTCTTTGCACAAAAGTACCTTGGTGAAGTAAATAATAAGTGTTTTTTAGTTGCCATGATAGAACCTCTTGTCAGCTATTTTAAGTGCTCTGCAATTTTTATAATACACATATTTGCTGTCACTTTCCCAAGTAGTTTCCAGTCTCTGATTTCTGTTTAGAATCATAGATTTGTATGTGTTTTAAATAAGACATGAGATAATATGGTAGGAATTGGTAAAAAGCCATCATTTTATTCAGTATACTCTGGGTCCCAATTGTATCAAGTAAAGCCCTTTGAAAAATAAGTGGTGGTTTTATTAAGAATAGAATGGCCTTTTTGACATAGTAAAGGTCAAGAGTTTGTGATGGGAGTTGAGACTGGAAAGGGAGGTAGGGGCCCAATTATTCTACATCCTCCATGCCAGGAGTCTGCAAACTTTTTGTGTAAAGGGCCAGATGATAAATGTTTTTGGCCTTCTGGAACATTTGGTCTCTGTTGCAACTACTCAATTCTGTTCCTGTGAAAATAGCTATAGATAACACGTATATGTATATGAACGAGCATGGCTGTTTTGTTTTCCAATAAAATTGCATGTACAAAAATGTGGTGGGTTACATTTGGTCCATGGACCTTAGTTTGCCAACCCCTGCTCTACACAAATAATGAGTTTAGATTTTATCCTATAGGTATTGCGGGATCATTGGATGTTTTTGAATAGGAAAATCATATGCTCAGAATTTTATTTTGAAAAGGTAACACTGGAAATAGAGTATAGGATAAACTGGAGAAGAGAAAAACTGGAGGAGGCAGGTAGGGAAGCCAGAGAAGAGATTGTTACTATAGATATAGACAGAAAATGAATGTGGAGACGGTAGTGATAGAAATGGGAGATAATTGGATTGATTCAAGCAAGATTTTGGAGATGGGATTAATCATACAGTTCGGTTGGATACAGGACATAAAAGTGGAAGAGTAAAAAGTTGAGGAAAGGGAGATTATAGAAAACTTGTAATTGAAGGTTAATGAACTTTATTTGGGAAATTTTGATTTATGATACATCCAGGTAAGACAGGATGGTTGTCCATTAGGTAGTTGAAAATGTAGGCCTGGAGCTAACGTGAAAGGTAAAGGTTAAAGATAAAGATTTGGCAGTAATTAGTATGTGAGTAGGTAAGATCACTGAGGGACTGTGTGAGGATGGAGAAGAGAGACCCGATAGAATCTGAAGGAACCTGAATCGGGCATGGTGGCTCACATCTGTAATCCCAGTACTTTGAGTGGCCAACGTGGGAGGATCGCTTGAGCTTAGGAGTTCAAGAGCAGCCTGGGTAACATAGGGAGACACCATCTCTACACAAAAATAAGAAAATTAGCTGGGCGTGGTGGCACACAACTGTAGTCCCAGCTAGAGGCTGAGGTGAGATCTCTTGAGCCCAATATGTTGAGGCTGCAGTGAGCCGACATCGTGCCATTGCACTGCAGCCTGGGTGACAAAGCAAGGCCCTGTCTCAAAAATAAAATAAATTCTGAAGGAAACATCAGCATTTCAATAAAGGTTGGACAGAATAGAAAAAATATATATATGAGAAACTAAGAAGGCGAGATATAGAGAGGCAGCAGGAATCAGAAATGGTATCTTGTAAGTCTGAAGAGAATTGTAGAGTTGATTAACATTCCCTATAAAACTTATTCTATGAAATTTATATTTATCAATGGTGTTAGAAGGTTGAATGATAATCAATATTACTTAACTTTCTGGAAATAAGTTTTATTTGATTCAGCAAATACATGAACACCAAATATATGTAAAGCATTTTCCAAAGTGTTTAGGGCAGTTGTTGGTGTCAAGGAATTTACTTTTAGGAAAAGATTAGGCAGATGCCAGAAAGTGATTGTAGTACAGAACTTAGACTAAGTGATTTAAGGGAAGTACAAAGTGTAATGGGCATTACTAGAAAGAGAGATGAAAGTGGATTAAGAAAAACATGGGAAGACTTCAAGGAATAAATGACCTTTGAGATAACTTTGAAAGATTTATTGTAACTTGGGAAATGGAACATTCCAGGTGAAAGATACCTGCATAGGACAGAGGAGGAGACTTAATCTGATTTCAAGTGGAGAATTTATGCCCTGGAGGAGTAGGAATTATGGTTGGATATTTTGGGAAGGGTGGGACCAGATTAATTAAAATACCTGAGTGCCTTTACAAGGGACTGAGCTAGCTTAGTGCTGATAGGTTACACATTAATCCTTATTCTTAAATGCTTAAAATCTTAAGTCAGAAATATATGACTAGTATAAGATATACCATAGTAAGGGCCAGAATGGAAGCAGGAGAGTTCACATTTAGCTGATGTGATTAAGAAAGATTTCATGAAAAAAGATGCAATTTTAGTCTGCCTCCAAGAATAAGAAGGATATTGACAGGTTGAAATGACAGAGGTGGGCATAAGGCTGAAGGAATAGCAGCAACAAAGGTACTGGGATGGTATACTGGGAGATGTTTGGTTTAAGACTCAGGAAATTGCCTATGGTCATGTCAGATGTCCTCAGTTTTACTTGTACTCATTTATGTATGTATCTATGTTGCATGCTAAGTTCTGTACGGTTTTAGTACTTGTGTATCTACTACCATAGTCAAGATAAAGAAATTTTATATCCACAAGGATTCATCATGTTGTCTTTTAAAAACCACATGTGCTTCCCTCCTGCCTTACCTCCCCACCCCATCATGTCACTCACTTATCTGTATTACGTTTCTATAGTTCCATCATTTCAAGAACGTTCTATCAATGGAATCATATGCTATGTAACTTTCTTTTGTCCAGCATAATTTCTTGGCCATTCATCCTATTGGTTGCATGTGTCAATATTCATTTATTTTTATTGTTGAGAGTGATATTCCATGATATGGATATCCCACAATTTGGCCATTCACCAATTGAAGGACATCTGGGATGATTCCAGCTTTTAGCTATTACAAATAAAACTGCTGTGAACATTTATGTAAGGGATATTTATGAATACAAACTTTCATTTTTCTGAGATAAATGCCCAAGTTCGTAATTGGGGATCATATGGTAATCAAATATTTTGTGTTTTAAGAGTTGCTGTAGCATTTGATGTTCCCACTAGCAGTGCATGAATGATCTAGTTTCTCTACATCCTTGTCAGCATTTGGTGTTGTCAAAGTTTTTTATTTTAGCTTTTCTTGTGCCTATGTAAGGAAATACCTCATTATAGTTTTGATTTGTATTTCTTTGCTGGCTCCTATATAGTCAGGGTTCTTCAGAGAAACAGAATCAGTAGGATTGATAGATACATTTATTATAAGGAATTAGTTTATGCCATTATGGAGGCTGAGAAGTCCCGTAATCTTCCATCTGCAAGATGAAGACCCAGGAGGGCTGGTGGTATAAGATCCTGTCCAAATCCGAAAGCCTGAGAACCAGGAAAGCTGATGATGTAAGTTCCAGTCCAAGTACAGAAGAGACAGATGTCTCAGCTTGAAAATAGAGAGAGAGAATCCTCCCTTAACCTGCCTTTTTGTTCCATTCAGACCTCTAAGGCATTGAATGAAGGCCACCTCATTCATTGGAGAGGGCAATCTGCTTTATTCAGTATACCAATTCAAATGATAATCACATCCAAACACCCAGAATAATGTTTAAAAGCCAAATGTCTGGGTGTCCTGTGACCCAGTCTAGTTTACACATAAAACGATAACAAATTCATCCTTTGTCAACTTGGCAACCATTCACATTACTTTTTTTAAAAAAACATTATTATTATTATTTTAATTTCCCTGCCCCTCCCTCACATTTCCATAAATCATACTTAATCCTCCAAATAAAGACAATAACAAGGTCATAATTTCACTTACCATGTTATACCTGTTTGCATACAACTGAAATACATTAGACCTCTTCCCCAGGAAAGGAAAGAAAGTCCTTGAGTGGTGTTTACATTTCTCTATAGCTTGTAACGTATATATGATGATTTGGGAAGAGATAGTAAGGGGGTGTGGGGGACTAGGGGAGACATAGCATTAGGAGAAATACCTAATGTAGATGACAGGGTAATGGATGCAGCAAACCACCATGGCACATGTATACCTATGTAACAAACCTGCGCATTCTGCACATGTACCCCAGAACTTAAAGCATAGTAATAATAACTTTTAAAAAAGTTTGCACACTAAAAATGTAAATATGAGGTAAAATTAACATCAGTTCATATTGTTATATAATATTTTATTAACATTAAATATGTTAGTACATCTTATATTGCATGATAGAGGAAAGCAAAGAAATTTTTATATACACACAGACACATCATTACAAAATAAGGAGGAATGTTCATAACAATTATAGTACTCAGTTCTATAACTGGTCATGTGGTTGTAGTTGGTATTTATAACTACCCTCATTTACTACTCAGAATAGTAAAGTTGGGTAAAGTGACCAAAACCTTCATTCCTGAAATGTCTGGGCCATTAGTAGTTCTGCCTAGATTGGATTTTCCATTGACCTTAATCACAGGGCATGGTAATACTAAGAGGTGCTATAAAGGATCTCTTGTGTTTCAAACATTCTCTTTCTTATCTCTATTGTGGAGTGACAGTCCCATTTCCTCTCAGTAGTTAGTGTCAATCAATATGGTAACTGCCTTCTTTGCCTGTTGACTCAGAGACATTGGATACTTGCTTAAAGCGGTTGTCTGGGCAGTAGTCTTAACTTCCAGTTTAATAGAATTACTGTTGCATCTCCTGGTGGAAGCATTCCTTCTTTGGGAACTAAGATCTCTAGGCCAGCAGAGCAGAAGGTTATGGGAAAAGGACACGAAAATTTTGCTAGTGGATCAACTAAATAATAGTGGGTGGTGACACTCCTGTTTTTACTGCTTAATTCCTAGACCCATAAATCCTGGCTATAGGAAAAATAGCACCATATATTGTATGCTGATGGCCTAATCAAATTGATATGTAAAATTTGTTATTACAGCTACTAATGTTGAACATCTTTTTGTATGCTTATTTACCATATTATATCCTTTTTGATGAAGTCCGTGTGTCTTTTTCCCATTTTCTAATTAGCTTAATTTTATTGTTGAACTTTTAAGAGTTTTTCATGTATTCTACATACCATTCAGTTTTTTTGTAAGATAAATTCTCTGCAAATATTTTCTCTTAGTATGTCTTTTTATTCTTTTCACATAGGCTTTCAAAGTCTAAAATTAAAAAAAAAAAAATTGATGACTTTTTTTTTTTTTAAAGATGGGATTTCACCATGTTGGTCAGGCTGGTCTTGAACTCCCGACCTCAGGTGATCCGCTCGCCTTGGCCTCCAAGGTGCTTGGATTACAGGTGTGAGCCACCACACCTGGCCGACATCCAATTTACCTATTTTCCCTTTTATGGGTCTTGCTTTTGTTGTCATGTATAAGAATTCCTTGCCTAGCCCCATATTCTGAAGATTTTCTCCTGTGTCTTTTTTCTAAATGTTTGATAGTTTAATGCCTTAATTTAATTCTGTGATTAATTTTGAGTTTAATTCTGTAAGGTGTGAGGTTTAGGTCAGGGTTCATTGTTTTTTTAAAATTCTGGATGTCAGATTGCCTCAGCACCATTTGTTGAAGAGGCTATTCTTCATTGAATTTGAACTGCACCTTTGTTAAAAATCGGTTAAGAAAATGTATGAATATATTTTACATAAAATATATTCACCCTTTATTCTGTTTCATTGATTTGTGTTTATCTCCTCACCAATAGCACACTGTTTTGATACTGTATCTATGTAGTAGGCCTTAACATTGGGAAGAAGAATTCCTCTCACTTTATTTTTATAAAGATTGTTTTCTATATTCTAGGGCCTTTCCCTGTGAATTTTAGAATAAGCTCCTTGATGTCTACAGAAGCCTTTTGATAGGAATTGTGTGTTAAACCTATAAATCATTTGGGGAGAATTGACATGTTACTCTGTCAAACCTTCCAATTCATGAACATAGTATAATATGTCTCTCCATTTCTTGAGGTCTTTTATTTATTTATTTTTTTCACTGTTTTGTAATTTCTAGGATACAGATACTCTGCATATTCTGTTAAATGTATATTTATCATTTTATTTTGTGTGATTGTAAATGGTATTTTGTTTTTAATTTTGATTTCTAAATGTTCCTTTTAGTGTATACAAATGCGATTGAGTTTTGTGTGTTGCTGTTGTTTCTTGTGACCTTGCTGGAACTAATCTCTTATTTCTAGTAGTTTTTAAATGCCTTTTTAGGGCCTATTCTATCCTACTTTTGTTGCTTTGGCAGATTTATGTTCTAGGTAGGTTTGAGCTAGAATTTAAGATATGGGGTAAAATCTGTTATAGTCGTTGGACCATAGTTAGGTACTGGGGTATATGATGGTTTTTTAAAAAATTTTCTCTCATTTTAAGAAAAGCAGCTATAAAAACAGCCATAGCAAAGAGATCAGCCTTTGAAGCCAGATTGACTGGGTTTGAATCTTGACTACTACTTAATAGCTAGGGATTTTGGTAAAGTGAGTTAACTCTTCTATGCCTCAATTTCCACATATTTAAAAAGAAGATAATAATAGTACTCACCTCATGGTGTTAAATAAGTTAAACATGTAAAGTGCTTTGAATAGTGCCTGGCAGCCGGGCGTGGTGGCTCAAGCCTGTAATCCCAGCACTTGGGGAGGCCGAGGCGGGTGGATCACGAGGTCGAGAGATCGAGACCATCCTGGTCAACATGGTGAAACCCCGTCTCTACTAAAAATACAAAAAATTAGCTGGGCATGGTGGCACGTGCCTGTAATCCCAGCTACTGAGGAGGCTGAGGCAGGAGAATTGCTTGAACCCAGGAGGTGGAGGTTGCGGTGAGCCGAGATCGCGCCATTGCACTCCAGCCTGGGTAACAAGAGCGAAACTCCGTCTCAAAAAAAAAGAATAGTGCCTGGCATATAAAAATCATTTAATGTTAACTTCTATAATTTAAAAGGAGATTTTAAAAATATATCATATACTCTGGTCAGCAAAATATAGGTAAAATTTTTGCATATATTTTATTTTCTTTATAGTAGTGATCACTAATCATTAGCGTCACCAGGCTAAAACCAAACTTTTGCCTGATATTCTTCCTACCCTACGCCATTCCGAAATGTGAGACTACTGAGACCCCAGAGAAGAAACGGAAGGGGAAAGGAAGTAAGCTTTAGTGAATAAATGTCTACTGTGCTAGACATTCTACAAAATTCACCTCGTTTAATTCTTAGATAGGGAATATAACCTATTTTTTAGATTTTATGGATAAGGAAGAAACTTAGGCCACTTGTTCTTTTTTCAATACTATATGGCCTTTTTAGTACATCATTCTTCCAAGGTAGTGAGAATTATTAAAGCCAAAGGCAATTCTGCCAGCACTTAATTGAGCTCTTCATCTGGCCTTTTGATTTTCCCACAGGATTGCTATGTATTATGGCCTTTATCCCTCTCCTCCCCTCACTCCGTAACACACATCCGTTTGCTTTATCTCCTGCTATTGAGTAGGCACTTGGCACCCAGAAAAATGAGGAGGAGTTCACTGCTTTAGATCCATTAATACCTTTTATTTCATGGGAGATAAACATTGCTGATGTATTTAAACATGAAGCATTTAGTAGCAGCTGTGGTATATGAAAAAGAGCATTTGACCCAAGTTCATGGCCCTTCTCTATCACTTATCACTTTTAGGACTTAGGAAAACTTCCTTCATCAACATGGTCCTTAGTTTTGTTATATGTAAAATGAGAGATTGCATTAAGAATTTATCTTTCAAGTACCTTCAAGCTTTAGCACAATTCTGTAAGAGATTCTAGTTCAAAGAGAGAAAGGCAAAACATGTTTGCTTGTAAACTACTTCCTAGAGCCTTAGAAATGATGGTTAACCCCTCAATCTTTACTAGAGTTGGTTTGTATCTTTGAGGTTTGCATCTTTTTATTGCCAAAGTCAGCTGTATTTTTCTGTCTCTTGCATTTTTTTAATCTCTAGAATTAAAGAACACAAAGCCCAGTTACATTTTAAATGTAAATCCCAATGAAAGTTTCATAAGGACATAGAAAATGAGTAGAAATATTGTGTCTAATTTTACCTTTGGGAAAAATGTTTCTTCATGTGGTTGAGTCAAATACTTATTTGAACCTATGATTTCTACAAAAATGGGCCTTTCTAATGTACTTTAAATTTGGATTCTGCTATTGGTATCTCTGTCCCAATAAGAAATTATGTGATATGCAATATACATTTTGTAAAACATACTAATTTTATCTCTAGGATGGAACCATTTTCAGATAGACTGACAAATAGACAAGAAAAACTCTTAAATACCTAAGAAATCTAATTCAAATGTATTCTTATTAAATATGTAAAATATTGAACCTTAAGTTTAGTATAAAATGATAATTGCTTTACACCCGATTACCATTTTTGACTTTTCTCAGTACTTAACAATTTTTGACCTCTTTGCCTGTTGTATAATTGCTTCACTGTGTTTCAGCATAGGCTTCCTGAGGTTTTTTGTTGTTGTTGTTGGTTTTTTTTTTTTTTTTTTTTTTGTTTAATAATATTCTATCTTTCATGCATGAAGATAATAGAAGTAAATGTACTTTGAGGGGTTTTATGCAGAAGTTATGCATTTCCAGTGATCTTTTTATTTCTTTATATTACTGACCTAGATGACTTGATATGATTGACTGGATTTAGGAGAACAAACTGGTCTTGAACTGTTACAGGAAGGAATAGGTTGATGTACTGATAAATTGTTAGTATAACAACTCTGTAATAATTTCTTAAATGTGATTAATTGTTATTAAGCATCTTTGTTATTGAGTATTTTTTTCTTTGATTTATCACCAGTTAATTGAGGGTCTAATACTAAGCTAACCAATAGGTTTTAAGAGACCGGGTCTCACTCTGTCACCCAAGCTGGAGTGCAGCGGCAAGATCATAGTTCACTGCAACCTTCAACTGCTGGCCTCAAGGGATCCTCCCACTGCAGCCTCCCTAGTAGCTGGGATTGTAGGTGGGAATTACCACACTCTGGTACTAAGCTTTTAAGTCAGGATAGTAAATTAGTACATCTTGTACCACACTGACCAGAACACTTTTTTCCTAACACTAATATTTTAACAGATTATTGGTAATTTTGTTTATTTTAAAGTAATAGGTTGGATTGCTAATGGGTAGGACAATGAAGAAAGAAATAAAGTAAGAAAAGAATCAGATCCTTATAATAGATTCAAGATGTCACAGAGTAAGGAACGCAAATCCATTATTGAAGACTGTATGAACACCACAGTTTGGTTTGTACTTTGTTAATTTGGGTTACAATATTTCATATTATAATTCTGAAACAAAGCAATTTGAATATGTGAAATGTGTTAATATCCAGTGTACATTAGTCTTTTATACACTTCAAGTGGCATTTTTCTGTGCCTTTTCTCAAAGCCCATTCAGTGTTCTTAATTTCTAAAGGTCGTTCATTAGCATTTAAAGATATTAGTAAAAAAAGAAAAAATTGACCAATTTCAGGAGAAGTTTTATTTGAATCGTATTCAGACCGAGAGTGATGGCTCACGCCTGTAATCCCAGCACTTTGGGAGGCGGAGGTGGGTGGATCACGAGGTCAAGAGATCGAGACCATCCTGGTCAACATGGTGAAACCCCGTCTCTAATAAAAATAATAAAATATTAGCTAGGCATGGTGGCGTGTGCCTGTAATCCCAGCTACTCAGGAGGCTGAGGCAGGAGAATTGCCTGAACCCAGGAGGCGGAGGTTGCGGTGAGCCGACATCGCTCCATTGCACTCCAGCCTAGGTAACAAGAGCGAAAACTCCGTCTCAAAAAAAAAGAAAAAAAAAAGAATCGTATTTTGTTTTAATTAATTCTTTAATATGTTCTTGATATAATTGGAGGCTTTTATGGAATAACTTTATCCCTGTTACTGTTCATTAGCACTTATAATTGATGTTGAGAAAACATAGAAATTTAAGCCTCGATAAGTTTATTTTGCTGTTTGTTAGGGTCAGTGGTAAAAATAGCCAGTTTTTAAAAAATACAATGGATAGCAGGTGTAATAGGAAAGAAATCTACAAAGGAGGAGGTGATCAGTAATTCATAAGAGAAAACATTAAGGGTTAGGCAGAGTAATTACAAATATTAGATATAAAGTAACAAAGTAAACTAGAAGCTTTAATATGAAGAGTTACAGAAACTTGACATGGGATTAGTGTTTTACAGTAAGGGTGGCTATTCTTGGTCTTAAATAGACTTAATTGGAAGATAAGGAGTAGCAGTGTATGTTAAGTGTATTCAGGAATCTGTAGATTAAAGTATTGGTGTACTGTGAAAAACACTGGACAGAGATAAAAGGAGTGAGAAATCTATATGGGATTATACTACAGACTAGACAGTATGGATGATGATTTCCTAATAGGTAAAAAAGCAGGATACCGAGATCAAACTAATGGTGAAACGCCATCTTTACTAAAAATACAAAAAAAAAAAAAAGGCCAGGCGTGCCTGTAATTCCAGCTACTCAAGAGCCTAAGGTGGGAGAATCGCTTGAACCCACGAGGAAGAGGTTGCACTGAGCCGAGATCATGTTACTGCACTAGCACTCCAGCCTGGACAACAGAGGGAGACTCCATCTAAAAAAAAAGAAAAAAAGAAAAACAGAAATCACTGCTTTTATATGTAGAAAATAATTATTAGCCATTTCATATTGTTTTAGCCATGTAGAAATACCCGAAAGGACCTTTAAAGTTCTAATTAGCATATGGGGAGGGAACTCATAGATGTTATAACAATCATAGCTAAGAGCTGGAGAGAATAATATTTTGATTTAATTTTCTCTATCAAAGATTACTGATCTATAAACTGCAGAAGGTAGAGCAAGCATAGTTAGAGGAAAGAAAATGCAAGATAGATTAGTACCTACCTGCTTCAAGAGGCTCAAATTAATTAAAGCCTGCTATGCTGAAATAATTTTAACTGGAAGATATTATTTGTGAAATCAAAGTAGACAGGAAAAATGGAAATGGCCCAGTGGGCAAGTATGCAAAAAAGAACAGAGAAGAGATTCTAGGAACTATAGATGGTGAATTCAGCTTTAACCCCAGACAAAATTTTAGACAGATTTATTCAACAGGTGTTTGTGTACTTTCAGAAGACAGTCAAACTAACTTTGTTTTCTCTTTCATCTGAGCACTAGATAATGTAAGGCAGCATTTTAAGAAACCTAATGTAGTCTTTGCAATTTTTTTTTTTTTTTTTTTTTAATAAAGATGGGATTTCTCCATGTTGGTCTGGCTGGTCTCACACTCCCGACCTCAGGTGGTTTTCCCGCGTCGGCCTCCCAGAGTGTTGAGATTACAGGCATGAGCCGCCACACCCAGCCTAGTCTTTGCAATCTTAAGCTTCATTCATGGAAGTATAGTTTCCTGATGAAGAAAAATAATATGTTGTACTCTATGCTAATAAGACCACTGGAACATTGTGCTTTTACTGTTTTAAAAGGCTCAGACATTGATAAACTAGAGACCTCCCAGAAGAAAGTAATCACAATAATATTTATGATGAAGGAGTGTTTTTCTTGAGGGAATGTTAGGAAAGAGAAATATCTGTAAATTACATCTGTGTGTAATATAGAGGGGACTTAACATGTTGAAAGAAAACTTAAGGTACAAATGATAGCTATCTTTATTTCATAGATTACCATGTAACAAAGGAAATTGACTTTTTTCTTTTTAGTTTGTGTTTTAAAGATGAGATCTCTCTCTATTCCCCAGGCTGGAGTGCAGTAGCTGTTCCCACACAGATCATAGGATATCCTTCTGCCTCAACCTCTGAGTAGCTGAGACTACAGGCACCACCATATTCTTTTCTTTTTTAATGTAGCTCCCAAGGGTAGAACCTGGACAACTCTCTGGAAATTACAGGGAGAGAGATTAAGTTTAATTAAAGGTAGAGTCTCCCCAAAATTAGAGCAGCTCCACATATGAATTGGCCATTCTTGGAAAAGAGTAACATTCTCTTTAGTAGTGTTTAGGTATAGGTTGAATGGCCATCTGGCATTTAGGGTATAGAAGGAATAATTTTGTGAGGAGGTAGTTTCAACTAGAATTGATGATTTCCAAACTTGGCAGAGTATCAACATCACTGCAGAGCTTGTTGAAAAGCATTTTAAGAATTGTATATACTTTTGTAGATCACTTTTTCTCCAACAAAGTATCTTACTCATTCCTGAAACTGGCTAAGTGATACAAGCTTTGCAGAGTAGAATGTAAATTCCATGAAGACAGAGACCTTGTTTGACTTGTCTATTTATTTTTCATTACCTTTTATTTTCTTGAGAAAAAGTTTCACTCTTACTGCCCAGGCTGGAGTGCAATGGCACGATCTTGGCTCTCCGCAATCTCTGCTTCCCGGGTTCAAGCAATTCTCCTGCCTCAGCCTCCCGAGTAGCTGGAATTATAGGCACGCATCACCACGCCCAGCTAATTTTGTATTTATAGTAGAGATGGGGTTTCTCCATGTTGGTCAGGCTGGTCTCAAACTCCCCACCTCAGGTGAACTGCCTGCCTTGGCCTCCCAAAGTGCTGGCATTACAGGCATGAGCCACCGCCCCTGTTTGACTTGTTTATAAGCAATATCTCCAGGAGCTTTCACAGTGCTTTGGCTACTACTAAGATGTAAACCAATGTTATATCTTAAAGAAAGCAGCTAAATCCAGCTAAATCCATTGATGGCTGTTTATTGATCTTATGATTTTATAAATTTGTAAAATATATACAGTAATTCTGTTATCCTATCGTTATTTAAATATTTTTAAAGTATGGTCTATCATTGAGTTAGTTCATTTTGTATTTTGTTAGAGAACAATTTAGGAGCTTATAGTATAAAATTTTAAATACAAATAATTACATAATGGATTCTGAATAGAATATTTTATATTTAAATACATTGTATTCAAATCTGTGTTTGACTAATTTATCTACTAGTGTATTGTTCAACATTGCTAAATTAAGTAAAAAATGATTTTTTTTACTTAATTTAGCAATTTTTTTCCTCAAAAGGAAAGTTCTTCAAATATTTTAATAAAAAATTTACATGTTTACATTACCATTAAAAAAAAAACTCTATAGTTAGTTGATGGATGGAAACTCACTGTAACCATCTCAGCTTTCCAGATATAAAGGAGTCATAAATACTGTGTATTGTTTCTTTATACGTTGCAAGTTCTTAACAGCAGTGGGTGAAGAAGCACACATTATTTTCCTGCCTAAAATTAGGTTGATTGATTGCCCTGTTTTCATGAGTTTTTAGAACTGTATTGCCCTTTTACTTTCGTGACATAATGGAGTTAAGTTTTTTAGTAAGTAAAGCCTGGGATAACATTACTTAACTTTTAAGGTGCTTTTGAAATAATTAAGGTACTAATCAAAGTAACTAATTGTATATGCTAAAACTTACTACATAACCTTGAAGTACTATAGATTTTAAAGGTTTAACAGTGGGAATGTGATGATGCCATTATAGTGAATACATCAGGCTAGGATTATGGGTTTTTTCGGTCATTTATTTGTAGTTGTTTCTTACATTTAATACTTCATTCTACTTATGGTGGAAGTTAAATTGTTCACCTTCAAACTTGCATTATGCTTATAATAAAACTAAAAAGAAATAATTCACTTAATAGCATTTGACAGAGATATTTAGGTAGAACATAGTGATAGCTTTGTGCATGTATGTGTGTGTATGTATGCAAGTGTGTATCTGTCTTCATTTTTTAAATTATTACTTTAGAGAAAAGGAAAAATGGTTTGGAGCATTCTCCTCCCCCAAAGAAAGTGTGTGATATTCATGCTAGAAGAATGAGATCCAGTTCTTCCTAGTAAAATACTCAAGAATTGGTCAAAAGCGAATGCTTTCAATTGTATTTGTAAGGTCAAAAGTGAATGCTTTTCAATTGTATTTGTATAGTCAATTGTCAACCATTAACATTTGGGGAGCATGTTCCT
This sequence comes from Saimiri boliviensis, assembly GCF_048565385.1. NCBI lineage: Eukaryota > Metazoa > Chordata > Mammalia > Primates > Cebidae > Saimiri > Saimiri boliviensis. The sequence continues at coordinate 68,322,136 of NC_133470.1, read as the reverse complement.
AATAAAGAGTTCTGTAGCTATGTAAGTAAAGCAAGAATCAGTACTGAAAAGAATACATGCATTATTTCTTAATATATAGAGGCTAAGTCCTGTTTATATTACCAATGACTGAATGAGGAATACATACATTATTTCTTAATGTATAGAGACTAAGGCCTGTTTATATTACCAATGACTGAGAAAAATATGTAGATATCATTTCCAGTGCCAGATTAGTACATTTAAAAAACTGCTGAGCTGGGAGAAGGAATATTTAATGACATACATCATACCTTAGGTTAGATTTTTCTTACATAGCTGTTCTTTTTTTTTTTCTTTTCTTTTTCTTTTTTTTAAAGATGGAGTTTCACCATGATGGCCAGGCTGGTCTTGAACTCCTGACCTCAGGTGATCCACCCACCTCAGCCTCCTAAAGTGCTAGGATTACAGGCGTGAGCCACAGCGCCCGGCCATAGCTGTTACTGTTGGGAAGAACCTAACAGAAAGTGTATGTTTAAGATAAAAACGTATTTTTAAGAGTATTAAATGAAATTTTAAAAATTTCTCATTCTTTTTTTTTGAGACGGAGTTTTGCTCTTGTTACCCAGGCTGGAGTGCAATGGCGCGATCTCGGCTCACCGCAACCTCCGCCTCCTGGGTTCAGGCAATTCTCCTGCCTCAGCCTCCTGAGTAGCTGGGATTACAGGCACACGCCACCACGCCCACCTAATTTTTAGTATTTTTAGTAGAGACGGGGTTTCACCATGTTGACCAGGATGGTCTCAATCTCTTGACCTCGTGATCCACCTGCCTCGGCCTCCCAAAGTGCTGGGATTACAGGCTTGAGCCACTGCGCCTGGCCAATTTCTCATTCTTTTAACGCCAAGCAGTTGATTTCATTTCTCTTGTGTCTTTGTAGTCTTTATTCATAAATTTGTGCATATATTTACATAATTTATAGTATACACATAATTTTGTTTTATATTTTTGCTGTGTAATCCCTAATTTTTTTTAACATTGCTTTTTATATTTTAACTATTGATTCCTATGTAATAGTCTATCAAATATTCTATAATTTTATAATTAACCATTCCCTTGATACTGGACTCGTAGGTTGTTTTTAATTCCTTGGCATTATAAATAGTACTACTTTAAATATTTTATATATGTAACTGTTTTTTGCTAATCAATTATGTCCCCAGAATAGATGCCCAGAGGTGCAGTGATGGATGTGCATGTTTTCATGACTCTTTTGAAATATATTGCCAAATTATCTTTCAAAGGGATAATATCACTGTATGGTGCTTTCAGAAATGGAGGTGTACGTTAGTTTTAAGTAGTAATTGGTGGTATTAGGCTTTTAAATTTTTTTAAATGCTAATTTATTAGGTATAAAATTTTGCCTCATTTTCATTTAAATTTCTTTGATAACTGGCAAAATAGTTGTATCTTTTCTGTGATTCAGCATATTATTTCTGTTTCCTATATTGTATCTTATCTGTTAATTTTCTTTACCAAATCATCTTTTGGGTGTTGATGGTGTTCTTATAGCTGACTACTTTTATAATCCACCTGATAAGGGACTAATAACCAAAATATACAAGGAACACAAACAACTCAACAACAACAAAACTCAGAAATAATGTCATTAACAAGTGGCTAAAGACAGCAGTAGATATTTTTGAAAAGAAGACATGCAAATAGCCAAGAGGTATATGAAAAAATGCTTGGCCAGGCACGGTGGCTCATGCCTTTAATCCCAGCACTTTGGGAAGCTGAGGCCAGTAGATCATCTGAGGTCAGGAGTTCAAGACCAACCTGGCCAATATGACGAAACCCCATCTCTACTAAAAGTACAAAAATTAGCTGGGCATGGTGGCAGGCACCTGTAATCCCAGCTACTCAAGAGGCTGAGACAGATAATTGCTTGAACCTGGCGGGCAGAGGTTGCAGTGAGCTGAGATTGTGCCATTGCACTCCAGCCCTGGGTGGCAGAGCAAGACTTTGTCTCAAAAAAAAAAAAAAAAAAGAAAAAGAAAAAGAAAAAATATTCAACATCATTAATCAGAGAAATGTAAATTAAAACAACAGTGAAATATTATCATACCTCAGTCAAATTGGCTATTAATGAAAATATGTATAAAAAAAGGTTGGTGAGGATGTACAAAAAAGAACTCTTACACTCTGTTGGTAGGATTATAAATAAGTACAGCTTCTGTGGTAAATAATATGGAGATTTCTCCAAGAACTAAAAATAGAATGACCATACAATCTAGCAAACCCATTACTGGGTATATACTCCAGAGGTAAATAAATCATTTTATCAAAAAGATACTTGAACTAATATGTTTATAATGGCACTATTCTCAATAGCAAAGATAAGAGACCAACTTAAGTGTCCATCAGTGGGTAAATGGATAAAGAAAATGCTTTGGAAGGCCAACATGAGAGGATCACTTGAGCCCAGAAATTCAAGACCAGATTGGCCACATAAAGAGACCCTATCTCTAAAACAACAGCAAAAAATTTAGCTGGGCATGGTGACACATACCTGTGGTCCCAGCAACTTGGGAGGCTGAGGTGGGAGGATCAATTGAACCCAAGAGGTCTAGGCTGCAGTGAGCTGTGATATCACCACTTCATTCCAGCCTAGGCAACAAAGCAAGATCAGATCTCAAAAATAATAATACTACTACTAAAATAAAAATGAACAAATTAAAAAAACATAAAGGAAAATATGTCATTCATATATATATATATATATATATATATATATATACACATATATGTAAAATCAAGTACTATTGAGTCATAAAAAAAATGAAATCATGTTATTTGCAGCAATATGGATGGAACTGAAGAACATTACCTTAAGTGAAACAAGCCAGGTATATAAAGTCAAATATCACATGTTCTCATAAAGTCATAAGTGGGTACTACAAAATGTGTACACATGGTTATAGAGAGTAGAATGATAGACAATGGAGACTCAGAAGGGTGAGGCTGTGGGAGAGGAATGATGTTGAGAAATTACTTAGTGAGTACAATGTATGTTATTTGAGTGTTATATACCTTAAAAACCCTGCCTTGGCCACTATGCATTCGTTGCATGTAACAAAATTGCACACATACCCCATGAATTTGTATGAATAACAAAATAGTTTTTTAAAAAAGTGTTTTGCTTATGTACTTAGCTGTTATTCTTTGGCCATTAAGGAACTCAAATATTTGTTAGATGAATGAATGGATTTTCTTTCTTATAGTTATTCACTTGAGGTTAGGAGTTTGAGACCAGCCCACCCAACATGGCGAAACCCAGTCTCTTCTAAAAATACAAATAATTAACTGGATGTGGTGATGCATGCCTGGAATGCCAGCCATTTGGGAGGCTGAGGCAGGAGAATCGCTTGAACCCAGGAGGTGGAGGTTGCTGTGAGCTGAGATCATGCCACTGCACCTCAGCCTAAGTGACAGAGTGAGACTTCATCTCAAAAAAAAAAAAAAAAAAAAAAGAAAAAAGAAAAAAGAAAAAATCCTTAACAAAATACTAGCAAACTGAATTCAACAGCACATTAAAAAGACCAATCATTGTGATCAAGTGGGATTCATCCCTGGGATTCAAAGTTGACTCAGCATATGTAATTCAATAAATGTGATGCACGATATTAGCAAAATGAAGGACAAAACCTGAATGATCATTTCAATAGATGCAGAAATAGTATTTGACAAAATTCAACATGTAATCACGATAAAATCTCTCAACATAAGAGGTATAGAAGGAATTTCTCTCTGCCTGATGGGGTAGCTCACTCCCGTAATCCCAGCACTTTGCAAGGCTGAGGCAGGCAGATCATCTGAGGTCAAGAGTTAAAGACTAACCTGACCAACATGGTGAAACCCCATCTCTACTAAAAATACAAATTAGCTGGGTGTGGTGGCAGGCACCTGTAATTCCAGCTACTCTGGAAGCTGAGCCTGTATAATCTTTTGAACCTGGGAGGTGGAGGTTGCAGTGAGCTGAGATGTCACCATTGCACTCAGTCATGATGAAACACTGGAAGGTTTTTCTTTAATATTAGGAACAAGACAAAAATGCCCATTTTTGCCATTTATATTCAACATAGTACAGGCAGTCTAAGCCATTGCAATTAGGCCAGAAAAAGAATCAGAATGCATCCATATAGTAAAAGGAGTGAAATATTCTGTTGTCTGATGATGATGTCTTATATGTAGAAAACCCTAAAAATCCACTGAAAGAACCCTCTTAGAACTGATACACAAATTGAGTAATGGTACAGATTACAAAATCAACTTGACAATCTGCAGTGTTTCTATACTCTAACAATGAAATCAAGAAAATAATTACATTTATAATAGGACCTAAGAAAGTACTTTGGAGTAAATTTAAGTATAGTTGAAAAATTTGTATGGTGAAAACTATAAAATATTGGTGAAAAAAGTTGAAGACACAAGTAAGTGGAAAGATATTCCATGTTCATGGATTTGCTCTTTCTATCTCCCTCTGCTCCCCTTCTCAAAATTGCTTTTCTGTTTTTGTTTTGATTTTCTTCTATTGGTAATAATTTTTTTTTAATACTACAAGAAGTGATTTTAATCTGGGGCAGTTTCTTACCCTAGACAACATCTGGAGATATTTTCGTTTGTCACAACTTAGTGTGGGGGGATTCTGCTAGCATCTAGTTGGGGACAGGCCAGGGATGCTGCAGAAACACCCTACAATGGAAAGTCTCCACAGCAAAGAATCATTCAACCCAGAGTATCAATGGTTTCAAGATTGAGAAGCCCTGCCTTAAAGTAACCTTTCTTCCCTGCATCCACCTGCAAAGTATGAACAGACAAAAGCCAAGCAGAAGTGATCGTTGATTGTTTTAAAGAATTCAGAGCAGTAAGAAATGTTTCATTGGAAAAGGAAGATTTCTGAAGTCCCAAATTAGAGTACTAGCCTTTCCTGTCTTGGAGTCATGGAGTTTTTTTGTGGTTGAGATGGGAACACCCGCCAAAAAGAAATCCTCTTGCCTGATAACTGATGCTTATGCAGTTCCTCTCATTATTTACTCAGCATCTTGCAGTATTACATAACTACTCAGGTCTCTTATGTGTTCTCATTGTTTATATTCAACATGTCACTGATTTTGCTATTCATTATTCATTTTTTGTCATTTTGTCAGTTAAAATGGCCAGTGGATCTGCCTTTGCCTGAAAGAAAGACTTCATTGCTCTTAAATTGTGAGATGTTGAAAGATTTCATATTTTTGATAGTGGCATGGTTCTAATCATACTAATCTAGCTAGAACTCAGTTCTTGCTTTAATCTTGCCCTGCTTGAACATGAAGCTATTTTTATTTTGTACTATATTATTTATGCAGTGTGGTAAAATGTCATTTTGCCTCAAGGTGACCTTTGAAGTTATCGGGAGGCTATGTTTTGACTAAAATATATTGTGTCGGGTGTTAAGCATTTTTAGTGTATAAGGGAAGATGAAGGAGTTCACAGGGTGGCTGTAAATTTTTACATAGAGATCAAGATTAGTTTTTTTAGATATGAGCAGAATCCATGAGGTATTTGGAGGAGAATTGTGTAGACTTACGCTATATTTGGCATTTTTTTAAAGAAAATGGAGAATTAGGCAAAGCAACCAAGAAAAAAAAAAGTAAGATAGGACCTAAAATGACTTCATAGGAGATGAAGCCTGAAAAGTTCCTTGTTAACTAGAGGGAGAGCCTCTAAATTCAGAAACCAAAAGGAAGGAACCCATAGACAAACCTAGGTTGTTTGCAACATAAAATCTTTTTGACATCATAGCTTCCTTATCTTTTCACTGTTTAGGGTTTTTTTATTTGCATTACTCTTGAATTTTTAGGGGCAGTCATCCATATGGTGGATAAGGTGTGAGGAGGTAAGACAGGAATTTATGAAATTCCTGTATAATTTTTTAGAGGCACATACTTAACCAAGTACAGTTCAAAGATTTTCCTATATATTTAAAATGACAGTCTCTCTGACTGTAGCGTACCAAGAAAGGCAAGATGAGAATGTGCTTGAGAAACCACAGTAAACCAAGCAGAACGTCAGATCTTTAAGATTTAATGAGAGTATTCTTGGTGCTTTCTTATAGTAAAGTGGAGTTAATAAAATCATGAGCTATGTAAGGGAATTTAGAATCTTCACAGGGCAGAATTGCTATAATATATGTACTCTGTTTTGCCTCATCTTAATATTTATGATTTAATTTCATGAAATTAGTTTCACTTTTAAGTTTTAAATTAATTTCTTATTTTTTTCAGTGAATATCACCTCTGCCAGGCAATTAACCGGATGTAGTCGCTTCGGTCATATTTTCCCTTCATCTGCTTACCAGCACATTAAGATGCATAAGAGAATTCTGGGACACTTGTCATCTGTCTATTGTGTAGCATTTGACCGAAGTGGGAGAAGAATTTTTACAGTGAGTTTAAAATTTATAATATGGTAGCATATATAGAATTACAACAGTTGAAGCCAGACTGCATGGCATTGCATTGTGCTTTGTAGGCAGTTCACTTTTTTGGGTATATGGGTGCAGAAAAAGATGAGTGGAAATTGAAAAATTTTTCTCTTTTTATCTAAGTAAACATGTCAATACAAATGTTTACTATCTTCTTGGAAGTTTAATTTTAAGAAGTTAATCTTCAGAAGACCTTATATTCTAGAAGTGGTTAATTTATGTGAAACAAGTATAGTCAAAAATTTCATTTCATTTAATTTTAGCAAACATTTATTAAAATGCACTTCCATGTGTCACTGAGTGTAATTGCTGCCAGTTTTGCCTAAATAATGATTCCATCACACTTTTTTGATTGCATAGTAGAACTACACCATAATGAAAATTATAGATATTTTTTCATATCTTTTTGTGGTTTTAGTACTGGTCATTTTTTTTTAAACTGAATTTTTATTAAGCAGATTATACTGTATGCTTTTGAGTACAAAATTGTAGTACAACACTATTGGCAAGAAAAAGCTTAGTCTCATTACTTTAGTATTAACATGGAAGTGTGGATAATAGCTTAATTTTATTTTTATATTTGTATGCTACAACGAATGAAGTAGTTTGTACTTCGGGAAGTTATTACACCTTAGAGTTTAGTATGGACTCTTCCATTGATGACTTAATGACTAAATGCATCACATAAGTATTTGGATGTTAGTGATCATGATGAGGATGATGAATGTTATCTTTTTTTTTTTTTTTTTTTTTTTTTAGGCGGAGTTTTGCTGCCCAGGCTGGAGTGCAATGGCGCGATCTCGGCTCACCGCAACCTCCGCCTCCTGGGTTTAGGCAATTCTCCTGCCTCAGCCTCCTGAGTAGCTGGGATTACAGGCACACGCCACCATGCCCAGCTAATTTTTTGTATTTTTAGTAGAGACGGGGTTTCACTATGTTGACCAGGATGGTCTCGATCTCTTGACCTCGTGATCCACCCGCCTCGGCCTCCCAAAGTGCTGGGATTACAGGCTTGAGCCACCGCACCCGGCCTTGAATGTTATCTTTTAATAAACAGATAATTATTAAATAGCTACCATATTAGAGTAGAATTGCTTTTTGCTGTTCATTCTTCTGAAATTCTCAAAAGGAAGTTTAATATCATATTTTTACCGGAAATTATCATTAACGGCTAGCCTCACGTTTAATTTCACGAGAAATGCTTGTAGACTTTAGGTTAAATTCTGAATAATTTGTGGAAAAAATATTTAAAGAATTTAGAAGAAAGGCTGTCAGCCCTAAAGAAAAAAAATAATGTTAGATATGCTTAATGCCAAATCTCGAAAATGTGACTTTAAAATATTTTGATGAATTGTCAGGATTGGTGGTAATTTTGAAATGTTCTTCATAAATGCTGTTGTCACTTTGGACAATGCTTTGTTAATGCTTTCATTTGGATATCATTTATACTTGCTACTGGATCCCTATCATATATAGAGAAGGGACAAAATAAAGTCTTAGAAGTAATTTAAGAAAATCTTCTTCTTGGCTATTTTTGTGGTGGTGGCGGGGATCGTGGTGAATTTTTGCTTCATTATAAATCTGTTGTCCTTTTGTTACTATAGGGTTCAGATGACTGTTTAGTAAAAATTTGGGCTACAGATGATGGACGCCTTCTTGCTACACTTCGTGGACACTCTGCTGAAATTTCTGATATGGCTGTTAACTATGAAAACACTCTTATTGCCGCAGGCAGCTGTGATAAGGTGGTAAGAGTATGGTGTCTTCGAACTTGTGCACCGGTTGCAGTCCTTCAGGGACATTCAGCTTCTATTACTTCCATACAGGTAAGAAAAGTGATAAAATTTGGCTCAAACATATGTAATAAAGGTGAGAATTCTCTCATTTCATATTACATTATATAGTTAATAGCTCAAAGAAGAGCAAGAGAAAAATGCTTTCTCTGGACTTTGCTCCTGCCCTGCAGAAAGGTATTATTTTTAAGTTCCTTTTTCATAGAATTTTCTTTTTTAAAAAAATAAATAAAAAGATGATTCTATAAATAGAGTGAGACATCTTATTTGTGTTTGTTAAGTAGGGAGAAAACCTGTAAATGCCTTACGAGCACACTATTTCCTGTTAGAATATAAACAGATTCTAACTGGAATATTGGCATACCTTGTATTAATATGTAATGCAAGATGTGTGCCAGTCAGATTTAGTATTTGTCTGCATTTAGGTTAATTGAGAGAAATTTTTATTCTTAGTTTCAATTTGATATTGTTTTTGTTTTGTTTTGTTTTGTTTTGTTATTACCTGTGCTGGAGTGCAGTGGCATGATCTCAGCTTACTGCAGCCTCCACCTCCCAGGTTCAAGTGATCTTCCCACCTCTGCCTCCTGAGTAGCTGGGACTACAGGCATGCGCCACCACATGCAGCTAAATTTTGTAATTTTTGTAGAGACAGGGTTTCTTCATGTTGCCCAGGCTGCTCTCAAAGTCCTGGACTCAGGCGCAATCCTCTGGCTTTGGCTTCCCAAACTGCTGGAATTACAGGTGCATGAGCACTGTGCTCAGCCTCAATTTGATTTTTAACATAGAATACATTGGCTTCTTTTAATCCTTCTCCGCATAGTGGTTTTACCAGATGTTGGTAGTGAAAGTCATGGATACCTTCATATATTTTTTATTTAATAAAACTAACGAAGCTGAACTTTTGTCTTCTTTGTGTTGAAAGCCAAACATAGGAATCTTAAAATTTTTACACTTTGGAAAAAGAGACCACTTTTGGAGGAGATAATTACTCCCAGTACCTTTTGTTTATACTTTAAAAAATAAAAACTATGCCATTTTTTGTGTTATTTAAATAATACATCATCTTTTTTATGGGGAGCTAGCAAGAATTGGTTTTAATGTGTGTTGAATTTGAAAAAAATTGTGTCAAAATTTTGATTATTTGAAATTATTTCATGGATTTTGATTTGGGAGATTGTCAGTTACTTGTGTTCTCACTGTAATATCTGATTGATTATTTCTGGAATTCAGACATACTGTCATATGACATTTAAAAAAATGATCATTTGCCGGGTGCGGTGGCTCAAGCCTGTAATCCCAGCACTTTGGGAGGCCGAGGCAGGTGGATCACGAGGTCAAGAGATCGAGACCACCCTGGTCAACATGGTGAAACCCCGTCTCTACTAAAAATACAAAAAATTAGCTGGGCATGGTGGCGCGTGCCTGTAATCCCAGCTACTCAGGAGGCTGAGGCAGGAGAATTGCCTGAACTCACGAGGCGGAGGTTGTGGTGAGCCGAGATCGTGCCATTGCGCTCCAGCCTGGGTAACAAGAGCGAAACTCCGTCTCAAAAAAAAAAAAATGATCATTTGATTATAGTAGTCCCCTTTATCTGCAGTTTGACTCTCCAAGATTTCAATTACCCACGGTCAGCTGTGGTTTGAAAATAAGTGAGTGCAGTGCAATGACATATTACATGAAAGAGACCACATTCACATAACTTTTATTATAGTACATAATTATAATTGTTCTGTTTTATTATTAGGTATTATTTGTTAATTTCTTACTGTGCCTAATTTATAAATTAAGCTTTATTATACATATATAAATGTAGAAAAAAATTTAGGGCTTGGTACTATCCAAGGTTTCAGGCATCCACTGGAGATCTTGACATGTGTCCGCTGCGGATAAGGAGGGATTACTGAATAATGAAAAATGTGTATGATACTGTTTTGTTTTTTTTTTTTTTTTCGTAGTTTCGTTTGCTAGTTTATTTTCTCACTTCTTTTACATGTTGTAGTGCCTTAGATATCTGTAGACCTCCTCTGAAACATACTCTTTCTCTTAGTCATCTCATGGTTTTGAATTTCATCTGTAGACTGATGACTCTAAATCTTTCATCTCCATCTGGGAACTATCTTTTAGCTCCATACGTGTTTATTCAGCTATCTTCTTGGCATCATCACATGGATGCCTACTAGGTATTTCAAATTCATTATATTCAAAGTTGAACTAATTTTTCTTCCTTAGATCTCCCCAAGCCTTTTTATGCAAACAAATGGGAATACCATGCTTTCAACTGAGTAGTCAACCCTTTTATCTTTTTCTTATACTTTATATCTAACTTGTTAGCAAATCATGTTGGTTCTACCATCAAACTACATCTAGAATCTGGCAAATTTTCATGGTCTCTATTATTGCTATCCTGTTTTAAGTCACTATCATCTGTGGCCTAGATTATTGAAATGGACTTCTAACTGATCTGCCACATCTTCCATTCCCTTTCCCCTGCCCCAGTTTAGCCTCTCAGTTTAACAGACAGAGTTATTTTAAAATTGAAGTTAAATTATGTCGCTGGTGCTCAGGACCATCAATAGCTTCCAATCTCAGAGTTAAAGCTAAAGTCTTCACAATGACCCACAATACCCTATATTCTCAGCCTCCTTGGCGCTCTTCAATCTCGTCTACTGCGTATTTGCCTTTCTCACTGTGCTTTAGCTGCTGGCCTCTTTGCTTTTCTTAAACATTCTAGGTACACGCCTGCCTTTGCTCTTACTGTTTCCAGTCTCTGGAGTGGTCTTCCTTGGATATTCACAGTTTGTTTTCTCACTTTCTATGTGCTTTGTGCACGTCACCTTCTCAGGGAGACCTTCTCTGACCACTTTATCACTCTGCTTAAAATCGTGGCTGGGCTCGGTGGCTCAAGCCTGTAATCCCAGCACTTTGGGAGGCCGAGGTGAGTGGATCACAAGGTCAAGAGATCGAGACCATCCTGGTCAACATAGTGAAACCCCGTCTCTACTAAAAATACAAAAAAATTAGCTGAGCATGGTGGCATGTGCCTGTAATCCCAGCTACTCAGGAGGCTGAGGCAGGAGAATTGCCTGAACCCAGGAGGTGGAGGTTGCAGTGAGCCGAGATCACGCCATTGCACTCCAGCCTGGGTAACAAGAGCGAAACTCCATCTCAAGAAAAAAAAAAAAATCATAAACCATCACATCCCCTACCTCCGCCACTGTGTGCACAGCAACTCTCTATCTTCCCTTCATTTTTAATTTTTATTTTTAATAGAGATGGGATTTCACCATGTTGGCCAGGCTGGTCTCAAACTCCTGACCTCAAGCGATCCACCTGCCTTGGCCTCCCAAAGTGCTGGGATTACAGGCGTGAGCCACCGTGCCCGGCTTGTATCTTCCCTTCTGTTTCATTTTTGTCTATAGTAATAAGCACTATTTGGTATTCTTTATATGTTCTTTATTATTTGTGTGTTGACTGTAACATCAGTGATATATTACCCTCCCATGTTTTGTATCTCTTTTCACAAAATTTAGTTGAAATGGTATGATGCTAACAGTGGTTACCACTGAATGGTAGAGTTATGTGTTACTTTTTTTCTGTTTTTCCATATTTCCTAAATTTTTGCCAATAGCTATGTATTAATTTGTTAGGAATACAAAAATAAATGTTTTATTAAACAATCCATAACATGATTTTTCATTTTAAAACAATTCAATTAAGCCACATTAATGAGTAATGGGCCGGATCCCTTTTTGTGATTGATGAAGCAATTTAAATGCAATGAAGATAAAGGTTTCAATGTTTCTTCACTTTATAAAATTATACTATTTCATATTTAATTGTCTCATTCCTGTAGATCTGAGATCAGCAAAAATACAGACCAGATAGTAAATATTTGGGCTTTGCATGTCATACAAAATCGGTCACAACTGCTCAGCTCTGTTCTCATAGTGCAAAAGTAGCCATAGGCAGTGTAAGGTGACTGTGTTCAATAAAACTATATTTACAGAAACAGGCAACAAGCTGAATTTGATGTGTGGGACATAATTTGTGGACTACTGCTATAGAATTTAGATTAAGCGTGTTTTTTTGTTTGTTTGTTTGTTTGTTTGTTTGTTGAGACAGAGTCTTGCTGTGTAGCCCAGGCTGGAGTGTGGTGGTATGATCTCAGCTCACTTTAACCTCTGCCTCCTGGCTTCAAGTGATTCTCATGTCTTGGCCTCTTGAGTAGCTGGGATTACAGGTGTGTACCACCATCCCCAGCTAATTTTTCTTTATTTTTAATATAGACAGGGTTTTGCCGTATTAACCAGGCTAGTCTCGAACTCCTGACCTTAGGTGATCCACCTGCCTCGGCCTCCCAAAGTGCTGGGATTACAGGCGCGAGCCACCAAGCCCCACCAGATTAAGCTTTTTTTTTTTTTTTTTTTTTTGGAGATGAAGTTTCACTCTTGTTACCCAGGCTGGAGTGCAATGGTGCGATCTCGGCTCACTGCAACCTCCGCCTCCTGGGTTCAGGCAATTCTCCTGCCTCAACCTCCTGAGTAGCTGGGATTACAGGCACGCACCACCATGCCCAGCTAATGTTTTGTATTTTTAGTAGAGACGGGGTTTCACCATGTTGACCAGGATGGTCTCGATCTCTTGACCTCGTGATCTACCTGCCTCGGCCTCCCAAAGTGCTGGGATTACAGGCTTAAGCCACCGCGCCCAGCCCAGATTAAGCTTTTTAGTGCAGATTTATCAATCTCAGAAATGAAAATATAGTTGACCCCTTGTATCCGTAGATTTTGCATCTGTGGCTTCAACCAGCTGAGGAACAAAGGTCATTTCTAAAAATAATAACATTGGTACTGAACAGGGACACATTTTTTCTTTCTTGTCAATATGCCTTAAATAATATATAACAACTAGTTACTCCAGCATTTACATTGTATTAGGTATTATCAGTAATCTAGAGATGATTTAAAGTAGAGGATTTAAAGTGTACAGGAGGATGTACATATGTTATCTGCAAATACCATACCATTTTATATCAGGGACTTGAGCATCTGCTTATTTTAGTATCCATGGGAGGTCCTGGAAACAATGTCTCAATGATACCAACAGAGGACTATATAGACATGAGTCCTGATTTCTTTACTGCACATCAGTTATTAATGGATAATATTAATGAGTAATTTTTGTTTAAATTCAAACTCTATTGTCTTTAGAAGTTCTGTGCCTTCAAACAAGGAAGTGAAGTAAATTACTTCTAATATCATAATGATCATTTTCTTTTGATTTGCATTCAAAATGTATTTAAATCCTGTACATCTTAATCCTTAATCATCATCTCAATGGAAATGTTTCATTATCTTCATTTGGGATTTTAAAAACTCACTGACATGCGGGAAACTCTTGTCTAATTTTCAGGTTTTTCCTGTGTCAGTTACTCTTTTCCCTCTTCTGTGATTCTTTTCTGAGGATATGTAAAATACTGACAGTAAGCCTGAGAAGCCCACGTGATAAAGGCCATGATTCTTCTGACATAGCTGTAGTCCTCTGTATTGACAACTTAAGTATTTTTTTAACTTGATCTACATTTTTCCACAGTGATATGATATGAATAAAGATTTGACCTATTTTACATTATTTATGAGAACAAATGGCTTATATTTAAAAAGGACAAAATTATATATTTCATTGAATGAAACTGGATTTTAAAGTGAAATAAATAATAAAACCCAAATACTTCTTTATTACCTTCCCACGTCTTGTTTTTAGATTTACTTCTAATCCTCTGTGCAACTGAACTATAAAAATTCCACAGTTGTGGCCAGGCACGGTGGCTCAAACCTGTAATCCCAGCACTTTGGGAGGCTGAGGTGATCCGATTACCTGAGGTCGGGTGTTCAAGACCAGCCTGGCCAACATGGTGAAACCCCGTCTCTACTAAAAATACAAAAAATTATCTGGGCATGGTAGCGGGCGCCTGTAATCTCAGTTTCTAGGGAGGCTGAGGCAGGAGAATCGCTTGAATCCGAGATGCGGAGCTTTCGGTGAGCCCAGAATGTCCAATTGTACTCCAGCCTGGGTGACAAAAGTGAACCTCTGTCTCAAAAAAAAATTCACATTTTTTCTATAAGTGTATGTATAGCACAGCACATTTGTAATGTTTTAACTAGTAATGTGCTTGTGAGTCTGTTCTCCACTGAAAGCGATTAAAAAAATCTTATAAGTGTAATGTTAAATTTAAAAATAATTATTTTTTATAACGAAAACATTTTATCCTAGATTCAGTTACTTTTTCTATAGTTTTTGACATTTTAAATTTTTATAAGGTATTTATGAATCCAGGAAAGTTAAATAGTCTCTTGAAACAAAAATTTTTAAGTGAATTTATTACAATTATATTTGTTAAATGATTATAATTTTAAAAGAGCCTGCATTTGACGTTAGGCTGAACATGAAAACTTTTTGTTTGAATCAGAATTTTTTTTTTTTTAAGTTTTGTCCATCAACTAAAGGCATAAACAGATACCTCACTTCTACTGGTGCTGATGGAACAATCTGTTTCTGGCAATGGCATGTAAAAACAATGAAATTTAGGTAAGTTGAGAAATTTTGTGAAAAATTAAGCATGTTATTTTGTCTATTCCCTTGATTCTTAATAGTTCATGTATTTAAATAGGTATATATATTTGTATGTGTATGTATATTTGTATATACATATCCATACCTGCTTCAATAGGTTGTTAAGGGATTTTAGGATAAAATTTTTATGATATTAATGTTGAAGAGATAATTTATATAGAAAATGTTGAGGCCGGGCGCCGTGGCTCAACCCTGTAATCCCAGCACTTTGGGAGGCCGAGGCGGGTGGATCACGAGGTCGAGAGATCGAGACCATCTTGGTCAACATGGTGAAACCCCGTCTCTACTAAAAATAAAAAAATTAGCTGGGCATGGTGATGTGTGCCTGTAATCCCAGCTACTCAGGAGGCTGAGGCAGGAGAATTGCCTGAACTCAGGAGGCGGAGGTTGCGGTGAGCCGAGATCGCGCCATTGCACTCCAGCCTGGGTAGCAAGAGCGAAACTCTGTCTCAAAAAAAAAAAAAAAGAAAATGTTGGTAGATTTTTATTTGTTTTATTTCTTTGTTAAGATTTCTCATAGTAGTAGCAAGTAATATGGCTTATAAAACTATAGTAATAATAGTGATATCATAAAATATATTTGCAAGGTTAAATGCATTTTTAACATGATTGATAGGAATAGTACTTACTGACCACATTCCATTTGTTTTTTCTGTAATATTGATGCTAAATCGATCAGTTTCCAATAGTGTGCTAACATTCTGGCCCATTAGATAAACATGACGAAAAATAAAAACATCTTATTTTTCTCTTTAGAGATCGCCCAGTGAAATTTACTGAGAGATCCAGACCTGGAGTCCAGATATCTTGTTCATCTTTCAGTTCTGGTATGTCACAAACTAGAATGTTTTGAGCATCTCGAATATTAAAATGATCCAGTTGTAAAAATAGATTATGTGATTTATGAAGAAAAAAGATACACATTTGAGTGTTAATTGAAGGATACCAAAAGTGTGAACCATGTGTTATGATAGATAAACTTTTTTGGACTCTTAAGCATTATGTAAGGTTGATTTTTTTTTTTCTTTTCTTATTCATAATTTAACACATTTTTATATAATGGTGATTTTTGCTTGGTAAAAATCAGACCCCCTACTCTAAATACTCACCAACCTAAACGTTTAGTGCTCCCCCTTAGTCAACACAAAAATTCTGCTGAGTTTATTAAGAAAAAAATGTACTATTGCTCCATATTGAAAATACTTCTGCAGTGCTTTTTCTACTGCTAAGAACCCTACATTAGTTAACCTTTTTTATTTCTTTTTTTGATTGTGGTAAAATATACAGGACTTAAAATTTTATCATTTCAGCCATTTTTAAATGTACACTTCTGTGACTTAAGTGTATTCACTTTGTCCTGCGTCTGTCACACCATCCATCTCTAGAACTTTTTCATCATCCCAAAAGCAGTTGAGTTTTTACACTGTTCCTGTTCACATCTTTGATGTACCCTGTTCCTGTTCACATCTCATCCATTCCTTTGCTTAAAGCCATAGTAAAGAGAATTGTAGATAAGTCGTCTTATAAATCACTTTGCAAGGTTACGTTTCTAAGTAAAATCTAAAGAAGTGAATTCCTTAAGGATGTGTTCTTTAATATTTATGATTGTAGGCCTGTATTCAGTGTATAGTTTATAGATTTTGTTGGATGAATGATACAGTTTTACAGTTTCTCTGAATCATTAGCATTAGCATGTCTCCAATAATTAGAAGACAACCTTGTGTTTCTTGAACCCTTTTTACTAATGAAAGGTAGCATACAGCTAAGGAAGTAATGAGAGGGTTTTTAAGATTGCTTCGTACTATGTTTTTTGTTTGTTTGTTTTGTTTTTTGTTTTTTTGACTCTTCCAGGTGGTATGTTCATTACAACTGGTAGTACTGATCATGTGATTAGAATATATTATTTGGGTTCTGAGGTCCCTGAGAAAATTGCTGAATTAGAGTCACATACGGTAAGAGAAAATCAGAAACGATTGCTTTATTTTTGAACACCCTAGGAAAGTTGATTTTATTTCTTCTTTTCTGATGTGTACGATAGTTTAATATATACAAATCTCAAATTTTAGCTTACTCTTTACTCTTGTCATCACTATTATATATACAATATTTGTAAAAGTATGGGATAATTATTCTAAAAGAAGATTTAAATAGCAGTGTCTAAACTATGGTACCTATAAGTTGTCAGATGATTCTATTGTAAAATAAATAAATGATATGGGAAACAGGAAGTGATTGATTTTCAAAAATTAATAAAATCAAGTGGAAAATTTAATGCAACTATTAAACTAACTTTTAAGGTGTTCTCTTACATTAAAGTGCTGTCTTAATACAGAGGACATAATAAACGAATATCTATTCAGAAATATTTGTCTCTTGAGATATGGTTTATAAAGTTTCCTTGTGTGTGGTTTGTTTCCTATTATTGCCAGTAAGTATTCCTCATTAGTTAGTACCTCATTTTGGGCCTCATTAATTTTTTTTTTTTTTAGAAAATTAGAGGTTTTCTAACCTCTAATTTATTAAACAAAAAACTACTTCAGTGATGTTTTTGCCTATGAATTTGAGAGAAAGAGCACTTAGTTCATTTTACATGAGTCCATTTTAACGGAAAATCTGTTGTTTTATGTCTTAGGATAAAGTTGTTGCTGTTCAGTTCTGTAACAATGGAGACAGGTAATTATGTAATACATATTTGTGTAAACAGATATTTGATATATTTTACTAACATTTTTCTCAGATGCAGCTACCTCTATGATAGGTACCTTAATTCTTTCCAGTGATTTAGATTCAAAGCTTTTACTTTTCTTTGATGACATCCTTACCTATCACTTCCACAATCTTATCCAAGTAGTAACCATAGCCTATCAGTTCTTCCTTTCTGGGTGCTTCGTTTTTTCTTTATTTTGCTCTATTTCTGTTAACACCCACGTTAGTCAAGTGTTCCATTATTTGACCTGTCCATCTCTGCCAGATTAACATTTTTTTTTTTTTTTTTTTTTTGAGTTGGAGTCTCACTCTGTCGCCCATGCTGGAGTGCAGTGGGGCGATCTCGGCTCACTGCAACCTCTGCCTTTTGGGTTCAAGTGATTCGGGTTCCGCCTCAGCCTCCCGAGTAGCTGGGATTACAGGCACATGCCATCACACTGGGCTAATTTTTTGTATTTTTAGTAGAGACAGGGTTTCACCGTGTTAGCCAGGATGATCTCGATCTCCTGACCTCATGATCTGCCTGCCTCAGCCTCTCAAAAGTGCTGGGATTACAGGCGTAAGTCACCATGCCCGGCCAACATTGTTCTTTATAGAAATCTTTAGTGTTTCCTCTTCTCTATTTACAGAATAAAATTCAAATGTCTTAGCCTGGCATTCAGAACTCTCTACCACATGACTTAGAGCTACATTCTTTTCTGTTATTCTCCACATGAATCCTTAAATCCAGCCTAATTGATGTACCCTGTTCCTAGTCACATCTCTTCCATTCCTTTGCTTATACTTTTCATCACATCATTTCTACCAAGAAATGGCACTCCCTACCTTCCCCTAATCTCTTCCTCTCTCCTACTTTCTACCTCTCTCCTTTCCTCTCTTCTCTCCCTCCTTCCTTCCCCCACCCACTTCTTAACCAGGTCTTATCTTCCTTTTATGGTTCATGCCCTACCTGAAACCTTTCCTGACTGTTCAGCTTTTAGTTGTCTTGGTTTTGTCTGAACATCTGTATCACTCATTATCCCTGTATCCCCAAAGTCAGAAATTATATGCAGATATCCTTGCACTCTCTAAAATGTCTAATCCCAAAAAGATAATGGCCAAAAAAGGCTCTAGCCTAAAAGTTTACCTTTAAATTTTAAAATTGTAAGCACCTAGCATAAAATTTGTTTCTAATGCAGGTTATTTCCCATCTAAAATGCTTGGTTCCAGAACTGGATATTTTTTCAGATTTTGGAATATTTGCGTATACATAATGAGAGATCCTGGAAGATGAACCCAGTTCTAAACACAATTCATTTATGTTTCATGTACACCTTATACACATAGCCTGAAAGTAATTTTATACAATATTTTAAATAATTTTGTGTATGAAACAAAGTTTTGACTGTTGGTGACCCATCACAAGAGGCCAGATGTGGAATTTTTGACTTGTGATATCATGCTGACACTAAAAAACTTTCAGATTTTAGATTTTTGGATTTGGCTACCTCAACTTATATGTCGATAAGGACTTTATATGGATGATCATGTTTTATTTTTAAATAATTTTTTGACAGCAAATAATTACAATGATGGAGTTCATTTTTGTCAAATTTGAGGGTAGTCAAATTTGGTCTACAAAGAGTGATGTCTATATTAGGAATGAGAAAACCACCAAATAAATTTTAAGGTTGACTTGACAAAATTATACTGAGTTAGATGCTTCAACATTAGTATAGCTACTATTCTTTCATGCTAGAATTTAACTCCGTCTTTTTCCATTTAGGAAAAAATACGTTATTGTGTCTTAATTAATCATGTGACCAATAAACACATGAGGAGATGTCCAATTTTACTAATAATCAAAGAAATAAAAATAACAGTCACTTTTTTTTCTTTCAGAATGACAAGATAATGAAAAATGATAATCCCAATATTGCCAAGGGTTTTGGGAAAATGGACACTTCTACAACTTGTGATGAGATTGTAAATTGTTAAAAAAAAATCTTTTCAGGGAAACAATTTGGCAGTATGTATCAAAAGCTTTAAAAATATGCCTACTCTGACTCAGCAAAGATATGTATAAGGTTGTACAAAGATTATATAGAGATGTTCATCACAGCATTATTTATAATGGTGAAGATTGGAAACAACAATTGATCATTAAAGGATTAAAAAAATAAATTTTGATACATTCATATAGTTGAACACTTACTAAAAGTGATAGTAGTTTTGTACTTGTAAACATAGAAATACATCTACAAAATACAGTTAAGCTAGGGAAAAACATGTTTTTCCTAGTTTTGTTTTTTGTAGTGGAAAATATTGAAGTGTTTATGTCTGTATTTTTTAAATTCTGAAAATAGAAACTGAAGTGTTAACAATGACAGAAGTATGAGTGAATATGTATTCTTTTCTAATGATATCTTTATTGAAATAATAAATTACATAACATAAAATTTGTTGGTTTTTAGTGTATTTATAGAGTTGTACAACCATCACCACAGTCAATTTTAGAACATTTTCATTACCCCTGAGAGAAAGCTCATACCCTATAGCTGTCAACCGCCAATTCTCCTATCCCTTCACTCCCAGCTCTGGGTAACCATTAATCTACTTTTTGTCTTTATAGATTTGCCTATTCAAGATTCATCTGTGTTACCATGTCTATCTATCTATCTTTCTTTCTTTCTTTCTTTCTTTCTTTCTTTCTTTCTTTCTTTTCTTTTTTTTTTCTGAATAATATTTCATTATATGAATATGCTACATTTTATTTATCCATTGATGGGCATTTGGGTTGTTTCCACTTTTTGGCTTATTATGAATAATGCTGCCATGAATACTCATGTACACATTTTTATGTGGACTTATGTTTTCTTTACTCTTGGATATATACCTGGGAGTAGAATTTCTGGGTCATATGATAACTCTACATCTAACATTTTGAAGAACTGCCAAGCTGTTTTCCAAAGTGACTGTACCATTCCCCTCAGTAGTGTGTGAGGGCTAATGTGTTACTTACATTATCGAAAAAAAGTAATTTACATTTTTGAGAAAATTAATAAACCTATTTTAACTCTTTCTAGTTTAAGATTTGTTAGTGGAAGTCGAGATGGAACAGCAAGAATTTGGCAGTATCAACAACAAGAATGGAAGAGTATAGTGCTAGACATGGCGACTAAAATGACTGGGTAAGAATGTATGTTAGATGTTTATGTGGTTCTCATGATTGAGTATTTTAATTGAGTTATATTTAATAATGAATATAAAATATCTTTTTACATTAATAAATCATTTTAAGTTAATTGTAGACAGGAAGTTTCCATCTGTAAAGCCTCTAAGCAAATAATCTTTTGCTGTTAATTGACAGACTGGATGACAAGAACATTGCTGATTCATTTGATATTTTGGTCTGTTGTGACTCAAAGATGTCTGTGCTCTACTGATGCCCAAAGAGCAATTCTCTGCCTTAGTTTCCTAGAGGTCATGAAAAAATATCTATATTACTTTCTACCTTGAGAGTTGTCCCTGTGAAATGTCAGCACATGTTTAACTTTTTCCCTAATTTTCTAAGGATACTTTTATAATATATTATATTGTTACCATTCTTACTCAGCAATATGTATCCACTTAATCAGCATTCAGTTTTATCATCTTCACTGTTGATTAGAAGATACATAATTACCTCTTTGGGACACTACAGTTTCTTTAGGGTGTGGCCCTGAAATCAATTACCTTTCGATTAGTTGAGATATAGAAATGACTTTTTCATCATAGCCACCTATTGATAATGCCATATTCAATTACATAAAAATGTTACTAAATTTTCTGTTTTTTTTTATAAGACCTTATTGGTTTTTTAAAAGAATTATAATTAAGGGAATAAAGTGGCAATTATGTTTTTATATTTTCTGTTAACCAACATAACTTTGAATTTTATTTTACAAGGTATTTATAGATTTCTTAGTAGCTTCATAATTTTTGGTTCTCAAGGAATAATTTACAAAATTTTTGTCATCTTAGGATCTTTTTTTCCTCCCTAAAATAAGCTAATGGATATTGCCTATGCAGATACATGTAATTTTTGTTTCATGAATACTTAACAATATAGTTTAGGGTTTTTAAATCTAAACAATTGTATAATCCTGGAGAAATTTTGTCATAATTTGCTATTTAACAAGCACCTTTGTCAAAAATTTGTAAGATAAGAATACTGCAAATTGTTTTGTTTAGCAATAATTTGCCGTCTGGAGAAGACAAGATCACTAAACTTAAGGTGACTATGGTGGCCTGGGATCGCTATGATACCACAGTTATTACTGCAGTGAACAATTTTCTTTTGAAAGTGTGGAATTCTATCACAGGACAGCTTCTTCATACATTATCTGTAAGTATTTTATTTTTAGAACGATTAAAATGGTCAAAGAACTCATTATTTTAAGACACAGGAAATTTAAGTTCCAGTTTCTTTTCTGTGATATAGTAGACCTTGGACAAATGATTTTCTGAGAGGCCTCTGTCAATATATCTGTAAAATAGGGATGACACATGCTATACCTGCTAAAAGCAAGTATGAAATCTTTCCAAGATATTTTCTAAGTCTAGTAGGTATTCATCTACCGTGTTATAGTATATAATGAGGACGTGTAAGTTATTTTGTTTTTAGCAGGGGTTGACATTTTGTCATTGTTACCATTATAGGGATAGAGCTTAAATTATTTTGACAAGGATATTCTACATAGTCTACCTTTAGTGATTACTTTATGCAAGGAATAGGGATAAGAAGAAGTAGGAAAGAAAAAGGGTTTTTTTCCTTTTCAGAAATGTATTTGTTATTGTAAGAGGCTTCAGTATTTGTGATGTAAAAAGTTGAAAGAATGAATAGCAGAAATCACATGGGTGGTATCGATGTTTTTTAATTTATCATAATACTGGTTGACTTCAGATTTAAGTTTGAAACCTTATTTTTTGTCTGCTTCAACTATCAATTCATGAGCATTTTAAGGAGATAATGCCGAATGATTGCCCTGTGATTACACAGTAATAAGTGATAAGGTTCAGATTAGAAATCAATTCTTTTTTTTTTTTTTCTTTTTTTTTTTGAGATGGAGTTTCGCTCTTGTTACCCAGGCTGGAGTGCAATAGCACGATCTCGGCTCACCACAACCTCCACCTCCTGGGTTCAGGCAATTCTCCTGCCTCAGCCCCCTGAGTAGCTGGGATTACAGGCATGCACCACCATGCCCAGCTAATTTTTTGTATTTTTAGTAGAGACGGGGGTTTCACCATGTTGACCAGGATGGTCTCGATCTCTTGACCTCATGATCCACCTGCCTCGGCCTCCCAAAGTGCTGGGATTACAGGCTTGAGCCACTGCGCCCGGCTAGAAAGCAATTCTTGTGACTCAACTCAGTTGTTTTTGTAGTATATCATGGTGTTTATGTATCAGAGGGATGTAAAGTTCTTTTATTTTGGAAATGCTGTTTGAGCATCAGCTGTATGCCAAAAGTGGGTTAAGTGTTAGGTATAAATGGTAAATTAGACAGAGTCATGTCATGCCAGAATTGATAGCCTATTTAGAGAAATACTTTAAATCAGATAAGTGTTAAGAAAGAAAAATGCAAGATAGAATGCAGACTTCTAACAGGGTGACCAAATTTGATATGGAAGGCTCAGAGAAAACTTCCTAAAGAAGCGTAGTTTGGGTTAAGTTTTGAAAGATAAATAGAAATTACCGAAATCTCAACAAGTGTTACCTCCTTGATTAGGCCTTCCCTGATCAAACAATCCAAGGTACCCTCCTAGTCTTTGTCTTATTATGTCACCTTGCTTTACTTTGATTAATGTTTATCACTATTTGGTATTTTATTATTAAGTTTTCTTGTTTATTTGCTGCCTCTACATGGTAGAGAATCAATAAATATTTGTTAAATATATGAGGAGGCTGGGAGGTGCTTCTAGGAAGAGGGAATGGCATGTGCAAAGGTCCTGAGGTAGATAGGAGCTAAAAGAAAGCCACAGAGAGCAGAAACAGAGTCTCCCCAGATACAACTGGAGAAGTAGACAGGGGCCAGACTATTTAGGATTTTGTAGGCTCTATTGTAAGACCAATAGGAAATCATTAAAGGGTTTAAAGCAAAGGAATGACGTGTGAGTTTTGCCTTTGAAAAATATGTTTTAATTCTGGGCACAGAAGAGAGAATAGATTGGAATGAGCCAAGAGTGACTGCTGGTAGATTGTAGGAGTCTGATAGTAGCCAGGATGAGCCAGGATGATAATTTAGATTTGTGTGATGGTGGTGGAAATAAAAGTGTGCTTACTAAATATAAATATGGCAGATGACAAATTTTAAGACATTACTGACTTTGACTAGATCTTTTTCCCCACAATCTGCTATGCCCTATGCTAAGGCATGTGACCCAAAAAAAAAAAAAAAAAAAAAAGAAAAAAGAAAAATTAAAATCCCCAGCTTCCGCATTTTTGTTTTTGTTTTTCCCTAACTTACATTGAAGTAATCTTGTCGTTATCATTTGAGTTTAACAAGCCAACTATTTTTTTGCTGGTTAGGAACCTGAGAAAATATTGGCTATCTCAAATTGATTGTTTTAGCAAGGGATATTATAGCAAAGAAATAAATTTTTCAGTAGTCACTGGGAAGAGTTTTGTAAACTTTTGAGTTGTGATGATATTTATTGTAAGGGTATTTTTCTTACTAATCTTCACACTATGTTTTGAACCAATTTAAAGTTTTTATTTTTTCTTAAATAAGTTGTATTTTTGTTCATAATTGTATTATGGTAGGATACTCTATTTATTCCATTTATTTAAATAGCCTGATTTGGGATAAAATGCACTTTTGAGGTTTGCAGGATATGATCTTTTTTTAAAGACACTTCTGATATATAATGTGATGGTGTGCTCCTAAGATAAGTGCAGCTTCAGGTTCTTCTCTATCCTTTTCTAAGACTTGGAGCCTGTTACTAATCATATACTCTCAAGACAGGAATTAAGTCCAAGGAAAATCAACAATGATCTTAAAGCAGATGTCTGTAAACTTTTCCTTTATGAGGAATATAAACATATAGCATGTATATACATGAGAACATTGGTTTTCAAGCTTCTTTTTAGCAGCAAATGTATCTTTCAGATAACATCTTAAATGGTACTCCCAAATATGAAGTAGATATAGAGCAGAGCCACTGTGCTTTATCTTTGGAGTGTATCATGGGGCCTACTAAAATACAATTTGCATACCAGTAATAGAGAATAGAGTCCTGGATGAAGAACAATGAAAGTTTGTATTTATCACTGTGTCAGAATTGGGTGTTAATGAAAGATTCTGTTTGTCATATTTTCTGTGACCTTTTAATTAGGCTAGTCCTAAATTCCACTTCAGAGGCCTGGTTAATGAGCTGTAATAGTTTGGACTATCTTTATTTTAAAAACAGTTCTGGGTCTTCTGTTTATTGAATTTTTGATAAAAGCAGTTTATAAGGAACTCTAACTGAACTGTACTCTTCTTGTAGTATACATATAGTAAATGTTGTTAAATTTTTCTGCATGAATTCATTTGAACCAGACAGATAGCACACTGAAGACCTTTCTACCAAATAAACCAGACATTTGTTGTTGATTTTTATTTTTAATACTGATTTTTATTGTAGGGACATGATGATGAAGTATTCGTTCTGGAAGCACATCCATTTGATCAAAGGATCATACTTTCAGCAGGTCATGATGGGAACATTTTTATTTGGGACCTTGACCGGGGGACCAAAATTCGGAATTACTTTAACATGGTAAGAGAAACCTGTATCTAGTTCACATTAAAACCAACTTCTCTTATATAATAACTTGGTAATTAAAGTATACCTAGTGCAGAGGAACCTCTTGTCAGCTGTGTTTAAATTGGTAAAATAATTCAGAGAATAACTCAAGAACTGAGTAAGGCCAGTTGAGCTTTTCAGGATGACTATTCTTAGGTGTTAGCATTTTCCAGATTCTGTTCCCCAGCTCTAAAATACAGATACTCAAATGTATAAGCTTTAGAGTTAATACCTATCCAAAATCACAAAAAGATTGATGTTTAAAATGTAATTCTGATTTATGAATTATAGCAGTGACTGTAATACTTCTATCTATCTCTGGTAAACCTCATTCGATTTAGTAATCAGAAAGTTGTTTGGCAAACATGGACTTGGAGATATGGATACTCTTAAGATACATTTAATACAAGCCATGAAAAATCTGATGAGCTATATCTCTTCTCTCAGAACACCTTTCTATGGTGATGGGAATACTCATAACCTTCTGACTAAACATTTCTAAATTGTTGGTTGGCCTTGGAGCTTACTTTTATAGGCTTTATATAGACTGAAAGCAAAGACAGGTCCTCTCTCTTTTGTTAGTAATATTGATTGTGTACTTTAATTTTAGGATGGTTATTTTAAGGCTTTATTGCATTATAACTTAAAATTTGAAGATAATATCTTGAGTTTGCTGAGGTAGTACCTTTGTCATTTTGGTTGCATTTAGTTCTTTTTTAATCTTTACAGTCACTCATTTAGTATTTCAAGAGGTATGTCATTGCTAGCAATGATTGATTTCATCCATTGCAATTTGACTCTCCCTAATTTCTTTCAGAGATTTACTGTTTCAGTAGGGTTCTGGCTACAGAAGCCAGAGAGTACTTTGGAATGCTGGTGCATCACAGAATGAATCCATGGTATTAGCAAGGAGAAGTTATCACCTATTGATTATTTGAAAATTGCTCTTAAGATTACTTGAGACTCCTCTGAATTTCAGATTGAAGGCCAAGGCCATGGTGCGGTGTTTGATTGTAAGTTTTCACCAGATGGAAACCATTTTGCCTGCACAGATTCTCATGGGCATTTGCTGCTTTTTGGTTTTGGATGCAGTAAATACTATGAAAAGGTTAGCATATTTAAATTTTGCTGTAGAGTGTAATTTAGGAATGTATCATTCACAAATTTTGTTTAAAGCCTTCCAGTTAATAAGGGTTGTTATGTGTTAATAGATATGAAATAAAAGAAAATTGTCTTTCTTAGTAAAGGTTCTCAGTTGTGATCTGCACTGCCGGAACATTAGTCTTGGCAGTGCAGATCACGATTGAGATGAGTTATAGGTTGATGAAGATATAAAAATTTCTTAGAAAATCCTTTTGCTTTGAACATATTCTCTACTGCCTTCCAGGTATAATAGGAGAGTAATTCTAGTACATTGCATTTTCTACTTCTCATGAATTGGGAATAAACCTCTGGTGACTGAATATGTTTATATTCTTAGGTGGCTATTTTACTATTTTGCTTATTATTAATCCTGTTAAAATGCTTTGGGAGCTAACTTATTAGGTTCTTTATATTTTATTAGCTGTGAATTTGAGAAACATTATAGACTCTTAGAGTTGGAAGAGAACTCAAGCATTGAGGCAGCTCTATAATTATATTAATAACAGTTTTGAGTGTCTTTGATGTGATTGATATTTACCTGTTTTACCATGTATATTATACTTCATCTATCTTCATTTGAATAAAAATAAGAATAATATAATTATATAGGTTTGTATAATTTTTACAACTTAAATAGAAATGCACAATTATATCTACTTGGTTGTTGCTTTAGTTCTTCTTATCATAATAGGATAAATATGATATAAGTCTAAAAATTAATACAGATTATAGGACTTTTTGCAGAAAAGAGAGTTACCATCTAGGTAATTCCATTCTATTTTACTTAAAGGGAATATATGGCAGCAAAAACTACAAGAATATGTAATAATTGTCTGATTTTAAAAATGAATGTGCTCTAGGAATAAAAACAAGTATTTACTTATAAATTCCTTGTGGCTATTGACCCACTACAAATCTGTCATAAAGATTCCAGATCAGATGTTCTTCCACACGGACTATCGTCCTCTTATTCGTGATGCCAATAACTACGTATTGGATGAACAAACTCAACAAGCCCCTCACCTCATGCCCCCTCCATTTTTGGTGGATGTTGATGGAAATCCTCATCCTACAAAATTCCAACGGCTGGTACCAGGGCGGGAAAATTGTAAAGATGAACAACTTATACCACAGCTGGGATATGTGGCTAATGGTATGTTTTCTCTAAAAGCAAATTTAAAGCATTTTTCACAATATTATACATTACTACTGTTCTCTATGATGTATGCCTCCTGCTAAACTCTGAAGTCGCTTATTAAAATGTTTCATCTTCTATTGCCGTTAATTTTCAGTTGCATAAAACTTTTTACCTTAGCAGAGTACTTTTTTATCGTTTATCTCACCTGGACACAAATAGTGTGTTAGGACAAACATAAGCATATATAAGCTCAAACAGAGAAGATATTGACCTGTTTCTTTGGAATACTTTATATATGTATGAACCTGTTGGTTTCTATAATATTGAATTGTAGTAAAAGCTTTTATAACTGGTGGTATTCCATTGCTTATAGTATTGGTATTTTAGTTTGAGAGTCCATAGTTAATTGAACTAAGAAGAGGAAACTTTCAAAAACCACAGACTGCCGAGGCACAATGGCTCATGCACTTTTGGAGGCTGAGGCGGGTGGATTACTTGATTAAGGTCAGGCATTCAAGACCAGCCTGGCCAACATGGTGAAACCCCGTCTCTACTAAAAATACAGGCCAGGCGTGGTGGCTCATGCCTATAATCCCAGCATTTTGGGAGGCCGGGGCAGGTGGATCACGAGGTCAAGAGATCGAGACCATCCTGGTCAACGTGGTGAAACCCTGTCTCTACTAAAAATACAATGCTGGGCATGGTGGTGTGTGCCTGTAGTACCAGCTACTCAGGAGGCTAAGGCAGGAGAATTGCTTGAACCCAGGAGGTGGAGGTTGCGGTGAGCCGAGATCGCGCCATCGCACTCCAGCCTGGGTAACGAGCAAAACTCGGTCTCAAACAAACAAACGAACAAACAAACAAAAATTAGCTGGGCATGGTGGTACACACCTGTAATCCCAGCTACTTAGGTGGCTGAGGCACAAGAACCACTTAAACCTGGCAGGCAGAGGTTGCAGTGAGCTGAGATCATGTCACTGAACTTCAGACTGGGGGACAGAGTGGGACTCTGTCTCAGTAAAAACCACCCACACTCCCACCCCTGCCAAACTGGAGGTAGCTATTTAGCTGTCATGTTTAAACTGAAAAGAATCATTGGGTGGGTAAGAGAATGTGACTATTTAAATAGCACTCAGTCTTGGGAGATACTGGAAAAGCACATATGAATGTGATGCATGATGGGAAGATAGTAGAATAAAACATTGGAATAATCTATTTTCTATCAAAGCAACTTGTTCTCTTCTGATTCGCATATTAACATTATTTATACTGCCCTGTACCCCCACATAAAATGCCTTCATATCTTACTTTAGTACTTATAGGTTGTCTTCAGGTATAAGCTAGTAAGGTACTGATTTGCAAGTAGAATTTCATCTTTGCTTAGGGAATTAAGGTTTTAGCTGATCCTTACAGAATGAAATACAGCATATCTTTTTATATTCTTGCTCATAAAGGTTGTAGAGTAGATAAATGATATTATACATGTGCCAGTAATTGCTGTGATGATGTCCTATTTATTAGCCAAGGATAAAAGGTATGCCTATTAATTAAATGGGAGATAAACTTGAAAACATATGAATAAGAAAGTTTAATTTTTCAGACTGTATTTCTTGTAAGATCTGATAACTTGGTTACGCTGTAATCTGACTAGAGGACAAGATGAAAACCAAGACTATGATATACTTAAGAAAGAAAAAGATTTAACATTTTCATTCAGAAATAATCATTAAGTTTCAGTGTATATAAAAAATAATTTTGTATTCATTAAAACCCTAAAATGTTATTAAAAGACAGTATTTGAAAGATCATCATTTTGACTTCTTTCAAAAAGGAACTTTTCACAAAAGAGGAACATAAAGCATTTTAGGTATCTGTGGTTGAACTTGTTTAAACCTTACTCAGAACTCTTATATGGCATAGCTAGTTGCTCTTAGGTAACAAACTTGTACACCCTGCAACTGTACTGAGTACCATAGACAATCATAATACATTTGTACATATTTTTATAGCTGAGCATATATCAAGACAGAAAAGGTACAGTAAAAATATGGTATAAAAGATAAAGAATGGTATACCTGTATAAAGCACTTATCATGGAATGGAGCTTACAGGACTGGAAATTGCTGTGGGTGATTCAATGAATGAGTGGTTGAATGTGAAGGCCTAGAACATTAATGCACACTACTGTACACTTTATTAACACTGTGCACTTAAGCTATACTAAATGTATATACACAATATTTTTCTTTCTTCAGTAACAGATTAACCTTAGCTTGAAACGCTTTTTAGGTTTTTCTTGTTTTTTACCTTTTTGACTCTTTTGTAATAATACTTAGCTTAAAACACAAATATATTTTACAGCTGGATAAAAATATTCTTATATCCTTATTGTATAAGCTTTTTCTATTTTTAAAATTTTTATTGTTTTACATTTTAAACTTTTTAATTAAAAGTTAAGGCACAAACACATTACCCTAGGTCTACACAGAGTCAGGATCACCAATATCTCTGTCTTCTACCTCCACATCTTGCTTGTCCCACTGGAAGGTCTTCAGGGACAATAACACATGGAGCTCTCATCCCTTATAACAATGCCTTTTTCTAGACTACCTCCTGGAGGATGTTCTTGAGGCTGTTTTACAGTGCAACTTTTTTTTAATAATTAGAAGGAGTACATTTCAGAATGATACAAAGTATAGTATAGTGCATACATAAAACGCTAATATAGTCACTTATTGCCAAGTATTATGTACTGTGCGTAATTGTATGTGCTATGCTTTTATATAACTGGCAGTGCAGTAGGTTTGTTTATCCCAACATCATCACAAACATGTGAGGACTGTATTGCCCTATGAAGGCTATGATGTCACTAGGAAATAAGATTTTTTTCAGCTTCATTATGATCTTATGAGCCTACCATTGTATATGTGGTTTATCTTTGACTAAGATGTCATTATGCAGCACATGATTGTATTTTTATAGATGAAAAGGTCTTCATAATAATGTCTAGTTTGGGAGCATTGGTTAAGTCAGACACATAAGCTAGTACATCAAAAATAGTCCAAATTTTTAATAATATGTTTCATTTGATATATACTTTATTTCCAGTTTAATCCTGTTCTTAATCATTTGTGTAGAAATTGAGAGATTGTTTTACTGTGTTTAAGGTATACTAATATGTAAGTAATTTTATGGCTTTGTATCTGGTCTCATTAAGGTGATGGTGAGGTGGTAGAACAGGTAATTGGGCAGCAAACCAATGACCAAGATGAGAGCATTCTTGATGGAATAATCAGGGAGCTACAGAGAGAACAAGACCTGAGACTCATTAATGAAGGAGATGTTCCACATGTTCCAGTTAATAGAGCATACTCTCTTAATGGTGGTAGGTATTTTTATACTTGTAAAGGGGGTAGTGTATGTACTGTAATTACATTACTTTTACCAAATAATTACATGGAAAATATTTTATGTTTATAAATAACATTTTTATTAATTTACAACTGTGACATCAGATACATTGAAGTCTTATAATCTCGTCAGTTGTGGACAAAATGACTTAAGGTCTCCTGAGAAATACAGGTGATGTAGTTTAATACACTATTTTTTTTTTACTCAGTAATTTATCTGTAATCTTTACATTTGTTTTGAGAAGTACTACAGTAAATCTAGCCCTTTTGTAGGAGAACCAACCTATACAGTTTTCAAAATTAAAATTAGTTTAAGTTTAGAAATTACTACCAATTCCTCTTTTGTAGAGGGGAAAGCAGAATGGCATGCTCTTCTCTCGAATTAAAAAAATATATATGCTGGAAAATAAGAAGTCCTCTGAAGACAAGAGGCCCTCTTAGGGAATACAGATGCAGCTTCTGAACTGACTTTTATAACAGTTTGATCGTAATACCAGTACAAGTTATTTATATTTAATTACTCTATCTTAAAATGAATATTATATCCTATTGTATCTCCTCCTTTAAAAAAATTTGTTTTTTTTTATTTTTTTATTTATTTTTATTTTTATTTTTTTGAGATGGAGTTTTGCTCTTGTTGCCCAGGCTGGAGTGCAATGGCGCGATCTGGGCTCACCGCAACCTCCGTCTCCTGGGTTCAGGCAATTCTCCTGCCTCAGCCTCCTGAGTAGCTGGGATTACAGGCACGCGCCACCATGGCCAGCTAATTTTTTTGTATTTTTAGTGGAGGCGGGGTTTCACCATGTTGACCAGGATGGTCTCGATCTGTTGACCTTGTGATCCACCTGCCTTGGCATCCCAAAGTGCTGGGATTACAGGCGTGAGCCACCGCGCCCGGCCTATTTATTTTTAATATTTTCTTTTTATTTATTTTTAAATTTTTTTAGAGACAGGGTTTCACCATGTTGGCCGGGCTGGTCTCTAACTCCTGACCTCAGGTGATCCCCTGCCTCAGCCTCCCAAAGTGCTGGGATTACAAGCATGAGCCACCTCGCCCGGCCTGTATCTCCTCCTTTACATTAAATATGCTGGGGCATCTGAGTTTTATATAAGTCTTAGCTTGCATCAGGAGCTGTTAGTTTTATTTTTAAAGGTAGTCATCTTAGGAGTTTTTTTTTTTTTTTTTTTTTTTTTTCAGATTTGTTTCTTTTTATTTATTTGTAACTAGAGTCATTTATTTCTGTAGCATTGCATTTTAGATTCCATGGAAATGAATAAGGTGATTTAAATTTGTGATGATTCACAGGGTATTTTACTCATTTCCTGATTTCTTCAATATCTCGTAAAATTAAAATTAAAGTAGGTCATTTGGGTCACTTGAACACCTAACTCAGACAAGCTTTTCTGAACCTGGAACAAGATGACAAATGGGCTGATAATCATCTATATTAGGACCTTTATTCCGGAGACTAAAACTTTCTCAGAGCCCTGATTTAAATACCCGTTAATGAAATCAGTATTCTGTTGTACCTTAAATACTAGGTTTTCATGGACAGATTAGAAATTATATTAATCAAGAGACTCTACTGACTCTTTGTAATATTCATTTGTTTTGAAATTTTTCTGATATTTAACAGTTGGATTTTTCAGTTTCCATTTGTGTTTTATTTGTCAGTAAAAGAAAAATAAACTAACATGAACCTTTCTGGACTATTAAAAAGAAAAATAAAAATTCCGTTACTTTGTTTTCTTTTTTCTTTGCTCATCAATCTTAAAAATGAAATTTTGATGTTAAAAAAATATTTACTTACACTTTGAATCTTAACATTTTTGAAAGTTTTATTGATGCTTTATCCAGAAGCATTGTAATGGAGCGAACAAAGATAGAATTTAGATCAAAAAGCTGCTTCCTGAACTAGTACTAATAAACATTTGTGAATTTGCAAATCATGTTGAATACATTTTTTATATTCAGTGAGCATTTGGTAGATGTCAGATGTGAAACCACTTTGAAAAAAATTAGAAGAACTGTAGGCCGGGCACAGTGGCTCAAGCCTGTAATCCCAACACTTTGGGAGGCCAAGTTGCGTGGATCACGAGGTCAGGAGATGGAGACCATCCTGGCTAACACGGTGAAACCCCATCTCTACTAAAAATACAAAAATTAGCTGGGTGTGGTGGCGCACGCTTGTAGTCCCAGCTACTTGGGAGGCTGAGGCAGGAGAATTGCTTGAACCTGGGAGGCAGAGATTACAGTGAGCCGAGATCGTGCCACTGCACTCCAGCCTGGCATCTGGCAACAGAGTGCGACTCTGTCTCAAAAAAGAAAGAAAGAAAAAAAAAAAGGACTATAGAAGTTTTAAACATTTATTGAGTGCCTGCTTTATTTATAACAATATCAGAAACACAAAGGAGGTACAGAAAATGTAGAACAAAGGAATAGCAATTCGTACGGCATTACTATCTTTGAATCTACTGTTTTATTTAGAGCTCTGATCTGGAAAACTATAGTGCCTTTGCTCAGAAAGTGATACTTTTCCTTGTTTTAGCTCTGAGAAGTCCAAACATGGACATATCGTCTTCCCCAAACATCGCGCTTCGCAGACATAGTAGTCAAATTGAAGGTGTTAGACAAATGCATAACAACGCTCCTCGGAGCCAGATGGCCACTGAAAGAGATCTCATGGCATGGAGCAGAAGAGTAGTGGTCAATGAACTAAATAATGGGGTTAGCAGGTGAGTCAATAAGGTAACATTTAGAAGAAAATTTAAAGCTTTAGTCTTAGGAAGTAAATTGAAATGTACTATGTTAGCCTAGTAAATGAGGTATTTTTAAATATAGTTTAGTCATGCATTAGTTTTTCCATATTATTCCAATGAGTTCATTCCATAACAAATAATGATTATCTTCAATTTGCTCAGCTTTGTGCTAAATGCTTTGGGGAATATTGAAAATGCAAAACATTGTCTCCATTCTGAGTTTATAGCCTAGATTAGAAGAAAAGAATACAAATAGTATTAAGGAACAACTCATGAGGTCTTATGCAATTAAATATGTGAGTGATATATGGACCTTAACATTGGAACAGTCTGGGAGTACAATTATTTGCTAGATGCTGGTGTTCAGAATATCTTCAGAAATGTCATTTAGGTAGACTTCATTGGATAAAAGGATTTCATTAGGATTAATTTCAAACTTAGAATCCCTATTCATATTTGTAAACCCTAACATTAACTGTAGTAACAACTTTCAGATACTCCACAGCAACTGGAAAGAAATTTAGAAAAGACATTTATAGAGAATATGTACAATTCATTTTAATCAAGTATCTTCCTAACCAAGCCTTTTACCAGATCATCCAACAAGTAGTGAAATTAATTTGGTTTCTCTTTTTCTTCTGCTTTCTGCTATAAGAAGGCAGCAGTAATAAGACAAAAAAAAAAAGCCATAATTAATTTATGTCTTTGGAGTAAATAATTATTTACTCGAAATATTAGAAGCAGAATTGAAAGCAGAGACTTGAAGATATTTGTATGCCAGTGTTCAATGTGGCATTATTCACAATAACCAAATGGTAGAAACAACTCAATTGTCCACCAACAGATGAATAGATAAATTCTAGTATATGTACAAAATGGCATATCATTCAGCTACAGAGAAGAATGATGTTCTGATACCTGCTACAACATGGATAAACATTATGCTAAGTGAAAGAAGGCAGAGACAAAAGGACAAATAGTATATGATTCCACTTAAATGAAATATTGGGACTAGGCAAATTCATAGAGACATACAATAGATTAGAGGTTATCAGGGGCTAGGAAGAAGTAGAAAATCAGGAATTACTGTGTAATGGTCACAGAGTTTATCTTGGAAGTGATGAAAAAGTTTGGAAATGTCGGTAATGGTTGCACAACTTTCTGAATGTAATTAATGCCACTGAATTATACACCTAAAAGTTCAAGTGACAAATTATATGTTTAAAAGTATTTTTATCTGATTCTTAGATGATTGGTTTTCTTTTTGTTGATTTTCTGTTACTTTGACCTTTAACTTGTAATTAGGGTACAAGAGGAATGTCGAACTACAAAAGGTGACATAGAAATCTGTCTTTATACAGTTGAAAAGAAGAAAAAGCCATCTTATACTACTCAAAGGGTAAGTATAGTTTTACAGTACTTTGGGATACACTTTGCAAATATTTGCAGATAATAGGTTTTTTTAGAGGCAGCAGTTATGTATTAGGAGACTATTTTAATAGGTGTCTGCATATAGGGAACCTACTTTTTGAGCCACAAATTGAGATATATGATTATTACTAATAAGAATAAAGTTACAAGTCAAGCGTGTCCCCGAAAATCTAGGACATGTGGTTTATTTTAGGTATACCATTTTTATATGGTCAGATAGAACCTTAAGTATATTACCAGCTCACTAATTAGAATGTAAAACAAATGATCAGATACCCTAGGCCAGAGGTTGGCTAACTATAGCCCATGGGCCAAACCGGTTCTGCTACCTATTTCTGTTATTTTTTATTGGAACACAGCCACATTTATTTATTTATGTCTTGTACATGGTTGCTTTCAGGCTGTAAGACAGAACTGAATAGTTGTAACAGAGATTGTATGACTTGCAAAGCCAAAAAATGTTTACATTCTTGTCCTTTGCAGAAAAAGTTTGCTGGTCCGTACCCTAGGCCCATTCCTGGCTTATTTAATCATTTAGGAGCAAAATATGATCTGTACATTGTGACATACTAGATAAACTGCTAAGCAGAAGGCAGGATTGCCAGTATCTTAGGTACATCAAATGTGTAGTTTTGTTCCCAAATTTAACCATAATTTCCATAGAGTGTGGTAATTTGAAGAGTCTAGGAAGATTTTGATGTTGTTAAACAAATCTGGGTAATGGACCCTGAATTCTAATTTTTTTCCAGAATTGATAAACAGAAATTTAGATAAATATCAAATGGATATCTGCAAATATTAGATCATTTTGCTTTCTTAACTTTTATTGTTAAGAAATTCACTTTATTGTTTTGTTAGTTTATTTGCTGTTCTCTGATTAGCTTTTTTTTTTAGAGATTTTGTATGACTCAGAACAATGATTTTTTAATTTTTTTCCTACTAAGCTTATGGTAACAAACATCAGACTTGGCTGAGACTAATGGACAGGGTACTTAGGTCTATAGATATTTTTACTTATGTTGAAAATGTGAAACATTTACATATACTTTTAAACTTGTTGGCTCCTAATTACATTCTAGGGTTGCAGCTTAGCTAAAGGGAATATCCATAGTAATGTTATATATTTGCAAAGTTTAGAATAAAATAATTTTCACTTCAAATATTAGTCATTAAAAATTAAATCTCTATTTTGACCTGTTAACTAAATGAGCATACTGCCAATTCTTGTTATAACCACAAGTAAGTTATCCATAGTAACTCAATTTCTTTTCTTCTATTATTGTCCACAAATAGTAGAACTAATCCTTAATGGGATATAAGGAATTAAACATGGGATGAATTTGTGTGTGTGTGGGTGCCTTCAACGAAGAGTCAAACTCTAAAATATTTGAAGAGATTTATTCTGAGCCAAAAATGAGTGACCAGTGGTCCAGGACACAGCCCTTACGAGATCTGAGAATTTATGCCCAAGATAGTTGGGCTACAACGTGGTTTTATACATTTTAGGGAGACATAAGACATAAATTGATACATATAAAATGTACTTTTTTTTGGTGCAGAAAAGCAGGACGACTGGAAGTGAGGTGGGGGGCTTCCAGGTCAATTTCCAATCAAAGATTTTTTTATTGGAATTTGGCTGAAAGTGTTTTTATCTAAAGACCTGGGATGAATACAAAGGAATGTCTGGATTGAGGTAAGGGTTTGTGAAGACCAAGGTTCTTATTATGCAGATGAAGCCTCCAGGTAGCAAACTTCAGAGAAAACAGGTTGTAAATGTTTGTTATTAGACTTAAAATGGTATGGTGCAAGACTCTTAGTTGATTTTCTCTTGAAGGGGATTCTCTGCAGCATGTAGATTTTCTTCCACAAGAGAAAACTTTGCAGGGCTATTTCAAGATACGGCAAGGAACATTTGGGGTTAAAATATTTTGATTTTTTTCCTTTCCTTTTGTCATGTGATGTTATGCCAAAGTCAGGTTGGAAAAGTAAAGCCACATTATATAGAGTTAAATAAAACCTCTCTGATGAGACTATGGTTTCTAAGGCATGACTCTCCAGACCCTTTAGATGGGAATTTGAGCAGGAGAAGAAAAAAGGAGCAGAGTTTAGATTTAAGTTCCAAAAATTAAATTGTTACTTTTTGTATGAAGATTGTTTTGAGTCCTTTCCCTTCTGTTGTTAGAAGTAATCTAAAATTTATTATTTCATTTTTATTTTATACAACTCTCTCCTGGACGTAGTTTTGTATTTCAGAGGTGATGGGGTGGAGAGTGAACTAAATTTATTTTAAAGATCCTTTTCAAATCTTAAGAATCTTAAGAATGCTGTTGATAAAAGAGTCAAACTCTGTAAGATATTTGAAGAGATTTATTCTGAGCCATATATGAGTGACCAGTGACCGGACACACAGTCTCAAGAAGTAGTCCTGAGAACAAATCCAGGCTACAGCTTGGATTTATACAATTTAGGGAGATAAGACATCAATCAGTACATGTAAGACAGTACATTGGTTCAGTCGAGAAAGGCAGGGGGGGTGTGACAGAGGAGTTTCCAAGTCATAAGTGGATTCAAAAATTTTCTAACTAGCATTTAGTTGAAAGAGTTAAGTATTGTCTGAAGACCTAGAATCAATAGAAGGAAATGTCTGGGTTAAGGAGTTTTAGAGACCAAGATTTTCATTATGCAAAAGAAGCCTGTAGGTAGCTTTTTTCACTGAAAGTAGATTGCAAATGTTTCTTATCAGACTTAACTAAAAGTGCCAGACTCTTGGTTGATTCTCTCCTGGATCAGGAAAAAGGCCTGGAAAGAGAAAGGGATCTACAGAATGTTGATTTTCCCAACAAAGACCGCTTTACAGGGCTATTTCAAGATATGGCAAAGAAACGTATTTGCGGTTAAAATATTTTGATTTCCTTCTTTATCTGTTGTACGATATTATGCCAGAGTTAGATTGGAAAGTTAAAGCACGTTATAGAGTGTTAAGTAAAATCCCTCTGATGAGACTTGGTTTGTAAGGCATGGAACATCCCCCCATTCCCTACCCCTGCAAAAGACCTCTTAGATAGAAATTTGGGCAAGAGAAGTAGAAGATCAGAGTTTAGCCCTCAAAAATCACTTATATATCTTAGCACTTTAACAAACTTTTTCTAGATTTTGGAACAGAACTAAATAAATACGCATTATATATACATAAATATGACTGAAATGTCTTGCTTATGTAAATTACGAATGGGTAAATTCTTGCAACCCAGACATTTTTTTCCAGGAGGTGAAACAATTTTATTTTAGTTGTCTTTAAAATCACAAAGACACTTATTTTCTTTATATAAAAACATTAGTGCAGATACATATACTTTCTAGAAAATAATTATATAGACATCTCAGAGAAAAACGTACCCCATTATATGATTTTAGTGAGGTTGCTTAGAAAAAACTCACATCTGGACTGATTCCTAAAACATACCATTCCACCACCATTCTACTGATAATTGGTATCATCAGTGTGTCTTCCAGTGTTATTACTTATTTGATAATACATACATAGTCTGGCTTATCATTTAATGCTCCATTGGTTCATCATCCTTTTCTGCTGGTTCATCAGCAGGTTGAGCAGGTTGTGCCTTTTTCTGTGGCCTTTCCTCAAGACCTTCCAGGAATAGACACATTATCACTGTCATCATCATAGATTGTAATCTCAATTTTTACCAGCAATTCCAATGGAAACATTTTTGTAGTTATGTCCCGTTCTGCGGGAATTGTCTCTCTTAAGGCACACAGACCATGTTTAACCAGTTCATTTAAATTGTATTCTATAAATTTGGACATAATGTGTCTCCTAAGTACGAGCTGATCGAGAACAGGCTCCAATGGACATAGCTCTATAGTCAAAATCATCAGGAAAATGTGAGGGACCATAACATCATAACCAGCAATAAGTAGTCCAATATGGTCTCCAGCCATATTGTTGTGTT
This sequence comes from Saimiri boliviensis, assembly GCF_048565385.1. Lineage (NCBI taxonomy): Eukaryota > Metazoa > Chordata > Mammalia > Primates > Cebidae > Saimiri > Saimiri boliviensis. The sequence goes on along the minus strand of NC_133470.1, from coordinate 68,282,861 downwards.
GGTATCTGGGTCTTGCTTCCAATTAGAGATACAAGAGAAGACATAGGAAGAGGTCTATCAGATACAAATCTGGAATCAAAACATTCCCAGCACATAAAATTACATAACAGTCTAGCATCGTCAGTAAGCCCTGCAGGTGAGATACCAATACGGTTGTCAACATGGAAAAATTTTTTCTGATGAACTAACTGCAAGCTCCAATGGTGCCTTTTTCAATGCAGCCAATACTGCATGGGTTTTTTTTATTTCAGACCAACTGTAACTGAACCTTGTTTATCAGCTTCCATTGCATATTCAGTTTGATGAATCCTGCTCAAGACAATGATGTCATTGTCATTCTGGTTTCCAAACGTGGTTTCGGCACAGCCCTGGTTGCAGCCTCTAGCAAAACTGAGGATCAAGGAGTTGCTGCCTAAACTATCACTCTGCATTGTACAGAGAAGTCTGTGGGACTTTGCAACCCAGAATTTTTAAGAGTGATCAATATTAGTGGAAAGTGGGTTAAATATTTTAAGTATAGTTATATGTTGGCTTTCTTTTGGAGAATTTATTCTCATCTATTCACCTCTACTCCCCACTTAATTTGCTTTATTGTGTGTTTACTGAGCTTTTCCTTTTTTAAAGTTAATTATTCGTCTCTTTTACAGAATGATTATGAGCCTAGCTGTGGGCGTTCTTTACGAAGGACACAGCGCAAACGTCAGCATACTTACCAGACACGATCCAACATAGAGCATAATTCACAAGCATCGTGTCAAAATTCAGGTGTACAGGAAGACTCAGACAGCTCCTCAGAGGTTAGATATATACTATTATTTATTTGATGTAGTCGTCTTTTTCCCAGTTTGTATCATCCATTTGGGTTTAAGGGTTACTTCTTTAATAGAAAATTATTTTAATGATATTCTTTTTTTTTTTTGAGACGGAGTTTCGCTCTTGTTACCCAGGCTGGAGTGCAATGGCGCAATCTCGGCTCACCGCAACCTCCACCTCCTGGGTTCAAGCAATTCTCCTGCCTCAGCCTCCTGAGTAGCTGGGACTACAGGCGTGGGCCACCATGCCCAGCAAATTTTTGTATTTTTAGTAGAGACGGGGTTTCACCATGTTGACCAGGTTGGTCTCGATCTCTTGACCTCATGATCCACCTGCCTCGGCCTCCCAAAGTGCTGGGATTACAGACGTGAGCCACCGCGCCCGGCCATTTTAATGATATTCTTATAAGAGGTTTTTTCATTAATAATACATTTAGTAGGTATATTTGGACATATTTAATTCCTTTAGGTGTCTTCTTGGATTTTTACCTCAGATGCTGTCTTGGTGAGGGTATCAAATATGCCAGCAATAGTTTAACTTTGAGACAGTGAAAAAAAGAGTAGGGGGAGATCAGCCTAGAAATGGAAAGGGATAGAATATAAACAGCTTTAATAAGTTACACATCTTCAGAACTAGTTGGCTGTCTGATCGACATAATATACACACTTTTTGTTATTATTGACTTCACCATACATGGAGATCATTGGTGTTGATTTTTCGCAGGCCTACCTTTTTCATGGTAATGAATAAAGAGTATAGCAATTCTTTTCATCCTGTTCTTCTGTTCTCCAGTCCTTTTGTTCTCTTAACAGCTTTCATTGTTAAATGCATAATGAAGGTTTAATCATGCATTGACAATATGTGGTATGGTACTCTCATCCTCTTGCCATTCCCGGTTCTTTTTTTTTTGAGACAGAGTCTGGCTCTGTCGCCCAGGCTGGAGAGCTGTGTGGTGCATACTCGGCTCACCGCAAACCCTGCCTTGCGGGGTTCAAGAGATTCTCCTGCCTCCGCCTCCCCAGTGTCTAAGATTACAGGCATGTGCCACCATACCTGGCTAATTTTTGTATCTTTAGCAGAGCCAGGGTTTCACCATGTTGACCAGGCTGGTCTCGAACTCCTGACCTCAGGTGATCTGCCTTCCTCAGCCTCCCAAAATGTTAGGATTACAGGTGTGAGCCACTGTGCTGTTCCTGGCCCCATTCACAATTCTTAAACTAACTCTTATAAAAGATGTCCTCCATTCATGCCCCACCCCCACCCATATGAAAATCATGATCTTAAAAGAATGATCACTATTAAGGAACTGCTGCTCCCCCCACCCTTTTTTTTGTTGTTGTTAAGACAGCCTTGCTCTGTTGCCTAGGCTGGAGTGCAATGGCGCAATCTCAGCTGACTGCAGCCTCTGCCTCCCAGGTTCAAAGAATTATCCTGTCTTGTCCTCCCAAGTAGCTGGGACTACAGGTGCATGCCACCATGCCTGGCTAATTTTTGTATTTTTGGTAGAGACGGATTTTACCGTATTGGTCAGACTGGTCTCAAACTCCTGACCTCAGGTGATCTGTCCTCCTTGGCCTGATCTGTCTGCACCTGGCCCGATGCTCCCTTTAAAATGTAATGTAATAATGGCATTGTGGTTGTGCTTTTAAAACAAATCCTAATCTCAGTAAATATTCATGGTTAAAATGAATTTTTTTGGTCATGATGTGGATCAAACTAATGCTAGAATATAAGACAGTGGGTGAAGGTATAGATAAAATAAGATAGGAAGTGAATTATTATCTAAACTGGAGATTGTATACATGGGTTATCTATTCTCTCTACTGTATTTAAAATTTTACATGAAAAAGATGAAATTTTTTAATGGGGAGTAATTCTATTAACTTGGTAGAGACATATTAGGTATTTTTAAAACAATGTTTCTAATATTGTATTTAAGAGGGTTGTATTTGGACTTAAGAAATCAATTGAGTCTTTGAAATCATAAAAAGATGTTTTACATCAATAAGATAATGAAGCCAGAAATTTAGAAATGCCTTGTAGACTTAGTTGTGAGTTACAGATATACTTAGAACAATACTTATGTGCATTTTAAGGAGAACATTTTTTGAGGGCAGAATTTAAAAAATGCTATAAAACAGTAGTGGTTTTTTAATTAGAAATACATTAGCTGGTAATAACCATATATCTTAATTGTTTGCTCTTTGTTGTAGGAAGATGAAACTGTTGGCACAAGTGATGCTTCGGTAGAGGATCCTGTTGTGGAATGGCAAAGTGAAAGTTCTTCCAGGTAGTTTTAATTTGGCCAAAATTATTGAATAGTTTTATGTTCTTGTAGGAATTTGGCAATACCAGAATTAAAATGGTGTTTTATAGTAGAAAAGGTACCTGCTGGAAACTTAAAGACCTGTTGTGATGCTGGCTCTCCCAATATCTTTCTGATGTCATTGTGAGCCTTTTAGTTTATTAATCTATAAAATAAACTTATTTTTAAATCCAAGATTCTACATCTTGGCAATTATACTTGCCCTCTGCATGATGTTTCAGTCAGTGACGGAGTGCATTATGTTGGTCGTCTCACAAGGTTGTAATGAAGCTGAAAAATTTCTATCACCTGGTGACATCATAGCCATTGTAATACTGTCGCACAAAGCATTATTCATGTGTTTGTAGGGATGCTGGTGTAAATCAACCTGCTGCACTGCCAGTCATAGAAAAGTTTTGCATATACATTTATGTACAGTATATAGTACTTAATAATCAACAACTGTGTTACTAGTTTTTCCATTTACTATGCTGTACTTTTATATTATATTTTTCTTCATTTCATTTTTTATTCTTTTAAAGATGGTGTCTGGCTATGTTGCCCAGGCATGCCTTAAACTCCTGGGCTCAAGCAGTCCTCCCACCTCAGCCTCCTGAGTAGCAGGGTGTACAGGTACACACCAGTATGCTGTTTTTGCTATACTTTTTATTGTTATTTTAGAGTGTACTCGTCCTATTTGTAATAAATTATTAACGTAAAATAGCCTCAGACAGATCCTCCAGGAGATATTCCAAAAGGAGGCATTATTATCATCAGAGATAAAATCTCCGTGTGTTATTGTCTCCAAATACCTTCCAGTGGAAGAGGAAACTATGTGGAAGTCGAAGACAGTAATACCGCTGATCTCAACTCTCTGTAGGCTCAGGCTAATGTTTGTGTCTTAGTTTTTAAACAAAGTTTTAAAATATGAAAAAATGTTTAAACTTTGAAAATAGAAAATACCTTACAGAGTACGGTTATAAAGAAAAAAAAATTGCCCCGCACTATGGCTCATGTCTGTAACCCTAGCACTTTGGGAGGCCGAGGTGGACAGATCACCTAAGATCAGGAGTTCAAGACAAGCCTGGCCAACATGGTAAAACCCCATCTCTATGAAAAAATATAAGAATTAGCCTAGCATGGTAGCGGACACCTGTAATGCCAGCTATTCAGGAGGCTAAGGCAGGAGAATTGCTTGAACCCACGAGGTTGAGGTTGCAGTGAGCCAAGATTGTGCCATTGAACTCCAGCCTGGGCGACGAGAGCAAAATTCTGTCTCACAAAAAAAAATAAAAACAAGAAAGAAAAAAAATTATATGGCTGTACAATGTGTTTGTGTTTTGAGTGTAAAAGTCTCAAAAAAAGCTAAAAGGTATAAAATAAAAATGTTACAGTAAGCTAAGATTAATTTCTTGTTGAAGAAAGAAAAATACTTTTAAAAAATTTTACATAACTTAAGTGTAGTGTTTGTAAAGTCTTCAGTAGTATACAGTAATGTTAGGTCTTCGCATTCACTCACTATCATTCACTGTGATTCACCCATAGCAACATTCAGTCCTATGAACTCCATTCATGTTAAGTGCCCTATGTAGGTATACATTTTTTGAAATCTTTTACACCATATTTTTACTATACCTTTTCTATGTGTAGATATGTTGAGATCCACAAATGTTTAACATTGTGTTAAAATTGCCAACAGTATTCAGTACAGTCACATGCTGTACAAATTTGTAGCCTCGGAGCAATAGGCTCTACTATATAGACTAGGTGTGTAGTAGGCTACACTGTCTAGGTTTGTGTTATTATACTCTATATGATGTTCACACAGTGACAAAATTACCTAATGATGCATTTCTCTGAAAGTATCTCCTTTGTTAAGTGACCTATGACTGTATATGTATTTATTTCAGTTTTAAAATAATTCCATTTAAGCATTTCTAAGAATAAGAATTTCTTTATTAAAAAGATTTGGGATTTTGGACAGGGATTTTAATTCCTGTTATAGGAAACTAAGCATTATAATTATAATATGGTTACGATCCTTGGATAAATCCAAGAAGCATTTCATTATATAATTATATAATTATCAAAATTTTATGTAGATTTTTTTTTTTTTTTGAGACAGAGTCTCACTATATAGATTTTTTTTTTTTCTTTTTTGAGACAGATTCTCACTCTCACCCATGCTGGAGAGCAATGGTGCCATCTCGGCTCACTGCAACTTCCACTTCCCAGGTTCAAACAATTCTCCCACCTCAGTTTCCTGAGTAGTTTGGGACTACAGGCATGTGCCACCACACCCAGCTAATTTTTGTATTTTTAGTAGAGATGGAATTTCACCACATTGACCAGACTAGTCTCTGGTCTTGAACCCCTGACCTTATGATCTGCCTCCCTTGGCCTTCCAAAGTGCTGGGATCGCAGGTGTGAGCCTCCACATCCAGCCGATATTTTTTTCTCTTAAGTTAGAACAGAATCTAGCCATGTCATTTATAATGCTTTTTGATTACAGAATGATCTTTCAATTATTAAGTAAAACTACTCCTTTTCTATACTTAGGTATTCATAATTTTGATTTATTTACAGTGATTCATCAAGTGAATATTCTGATTGGACAGCAGATGCTGGAATAAATTTACAACCCCCAAAAAGACAAACCAGACAAACAACACGAAAAATATGCAGCAGCTCTGATGAAGAGAATTTGAAGTCCTTAGAAGAAAGACAAAAGAAACCTAAGCAGACTAGAAAGAAGGTCTGTAACTTTATAGGTTATTTTGTTTTTGTTATTTATTTGATTTTTTTCTTTGATACTTTAACATTTAATAGTAAAATTGACTTTTCTCTAGAAATAATATTTCATCTGAGAAAGTAAGTAAAAGTAGTTTGACTTCAAAATGTAAAGAACTTTTGAAAATTTTGTTAACAAAGGTAGAGGCTAGAATGTTTCATTATAATTTGTTATTCAAACATAGTCACAATCGTGTTAAAATGTAGCAATGTCCTAAAATAAACTACTGTCTTTTTTTTTTTTTTTTGAGACGGAGTTTCGCTCTTGTTACCCAGGCTGGAGTGCAATGGCGCGATCTCGGCTCACCGCAACCTCCGCCTCCTGGGCTCAGGCAATTCTCCTGCCTCAGCCTCCTGAGTAGCTGGGATTACAGGCATGTGCCACCATGCCCAGCTAATTTTTTGTATTTTTAGTAGAGACGGGGTTTCACCATGTTGACCAGGATGGTCTCGATCTCTCGACCTCGTGATCCACCCGCCTCGGCCTCCAAAAGTGCTGGGGTTACAGGCTTGAGCCACCGCGCCCGGCCATAAACTACTGTCTTAAAAAATGATTATTGTCACCTTTATCAGACAACATTATTATTCTTGTCATGTGATATTTTGAGTCCTCATTTTTACCATTTTTTAACTTGTAACATGGAAGAGTATGATAAATTGTATAGGATTGTCCTTCAATTCCACTATATTTTTTGGTGTTTTTATTAAAGAGGTGGGGTCTTGTTATGTTGCCCAGAGTGGAGTGCAGTGGCTATTCACAGTCATCATTAGAGCACACTGCAGACTCAAACTGAGGCTCAAGCAATCCTCCCACCTCAGCCTCCTGGTTAGCTGGGAGTACTGGTGTGTACCACTGTGCCTGGCTTACCGTTATGTTTTTATTTCATCCTAATGGCAGTTTCTTTTCCTCACTGTAAATTCATTCAGGTGATTTAAAGACTTGATTTACGTAGTTGTTTTAATTTTAGTTTCAAAATTGATTATAGACATATTCTGTAGTCTTTTGCTTTAGTAGACATAATTGTTTTCTTGATTATCACTATTTTATTGGCAAAAACTTATTCTTATTGCATTTGAATTCATGTGGTAGTCAAGAGACATATGTAAAAGTTATGGTTTTTAGGTCGTATATAGTGTCACTTTATTACCTGTCAGTTAAAATTTTGCAACCTAATTTTTTTACTGGCACAAAGTTGTATGTAATAAAGCAAAATTGTTCTAATTTATATACTCTAGGTTCATTGTAACCTGAAATTTTTAATCTTCTCTACCTACTTGTTTTCATGTGTTTTATGTATTGGAGAGCTGTGTTTTATACATAAAATGTTCACATATTTATGTTTTAGAAAGGAGGGCTGGTTTCTATGGCAGGTGAGCCTAATGAAGAATGGTTTGCCCCTCAGTGGATCTTGGATACTATACCCCGACGTTCCCCATTTGTCCCGCAAATGGGAGATGAGGTAATTGCTACCTGTTACAACATTTTTCTGTGGAGCCTCAAGAGCACTAACTTTAATCAGTCTTAGGATATTTATATTCCTAATTGTATTATAATGATACATACAGTGTCTTAGCTGCTCTGCTCAATTATATATTTCTTGCGGAAGGTGACTGAATCGTATTAATCTTTGTATCCTTTGTAGGGCCTGGCACAGTAGCTTCAGTGTATTAGATGCTCATTGAATATTGAGATAAATTGATCACCTTGTGAAGTCATGCAAATAATTGGCTTTATTTTAATCCAAAATACCACTTAGTAGAATTGAGTGGTATTTTGAGTCCTCATTCACATCCGGTATTGTTTTTTAAAATAAAGTTCAACCTGATAGAAAGCATGCAAAAAGGCCGGGCGCGGTGGCTCACGCCACTTTGAGAGGCCGAGGCGGGTGGATCACGAGGTCAAGAGATCAAAACCATACTGGTCAACATGGTGAAACCCCGTCTCTACTAAAAATACGAAAATTTGCTGGGCATGGTGGCCCACGCCTGTAGTCCTAGCTACTCAGGAGGCTGAGGCAGGAGAATTGCTTGAACCCAGGAGGCGGAGGTTGCAGTGAGCCGAGATCGCGCCATTGCACTCCAGCCTGGGTAACAAGTAGTATACAAGAAGTTATTTACTCCTTTAAATGAGTAGGGGAATGTAATTTTGCAAACAGGGCTTTCTTTCTGAGTCTGTGATTGACTAGTATAGCCATATTTATTTTTGGCCAGTCAGCTAACATAGGAACATTAGAACTCTTTTTGGCTTTTATAGTCTCTGATATACTAATTAATTTGTTATTGATTCAGTGTTTTTACACAGTTATTAAGACTGATAGAGACCGGGCGCGGTGGCTCAAGCCTGTAATCCCAGCACTTTGGGAGGCCGAGGCGGGTGGATCACGAGGTCAAGAGATCGAGACCATCCTGGTCAACATGGTGAAACCCCGTCTCTACTAAAAATACAAAACATTAGCTGGGCATGGTGGCACGTGCCTGTAATCCCAGCTACTCAGGAGGCTGAGGCAGGAGAATTGCTGGAACCCAGGAGGTGGAGGTTGTGGTGAGCCGAGATCGCGCCATTGAACTCCAGCCTGGGTAACAAGAGCGAAACTCTGTCTCAAAAAAAAAAAAAAAAAAAAAAAAGACTGATAGTAGAAATGTAATACTGTCACTGCAACATAAGAAGGAGCAAAACCTTGCAAGTAGACTCTAAACATTTTGGGAACAATGAAAATTTCACCAAACTTTTCTGTGATTGCCTGTTGTAGAGATCTTATATCAGAGTAACTATCCAATAGACTAACAAATAAGCTATTACTCGCTGATTATCTTTAGATACTTTTAAATGTTTCTTCTGATGTTTTCTTTTAGGTTTTGGACTTTTGAGTAATACTTGTTTGCCGAGTTATGTTATTAGTAAATATTTTCTGATGAATCCTGTACTTAAAAACAGAGAACTTGTAAAATTTTACTGGCATATCTTAATTAACTATTTCTTATATTATTGCTTATTTTATTTTCTGGAGGCAGAAGAGGAGTAATGTTGAGTTATCTTAGAAAACTATAGAACTAAATAGGGATCTGTACACTCTAAGATCTGATGAGACTCCTTTCTGTAGGAACATTTTCCTCCATTCTTTGGTGGAATTCCTTTTCCTCTATGTTGTTAAACTTACTACATCCTTATATGCTTCAAGACTAATATGTATCAGGTGAAGACAGTTCTTCAGGCTATGAGGAAGATGTTTATAAATCAGACAGTGAATATGTAGAGAATGTTTTTAAAGAAATTATAAAGGCAAACATATACTTTTTATATAATTGATTTCTTTTTTTTTTTTTTTTTTTTTGGGAGACAGAGTTTCTCTCTTGTTACCCAGGCTGGAGTGCAATGGCGCGATCTCGGCTCACCGCAACCTCCGCCTCCCGGGTTCAGGCAATTCTCCTGCCTCAGCCTCCTGAGTAGCTGGGATTACAGGCACGCGCCACCATACCCAGCTAATTTTTTGCACCTTTAGTAGAGACGGGGTTTCACCATGTTGACCAGGATGGTCTCAATCTCTTGACCTTGTGATCCACCCGCCTCGGCCTCCCAAAGTGCTGGGATTATAGGCTTGAGCCACCGCGCCCGGCCCTATATAATTGATTTCTTAATGGCAACATTACTTTTTACTTCATCTTAATATTAAACCTTCATTGTCTTACCTAGATATCCCTACCCACAGATCATTGCTTCTTAAAATTATAATTTTCAAGGTCTAATTCAAATACCAACTTTTCCAGGATGTTATTCTGGTTTTTCATTGGCCAGCTCCTCTGTCCTCATAAGCTTTTCTATCTAAATTACTTTTATCTTCTGATGTATAATATATTCTACCGTGCATTATAGTTACATGTCTACATGTGTGTTCATATCCTAGAGGGAAATATTTTTATGCCTTATCACAGCATCTAGTGCCTATGCATAGATGTTCAATGATCAGTATTTGTTGGGTTCAGGAATGAATATATAATAAAGGATATCTTAATTACATGTGTATTATTGGTTTTTAACCCTTAGAATTATTTGATTTACTAAGTTTAAACCTTTTTCATTTTCTGCTCAAAGTTTTAGCTGTTAGAAATTCTGACTTAGCATTGATTGGTAGAGTATGCTAATGTATTTTAGAAATCTCATAATATGGTATTTTTGTTACTTACTTCTATTTACTTATCTCTATCACTACTTTTTGTTTTTGATGTAGTCTCACTCTGCCCACCAGACTGGAGTGCAGTGGCACTATCTCAGCTCACCAAAACCTCTGCCTCCTTAGTTCAAGCGATTCTCCTGCCTCAGCTTCCTGAGTAGCTGAGATTACAGGCGTGTGCCATCATACCTGACTAATTTTTCTATTTTTAGTAGAGACAGGGTTTCAGCATGTTGGCCAGTCTAATCTCAGGTTATCTGCCCGCCTCAGCCTCCCAAAGTGCTAGGATTACAGGTGTGAGCCACTGCGTCTGGCCTCTATCACTACTTTTAAACTTCAGGAAAAGAAACTTTTTGTAATAAATGCTGAAAATGATAATAAATGGTGGCTTAAAGAGCTGAAGAATTAAGTAATTGAATTCATTTTTCTTCTATGACAGTTATGACATGAACTCTTGTAACAGGCAGCTTTTAATTTGTCTTGAAATTACTCCATTTAGTAACCTGTGATTTGTAGTGTTTATATGAAATGTGTAGGCTGAATATTAAAATGTTGATAGTTAGAATACCAGTTATAATTTGAGATATGGTATAGTTGTCCTTCGGTATCCACACAGAGTTGGCTCCAGGAACCCTTGCAAATAACAGAATCTACAAGAACATTATATAAAAGGCATAGTATTTGCATATAACCTATGTACATCATCCTGTATACTTTAAATTATCTTTAGATTACTTATGATACCAAATTACAATATAAATGCTATATTGATTGTTGTTATACTATATTGGTTTTTTTATTTGTATTTTCATTGTTATTATTTAATTTTTTTATTTTTTGAGATGGAATTTTGCTCTTGTTGCTCAGGCTGGAGTGCAATGGTGCAATCTTGGCTCACTGCAACCTCCACCTCCCAGGTTCAAGTTATTCTCCTGCCTCAGCCTCCGAGTAGCTGGGATTACAGGCATATACCACCACACCTGGCTAGTTTTTGTATTTTTATTAGAGACAGGGTTTTGCCATGCTGGTCAGACTAGTCTTGAACCCCTGGCCTCAGGTGATCCATCCACCTTGACCTCTCAAAGTGCTAGGATTAAAGGCATGGGCCACCATGCCTGGTCTAATTGTATTATTTTTACTACTTTATATATATATAAAAATTATTATCTATAATATATAATAATTCCAATTTTACTACTTTATATATATAATTATATTATTTTTACTACTTGTTCGTATTTTTTTTTTTTTTTTTTTGAGACGGAGTTTCACCCTTGTTACCCAGGCTGGAGTGCAATGGCGCGATCTCGGCTCACCGCAACCTCCGCCTCCTGGGCTCAGGCAATTCTCCTGCCTCAGCCTCCTGAGTAGCTGGGATTACAGGCACGCGCCACCACGCCCAGCTAGTTTTTTTGTATTTTGAGTAGAGACGGGGTTTCACCATGTTGACCAGGATGGTCTCGATCTCTCGACCTCGTGATCCACCCGCCTTGGCCTCCCAAAGTGCTGGGATTACAGGCTTGAGCCACCGTGCCCGGCCTTATTTTTACTACTTTACAAAGTAAAGTAAAATTTTCCTTTGTAAAGTAGTAAAAATAATATAATTATATATATAAAGTAGTAAAATTGGAATTATGTTGCTTACCCATAGTTTTTTTCCTCAGTTTCATGCATATTTCACAGTTGATTATGTATCCAAAATAAAATGATGTACTATACTCTTGTAGAACTGAATATTATGGATCACATTATATATATATATGGATATTTCCAAATATTTTCAACCTGTATTTGATTAGATTTGTTAATGCAGAACCTGTGGATGTGGAGGGCCACTTATACTTTAAAACATGACCAGTTCTGTGTACATTTTCCATGAATCTGCTTCTTCAGCACACTCATAAAACTGATTGAAGGGACAGACTGTGTTTGCTGTGCTTATATGATGTAGTACTGAGCACAGGGCTACATAGGCATGAGTACTGAATTAACATCGTTTGAAACCTTTATTGTATAAAGTCTTTCAATGTTACAATTATTTTTTCTGCAAACAGAAGAGGATGTTTGTAGGAATGTATGTTGAACATACAGAGTTATAGATGCCGCTGTTTAATACCTTATGTTTTCTGTTTTAGCTTATCTATTTTAGGCAAGGACATGAAGCTTATGTTCGGGCTGTAAGGAAATCAAAAATATACAGTGTTAATTTACAAAAACAGCCATGGAACAAAATGGATCTCAGGGTAAGTTTGCCAAATTCATAAGCTATGCAATTGAAGTAGCTTTGGAATTACCTTGCTTACCCATGATTTTTTCCTCAGTTTCATGCATATTTCACTGTTAATTGTGTATCTAAGATAAAATGATGCACTATACTCTTGTAGAACTGAATATTATGGATCGCATTTTATATGTTTCTCAAAATTTGTATGCTATTTTCTATTGTCTAATCTATACAACTTCATAATTAGAGCAAAGCAGGAGTTCCCCTGTGTGGATATTTTCTCTAATCAGCAATTTTGTACATTCTGGTGGCTCTATAAACTGAGTGTGTAAACTGTAAACACTCTCAAGGTTCTTACAGCTTTGGTATATATTAAATATGATAAATCACAAGAAGCCCGGAAACTTGTGTTTTGTAAAATAGCTGTTTCAATATAATACCCATGTAGCTACATATATAATATCCAGGTGGCTCCATTTTTTATGGACAATGATTTTCTGTCAATAAATATATCATTTCATTCATTTCTACTTATATATGTGTGTGTGTGTGTGTGTGTGTGTGTGTGTGTATATATATGCATACACACACATAAACAGACAGTCATAGGTATACCTACACCATCATTTCTGCCTAGGTTTATGTATATTTTATTTTGTTTTTCTGAAAAAGAGAGTAAAGGGCCATTTTACAGTGGTTTCCCAGGTAAGTGAAAGGTTGTGTGATAATTCTTTTTTTTTTCCTTCCTGAGACTGAGTCTTGCTCTATTGCCCAGGCTGGAGTGCAGTAGACCAATCTCGGCTCACTGCAACCTCCACCTCCTGGGTTCAAGTGATTTCCCTGCTTCAGCCTCCCGAATAGCTGGAATTAAAGGTGCACACCACCACGCCTGGCTAGTTTTTGTATTTTTATTAGAGATGGGGATTTGCCATGTTGGCCAGGCTAGTCTTGAACTCTTGACCTCAAAGTAATCCACCAGACTCGGTCTCCCAAATAGCTGGGATTACAGGTGTGAGCCACCACGCCCTGCTGATAATATGTATATTTATTAAAATAAAGATTGGTTTAGATGTTTGTAAAAATGTTTATTAATCATCTCCTGGAAGGGACAGCTACCATCTATTCTGCATCAGGTGAAAGTTGAATCTTTTTTTAAAATCAGAGGATTGAATAAAACATGTGATTTCTTTCTTTCTTTTTTTTTTTTTTTGAGACAGAGTCTTACTCTGTTGCCGAGGCTGGAGTGTGGTGGTGTGATCTTGGCTCACTGCAACCTCCACCTCTCAGGTTCAAGACATTCTCCTGCCTCAGCCTCCTGAGTAGCTGGAATTACAGGTGCCCACCACCACACCTGGCTAATTGTTGTATTTTTAGTAGAGACGAGGTTTTACCATGTTGGCCAGGCTGGTCTCGAACTCCTGACCTTGGGGGATCTGCCCATCTCAGCCTCCCAAAGTGCTGGGATTACAGGCGTGAGCCAATGTGCCTGGCCAAGTTTTTACTTTTTATCCTAACCTTGTGGTTCCAGGAAATTGTAGGAGTAGCTTATATGTGGTCTAAGAGCTTGGGCTTTGGAGTAAGCCCTGGGTTCCAATTCTGGCTCTGCTCTATCCTAGTATATAACTTTAAGCAGGACCCTATACCCATGAAGATCAGTTTTGCCATCTGTTAAATGGGACTAACAATCAGTAAATGTGTGTGATTGTTGTAAGATCATATCCAGAATCTACAAGGAACTTAAGCAAAAAAAAAAAAAAAAAAAATCTTACTAAAAAAATGGGTAAAGGACATTAACAGACACTTATTAAAAGAAAACGCATAAGCGGCCAACAAACATGAAAAAATGCTAAAACATCACTAATCATTAGGGAAATGCAAATCAAAACCATGATGAAATACCATCTCACACCAGTAAGAATGGCCATTATTAAAAAATAAAAACAGATGGTTGTGAGGTGGTGGAGAAAGGGGAATGCTTATATGCTACTGATGGGAATGTGAATTAGTTCAGCCACTGTGGAAAGCAGTCCGGAAATTTCTCAGAAATTTAATAGAACTACCCAAATTCCATTACTGGTTATTTACATAAGGAATATAAATTGTTCTACCATGAAGACACATGCACACATATGTTCATTACAGCACTATTCACAATAACAAAGACATGGAATCAACCTAGATGCCTGTCCGTAGTGGACTGGATAAAGAAAATGTACATATATATCATGAAATACTACATAGGTATAAAAAATGAGATCATGGCTTTTGCAGCAACATAGATGGAGCTGGAGGCCATTATCGTAAGTAAAATGACACAAAAACAGAAAATCAAATACCACATGCCCTCTCTTACAAATGGATGCTAAACAGTTGGTATGAATGGACATTAAGATGGAAATGATAGACAAAGGGGACTCCAAAGGAAGGAAGGTTAAGAGGGGGATAGGAGAGATCCAAGATGGCCGATTACTAGCAGGTCAGGATTGTAGTTCCCAGAGAAAGTGCACAGAAAGAGAGGACTCCACACTTTCAGATGAATTTTTGTTGCCCACCTAGGAGATTCCCAGTGGAGGAGCCCCATGGGTCTCCAGCGGGACCCTTGTGGCCAGTGTGGTGGTTTTGCCGGTGCTTCGTTGCAGTGGTTCTCGGTGCAGAGTAAACAGGACTGGGTCCCCTTTTGATAGAAGTTTGGAGCTCCGGGAAGGCAGAGTCACCCATTTACCTGTTTGAAAAAGGGATTCAAGAGGGAAGCCAGACTGGAGATTCCCAAGCAGAAAAGCACCAGGAATCATAATGCTGCTGTTTTAGCTGGCGCGATGGGTTGCTCAGATTTTGGCGCTGGGACTCAACAAGTTCGATGTCCACTCAGAGGCCTAATTTAAAAGTTGGCAAGCTGAGCCGGGCGCGGTGGCTCAAGCCTGTAATCCCAGCACTTTGGGAGGCCGAGGCGGGTGGATCACGAGGTCAAGAGATCGAGACCATCCTGGTCAACATGGTGAAACCCCGTCTCTACTAAAAATACTAAAAATTAGGTGGGCATGGTGGCGTGTGCCTGTAATCCCAGCTACTCAGGAGGCTGAGGCAGGAGAATTGCCTGAACCCAGGAGGCGGAGGTTGTGGTGAGCCGAGATCGCGCCATTGCACTCTAGACTGGGCAACAAGAGCGAAACTCTGTCTCAAAAAAAAAAAAAAAAAAGAAACCCGCGTGAAAAGGTTGAGAATACCCAGAATCAGAATGTCTCTCCTTCTACAGGGGATCACAGTTCCTCATCATCAAGGGAACAAGGCCTGATGGAGAACAAGTGTATTCCATTAACAGATTTAGGCTTCAGAAGGTGGATAATAAGGAACTTTTGTGAGGTAAAAGAACATGTTCTAGCCCAATGTAAAGAAACTAAGAAACTTGAAAAAAGGTTTGACGAAATGCTAACAAGAATAGACAATTTAGAGAGGAATATAAGTGAATTAATGGAACTGAAGAACACAATACGAGAATGTCACAAAGTATGCACAGGTTTAGCAGTCAAATTGATCAAGCAGAGGAAAGGATATCAGAGGTCGAAGATCAACTTAATGAAATGAAACGAGAAGACAAGATTTGAGAAGAAAGAGTAAAAAGGAATGAGCAAAGCCTCCAAGAAATATGGGACTATGTGAAAAGACCTAAGTTACGATTGATAGGTGTACCTGAATGTCATGAAGAGAATGAATTCAAGTTGGAAAATATTCTTCAGGATGTTATTCAGGAAAACTTTCCTAACTTAGTAAGGCAGGACAATATTCAACTCCAAGTAATCCAGAGAACACCACAAAGATATTCCTCAAGTAGAGCAACTCCAAGACACATAATTGCTAGATTTACTAGGGTTTGAAATAAAGGAGAAAATTCTGAGGGCAGCTAGAGAGAAAGGTCAGGTTACCCATCAAGGGAAGCCTATCAGACTTAGAGCAGACCTCTCAGCAGAAACCCTACAATCTAGAAGAGAGTGGGGGTCAATATTCAATATCCTTAAAGAAAAGAATTTTCAACCCAGAATCTCATATCCAGCCAAACTAAACTTCATAAATGAAGGAAAAATAAAAATTTTCACGAACAAAGAATAACTCAGAGATTTCATCACCACCAGGCCTGCTTTACAAGAGCTTCTGAAAGAAGCACTACAAACAGAAAGGAACAACCAGTATCAGTCATCCCAAAAATTTACCAAAACATAAAGAGTATCTCCATAATGAAGAATTTACATCAACTAATGGGAAAAATAGCCAGCTAGCATTAAATTACAATATTGAACTTACAAATATTAATATTAATCCTAAATTTAAGTGGATTAAATGCCCCAATTAAAGACACAGACAGGTAAATGGAATAAAAAGTCAAAATCTATTGGTACATTGTATTCAGATCTAACTCATAATGACACACAAAGACTCAAAATAAAGGGATGGAGGAAGATTTACCAATTAAATGGAGAGAGAAAAAAAACAGGAGTTGTAACTTTTGTCTCCGACAAAATAGACTTTAATAGAAACAAAGACCAAAAGAAACAAAGAAGGACATATAATGGTAAAAGGATCATGCAACAACAGGAATTAATGATCATAAATAGATATGTACCCAATATAGGAGTACTCAGATACATAAGTTCTTACTGACTTATAAAGAGATTTGGACTCCCACACAGTAATAGTGGGAGATTTTGAGATCGCATTGTTAATATTTGACAGATCAATCAGATAGAAAATTAATAGGGATATCTATGATTTGAATTTAGACCTGGAATAAGTAAACTCAGAGAATATTTATAGAATTCTCCACCCTAGGTCTACAGAACATACATTTTTCTCAGTATCATATTACACCTACTCTGAAAGTGACTACATAATTGGAAGTAAATTACTCTTCAGTATTTGCATAGTATCTCACAGACTTAAATGAAATATTGGTTGGCTGTTTGTTATTTTCTTTACTTATTTTTTCCTGTCTCTGTTGTTAAGTACAATTATTGGCATAAAAGAGGTTTTTAATACCTTTTTAAGATTGCATTGCTAGGGGAGTGATTTTTAACCAGAGCACCATACTGCACTAGGGAGTTTTTTCCAAAACAGATATGTTACTGAGCTATACCCCAAACATAGAACTCGATTCTATATAGGATTTCAGAATATTAAATTTGAAATATTTTCCCAGGTGATGTGGCTGTTCATCCTTGGTTTAGAGCCTTGTACTAACTACAACCTGCTATTACCTTTAACATTTAATGTAGTGCCTGGCATTTAGAGAGCGTTCAGATATTATTGAATTATTGAATAATGAAATATTATGCAAATGTTGAGATTATTTATATTGAAAGTAATAATTTATTGGTATTCTCATGAATAGGAGCAAGAGTTTGTTAAGATTGTAGGAATCAAATATGAAGTTGGCCCACCTACACTATGCTGCTTGAAGCTTGCATTTCTGGACCCAATTTCAGGCAAAATGACTGGAGAATCTTTTTCCATTAAGTGAGTAGTTCTATCTCTGGGTCTCTCTGTTTGAGTGTGTGTATTTTAATACCTGTCTTATATTTTACAGAGTACAGGGCTCAATAGTAGAGAAAACACGGTAGCATTCTTTACTACAGAGTTTAGAATTATAAAGACCAGAGTTTAATTCTTAGTTTCTCCATTTTATTTATACGCATGTGTGCATGTATGTGTGTATGTATGTATTTATGTTATAGATAGTTAGATAGATTCATAAGCAAGTTACTTAACCTCTGCATTTATTTCTTCATTTGTAAAATTGAAATGCTAATCTCTTCCTAAAGATTGTTGGGAGGAATCAAAGACAAACTTTTATAATTCCCTAACAGAACGTTTGAAACATGTCAGTTGCTTTTATTTCTGTTAATAAGAATAATAAGTCAATGGCTCTTTACATGCAGTTGAGTTTTAAATGTAAGGAGATTAAAGAACATTCATACTTCTTAAGATAAAATACCTCATATTAAGCTTTATTAACCTGTATTGGCATCTTTTTATTTTTAAAGTAATGTGACAGTAGGCAGGGTACTCCCAAACAGATCAGAGAAGATGGTGTTTAAGTAAAGGCATTTCTAGGGACTGTGAGGTTTGCAAAATTTTCTTAATGGGTCTACATTAAACATATAGTCTTGGGCATTTAGTAGCATATATTGTTATATCTCTATATTGATTCATATGTGCTTTTTCTTCTGTATAGGTATCATGACATGCCAGATGTCATTGACTTTCTTGTGCTACATCAGTTTTATAATGAAGCCAAAGAGAGGAACTGGCAGATTGGTAAGTATAGAATTGTTGTTTTATTAACTGTTAAGCTTATGTACAGTAAGTAACTTTTAAACTGTGATTTAACAGAAAAAAACTAGCTTACATTTAGCTGAAAAAAGCTGTGAGAGAAACTAGAAAAACTAAGTTAAAATTTCCTTTTAGTTATTTTTTAGGCACATTGTGTGTGGCATATAGTCTCTAAACCTCCTGTAAATACCTACTCTATTAATATACAAAAAGGAATATAAACAAAATTCTCATCAGCTGCCCTAAAATAGAGCACTTTACACTTGTCTTCTAAAACAGATCATTACTGATTGTGATTTGTTTCCTTTTTTTCTTACTCCATCCTTGTTTCCCTCCCTGTCACCCTCCCACCCTCTTTTGTTCTTTTACCCTTCTTTCATTTTTGATTACAAAATGCAGTATAACAATAATGTAAAGGAAAAAAATTTAAGAGTTAAAGAAATTTGCTTATAGCTCTATTGTATAACAATGCAATACAGAACATAAGGATTTTTAAACTGTTGCCTTTTTTGCACACTTAATTACTTGTGCCTGAATTTCAAAAATCTAATTATAGCCATGTATATTAGTTCATTTTCACATGTCTATGAAGATACTACCTCAGACTGAGTAATTTGTAAAGAAAAAACCATTTAATTGATTTCACAGTTTCACATGGCTTGGGACACCTTAGGAAACTTACAATCATGGCAGACGGCAAAGGGGAAGCAAGGATCTTCTTCATATGGCTGTAGGAGTTAGAGAGTTAGAAGGGGAAGAGCCACACTTTTAAACCATCAGATCTTGTGAAAACCCATTCACCATTGCAAGAACAGCATGAGGGAAACTGCCCCCATAATCCGATCCACTCCCACCAGATCCCTCCCTCAGTGTGAGGGGATTAGATTTTGAGATGAGGTTTTGGTGGGGCCACAGAGCCTAGCCATTTCGTTCTGCCCGTGGCCCCTCCCAAATCTCATGTCCTCACATTTCAAAACCAATCATGCCTTCCCAACAGACCCCCAACGTCTTAACTCATTGCAGCATTAAGTCAAAAGTTCGTGTCCAAAGTATCATCTGAGACAAGACAAATCACTTCTGCCTATGAGTCTGTAAAAGCCAAAGTTTGTCACTTGGTAGATAAAATGAGGGGTACAGGTATTGGATAAATACATCCATTCCAAATGGGAGAAATTGTCCAAAACTTAGGGATTGAAGGCTCCACGCAAGTCCAAAATCCAGCAGGGCAGTCAAATTTTAAAGCTCCCAAATGATCTCCTTTAACTCCATGTCTCACATCCAGGTCACACTGATGCAAGAGGTGGTTTCCCATGGTTTTGGGCAGCTCCACCCCTGTAACTTTGCAGAGTATATACCCTTTCCCAGCTGCTTTCACGGGCTGGCGTTGAGTGTCTGCAGCTTTTCCAGACTCACAATGTATGCTGTCTGTGGATCTGCCATTCTGAGGTGTGGAGGATGGTTACCCTCTTCTCACAGTTTCACTAGGCAGTGCCCCAGTGGGGACTCTGACTCTGTATGGGGGCTCTAGCTCAACATTTCCCTTCCCCACTGCCCTAGCAGAGATTCTTCATGAGGGCACTACCCCAGCAGCAGACTTCTTACTTAAATATCCAGGCATTTCCGTATATCCTCCAAAATCTAGGTGGAGGTTCTCAAACTTCAATTCTTGACTTCTGTGGACCTGCAGTTCCAACACCATGTGTAAGCCACCAAAGTTGGGTGCTTGCTCCCTTTGAAACAATGACCTGAGCTGTACCTTGGCCCCTTTTAGTCATGACTGGAGCTGGAGCAGCTGGCAAACAGGGCACCAAGTTCCAAGTGTGCACAGAGTAGCCAGGCAACCCCAAGAAACCATTTTTTCCTTCTAGACACCTGGGCTTGTGATAGAAGGGGCTGCCTCGAAGATCTCTGACATGCCCTGGATACATTTTCTTCATTTCCTTGGCACTTAACATTTGGCTCCTAGTTATGCAAATTTCTGCAGCTGACTTGAATTTCTTCTCAAAAAATGGGTTTTTCTTTTCTGCCATGTCCATCATCAAGCTGCAATTTTTCTGAACTTTAATGCTCTGCTTCCCTTTTAAAGATAAGTTCTAATTCAAAATCATATCTTTGTAAATATATAAAACTGAATACTTTTTGCAGCAGCCAAGTCACCCCTTGAGTGCCTTGCTGCTTATAAGTTCCTGATCTCCATCTGAGACCACCTCAGCCTGGACTTCATTGTCCATATGACTATTAGCGTTTTGGTCAAAACCATTCAACAAATCTCTAAGAAGTTCCAAACTTTCCTACATCTTCCTTGGTTTAGAGGAAGATCTGTAGTATAAAAACTAGTATGAAAAGATTTTTAAAGAAAGCTGAAAGCAAGACAGAAGAATCAACTGCATTTATGTACTACAATAAGGAGTATGCCTAGTGATGATGCTAAGTAATTGAAAAAAGTTAAATTATGCTTGGTAGCATTTATTTAAGAAGATGTTGTCATATGTAATTTATTTCAGAAAAATTTCTACCACTTGGAAATCAAAATACATGAAGAAGTTGAAATGTAAAATAATGATTTATCTCAGAAACCTAGCTGGAAACTTCTGATAATGCTAGATATAATGCTACTTCTGTAGTCAAGAAAGAGTAGTAATTTAGAGTGGTAACAGAGCTAATATTCTCAAGAGCATCTTTTTAATAATTTTAAAACATTATAGGTGATAGATTCCGCAGTATAATAGATGATGCCTGGTGGTTTGGGACTGTGGAGAGTCAGCAGCCTTTTCAACCGGAGTATCCTGATAGTTCTTTCCAGTGTTACAGTGTTCAGTAAGTATGTTTATGATCTTTTGTGCCTAACATAATACTGTAATAGTAGGTGGCATTTTAATAACCTCCACTAAGAGTAATACCTTTTATCTGACTTACCTAGTCTCACAATACCTATACTTGCAAAGAAAAAATTGTATGGTAAAGTGCTCAGTTCTTTCTTTGAGTCAAAGCAAAGTTCTTTTTTTCCTTTGACTAAAACAAATAACTGAGCACTTTATTTCTACCTCTTTTGGTATCTGTGTTTTCTATTAACTATTTCTACTTTGGACAAGAATTGGCAACTATTTTTTAATGGAAAATACGAAAACTAATTTACTAACTAAAGTAATTGTTGTTGCTGGAGTATAGCAATGAATATTAGTACTTAGTCATATGAATTCTATGCAGAAGTGGTTGCATCATGCTTGGAAGTACTATTTGTTTACAATATTTACTTCTTCTTGAAATTCCAGAGTTGTAAGATTGCTAATGAATGAATCCTCTCAAGAGTGATAGAAGAAATGTTTCTTGTATGAGGATTGACTTTTAAGTCTTCATATTGACTAAGAGTAGGCTTTCTGCCCTCTATGTTTCATAGTGATAGACCATGTTTTCTCTGTTAGAGGTTTATTATTATCTTTATGTAACCAGAGTTGTACTTTCAAGACAACCGTGTTGCCCTTTTTCAGATTTCACCTCCAGGAATTCATGTAAAATTATGGTAGTATATGAAAGGAAGTGCTATGTGATTAATTTGATTTGCATGTTGTTATTTTTTAATAGCTGGGACAATAATGAGAGAGAAAAGATGAGCCCCTGGGATATGGAGCCAATTCCAGAAGGAAGTAAGTACCCTTTTAAAAATGAATTATAGGGCCGGGCGCGGTGGCTCAAGCCTGCAATCCCAGCACTTTGGGAGGCCGAGGCGGGTGGATCACGAGGTCAAGAGATCGAGACCATCCTGGTCAACATGGTGAAACCCCGTCTCTACTAAAAATACAAAAAATCAGCTGGGCATGGTGGCGCGTGCCTGTAATCCCAGCTACTTAGGAGGCTGAGGCAGGAGAATTGCCTGAACCCAGGAGGCGGAGGTTGCAGTGAGCCGAGATTGCGCCATTGCACTCCAGCCTGGGTAACAAGAGCGAAACTCCGTCTCAAAAAAAAAAAAAAAAAAAAAAAATTATAATTCTTTAAAAGTAAAGTGGCAATCACATGATATTGGAAACTAATTTTTTCTGATTTTCTTAAAATACTATATCTAGCTGCCTTTCCAGATGAAGTTGGTGCTGGTGTTCCTGTCTCCCAGGAAGAATTGACTGCTTTGCTATACAAACCCCAGGAAGGAGAGTGGGGTGCTCATTCCAGAGATGAAGAATGTGAACGGGTTATTCAGGGCATCAACCACCTTCTTTCCCTGGGTATGACAAATGTCAAAAACATTTAGGAGCATGCAAGGGAGCTAGGAAAATCAGCAGAATTTTTAAGTTCTACAAAAGAATATGCAGTTTCTCACTCTACACTTCACTTTTAACTCAAGAAGCGCAGTGATTCTAGTTTTAATATTAACAGTTTTATATGCTTGGCCAAATTAATAACTGATAATTTTTTCAGCAAAGGATAAGAGTGAATGTAGTAATGTAAGTGTCTTTTTCCTTTTTGAATCACTTTGATTCTCTAGCTATTTCCTGAGGCTTACTTTGGATGGGTTTCTTGGTAAGGACAGTGGATAAGTAATGTATTTTAGCAGCATGAATAGTTAAATTTTCTAAAATATGTCACTTGAGAAGTTTGGCATTTATCTAGGAAAGACAGAAATCTGAAGTTAAACCCAGTGCTCCTCTAATTTTGTTTTACCTGATTTGAACCAGTGTATCATGCATGATTCATAGATATGATGTCCAAATATAAAGAATAACATTCTGTTTGTGTAATGGAATCCTCATGGTTTTAGAAATGTAGTATATCACCCTCCCTTCTTGTTTACATATGAATAAGTGTTTGTTACCATCAGATGTTAATGTCCTTTATAGCCACCGTATTTGATTTTGATAATTTTGTAGATTTTGCCAGCCCTTTTGCTGTTCCAGTGGATCTCAGTGCCTACCCTTTGTATTGTACTGTAGTTGCTTATCCAACTGACCTCAATACCATCAGGCGGAGACTTGAAAATCGCTTTTACAGGTCTGTTTGTTTTTATCACTTGGCTTTTGCTTTCCTTTTTGAGATCTGCATTTTCATATGATCCTGCAGAAGACCCACACCAAAATTTCCTTTAAAAATTTAGAACACTAATTTCCCTTTATTTAGTAGATTCTCACTCTTGCAGAGTAGAAAGGGGATAGAGAAGAAAGGCTGAGAGGAAAATATAGGTAGCGCAAATGGTGTGCAAAACAAATCTACGTTTAACTTCAGTTTATTAAAGGCAATTTAAGTGGTTTGTGGATTCATCATGATTAACGTGCTACAGATTCGGAGCATGTCTAAATCCTCTGTTGGAGAATTTGGTTGCAGTTAATTAAATTTAGTTACCAGTTCTGAAATACATACAGGAAAGGAGCCAAGTAATTTTTTTCCCTTTGTTTTGGTTGGGATGGGAGATGATTATGGGAAGGCTGTAGAGGGCACCTCTTGGTTCCTCTTCCATCCAAGTCTCCTACTGACCACAATATTCCATGACTGGTTAATCTGCCTTTGCAATTGAGAACTGGTTGTATTTTTATTATATATATTATGTTGATTTGATACTATATATTATAAAAGTAATTAGATAAAAATCTTTCATTTTTTAGAATCTGTTTTTTTTTTCCCTTGCTCTTCTTGGCTCTTCCCCTGAAAACTAAACATTCTTTTGACCTTGTCCTTCACCCATAATGTCCTAGGTTAGTTCTATTTGAAGTTTTGTATATACATTCTAGTGGTTCAAAAACCCTGCTTGTGCTTTAAATACTATAACTATATCGTGTCTTTTTAGTGCTCACCAGTCAAATATATTGAGTTATTTACATATTGGAACACTTTGGACACACTCTGATTAAGTACATATTTGTTCTATATTGTATATTCCTAAAATATACTTTAAATATATCAGCTAAGGCTAACAGAGTATTTTTTCCTTTCACAGAAGAATATCAGCATTAATGTGGGAGGTACGCTACATTGAGCATAATGCCAGGACTTTCAATGAGCCAGACAGTCCTATAGTTAAAGCAGCTAAAATTGTAACTGATGTCTTACTTCGATTTATTGGGTAAGAAGCAGTTTAAGCTTCCAGAGAATCTAACTTAAGGTTTTTAAAAAATTATTTTTTTTAAAATTAGTTGTAAAAATTGCTGAAGTTATTGAAATGGCTTATTTTGGTTCTTAGGGATCAGAGCTGTACTGATATACTGGATACTTATAATAAAGTTAAAGCAGAAGAACGAAACAGTACTGATGCAGAGGAGGTAAGAATCACAGCATGATTAGTAGGAATGAATTACTTTTCTCTTATTTGAAGTACAGAATTATGTCTAAATGTTGTAATTGACCATGAACAGCAATACAGAGTTTTGAAAGCTGGTTGAATACTGGCATCTTTTAATATTAAACTATTTAAAGTGTACTTAGATGGCATATAACAAAAAAAAATAATATTACAGGGTTTAGTCAGAGACAGGTGGCCAGTCATCATATTTGACATAGTGGGTTTAAGTGATGAGAAATCAACACTTTATTTTCCGTCATGTTAGAAATAAGACAGGTGCTCAATATTTTAAAAGAATGTTTAGTTGATGGAAATTTCAATACGGATTTTATTTTCTATATGGTGTATAGAAGATATTAAAGTGTTTTAAAGTTTCTGGTTTAAAAGTCTAAATTTTTGGTAGTTTCATGAAATTGTTACTTGATTTCCTTTCTAAAAATTTATAAAAATAAACCAGTCTTTTCTGAATGAAATGGAAGTCGTACTTAGCAGACCTTTGTGTTCTTGATTTCTCTACGCATCTATGTTTCTAATTTACACAAAGCCATATTTGGCTGGAGATTATGATAGAAACAAAAACCAAAATAGATGTTGGAACAATATTAGAAAGTGATAATTCACAAGTCTTTACTAGAAAACAATTCATCCCAGGGATGAGTGACTCACATGTGCTAGATTGTGTTGCAGTGACATGAGATGTTTTGCATGTTTATATTATTTATACTGTTGCTCTCCAGAATGGTAAATCTCTAATGCTGTTTTTATAAAAATTTTTTCATGAAAATGTGTCTAAGAAAAATCATTGCAGTTAAATATTATTTACATAATAAAGGAAACATGATATCCCAATAAGATATAGTTTCTTGAAACCTGAGAAAAATATATCACTAATATTTTTTGTATTTTCTTATATCTTCCTTATATTTTCTCTGACCTTTCATATAAATGTATTTTAGCTAGGGAATTTGATGTAGCAAGAATTTCACCTCAGAGTAGCACTATTAGGGCTAACATAGAAAACTTAAGTAAAAATATAATTCAACAGTTTCATTTTGTTAGAAAGGAGTACCAATATCTCATGAGCTACTTTTTATTTTCTGCTACGTATTACCCAGTGTTTCACTATCACTAGTGGTGCTTGGGTCTTGATTCTTCATATTAAAAAAATATCCCTTAGAGAGATACTTAACTGAAATAGATCGCTTTACTATAGGAAAATGTAAATGCATATTTTATGTGATCTGTTTCTTGAAATGACAATAGATTAATCATGAATAATTAATAATTGTATATTAAATGAGCATATCATGTAGAATAAGATTTTTAAAAAATACTAACACTTATTTAGGTGCAATTTTAGCAAACACCAACCACTACACTGTTTCCCTGTTTTCCCAATTCTTATTTAAAGAGAAACCTTGTTTAATTCTTCTTCTTCCAGTATATTTTCCAGCTTGTATACTGTATATTGGGACTGTTTCACATGAGTCTTCCTCCAGCTTTTGTTCTACTTGATCAAATGAGGAAAAGTTAACTGTGATTATATTTCCCACTTATTTGTAAATGTCCATCTAATTTATATGACTTCGAATGTCACAACATTTTTTTCCACTCTTCCCTTTTAATCTAGGATACAGAAATGGTTGATTTAGATTCAGATGGTCCTGGTACTTCATCTGGAAGAAGGGTGAGTAAATAAATGAAGTGCCGAGGAGATACGTTTTCAGGTTTCCTATGTCAGTGATTCCTAAGACCAACCCCATATTTGAAGAATTGCTAGAAGGATTCTTGTAAGTAAGTATATTAGGTATGCTCATTGATAAGATTTATTACAGTGATACAGTAAGGGTACCCAGTTGAGTCATGGAGAAAAAGACACAGGCAGAGTCTGGAGAAATTTATGTACAGGCTTCCTTATGCTATTAATATCTTCACATATCACACTCTTTCTAGCATATGTGTGATTAGAGATTCAGTTCCCAAAGATTTTATTGGGGGCTGATTATGTAGATACCCTCTGACTAGTGCACACTAAGATTCTGGATTCCCAGAAGGAAATTACATATTCAGCACAAATCACATTGTTTTATACTGTCTAGGTGCAGCAAATTTTCTAAATAATTTAGGAAGCCATTCAAATGCCAAGTTCCCAAATGCCAGCCAACGGCCAACCTTGCAAGCAAGCCCTGGCCTGCTATGTTAACTCTTTTGTGCAGATTTCCCCTCTATAATAATTAGAGTTATTTTATATAAGGAACAACATATTTTGTAATACTGAAAGAGATCATAACAAAAGACATCCAATGGTACAGAACAGAGTTTATCATGACCACAAAGGATTTCCAGGGAAAAAAAATTAAAGTGTTGTTTTGAGAAAAATATGATGCCATTGTCAAGTATACTTAACTACCAGCAAGTAGTAAGGCACTATAGCTTGATCTTGTAGAGGAAAGAAGCATTATTCCTCTGTACTTTATTTGCAGTTCAGATTTGAGTACTAGAATTCTTGCCATTTCCATGAATACAGTGTCTAGGTTTTTTAGCTCATCATTTTTGCCAGGGAAAACAATGTCTAATTTAAACTAAGAAACTAAAATAGCAGCTACCCTATTTTATACAGATAGATATGTTAACATTAGGGATTCTTGAGAAAAATCAATAGAGTTAAAGAAAGATCTTTCAGATATAATTCTATGAAAATCTATAGGTCAAATGCCGAGGTAGAAGACAGTCTTTAAAGTGTAATCCTGATGCTTGGAAAAAACAATGCAAAGAACTGTTGAGCCTCATTTATGAACGTGAAGACTCAGAGCCATTTCGACAACCATCCGATCCTCTTTCTTACCCAGTAAGCATACAGTTGTTTAAATAATTGCCAGTATGATAATTTCCCATAAATGTCCATGTTAAAATCGAGTTAAGAGCAATTTTCTTGCTCCCTGCTTTCCTTTCTTTTTTCTAATCTTTTGGTTGTGAAAGTAGTAGTGTGATTAGTGTGATCTTTTAAAAAAAGATGCCGTTATGTCTTTAGTGTGTAGATTATACATTTGTTTGCTTGTAGGGAGTTTGGGTGAAATCAGTTTAGTCTGTGTTTTTCATAGCAAAGGAGAACGGTGAATGTACAATTTCTTCACCTTAAAGTACAGCCAATAAAAACATAATTCCAGTGTATGGATCTTTGAGACTTAAGTCATAATTGTATTACATGTCATGATATTTTGTTATAGTTGTCTGGAAACCAATATATGCTCTTTATCCTAATAGGGTCATCAGGAGCAAGAGGGAGAATCCTCAGAGTCTGTTGTTCCAGAAAGACAACAAGATTCATCGCTTTCTGAGGTAGGCTTGGTAGTCTCTTAAAAGACATACTGATTGTTTCTACTTTCTAAACTCTCTATACTGTACATCAACCTTTTATAATTTGTTAAAACTCCTTTCTAACTCGATTCCCTTTTTACTTTTGATTTTTTAGTAATTTCTTTTTTGTTGTTCCTCATTTTGAATCAACATGTGTTCTCAAGATTTTTCTTTGTATCCTCCTTGTAAATGTTTACTTTTCTATGTAGATTCGAAACTACTGCAACAGAGTAGAAAACATCCATTACACAATATAATTGTGTCTGTATTGCAGCTGGTTATTCCCACTGAGACTTCATTCAGCAAGTAGGCTGAGTCTTTTAAATTTTGATCATCATACTACTACACAAGTTCTAACATAAGCCTTACTGTGTTAGAATACACTTCTGTTTTTTTATGATTTGAGAAAATATATTTAGAATATTTGTGATTTCTCATACTTTGAAAAATATTTTCTGTCTTTTTATAATACCCTTTTTCTGCCCTTTCTGGCTTTTTGGCTTTTTCCTTGGAGGGAAATGTGGAGATTTTACTTCTTGATGATTCTAGATGCATTAAGGGATCTAATACTGAGTGTGGTTTTCACTCTGAAACTTGTAGCATATATAGGAATAAGTCTTAGATGTAACTTTATCTGATAACCCTTTCGGAATCTTCCCTCTTCCCTAATCAAAATCAAATGAAGTATGGACCTAAAAGATGGAAGACCTTCGATGAAACAAAGGTATCACATTGATTAAAAATCAAAAACGAAAGACACAAACATGACCAATGTGACTTTGACCCTCAACTAATGACACTTAAGTAGAATGTTCTCATAGCAAAAATTGTGGAAATATGTAGCTAATTTGTAGACTGGAACAATTTAATTGCATGTGAATAATCCCGTCTTTTATCATTAAACAGTTTGCTGGGGTTTTGGACTTTGTATCAGCCTTTAAGCAAGAAATAGAATTCCATATTATGGATGCTTTAGAGATGAAGCCAACAATTACAGATTTTCCATTCTGTCCCTTCAGAGTTATTTACGGTTATTACTGTGGTGTGAGGGCTAAGGCTTTCCCACAGACTTCTGCTGTTTTTATGAGCCAACAAAAGATGTTTTGGGGTTGTGGGGAAGTAGTTGGCACATTGAAAAGCAATGTGTTTATTTCGTGGTGGATTGTAGTAGGTGATGCCAATTTTAATTCCATTGTATTTCTTAATATCATTATGCAGTTTTGAGTATTTAATAACATATTCTTCTTTGTAGGATTATCAAGATGTTATAGATACTCCTGTGGACTTCAGCACTGTGAAAGAAACCTTGGAAGCAGGAAACTATGGTAGTCCTCTGGAATTTTATAAGGATGTTCGCCAAATATTCAACAAGTCCAAAGCTTATACCTCTAATAAAAAGTCAAGGGTATGATTTTATTAGTTGGGTTAATTATCAGGCAGTTTTCATTAACAAGTTACTGAAGTTTAATCTGCAGTATCTTTTTTGAATTATGGATTGCTTGTTAGGCATGCATGAAGATACATTTCGCAGTCATTCTGAAATTAACCACCTTTTCCTTTCTCTTACTTGTCTCTTTACTCTTTAGTAGTATTTATAGCTACCAGAGAAAAAAATAAGGAGAGGAGACATAGTAATTTGAGTATACTTTAATATGTCTAATAAGTGACTTAATAGATAGAAAAGTGATTGGCAGTGTTAATTTATGTGAAATAGTTTTATTAGCTCTGAATCTGTATGTTCCATTTCTTCTAACAAATAATGAACCATCTTGGGAGGTTATAACTGCTTATTTATACTCACATTTAATATTTTCCCTATATTTTTTTAGAATTTAAAGTATATTGAGAATAAAAAAGTAGTAATTTTTTTGGTGGGGGGCGGGAATAACTGGTATCTGATTAACTTTTAATCAGTAGATATATACTTGCCTACTTCTCATTTATGGAAAATACATTTCCACCAATTTCTGCAAGCATAATTTGTTCACACTTGCTTTCCCCAACTTAAGCCTGATTGCTAGAGTGACATTTTCTATAGAAAGTTTGGGAAACACAGAAAAGTATAAAGAAGAAAACAAAAATCATCTGTGAAGGCTATCACCTGTTTTTACTTATAGTGACTGTTTATCTACTTCCAGGATTTTCTACATTAACGTATATATCTACATAAGTTTGTATATTCTTTAAAATAATAGATTTCATATTTTGAAGCATTTTTTGTTACTTAAGTATTATGAACATTTTCCTATATCATCATTACTCTTTGAAAACAAGGTTTTTAATTGGTATTCTGTTGTGTAGTTGTTTTATGTTGCACTAACCAGTGTCATTTGGTTAGAGATTTAGGTTGTTTCCAGTTATTCATTTTACATGAATAATGCTATGGGTAATATCTTTAGCATTCTTGAATATAATTCTCTTTAAGTATATAATTCTGTGATATTTCCTTGGGACAAATTCCCAGAAGTAAAATTATCAGCAAAAGGATATGTGTATCTTTAAGGTTTTTTGTACATACTGCATTTTGTCCTTTAGAATGCTGTTTCAATTTACGTTCCCTCTTGCATTGTATAAGTCTTTTTTTTTTTTTTTTTTTTTTTTTTACCCTTTAGAACATTGAACCCTATATTTGAAAAATATTTATTTTTAGGTGAAAGTGGTATCTTTAAAGATATTTGAGAAGAATTTTTCAAGTGAATAAATATTTTGTCTGGAATGATGAGGCTTTATTATTTTAGGCATGTCTATACCTTTTTTAAAAATATAAAACTATTTAGTTAAGACTATGTAATTTCTGCCTTCTCAGATCTATAGCATGATGCTGCGATTATCTGCCTTATTTGAAAGTCATATCAAAAATATCATCTCTGAATATAAGTCAGCAATCCAGAATCAGAAGAGGAGAAGGCCACGGTACAGAAAACGTCTAAGAAGCAGCAGCAGTTCATTGTCTAGTAGTGGAGCACCTAGGTATTACTACATTGATGCAGCATTTTTTGTTCTTAAAGCATTTTGTATGCATTACCTAATTTGTGAAAGTTTATGAATAGTTTGAGGAGATCCTAAGAGGTCTTTTTTTGTTGTTTGGTAACCAAAAGCACTATTTATGTGGGTTTTACCATCCTAGAAACTCTTTTTTTTTTTTATTTTAATGATTGAGGTTTCACTGTCCAATTATCTGTTTCAAGCATTTTACATGAATTTTAAGGCATTTCCTCTTTTGTGCCTCTTGATACCTCTTTGTGTCATACTATCATAATATGTTGCTAACAGAAAAAAAAGTGATTATCGTACGTATTTTTACTTCTAGTCCAAAAGGGAAGCAGAAACAACTGAAGCTGCAGCCTAAAAATGACCAGAATACCTCAGTATCTTATGCCAGGACTAGCTCTCCTTTCTCATCTCCTGGTAAATATGTGTTTTGCTTTCTGGTGTTCTGTATCTCAGTTTAATTCTGATGTTACGGATATAGAAGAGACAGCATGATTTATAGTGCAAAGAACAATGGATTTAGATTTTTTTTAAAGTTGTGTTTTAGTCCCAATTCTACGTGCTAATTGTGTGTCCCAGAGTATGACATTAGGCCATATGATTCAGTTTATTTGATTACGTAAATTTTAAAGTCTGTTAGTTTTAAAATTTTATGATTAAATGATTTTAATGTCTATATTTCAGAGCACTCATCTACAATATATTTGCCAACATAATATTTGAAAATTTATGATGTGCAATTGGACAAGTTTGTCATTCAAGCATTTCTTCTCAAAATATTCTTATCATTTTCTTAGAGAAACTTATGATTTTGATGTTGGAATAAAATAACAGAGATATGGTCTTAAAAAGTAACCTGTTTAACTTTCCTGAAAACATGATAATTATGTTAGTATTAAAATCTTTTAAAATGCAAGTTTCAGATGCTGCTGAAGGGCTTTCACTGTATCTACTTGATGATGAGCCAGATGGGCCATTTTCTTCATCAAGCTTCGGTGGATATAGCCGAAGTGGAAATAGCCATGACCCAGGGAAAGCCAAATCATTTCGGAATAGAGTTTTGCCAGTTAAACAAGGTAGGAAATAAATATGGGACAGGGCTCTTTATGGCAGATGAATCATTTAAAAGCTGATATTTTGGCATAGTGAAAACTAGTATATTCTTAGTTAATGAGAATTTTGTCAAGTATGAGTCAGATAGCATTTCATATTCGTAACTGGGAACAGGCCATTAGCAGATCTCCAATAGCAATTTTCAAATGTATTTTAATCTTAAAATAAAATGTAAAATGGGGGCAGGCATGATGGCTCACGCCTGTAATCCCCACATTTTTGGAAGCCAAGGGAGGAGGAACACTTTAGGCCAGGAGATTGAGACCAGCCTGGACAACAAAGCAAGACCTCGTCTCTGGAAAAAAAATAGCCATGTGTGATGGCGCAGAGCTCCCAGCTCCTTGGGAGGCTGAGATGGGAGGATCACTTGAGCCAGGAGTAGGTGACTACAGTGAACTGATTGTGCCACTGCACTCCAGCCTGTGTGACAGAGTGAGATACTATCTCAAAAATAGTAAATAAGTAAAATAAAATGAATTGGGAGAAAAAACTAAATGTTCTTTCCCCAAGCACATAAAGACACCTTTAGCATTTTTCATATATTAAACCATATTAATGAGAAAGGAAAGAGTTTCCAAAGTCATCTTTAAATAAGTCTCATATTTTTGTGGCCTACTGCAGTGAAAATATGGGTCTGGGCTAAGAAATGAGCCTTCTTTCAGTCAACAACCACTTCTACCACCTTCCCTAAGGTTTTCCATTTATATAACTCGGATATTCTCTTCCCTAGGGGCATGCTATACCACAAAGTCAGTGGCTTTCAGACTGTACTGTGGCCATTTCTGAGGCATCCATAAAAGTACTTCAGGCATTGTCAGAAGAACCTTCTGTATTTAACCTGACTGTTCTATTTGTTATTTCATATAAGGAGCTGCTATTTTACTTTTTACTAGTAGAAAATCTTCACTGCTTAAAAAGAAATCACTGACCTAATTCATTATGTGCGTCTATCTTGGACCATACAAGGGATATCAATTATCATAAATATTTGAAGGTTATTGTTACTCAAGTTTTCTTCTTTTACTTAGTCCTGTATTAGGGACCTTGAACATACTCAAAGAAAGTTCTAACATGTTCAACTATTTGAAATTTCTGAAGAAAAATTAATATGCTTTTACAAATAATTTTATTGGAATATAGATTTTATTTTATATACATTTTAATGCAAGATTAAATAGCTTATCCTTTTTTTTTTGGAGGTGGAGTCTCACTTTGTTGCCCAGGCTGGAGTGCAGTGAGGCAGTTTCAGCTCACTGCAACCTCCGCCTCCCAGGTTCTTGTAATTCTCCCGCCTCAGCCTCCTGAGTAGCTGCCACAAGTGGCTCACACCACCACGCCTGGCTAATTTTTTGTATTTTAGTAGAGACCAAGTTTTCACCGTGTTGCCCAGGGTGGTCTTGAACTCCTGAGCTCAGGCAGTCCACCTGCCTTGGTCTCCCAAAGTGCTGGGATTACAGGCGTGAACCACCACACCACCTCCATTGTTATTTAACTATCAAATAAGTTAAAAATAGGCTTTTGCAAATATATTTTATAGTGGTTATGTAAGAAATATTGAAACATGGCCAGGCATTGTGGCTCACGCCTGTAATCCAAGCACTTTGGAGGCCAAGGTGGGTAGATCACCTGAGGTTGGGAGTTCAAGACCAGCCTGACCAACATGGTAAAACTCCGTCTTTATTTTAAAAAAATTAAATTAAAAAAAAGATATATTGAAACATATTTGATTACTTTAAAATAATTAGTGCCTTTATTTTCCCCAAATTATATCTTTAGTGTCTCCTCTGATCTTGCATACTTATGCCATTGCCGTTTTTCATTTTGCCTTTTCCTCCACTGCTATGTTTAACCCATGCTTCCTGTGTCTATTTTGTTTTTCCCATCCACAGAGTAGTTTATCCTTTGCAGTGTGGTGTCTGTCCTTACTACTCTTCAAAAGCTGTTCTCACACTCATGAGTACTCTTCAGGGGCCAGCTATTGTCTTTTTTTAGTTTTTAACTTCATGGTCTCTGTATGATTGCACGTTGTTGACTACCTCTTCTATGAAGTCTACTCGTAAACTTCTACATGCTATTGATTCTCTTATATCTCTTGTTTCTGTTTCTTCTCTTTGATCTACTGCTATTTGCAGAGTTTGTCACTGTTATTTGCTTGTTTTTGTCTTCCACAAATAAGGAGTCTAATGACTGCATCAGCTTTCTTATAAAATAAAAAAATAAAAATCCTCAGTTGCTTATCTTTGCATCTCAAA
Source organism: Saimiri boliviensis (assembly GCF_048565385.1). Taxonomy (NCBI): domain Eukaryota; kingdom Metazoa; phylum Chordata; class Mammalia; order Primates; family Cebidae; genus Saimiri; species Saimiri boliviensis. The sequence continues at coordinate 68,248,264 of NC_133470.1, read as the reverse complement.
CTTGCTTCTTTTTCCGTGCTCACTATTTTAGTTAATGGTATTATCATCTTTCTTGCTACTCAACTTAAAATGTCGCAGTGCTTTTTGACTCTTTATTTATACCTAGTCAGTTGCCAAGTTTTGTGAATTCTACAACTCTTTAATACCACTTAAATCTCTTAATGTAGTTTCTACTGCTATCACCTTAGTCTCCAGCCTAGGGTATTATATTAGTCAGCTTGGGTTTCCATAACAAGATACCATAGACTTGAGTGACTTAAACAGCAGACATTCATTTTTCTCACAGAGCTAGAGGCTCAATCCAATGTTAAGGTGCCATATGTGTGAGTATCTGATAAGGGATGTTTCCCTGGTTTCTCTGTGTCCACCTTCTTGCTTTGTCCTCACATGCCCTTGCCTCTGCAGAGAGACAGAGGGAAATACCCCTAATATCTCTTCCTCTTCCTGTAAGAACATCAGTCCTTTTGAGTTATAGTCCCACCCATATAACCCCATTTAACCTTAATTACCTCCTTATATTCCCTAATCTCTAAATTCAGTCACTGCGGGGGTTAGGGCTTCCACATATGAATTTTGAAGGGACACATTTCAGTCCATAACACCCAGACTTATTAATCTTGTAATTATCCACAACCCTAGCCTTACGGATTTTCAATTCTTCCAAGCTGCTCTCTTTCCCTCCTACCTCACTGGCTGGTCCTTCTCCATTTTCTTTGTTGGTTCTTCTTTATCCTCAAACATTTGAATATCTCAGTTCTCTTCGGCCACCTCATCTCTCTTTACTTATTCTCTCAGTGAGCTCTCCTAGTTTTCATTACCCTATTATCTCTTTACTGAAAATTTTCACAATTATATCTCTAGCTCCACCTTCTCCCCTGAGCTCCAGACTGGTATATCTACCTGCTGTTTAATTTTTTTTTTTTTTTAAATGTCTTTCCTTGGATCTCTATTAACATTGGATCTCTATTAACATCTAAAATGGAATCTTGATTTTTCTAGTGCCCTGCTCAAACCTGTTGCTCCTTCACTGTTCTCTACATTAGCAAAATATCTCTACCATTTACCCAGTTGCTTAGGCCATAAAACCTAGGAGTCATCCTTTATTCTGTGCTTGACACTTGATATGTAGTCTGTCCCCAATTCCCATCAGTTCAACCTCTGAAATTAAAGATTTCTCTAGAAGAAAGTATTCCAAATATAAACACTTATCACATCTATTGAAATATCCCTCATCCTGTCTTACCTAGAATACTGCAGTAGATGCCCAACTGGTCTCTCCTTTCACTTTCAGTCTTGCCTCCTCTATATTCTTTTTTATACACAGCAACCATATGATTTTTAAAATGTAAATCAGATTCTGTCTTTCTCCAGCTTAAAACTCTCTGCTGGCACTCATCTCCTCCACTCACTGTTTTCTGTTCCACTCTGGTTATACTGGCTTACTTTCTGTTTACTCTTCTGGAATGTTCTTACCCTACAATGACTTCATTCAGTTATTTCTTCAAACACTACCTCTGTAGAGAAGTCTTCCCTATCTAAAATATACTCCCTTTTACACATACTTTTTAAAAAAATTCTTTATATAGCATGTCTATGTGAAATTTTATTATTAATTTATCACTTTATTATCTTTCAAGGTATTCTCACTAAAATATAAATTCTAAGAGCAAGGACTTTCTTTCATTGCCATATTCAAAGCTTCTAGCAGTGCCTTGCCAATAGTAGGTAATGAATAAAGATCTATTGACCGAATGAATGAAACTTGCTAATTCATGTTCTCAGATAATTCTCCCTGAAGCAAGCCCTTAAAGTTTCTGCCTAAGCCTCATTACCATCATTCCACCCCCATATTCTCCTCCCCTCCCCCCCCCAAAAGCAGACAAAAATAAAAACTTTAATATCTTCTTTTTTGAAGAAATTTAAGTTCTTACCCTGGCACCCTCCATGATTTATTCCATGTTTTTGTTTGTTTGTTTGTTTGTTTGTTTGGTGGAAATTATAGACTGTTTAAGAGCCTAAATAACCATTTTGTCAATGTCAAAGCTTAACTATTAAAAATTATTCATTTTAATTTAGATCACTCCCTTGATGGACCCCTTACAAATGGTGATGGCAGAGAGCCCCGGACAGGAATCAAGAGAAAACTACTTAGTGCATCAGAAGAAGATGAAAACATGGGAGGAGAAGATAAAGAGAAAAAAGAAACAAAAGAGAAATCTCATTTATCCACCTCAGAGAGTGGAGAGTTAGGATCCAGTTTAAGTTCTGAAAGTACCTGTGGTTCTGACTCTGACTCTGAATCAACTTCCAGAACAGATCAAGATTATGTAGATGGAGACCATGATTATAGCAAATTCATACAAACCAGGCCTAAAAGAAAACTCAGAAAGCAACATGGCAATGGAAAAAGAAATTGGAAGACCAGAGGCACAGGTGGAAGAGGCAGATGGGGAAGATGGGGTAGATGGAGTAGAGGAGGCAGAGGAAGAGGAGGCAGGGGACGAGGGAGTCGAGGAAGAGGTGGAGGTGGCACTAGGGGTCGGGGAAGAGGGAGAGGAGGAAGAGGTGCTTCTAGAGGAGCTACCAGAGCCAAAAGAGCACGTATTGCAGATGATGAATTTGATACCATGTTTTCAGGACGTTTCAGTAGACTGCCTCGAATTAAAACAAGAAACCAAGGCAGGAGGACTGTTTTATATAATGATGATTCTGATAATGACAATTTTGTGTCCACTGAGGATCCTCTGAATCTTGGTACATCCAGATCAGGCAGAGTGCGTAAAATGACAGAAAAAGCCAGGGTTAGCCATCTCATGGGATGGAATTATTAACAGTTAATAAATTTAGAATAACTTAAAAAATTCAATGGCCTTCTACTGCAGGGAATTTACCAGGAAATCTACAAAGCAAGTTGTGTGGGGACTTCTGCTTCCTTTCACATTGGTGCTTTTCCATTTATGCCAGTATACATTTGTTTCAAGACTTTTGATCTCCACACTTCATTTGTTCAAATAAGCCTTACTCATTAGGCCTTAAATTAAAAGAAATTCTGCCCACACATACACACACAAACACATACACACACTCGAAACACAACACAGAAACACTACAGATTTACTGCATTAAAGGAGCATTCAGCTTCTTAAGAGTAGCATGACATTTTTATCTCAATAGAATAGCCCTCTTTTGCTTTTGTATCACAGAAGTATAGCACCTTCTTACAGAGTTTTATATAGTTTGTTTTTGCCATTTTGATTCCTATACCCAGTAATAATAACTTTTGCACAATACACCAATCCTAAAGGCAGCTATTAAATGTTTACAGTTTCTATATTGTAAGAGCGATCTGGATTATTTTACTCTTCCCAGGCCAAACTTTCATGACTTGTACTGAACTGAAGTATATATTTATACTACAGTTTTTTGGGGGGTGGGGGGAATCTTGATATGCTTTTCATTGATTTGCGTAATTCACATTAAAGGTGAGAAAGGGTTGGTGCCTTGTAAATATGTAGCAGATCTTCGTGGTGTGTTCTGATGTGTGCATTAACTTTATTAAAAAAGAATACTTGAGGTATTAATCTAGACAAGGTGCCAAATGCAAAAGTTTCCTGCATCCATTTTTTTCCTGTCATATTTTATTGCATTAATAGAACTTGTGTAGCTTAAATAATAACATAAACATCTGAAAAATCCTCATCCACAAAGAACAACTTTGAACAGTAGCTCAGCTACCTCTTATCTACAACTACTGGAAACATTAAGGAAAATAGATGCTGTTCTTCCTTACTAAGGAGAAATAGAACAAGCTTAGGAATGAATACCCGTAAGTTATAAGCTAAGAGGTTGTTAATAATTGTATTGGCTCTCAAATTAATAATTGTAATTAACAAACTTTCATAAGTATGGTATGCTCTACCTTAGGCTTTCGTAGAACATATTTGTGTAAGTGGACTTGGGCTACTGCTTATATATTTCTGTTCTACATACCATTTAACAGCTGTGAGTTACTGGTTTTCATTTGAACCTTAAAATTTAACAAAGCACCTAATTTGAGTTGGAATGTTTTGGCTAGCTAGTATTATGAATCAACTTACAGATTTTGCTCATACCATTCCAAAGGGTTCTTCTGTTAGTCTTTAAGAAAAGAACCTTATTGCACTACACACTGATATTGTGAATCATTATTTTATAGATAAAAGAAAACTCTTTAAAAACCCGTATTGTCTTGTTTTACAGCAGTAGAGTGCATATGGTTCCATAGGTGAGCTTGAGTTCCAAGATCAATTTTGCTCCCCAAATTTAATATTACAAATTTGTTAATTTGTTAGCTACTTACGTTTTTGAGGTAAGAGGGATAATATCAATCTCTGTTTCTGTAACTGCAAATTTGTTGCACTTAGATCAGACTCGTGGGATAAAACAGACTTCTTAGTGTATATCTAGTTATCCCAGGATATTTCTTAAGCTAATGTGTTTGTCTCATGCTTTCAATCATTTCATGCATCTGAAAACCCTTAAGTGCAGAGGAAGGCGTACACACATAAAACTTTGCTTTTTTGGAAGGGTTGGCAGTAGGGTTATTCTTGAACTAACATCTTTAAGCCGTTTTCACTTGCAGTAGAAATGATGTTCAGGCTTTAAGAGAAAGTACTGTTGTTAATTGTTAATGGCACTAACCTCTGTTACTAGACAGCGGACCAAGCTATTTTTTTTGTTGTTGTAGTCTTTTTTTCACTAAACCAAAACTACTTCTGGTTGTAACTCAGCTGCCACTTTTAACCATAGTAGAGATTCGAAACGTTCCTATTTGAAACTACATTTGATTTTTGCTAAAATGTGCTGTTTCAGTTATTTATCTCTTGGGCATTTAGACTAAATCGTGCCTGTATTCCTGAAATCAATAATACTTTGGCCTATCCTGATCTGAGTAACATAGTTACTTAAATTCCTGGATATCCCCAAATATGGATCACATGTATCATTTTAGTGTGAATTTTTTTGTTGACATTCTTCTATGAAGAGCTGACCTCTTGAAATGTAGAAGAATTGACATTTGCGTGATTTTGGCTATCTGGAGCTTTATTTATAATTTATTTTGAAAAATAAAAATGCCACATTTATTTCTGAAATGTCAAGATTTTCTAGGATTAGATAATTAGAATAATAAGGCTGAAGACATTTTAAAGCATATTTTATATGTAGTGAAATACTGTGAAAATATTAGTGAACAGCATTTTGCTGTAATGTTTATTTCAGTTATTAAGATTTAAAGAGTTAGTCATCAGGGTATGATAGATAAACATAGTTATCATTTATCAAACAAACAGATAATTTTCTGTTTGCATGCAAATTATTTTAATAAGTGTGAAAATAAAAGTTTGGAAGACAGTATTTTTACTTTTATATCTGGACTTTTTCCCCCCAATTTACACTTTGCTTTTTTGTAGTACCACCTCCTGTGAATGTGTTGTAATTACTATCACATTGATTACTCTATCATTTTAATTTCTTTGAGGCCATTTAAGCCTACATAAAATCTGGGTTCAGCCATAGCAAAGCAAGTAGGAAATGAACAAATAATTTTGGAGAAAAGCCTAAATCTTAAATTGCTAAGAAAAACCACTGTTATGTTTAGGCCCATGAGAGCATATACATGTATAAACCTAATCCTATGCTAGATATGAATAGTCAGTGAGCTGTAATGTTTCTTATAAATGCTAATAATGTTTAAATTCCAAGCTTTAAGATCTTAGTGTGTGTATATATTTATAAAACCTGAATTTTGTGTTTCTTCTATGGCTTACTGTGTGTTTCTCTTTCAGCAATAGGATGCTCTCCAAAACATTCACTAGCCTACTAGCCTAATTACTAAATTTGTTTTTGTATATGTGTGTTTGTACACTTGTATGTGTGTAGAGTTTTTTTCCCCCAACTTGACACACCTTATCTCAGACATTCAAAAAAGGAGAACATTTGTATGGAGGACAGTCTACCAACTTTTTGCCTCTGTACAGCTCTTAGCCTGTATATTTACTGCTTGATCATTCATTTCATTATGCCTTCTAGATTACCAATCCATGTTTTATTTTATGCCTGTGTCCCTCTATTCTTTTAATTTTCCTTTTTAAAAATTTGTTTCTTTTTTGTTTCCCTCCCCAGATATCAGGCTTGTGTTGGAATTCTTCCCTACAGCACTTTGTTTCACCCATATGCAAAGTAACTGAGTAAAATTACAAATCTCATGCTGCACAACTGTGTGCTCAAATGTTTAACTCAGCCTTCGAATACTTTGAAGTACATTTCAATTATTTATCTTTTTGTTGTTTTAGTTTTATTCCCAAGATTGTCATCAGACAATAATACAGTGATTGAAAGAGAAAGTTGTGAATGCTACTTCTAACTTTCTGATAAAACTTTTTTGAGCATTTTTCCAAAATTTGTATGTTTGTGGTAATGGTGAATTAAACACCTTTTACTTGCTTATATATGTTGGGAATCATTTTTTGTACATTTACCAACTGGTACTTATCTTCAAGTTGGAATTTTCACATCCATAAAAGAGAGACTTGGATCATGTATAATTTTCAATATACTTCGCTGTCCAGCCTTTTAAACAATTAACAGTAACATTTTGAGTTCTGAGATGAATAATTCTAGGGGAACTTTCGACATGTAAAGTCTGTTGTTTTAAATGCTAACCCTATCCCCAATATTTTTGTGGAACGTGAGGCTTTATGAAATGTTTATCAGGAATAGAGTATTCTAAAGTCACTTTTAAGGCTTGTTTCAAAAATTAGTTGAAAGGATTTTCCTGCTTTTTTGCTTCTTATCTCTTAGCAAAGCTTCTTTACCAAGTCTTGATTAAATTCCAATATAAAATTAAGTTTTTTTATGGTGCTATATTTTGTGGAATATGGGTAGCACTCAGGATTCTGTCTTTTATCTTTTCTTTTCTCCTTCCTTTCTTCTTTCCTCCTTCCCTCCCTCCCTTCCTCCTCCCCTTCTGCCTCCCAAAGTGTTGGGGTTACAGGCACCAGCCACCACACCCAGCCTATATACCCTTATTCTTAATTATTTCTTTTTTTTATCTTTTCAATCCTGCTTACTTTTATCCTCATTTTCCTTTCTGCCATGAAAAATGCACTTCATTTAGCACACTTAAGAAGATTGGCAATTTTTGATTCATTGATGGGAGAAGTAAAGTAGAAAGGCCCTGCAGTTTAGAATTAAGGTGTGTTTGTTTATTTACATGTATGCCCATTTCTTCTAAATTAAATCTAGAATATGAAACTTTGACATATAAAAGCATGATAAGTATCTTCTTAAAAAGTTGTTGATACATAATGAAACCACCTTGGTAATTGAATTTTAAACTAATAATCAAAAATATTTAGAAATCCAGTTGGGAAATGTGTTTTTGCATATGTCACCAGATACACATTAGGCAGTACTACAAATGTTAATTCTTAAACAATACTGTGGTGATGGCAATCAGTAATTTATTTCTTTGTCCTGTAACTTATCATTCTTGTCTTTTGTAATCTCTTACGCAGTATTAACACAACTGTACCTATTTTTTTGTTCTTGGTATCCATATATTTTAAGATGGAAAATCAGTTCATAGTTGATATGATATTGTATATGGGCAAAGTGTCCGTTAAACTAAAATTCAGTAAAAAAGGTAAACTAAACTGGCTTGATTTATAAAAGATGTTTTCTTTGGCAGTTATCAATCATTATAAGCAATTATCTTCAAAGACAAAAAAACTGGACTAATTTGTTGCCATTCTTTATGGGATGTTTACAATAAAATTCCAAGTTGTTTGGAATCAATTGCACTCTTGCTGCTTTATGCCTTAATTTATGTGCCAGAGAAAAATTAACCAGAAGAAAGAAATGTGGAGTTACCTATTCAGCTTTAGAGATTGTAACATGTAACTCTTAGGTCTTTCTTGTTTCTTTGTCATAGAATATTTTATTACAATTATTTTTTAATCTGAGAAACTAGGATGCTGCTTCTTATCAAAGAAAAGGTTTTGTTTTTTTGTTTTTGTTTTCACCTTAGACATTGCGAATATTCTTTGGGTCACTTTTAGGATAATAAATGTGATGTTTACACTTTAAATGTGGGCTGCCTGGTGCATTCAATAACAGCCTGCAAAGCATTTGTCAACATTTTGTTTTGCAAAGCTTTTCAAAATGAATAGATCTCTAATATATTTAGGACTTACAACTTTTAAAAGCTGAGCTATAAATTCTTGATATTTTAAAATATGTAATCAGATTACCTATACTGTAAATGGTGCTTTAATTAAATATAAGTGTAGGAGAGAGAGAGGTGAAGTGAGAGGATCTGAATGCTCTAACAGGAACATTCGTTCGTTTTAGGTATGAACCTATATAGTTACCCAGAATTTGTCTCCCAATGGCAAAAATTTCACTAGGTTCAAGATAAATAAGCTGGCCAAAGAATAGACTATCATATATATATATATGTGTGTGTGTGTGTGTGTGTGTGTGTGTGTGTGTGTGTGTTTAGAATTAAAAGGCATTTAGGAAAAAAGCTTGATTTTTTACAATATTCAAAGATTGAAGTGGAGATAAGTTGTTTGGTATTTTTGTTTAGTTGCTTAATTGGTTAGAGATAGCCCTCTTTAAGGATATAAAAATTTTACATTAAAAATTTTCGGTTAAGGCCAGGCACAGTGACTCATGCTTAAAATCTCGGCATTTTGGGAGGCCAAGGTGGGAGTATCTTGAGCCCAGAAGTTCAAGACCAGCCTAGGCAGCATAGTGAGATTCTGTATCTACAAAACAACAACAATAAAAATTTAATTAGCTGGGAGTGGTTATGTGTACCTGTAGTCCCAGGTACTTGGGAGACAAGTGGGAGGATCACATTATTTGAGATAATTCACTTGAGCCTGGGAGGTCAAGGCTGCAGTGAGCTGTAATCATGCCTCTGCACTCCAGCCTAGGGATCCATTTTTTTTTTTCCAAGTTGAGAAGGTCAAGAAAAAGGTGCTCTCCATCCTCTCTCAAGTATATGTTCTTGACAATTTAAAGCTACTTTACAAAAACGTGCAACATAAAACGAATATATAGAGCTCTTGAGTTGATCTTTTAAATGGGATTTTTGGTGGGATATTTAAGCCTATATACTTACAGTTGCTTTCTCGGGTCATTTATATAAATACTTAAGGGCTTTTTAATGCTACAAAATGCAGGTAGATCAAACAATACTATTAAATGAAGTAAACTTTTTACAGTATCAATTTTTTCCCCAAAATTTTAGGGAAACATTTTTCTTTCCTTTTTATGTAACTTTAATAGATTTTCCTTTGCCAGCTGTGACAATTGCCTTAATAGAGTTACTTCTTATCTACAGATTATAAACATCTAATTATAAATTATGATATGATTTTAATTATAAATCATAATTATAAACACCTAATTTTAATAGTTATTAACAAATTAATTTTTTATATTGGAGACTTAAAAGTCTCTGATTTTAGTATTAATTTTGAATTGCCAGCTTGCCTGGTCAGCAACTTTGCAGTTCTCTTCAATTTCATAAGTTTTGTAAGTAAATATATGAAGAAATAAAAATATTTTAAATTCTTTAATTTAGATTACTAATATTCATTGGTGGGGCTTATTCATTTTTAAGGATTTTTGTGGTTGATTTTTGTCATGTTGCAATTCTAGTTAGAATTTGTATAACAACATGTTAATTTGTATTGGCAATTTTTTATAGTCTGTTAAAGTAATTTAAGTCAGGGAAACTGCTAACATGTTCCCTCCTCCCTTGGCTTTTTAAAAAAGCTTGAAATATGTTTAAATGAAATTTGCATATGAAATTGTATAATAGATCATTTGAAAAGGACTATGTTGTTGCCCTTGAGTATTATTCATCTACAATATTAATAATGGAGTGCTGGTAATTCTGAATTATTTCCATATGTTACATTTTAATTCAGAAATTAGATTCAGTATTGTTTAAAAAAACAAGTGTTTTTGTCCAGTCTGACCCTGTAGAGCAAAAAATATGCCCATGATATCCTCATATTCATGAAATTACCAGGTAATCCTTTTATTTGTGTTCGTTTTTGTTCTAAATGTGGTTAGTCATTTTCATGATAAGAAAAAGAAGTTATTAAAGCAGTAGTTGAAAGTCGTGGTAGATACCTTTTTGCTTGCCAGTTTCCTCAACAGTTTAAGACTGGTGAATATGACAAGTTTTTAACACTGAATACACCTTTTTTGAACTTGACAGCATGGTAGAATGTGGCAGAAAACAAACAAAAAATACTTTTTATAACTTTGCTTATAATTATTCAAGCAGAAATTTTGAGAGAATTATCTGAGATAATGAGTCACATTCTTCCTCTAAACATGTGTTGGCATCTCCTTCAAAAAAGATATTTACCAGCAGGAAGTTGTAACCTCTTCTATTCATATTAGTGATAAGAAATGGCTAAAAGAAAAAAAAAAAAAAAAACTAGACCATTACTACCTAGATTTGTTCATTTTTATTCATTCATTCAGCATTTACTGAGTGTCTTCTATGTGCCAAGCGCTGTAGTTTTATGAAGAGCTTTACAGTTCACAAAGTCCATCATCTCAATCATCAGAATGATGCTATCAGTTAATTTCATTTTTCAGATAAGAAAGATGAATTTTAGTGAAATCAAGTAATTTGCCTAAGCCCATGTGGTTAGTAACTAGAAAAGCCTTGATTCATCCAGCATATCTGCTTCTAGGTTTCTAGTCTTAGCTTTTATCTTATTAATGATGTTTTGTTCTGTTTTCTTTCTTCCCAATCTCTGAAATGGAAACTTCTAAGTCATGCATGTGTATCTCGAAGATAACATTTCTTTTTGCTTCTGGCTCAGATCATTTAATAAAGAGGACCTTGAGATATGGATCTTCAAACCTCTTAGGGCTTTGGAATTTTTCAAACTACCAGGTTTGGAAGTAGAAAAATGATTGAAGCTCAAATGACTGAATTGTACATCTTTCACACTCTTAACGAAAAGGTAAATGCCCAAGAAAAGTGTAGAGAATTTGCTATCTTATTTTGAAGATTAATTGTGCTAATATACACAGCTGTGCTTTGAAGTTTGTGACTTTAAAAAATGATCCGTTACTGCAGTCTTCCTTCCTCCATGATTCCTTGCCAGTGCAAAACCTTGAACTTTGGAGTTCAAACGGGTCACAAGTACGGTTCTCAGAGAATGCAACAGGGTTCCTGACTTAATCCCTGGGTTTAATTTAGGGTTTTTGTTTTGGGGTGTGTTTTTACTTTACATCCTTTGAACTATCTTTCAGTTTTACTAATTATTTAATATGTCACTTTTTTTTTTTTTTTTTTTTTTTGAGACGGAGTTTCGCTCGTTACCCGGGCTGGAGTGCAATGGCGCGATCTCGGCTCACCGCAACCTCCGCCTCCTGGGTTCAGGCAACTCTCCTGCCTCAGCCTCCTGAGTAGCTGGGATTACAGGCATGCGCCACCATGCCCAGCTAATTTTTTGTATTTTTAGTAGACACGGGGTTTCACCATGTTGACCTGGATGGTCTCGATCTGTTGACCTCGTGATCCACCCGTCTCGGCCTCCCAAAGTGCTGGGATTACAGGCTTGAGCCACCGCGCCGGCCACTGTTTTTTTTTTTTTTTTTTTTTTTTTGAGGTGGCGTTTCGCTCTTGTCACCCAGGCTGGAGTTCAATGGCGCAATCTCAGCTCACTGCAACATATGCCTCCAGTGTTCAAGTGATTCTCCTGCCTCAGCCTCCCGAGTGGCTGAGATTACAAGCATGCACCACCATTCCTGGCTAATTTTTGTGTTTTTAGTAGAGACGGGATTTCACCACATTGGCCAGGCTGGTTGGTCTCAAACTCCTGACCTCAGGTGATCCACCCACCTCATCTCCCCAAAGTGCTGGAATTACAGGTGTGAGCCACCGCGCCCGGACGATGTCATTCTTTCTTTACATCAATCCATATACCAGTCCTTTGGAATAATTTAAAGGTTATGTGTTTTTATTTTTTCTAATTAAGACTTTGGGGCAGGAGTGGTGGTTGGTAAAGGCTGAATGTCCCTATAAATACAGTAAAGTCAACTTGAACCACTACTGATTTTTTTTTTTTTTTTTTTTTACTATTTTGTCACAGTATATGGTTATTGGGGGAAACCATATTTCAAGTCATTTAACTCAAGACTCCTGCGTTTGCTGTCTATTCTCAGGAAATGGGACTTTTGCAATGGTCCTTGGGAAGACATTAGGCCTGCTCAAGTTACATTTGGTTCATAGCATTTATGTCAGTCTCATTCATATTTCACAATGCCATCTTTTCTCCTGAACAACTTCCACTTGGTCTAATCATCCAAGGAACAGAAGTGTTGGCTTTCAGCAGATAGACTATTGAAGTCTGTCAACAAAGATCTCTGTAAAAATCAAACAGGGAATAGGAAATAAAGTATATTAATTGGATTTATTTTTCTAGATAGATAAAATAAAGCACAGCAGGTTTGACTAGCTGATTATACCGACACTAATCTTGGCTTGTATTAGAAGAATATAAGCTAGAAATCAAGGTCAGAGCTTTGTTTGTGGTTAGATACTATCTTGCAGCCTTGCTTATATTCCTGACAATGTGTATTTAGATGGAAGTAGCCTGACCTGGAGTCAGGTACTGTGGTTATTATGAGGGTTAAGGGGATAAGGGAAACCTTTGAGATCTTTCTATAATCCATGTTAACTAGAGGAGAGAAGATAATGGAGTTCAAAGGATTAATAAGGAATGAAATTCAATAGTGTTTAGGGTTTGGATTCCAATGCCTTCAAGCACAACAGCCTCATCACTGGAAACAGGTTTGGGGAAGTCCCCACGTGAGTTTTGGGGTTTTGTGTTGTTTTCTTTTGTCTTTTGGTAGAGGGTTAGGTGCATGAATGAGGAGTTTGCAGAAGGATTCTTGGTGGAGATAGGGGCATTTTAGTTTCATAATTATTGCATTAATAATAATTATGTTTCTTGAGGTCTCAAACCTATTAGGTATTATTGTTAACACTAGTTTACAGATGAGGAAACAGGTTTAGAAAGTCAAAGGAATTTGACAGAGATCACATTGCTGTGAAATGGCAGGATTTATACTCAGATACATGTTTCCAAAACCTGTTTGCTTAACCATTATTCATGCCACTTCTCACTGGGCTCTTTGTAGTGCTAGCTGTTGGAGATTTGCCAAGTGGCTTTACCCAAGTTCCTGTTCTCCTTGGTTTCAGTTATCTTTAGTGGTATAAGACTAAAGTTGATCACTAAATGATTTCCAAGGTCTTTATGTTTCTACTCTGTAAAATTTCTAGCTTATCCTTTCTTTATACACCTTCTTAGTCCAACATACTTCCATTGGAGGTTCGATTTTCTTAGACTCTTTGTAAGCTCTGTATCCTACTTGTTGAAGTTATTTATTTGAAGGCAAATATTCAATCTGAACTGCTTTAGGGTTCTGTTTCCATAAGAAAGCCTCATCAAATTCAGTTTAGGAAGTATAAAAGTCATTGGAAAGATTGACTTCTGTCATGACCATGAAGAACTCCAGTTACTCACTCCTCACTGAAACTTGTGGAAACTATGTTTTAAAAAACACAAGCCTCTAGAGATGGTCCACAGGGCAAGCAACAATAGAATCTATGAAAATTTAGTAAGAAAGGTGAGAATCTGTGGTATTTGAACCAAGACTACTCTCTTTATTTTCATCACATCCCAGACTTCAGCCAAGAATACCAGGCACGCTCCATCCCCAACTTGCCATTGTCCCAGTAACCAGCTCCAGAACGATTTTGCCTGGGGGAAGAACCAGACCATAAAACAGATAGCTTCTACTCTCTTTCCAAAGGAATTGACTTTAGTTACAACAAGCCTTGAGAGTCCTCTTTAAGAACAACGGATATTGTAGGGAAAGGTGAGTGAGGAGATTCAACCTACAGGGTAAACTGTAGGCAAGCTAGTTTGCCTGAAAGAACCAAGAAATAAGACAGTGGGGAGGAGCCCTCCTAAGATCAGAACAAATATCAAACACTGACCGAAAACTATTCCTTCAAAAGAACAAGCATTTAATTGGGTTTGTTTAGAGCAATTTATGCCACAGGGCATTATTGAAAACAATTGAGTAATCAGTTTTTAACTAGTAGATTCTAAAAGCTGGGTGTGGGCATAGAAAGACAAGAGACCCCTGCCCAAGCCACTGTCATCCTAGGTGGGCATACCAGATGAGCCTCCCTGAGGAGCAGCATTAGACTCTTAACACCTGGGAGGAGAAACAGATCAATAAAATAATCCAGCCTTTTACTAAACACATAACCAAATAACAATACCAAGCATGGAGTGTTAGGGGTGTCAGTACCAAGAGTTACTATAATACATTATCTAAAAATCCAGTTTCCAACAAAATAGACATAAGATGTAGAAAATGAAAAGTGAAAATGGCAGAAGTAAATCCAGTTATATAGATAATGAAATGTGAATGGATTAAGTGATCTAATCAAAAATACTGATTTTTAAAAATATATTTTTTTAAAAAAATATGTATCTTATTTACAGGAGGCATTTCAGATTTAAGTATACAAATAGGTGAAAAGTAAAAGAATGGCAAAGAAACATACAATGCAAGCAGCAATCACAAGAAAGGTGGAGAGAATATGGTAAATATAAGCAGTATAAGACTTTAAGACAAAAACTTAGAGATAAAGAGTTGCATTTATAATAAAAGGTTCAGTCCCTAAGGGAGGAAAAAGCTATTATGAATATAAGCACCTAACAGCAGAGCTCCCAATACATGTAGCAAAAGGTGGACAGAATTGAAGGAGAAATTGATAGTTCAGCAATAATATTTGGAAACTAAATACCCCAATTGTAATAATGTATAGAATAGGAAGAAAAATATAGAAAGGATAATGTATAGAAAGGATATAAAGGGCTTTAATGTATAGAAAGGATATAAAAAGCTTTAATGACGCTATAATCCAACTAGACCTAACAGAACACTCCATCCAAGAACAGCAGAATAAACATTCTGAAGTGCATGTGGTATGTTTTCTGGAATATACTGTAGGCAAGGCCACAAAACAAGCTTTGATAGATTTAAAAGGATCAAAATTATACCAAGCAAATTACACAAAGCATATTCTTCCACCACAGTGCAATAAAATTAGAAACTAAGAGGAACTTGGGAAATTTACAAATATATGGAAGTTAAACAACACATTACTAAATAACCAACAGATCAAAGAAAACCATAAGGTAAATCAGCAAATACCATGGTTCACCTTTATCTGTGATTTTGCTTTCCTCAGTTTATTACCCATAGTCAACTAAGGTCTGAAAATATTAAATGGAAGATTCCAAAAATAAATCCTACGTTTTACATTACATACCCTTCTACGTAGTGTGATGAAATCTCACACATCTCACTCTGTCCTTCCCAGGACGTGAATCCTTCCTTTGTCCAGCATATCCATGCTGTATATGCTACCTACCCATAGTCAGTAGCTGTTACAAATATGGTTTGTTACTATCTTATTTCAGGCGTCCACTTGGGGTTCTGGAATGTATCTCCTGTGGATAAGAGTACTACTGTACATTGAGATAAACAAAAATACATATACCAAGACTTATGGGATCAGCAAAAACAGGGCTGAGAGGGAAATTTACAGCTGCAAGTACCCATATATGAAAGGAAGAAAGTTCTCAAATCAATAACCTAACATTCCAGCTTAGCAAGTTAGAAACAAAAAAGAAAACTAAACCCAAAGCAAGCAGAAAGAAGGAAATAATAAAAAGAACAGAAATAAAAGAATGATATAGAGAACAGAAAGCAGTAAGGAATGTTAAAAAAAGACTAAAATTATTAAAATTGGAAATGTAATAACATCACCACTTACCTCATAGAAACAAAAAGGATTATTAGAGAATACTGAGGACAATGGAATATTAGTCTGGTAGGGCTGACATAATAAAATACTACAGACAGGGTGGCTTAAACAGCAGGCATTTATTCCGTCATATCCTGGAGCTTGAAGTCCAAGATCAAAGTGATGACAGGGTTGGTTTCTCCTGAGACCTCTCCGCTTGACTTGCAAATGACCACTTTCTTACTGTATTCTTACATGGTGTTTTCTCTGTGTGCAGGTGCACACACACACAAATCTGGTCTCTTCTTATAAAGACACTAGTCATTGGAGTAGGACTACACTCTTATGATCTCATTTAACCTTAATTACCTCAAAACCTTAATTACTTCAAACACAGTCACATTGAGGGTTAGGACTTCAACATGTGAATTTAGGGTAGAACACAATTCAGTCTATAACAGCATGCCAACAAATTAGATAACCTACAAAAACATGGATAAATTCCTAGAAAGTCACAAACTATTAAAACTGACCAAAAATAAGCCGGGCGTGGTGGCTCACACCCATAATCTCAGCACTTTGGGAGGCTGAGGCGGGTGGATCACAAGGTCAAGAGATCGAGACCATCCTGGCCAACATGGTGGAACCCTGTCTCTACTAAAAATACAAAAAAATTAGCTGGGCATGGTGGTGCACGCCTGTAGTCCCAGCTACTTGGGAGGCTGAGGCAGGAGAATTGCTCGAACCCGGGAGGTGGTTGCAGTGAGCCGAGGTCGCACCACTGCACTCCAGCCTGGTGCCTGGTGACTGAGTGAGACTCGGTCTCGGGGAAAAAAAAAAAAAAAGGACTAAAAATAAAATAGAAAATCTGAATAAATCTTTAACAAGTAAAGAGATTGAATTAATCATTTTAAAACTCCCACAAAAACCCCAGTCCTAGATGACTTTGTTGGCGAATTCTACCAATTTTTTTTCTTTTTCAAACACACCAATTCTTCAAAAACTATTGCAGAAAATATAAGCGAAAGGAATATTTTCTAACTAATTACATGACCCCAGTATTATGCTGATACCAAATCTGACAGACATTACAAGAAAACTACAGACCAGTATTCTTTGAGTATAGACACAAAAGTCATCAAATATACTAGCAAACCAAATCTAGTAACATGATCAAGTGGGATTATCCTAGAAAAACAGGTTGGTATAAAATATGAAAATCAATCAATGTAATATACCAAACTAAAATAATAAAATCAAAATCACATAATCATATCATTAGAATCAAGCATTTGATAAAATTCAACACTTCATGATAAAAACTTGCAGCAAGCTGGAATAGAAGGAAACTTCCTCAAAAGATAAAGAGCACCTATGAAAAATTCATAGCTAGTAACATACATAATAGTGAAATACTGAATACTTTCCATTTAAGATAGGGGATCTCCTTAAGACAGGACTTCTGGTCTCACTACTTCTATTCAATAGCTCCTGAGGTCCTAACATTAGCAATGAAAAAAAAAAAAAAAAAAAAAAAAAGAATAAGCAGAATGTAAAGGAAGTAAAACTATTTGCAGGTGACATGATCTTACATAGTGAAAATCTTAAGGAATGCATCAAAAAAGCATTAGAACAAGTTAACAAGTATGGCAAGCTTGCATGATACATGAGCAAAACAGAAAAATCAGTTATTTTTACCTTAGCAGTGAAGAATCCAAAAATGAAATCAAGAAAGCCATTCCACTTGCAATAACATCAAAAAGGGTACAATAATAAGAAATAAGTTTAGCAAAATAAGTGCAAGACCTGTAGACTGAGAACTACAAAACATTAATGAATGAAATTTAAGAGTATCTAAATAAATGGAAAGTTATTCCATGTTCATGGTTTGGAAGACATGATATTGTTAAGATGGTAATATACCCCATATTGACCTACAGATTTAACACAACATCTAGCCAAATTCTAGCTGGATGTTTTTGCAAAATCTGCAGAAATTGACATGGAAATGCAAGGAACTCAGAATAGCCAAAACAATCTTGAAAAGAAAAACAAATTTGGAAGACTCACACTCCCCTAGTTCAATCCTTAGTAAAAGCCACTGTAAGGATCACAATGTAGTAGTGAAATAAAGATGGACATATAGATCAATGGGACAAAACTGAGAATCCAGAAAATAGCCCATACATCTATGATTAGTTGATTTTTGACAGTGGCACTGACAATTCAATGGAGAAAATGAATAGTCCTTTTAACAAATGTTGTTTTGACAACTGGATAACCAGATGCAAAAAAATTAAGTTGGACCACTACATCACACCACATGTAAAAACTAACTCAAAATAGATCAAAGGCCTAAAGGTAAGAGCGAAAACTATAAAACTCTTTGAAGAAAACCCAGGCATAAATATTTGTTGTCTTAGATTAGGCAGTGGTTTCATAGTTATGACACGTAAGGCACAAACAGCCAAAGGAAAAAAAGATAAATTGGACTCCATCAAAATTAACAACTTTTGTACACCAAAGAACATTATCAGGAAAGTGAAAACATAACCCAAAAATGGGAGAAAATGTTTGCAAATTATATATCTGATAAGGGTCTAGTTTCCAGACTATATGTGAATAACTTCAATCTCGACCACAGAAAGATAACCTAATTTACAAATGGGCAAATAATTCGAATCACTATTTTTTCCAAAGAACATAAACAAATGGCCAATAGTTACATGAAAAGTTGTTTAGCGTTATTAATCATTAGGAAAACACAAATCAAAACCACAATGAGATAACACTTTTCATCCAGTAGGATGGCTATAATAAAAAAGACAATGACAAATATTGATGAGGATGTTGAGTAATTGGAACCCTCATACCTTGCTGATGAGAAGGTAAAATTGTGCAGCCACTTTGGAAAATAGTTTGGCAGCTTCTCAAACAAACAGAGTTACCATATACCCAAGAGAACTAGAAACGTAAGTCCACACCAAAATCTGTATGCAAGATGAACATTGTGGTGCATGCTTGTAGTCCCAGTTTCTCGGGAGGCTGAGGTGGAAGGATCGCTTAAGCCCAGGAGATTGAGGCTGCAGTAAGCCACAGTCATGCCACTGCATTCCAGCTTGGGCAACAGAGCAAGACCCTGTCTCTCTCACACACTCTCTCTCTCTCACACACACAAACACACACGTAGCTGTACACAAAAGTTCATAGACATATTATTCATAATAACGAAAAAGTACAAACAACTCAATGCCTATCAACTGGTGCATGAATAAACAAAATGTTGTATGCTCATACAAGGGAATATTGTTTATCCTAAAAAAGAATGGAGTAGTGATACATGCTACAACATGGATAAACCTTGAAAATACTATGCTAAGTAAAATAAGCCAGTCACAAAAGGCCACATACTGTATGATTTCACTTACAGTTGTCCCTTGGTATGCATGGGGGATTGGTTCCAGAACTCCCTGAGTATACCCAAATCCACACATAATCAAGTCTCATAGTTGGCCCTCAGTAATCTGCATATATGAAAATTTTCCCTTCATATATATGGGTTTCACATCCTGTGAATACTGCATTTGTTATTCTTGTTTTGTTGAAAATAATCCACATATAAGTGGAACCAAGCAATTCAAACCTGTGTTGTTCAAGGGTCAACTGTATAGTAAATGTACAGAATAGACAAATCTATAGAGACAGAAAGTAAATTAGTGGTTGCCTAGAGCTAGGGTAGAGGGGTGGGTGTGTGCTAATAGGCTTTGTCTTTCTTTTGGGGGGTCATTAAAATGTTCTATAATTAGATTATGGTAATGGTTGTACAACCCTGTAAAGATAATGAAAACCATTGAATTATATATATTAAAACAGTTAACTTTATGTTATATAAATTATATCTCAATAAAGATGTTAAAAATGTAAAGAGCCGCCGGGCGCGGTGGCTCACGCCTGTAATCCCAGCACTTTGGGAGGCCGAGGCGGGTGGATCACGAGGTCAAGAGATCGAGACCATCCTGGTCAACATGGTGAAACCCCGTCTCTACTAAAAATACAAAAATTAGCTGGGCATGGTGGTGCACGCTTGTAGTCCCAGCTACACGGGAGGCTGAGGCAGGAGAATTGTTTGAACCCAGGAGGCGGAGGTTGCGGTGAGCCAAGATTGTGCCATTGCACTCCAGCCTGGGTAACAAGAGCGAAACTCCGTCTCAAAAAAAAAAAAAAAAAAAAAAAAAAAAAAAGTAAAGAGCCTTGAATAATAGCAGACTAATCAGATTTTCTTTAAAATTAAATAAAAAGATTTTTTATTAAGTTTAAATCATGATTCTGGCATC